>NC_135377.1:10838254-11438254 GCF_049243985.1 Paroedura picta
GGAGGGAGGGGATCTTTTGGCAGTGAAACTCAGTTTTAATATTTATTTCCTGCTAGCCTGGCTGAGTAATAGTCCCTCAAAGTGGGCTTAAAAGGAGAGTCTGTAATTTAAAGAACAATTTAAAGAACATATACAAGTATGATTTATTATCAACACTTTGCTTCCTAGATTTGCACTACCTCTGAGAAATCCGCTATTGATAAAATCATTGACTCAGGCCCTCAGCTTGCTGGATCCCTGGACTACAACATAGTTCACAGTGAGTTTTTGTTTCCTACTGGGTGGGCCAGGCTCATGCAAATGTAGTGGAACTTGTGTTTGTGGGTTCTCTTTGTCCTGTCGCTCCCCTCCTGCTCCTAACAGCACAACCTCTGTTTCAAAAGCAGTGTCTCATGCCCTCTGTGTGCTTGTATGCGTGTATGAGTGAGACTGAGAGAGAAAGAAGAAGAGTTGGTTCTTATATGCCACTTTTCTCTACTCGAAGGAGTCCCAAAGGGGCTTACGGTCACCTTCCCTTTCCTCTCCCCACAACAGACACCCTGTGAGGTGGGTGAGGCTGAGAGAGCCCGGATATTACTGCTCGGTCAGAACAGCTTTATCAGTGCTGTGGCGAGCCCAGGGTCACCCAGCTGGCTGCATGTGTGGGAGAGAGCCTTGCCACTTGGCTGTCTTTGCTCAGACATGGAGAGAAGCAGCAGAGCAGCCAGGTGAAGTCACATAACAGTGGGAGAGGATTCCTTATTAGCACAGGGGAGTTAACAACTTGAGTTTCTCCCCTTTCTGTCTTATGTCCACCCTGAATGCGGACCTCCTGCTCCGTGCATAATGGGCCCCAGGGGTGCAAACAGGAGGGAGATCTTCAAGTGATATAATATCAAATCAACCATTAGAGGAAGCAAAATAGAACGGGGGCGGGGGGAGCCCTGCAGCAACAGGAACTCTCAAGCAAGGAAAATGAGAACGTGGGAAAGCCCTCTGCATCTCATCAGGCAATATGGTGTGATGTGAAGAGGAGTGATCATAGCGTTCGTACAATGACTTGATTGTCCTTTTTTGCAGGCTTATATAATAAAGGTTTTATTTACCTTGATGTACCCATATCGGATGACAGTTGTATAGCAGGTGAGTAAGAATTGAAGTGATTTCTGCATCCTTTTGACCACAAAGAGCAGCTTCTTCCATTCTCCTATGGCAGGCATAGGATGTGAGCGCTCTCCTAGCTAAGCTGTACAATAAAATAATGTAAAACCTGTTGGTTGTTAGTTCTGTATAGTTTTTATGAAGTTTTTATTCTGTTTTTAATTGTGCACTATGATAAAAAAATCAACAAATTTTACATCATTTTATTGTACAGCTCAACTTTCGAGTTCCTACCTGTTAAGGTTGTGCTGTGTTCCTTTTTTGGTTTTGGTTTTGACTCTCCCAGTTGCCCTTTTGAAAAAACCTCATGCCACGGTACCATCCTGCGATTAGGAAACCTAATATTATCATAGAGAATAGCTTACACACCTGTTGTCCTCTGTTTCTTGAAGCAGTTTGAAGTTGCCATCCAGTCCCCAAAGAATATGAGGGTTCTGTCTCCAAACTCTTCTTTGGCAGCCCCTCAAGGAGGCATTGGTCCCATTTATACACTTTATGACCGTGACTCGATTATGTCTGAACTGGCATCTTGTAACAAGATATTAAATTGCACATTTAACCCCTCTTTGCCTCCTCCTTCTTACTTGCTGTTGGACAAAATATACAAGTTTTATTTCTCAGAGATTTCCAAGCTCCAGAATGGAATGATACCAAAATGTAACCAAACAACGAGACTGGTCTGTCTAACTTTTGTGTGTGTGTGTTTGATAGAGGGAGAGACAAAGCATGGAAATCTCTCCCAAAAACTACTAATAAAATCTTCTAAGGACAGGAAATGCCTATAAAGCATGTCAGGCATTCAGGGGAACTGGGGATAACATAAGTCCTGGCAAAGCTGAGGCTGTGTGTTGGATGAGTTGGAGCAATGGGTGACAAGGGCAGGAGGCTGAGTCAGACAGGCCTTTTCATCACATTTTAATCTGATATGCTCTATGGGTGGACATGGAGTTCTTGAATCCTCCTTTTTGTTATTGGTTGATTCACTTGACCTAAGGTCTCAAGTCCGGCTAGACTCAATTATTTTTTTCTTCAGTGGAATGAGGATTTCATCCATTGTGCAGTGATTTGTACTAAATGACCCTTGAAGTCTCTTCCGGCTACATGTTTCTATGTTTATTATTGTTGTTTTGTTTTTGTATCTTAGATGCATCTAGCTATTTTTGTATCAGTAATTCAAAGGGGTTTGAGCCCCTTTTATACTTAATACTAACAATGTCCTTGGATCACATCTTTAAACATAGTTCTTCTTTCCAGTGCCCCCACTCGAAGGTTTCGTTATGAATAGGGTGCAGGGTGATTATTTCGAGACCCTGCTCTACAAGATATTTGTTTCAATAGATGAGCATACAAACGTGGCAGAGGTAAGTCACTTTTTGGAAGGTAAAAAGCCAAGGGATGCTTTGGGGGCAACAGTGGGAAGGCTTCTGGAGTTACAGCCCTGCCGGTGAACCTCCTGGGATTTGGCCACTGTGTGACACAGAGTGTTGGACAGGCTGGGCCATTGGCCTGATTCGGCATGGCTTCTCTTATGATGGTTCCCCTTTGACCCTACCCTCAAAAGTCTATGTCGTGAGGATGCTGGGGTTTTCATGGACAAAAGCCAAGTGGGATGGGAACTACAGGGTAGCTTTAAAATTTAAAAGTCCTACCTATAGGGTAGCTTTAAAATTCAGTGTGGCTTATAGAATTACTAGAACAGAGTTTGAGTTCAGTGGCACCGTTAGGACCAACAATGTTTTATTCTGGATGTAAGCTTTTACCCAGAATGAAACTTTGTTGGTCTTAAAGATGTCACTGGTCTCAAACTTTGTTCCGCTGCTTCAGACCAACATGGTTACCCTCCTAAATCTTACTGTATGAGTTTCAAATATGTAGGATAATGTATAAAGAACAAATACAGCTTATCTCAGGGGGGGGTTTAATCGGAAACTATTTGAAATGAAACTCTTAAATTAGTCTTATGACTTCCTTTGATTTCCCCCCCTCTTGTCCTCACTTGTTGTTTCATTGGGCTGTTTAGTTTGTGTATGAGCAGACTGCATTAAACTAGTCCAGGAAGCCAATAATTTAGCCAAGCCGAACTTTTTTTCCTCAGTTGAATGACCAAAGAGAGCATTGCATTAAAAACTTTATGTGCTTGTGCTTTCAGCTTGCAAATGTCTTGGAGATAGACTTGTCGTTGGTCAAGGTAAGCCATCATCCAATCTCATTTCTCAAAAGAAAAAATTGCCTTTCATTTTTTGTTTTAATTCATGAGATTAAATTGCAAAATGCTGATCACCCAAATGTCTGTCTCTTTAGAATGCGGTTTCCATGTACTGTCGGTTAGGGTTTGCCCATAAAAAGGGCCAAGTGATAAATCTGGATAACCTTCATTCATCATGGCGGAACGTTCCCTCTATAAACAGACTGAAGTAAGTATTGTGCCAGACAACGAGGAATGATGAGTGGTAGTTTTTTTGTTTTGTGAATTGCCTTCCTTCAGTACTTCCAAGGGCCAGGTGTCAAAAGCAAGTTTAAATCCCTGGGCTCATGCGGTCCACCCCTTCTCCCCTTGTGCTATGATTGTAGGCTAGTTAGGAAGTCTTCAGTTCAGCTCCTAAACCAGGAATTTTTAAACGACAGCTTTGCAAGCAAGTTGCCGAGGAAGAGGGGCTAGGTGAGCCTAAGAATTTTAGTTCATTTGCCTTACTGTGATAAGAAAGGCTGCCTTGAATATTTTTACATTGTAATTTCCTGTCACATTTTATCAGAATCAAGAGCCTTAAAATAGCAAGTTTGCCATTAATCAGCAGCCATATTGATGTTCAGGGCTTGTGGACCACCTTTCTCCCAAAAGAACTCGAGTTGTGTTAGGGCTGCCAGTTCTCGATTGGGAAATACCTGAAGATTTGGGGGTGGAACCTGAGGAGGGCGGGATTTTGGAAGGGAAGGGTTTAATACCACAGAGTCCACCTTCCAAAGCAGCCAATTTCTCCTGATAAACTGGCAATCAATGGCAATTTTATGGAACGTCTAGTCATCACCTGGAGGTTGGCAACCTGGTTATTGTATTTAAAACCACCACATGGCCACCTCCCACAGAATAGTCACCTTTGCTGGTGATCTGCATGGATGGTAGGATGCCCAGTGTATCACTGGGCCCTAGGATCATGTAGTCAATGCTGGCCACAGTTTGCACCAGGAATCTGCAAACTCAGAAGACCTGTGGAGGGTAAGGGAAGCATCCCTTCCTCCTGCCCCTCCCTGTCTGGGTCTTGTTGCACAGGATTGATGAAGAACTTGTATAGCTTCCCAAAGTCAACTGCATTATGCACACTATATTTTTGCCTTCAACCTTGTGGTTCACGTCAGGTAAATTTTCACCTTCTCCAGCATGCTAGGTAAGAAGGCCACCTTCCTTCTAACAGACCTGGCATTGGATGAAGGTCATAGTGAAGGAATGAAACCTTGGTATCTTGGGATGGGATGAGGTTAAACAAACAGCAAACACAGGCGGAATGGGTGTGGGGAAGGGGCAGGAAAAGAAAGCCTAGGTGCCAGGTCTTAAAGATATCCTCCTCTGCTACACATCCCATGGCCTCCAAGATGACAAGCCATATTTATTCATTACATTGATTCCCTGCCCTTGAGACAGTGCATGTATTCCCAGTGATATAGCCCCATCGATTCAGACCCTTCTTCCCATTGTTAGAAATACTTTGGATCCACAGAAGATGCTGTTGTCGTGGGACAGTGCAGAAAGCAGGAGTCCAGTACAGGAGGGTGGGTCATCTGCTACAGACACAGACACAAACAGTCAAGATGACCAAGGTGAGCTACACTTCCTAGTTTCATGAAACACTGTTCATTACTGTGCATTCCTTTTTCTGCATCCATGATACATCCATTTCAAAGGGCAGCTGTGTTGGTCTGCAGTAGAACTGTTAGATCGGAGCCCAGTGGCTCCTTAGAGACCAACAAGAGTTTCAGGGTGGAGGCTTTTGAGGGTCAAAGCACTCTTTGTCAGAATCAAGATGTACTCGGTGGCCATAGTTTAATTGAACCACGATTTTCTGGAAACATCCACCCCCTCCCCTTTTATCTGTACCACTGTCACAGCTGATGATGGTTATATGCATGATGGTGTTTGATTACTTTTAGTTCTTCCGTCTAGCAGTAATTTTGAATTATTGATTTAATTTGCGATTTTTACATATTGCATGTATTTTATTGGAGTTTCATTGTAAGCTGCCTTGAGTTCCCATAAGGTGGAAAGGAGGCTGATACACCTTAAAAATAAATAATAGTGCTTCGGATTTGTTCTGTCACAAAACATAGTTACGCTGATTTTTGAAAGAATGAATTGGTAGGTTTGATGTGTAGAAAGGGACTATCTTGCTTTGGCTGCACACAGAAGCAACAAGAATTGTACAGAGGGTTCTGAGAGAGCACAGCTAATCTGTACCACAGTAAGGTAAAGGTAAAGGTATCCCCTGTGCAAGCACCGAGTCATGTCTGACCCTTGGGGTGACGCCCTCTAGCGTTTTCATGGCAGACTCAATACGGGGTGGTTTGCCAGTGCCTTCCCCAGTCATGACCGTTTACCCCCCAGCAGCAAGCTGGGTACTCATTTTACCGACCTCGGAAGGATGGAAGGCTGAGTCAACCTTGAGCCGGCTGCTGGGATCGAACTCCCAACCTCATGAGCAAAGCTTTCAGGCTGCTGCCTTACCACTCTGCGCCACAAGAGGCTCTTCTGTACCACAGTAGTGTCACTCAAAAGCTCATATCCATGTTGTGTAATTTAACCAAAATTGATTGTGGCCATTCTTTGTCTGCTGTCTGGTATCTGGCTTTTAAGTCCCTTATGACATCAGAGCAACTGAGCCTGTAGCTGCCAAGGGGATTGACACTCAAGGTGTTCCTCAGTCTCTGTCATGTCACCAGTGTGTGAGGTGGGAAGCTTACCTGCCTGTGGCCAAAAACTGACTGCTTTGGGAATTCACTTGCTAGAGTACTGCAGTCCTCCTGTGATGTTAGAGTAGGTCAGCCAATGGGGTTAGGGCAGGCAAAAAAAAAAAGTAGAAGAAAATGGGTGATTTGGTTATGATAGAAGCCTATTGTACTATTGGGCCCTTAAAGGTAAAGGTATCCCCTGTGCAAGCACCGGGTCATGTCATGTCTGACCCTTGAGGTGACGCCCTCTAGCGTTTTCATGGCAGACTCAATACAGGGTGGTTTGCCAGTGCCTTCCCCAGTCATTACCGTTTACCACCCAGCAAACTGGGCACTCATTTTACCAACCTCGGAATGCTAGATGCCAAATAAAATAATTTAAAATTGCCTCATTGTTTTTTGCTTTATTAGCAGATACAGCCAGCGTGAGCAGCTTAAGCCTGTCTAGTGGGCACACCAAGCGCATAGCCTTCCTGTTTGATTCAACTCTCACTGCCTTTCTAATGATGGGGAATCTTTCACCGGTATGTATCAGAATACTAAAATTTTTATAAATGCCCCGTAGGTTTTTACTCTAAAAATTTAGTCCTTTAAAAAAAAAATCAGCCATTTTTCCAGTCAGTTCTTTGGAAAGTTTATTTTGGACTTCTTGGTTAAAGTTGCTTGTGTGTTGGTTTTTACTTGTAGAATTTGAAAAGCCATGCAGTGACCATGTTTGAAGTTGGAAAGTTGTCAGATGAATCACTGGACAGTTTTCTCATAGAACTTGAAAAGGTAAGCATCGGTTGCATACTGTGGAGGTCCCAGTGGTCAACTTGCGCTGTGGCTCAGTGGAAGAGCCTCTGCTTGACATGCAGGACGTCCCAGGTTCAATCCCCAGCATCTGCAGTTAAAAAGACCAGGCAGGAAGTGATGGGAAAGGCCACCTCCTGAGATCCTGGAGGGCCCTTGCCAATCTGAATAGAAAGCCATGACCATGATGGATTGATGGTCTCACTCAGTATAAGGCAGCTTCCTCTGTTGCTGTAACAGCTGCATTCTCTGTGGAGTTCTTTTCTGCACAGCCTGGCTCTTTCATGGGAACTCTTCGTGAGAAAGTTGGTGCTGCCTACTTCATCCCCATTTATCAAAGACATGCTTTGCTTTTGAAGGACAGTTCTGCTTCAAGCGTAATTCCTTTGGTGGGTTCCAAATGGCAGCTGCATGGATGCTGTGCATCCTAACCCCTTCTTCCCAGGCCTGATGTTTTTATTTTCCTAAGAGCCCATTGGGGGAGGAGCCAAGTGCTGTTCACCCTGTTATTGAAAACTTTGCCCTTATGAGACCTCTGGGATATCCCATTAAACTGCTGAATATCTTGGTTGCAAATTGGCAAAGGGGTTCTCAGAATTCTAGCTGTAGATAAGGTTACCCCATAGACCCGTGGCAGGGGACTTTGAGCAGGTATTTGACCATTCCTTGTTATGCTATGTTGTCACTATGATGGACTGTGTTGTTGTTTATGGAAGAACATATTAATCCAACTGATTGTTCAAACTACAGAACAATTAAATAGGAAGCTCATGTTGTTAACGTTGACTGGTCAGGTTGTCAAATTATATTTGCCTTCTTCCAAGCAGGCCTTTGACTTGACACTGTCTGAAACTTAGCATGAGGTATCTGTCTGGAGGTTTTCACATAACTGAGTTATCTGCAATTGACATTTCCTTTAAACTTGTCTGTCTCTTTAGAACGGAAAAGCTGTGATGACTGAAGTACTAGAAATATAATAGCCTGTATTTGACATTGGAATGTCTTGTTTTTTAGGGGATCAAAGCAGCTGCATGTTCATAATGGCCCGCTGGGAAATCTTGTACAGTAATTCAGTTTTCTGTATGAAGTATTTGCATAAACAGTTTAAGACAAGCCTGCATTCGTGTTCCCTTATTTAGGTTCAGAGCACAGGAGAGGGAGAAGCACAGAGATACTTTGATCATGCACTTACTCTGCGAAACACTATCCTCTTTCTGAGGCACAATAAGGACCTGGTGGCTCAAGTTACTCAGCCTGAACAACCCAACAACGGTACAATGAAAACATCTCTATTTTCGGGGAAGCTATTTACTCATTTTTATGATCTGTAATGATGGAAATGCTATTACCAATTTTGGGTGTAATTGAAAGTATAGCCGTCAAGAGCAGAGATTTCTTTTATATCCCTTTCTTTACTTGTCTTTACTTTGTTGTTATTGCTATTGTTTTAGGTTTGCATTGGTCAGTCTGTGGAGTTCTTTTAGGTTTGCATTAGGTTTGCATTGGTCAGTCCTAGTGTATGTTATTCCAATGACAACAGCTGACTGTGAGGTCAGAAATGTTAGTGTTCTCAGTCAAATGGTCGACAGGCAAGACTTTTTGTGCTCTAGGTCAGGGGTAGTCAACCTGTGGTCCTCCAGATGTTCATGGACTACAATTCCCAGGAGCCCCTGTCAGCAAATGCTGGCAGGGGCTCCTGGGAATTGTAGTCCATGAACATCTGGAGGACCACAGGTTGACTACCCCTGCTCTAGGTAAAAATATCCTATTTTAAAAGGTCTCAAGGCTATTAAACATGGATAACTTTCTACCTTAAATTATGGAGGGATGTGTTGTGTAAATTGTTGCCCCAAAATATATTCACTTCTACTATAAAGGTCCGTCACTAGAATAAAGATTTGTGAAACTGGTTTCCCGGGACGGTCTAGAAGGTCCCTCACCACTGGGGATAGGCATAAAGCAAATCTTTTTGGTTCACGGCTTGTGACAGAACCACAAATTGATACAATGTTTTGCAAACTGAACTGGTTTGTGAGCCCTTTAAACCCCTGCTTTCTACTCCTTGCAGCTCTTTGCAGGGAGCAAAAAGCAAGGGGTTACCAAGCATCTATAAAAGCCCTGCTTTCTGCTTCTTCATGAACTGCATCATAATTCATGGAAGTTCATTGTGGTTCTTTAGTATAGCAAACCACAAACCAGCCCAAAGTTAGTTCATCAGCCAGTTCATGCCCATCCCTGCTTACCATGCCACATGGCGGTTGCCTTCAACCACAAAAAAAGTCTGTGAAATGGAGCCAGGGACTCCCTGTTGAAGAAACACAGTGAGGAGTCTTGTTGGGCTCATCTGAAGTTGCCCTTTCAATCTTAACCTGCATGTTTTATGCTTTAATAAAGCTGGTGGTCAAGGTTCATAGAGAGCCGCAGCACAATATATATGGGAGGACAATGGAGCATTATGGGTCATCAGGTTTTATTGTATTTTAATTAACTAGAATTTTAATATTGCAAACTGCCCCAAGCCTTCCCACAGAAGGGAACAGCCTGTACATTTACTGAATAAATAAATGTGAGCTACTTACAGGTCCACAGAGTAGAGAAAGATGGAGTGTGAAGGACATCAATAAAAATATTAATTGAAACAAAAGAACTTTCAACTATAGTTTTGGAAATGGTGGTTTAGCCTGCTGTTCAAAGTGGTGGTGGGGAGTTTTTAAAGAATCCCTCTAGGCATCCTTTGGGCACACTGGCAGTAATTTTTTAGATCCCATTATTTATTTATTTTATTTGCATGCTGCCACTCCCAGAACCAGCTAGCCCACAGCGGCTTGCAACATATGTTAAACCTGGCCAGGTGAGGGTGAGAGTGTGCGACTGGCTTCAGGGCAGCCAGGGAGTGTCCACGACAGCGTGGAGATTTGAATCCGGGCCTCTCAGATCCTAGTCTGACCTAGTCAGTTCCAAATGTCTCCTTCTGGAACATAACTTTTCCTTTTTTTATGACTATGTGTGCTGAGTGAGATAATACGCTCGAACGGGTGTCCCTAACGAATAAAGCGTCTTTAAAGAATGAAGTTGATTTTAACATCCAAAGAGAAGTGCAAGAGAAGAGACCCCTCTAAATGTGTATTTCCCCCCTCCTCCTTTTCCCGTACCCTTTGCTGCTGTACATGTTCGTTCTCTATCTGTATTCCGAGTGACATTGTTGTTCACGTAGGTTTCCCCCTGGATTTGCTGCGCTGCGAAAGCTTGCTCGGCCTGGACCCGGCGACCTGCAGCAGAGTTCTGAACAAAAACTACACGCTGCTCGTCTCCATGGCTCCTCTCACCAACGAAATACGCCCCATCAGCAGCTGTACGCCTCAGGTAAAAAAAGAAATAAACAGAATGAAAGCTCAAACCTTGCACGGAATCCGAAAAGTGATTCGTAACGGACTGTCACAGTGGACTTTATATGAGCCTACCCTTGAAGACCATTTGGAGGCTGCTGGTCGTTCACAACTCAGCAGCCTAATGGCTGACCAGAACTGGCCACCAAGGTCATATTTCCACTCTAAATTTCTTCTGTTTCTGTTTAGCGTCTGGGCTGTGTTCGGAATGCTGAGGTTTACCTTCAAAGGGTCTCAGATTAAGGTGTGACGTACAGCACCCCTTCCACATAGAAGCTCTCCTCTTGTTGGAACGTTTTTGAGTCCTTGTTCCATTATTTTTAACATTTATTTATTATTGGTTTTATAGACCTTTGCTCTCAGCCCGGCCGGCTCATGGTGGTTTGCATAAAAGCCAGATAAAAACCTCAGTACAATCAAAATTGGCAGGGGCAGTCAACAATCTACATCAGGGGTAGTCAAACTGCAGCCCTCCAGATGTCCATGGACTACAATTCCCAGGAGCCCCTGCCAGCAAATCCTGGCAGGGCCTTCTGGGGATTGTAGTCCATGGACATCTGGAAGGCCGCAGTTTTGACTACCCCTGATCTACATCCTCCATACCATCCCTCAACTCTTCCGATAACAGTCGCTGTTGCTCTGAGAGATGTCCACGGGGGCGATGGACTACAGAGGGAGGGACCTGAACTTACTACCCCAACATCAACCAAACACCTGGTGGAAGAGCTCCATCTTGCAGGCCCTGCGGAACCCAGAGAGTTCTGTCAGGGTCCTCAGCTCTTTCGAGAGCTCATTCCACCCGGTTGGGGCCAGGACATGATAAATATGGTGGGATAATACAAGCAGCAATAGTGTGTTCACAGTTCTTTTGCCTTTATTAAAGTATCTTTCTCAACCATTCTGTGATAGTATAGCCTTCTTATGTATAACACTAGAAAATAAGCCCGCTGTAATCCAAATACAGCAGGCTCTAGGGAGGCTGTGGAGGTAGAGGTGCCAGCGGGGCCAGAGCACCGAGGCCAGGTGTTGGCCATCTGGGGAGGCGGCAGCGAGTAATCCTGGCCCACCCCCCGGCCCGTGGCTTACCGGAGTGCGTGCGCAAGGCAGGAAGCGGAGGCAGCCGGGCTGGAGGGCAGGAGAGAGCTGATTACTGGAGTCTGGAGCCGCTCAGGGCAGCCCGTTGTTGGTTGCGGCCGCGCCCGCGCATCGAGCCGCACCCGGCTCGGATCGGGCCGCGCCCGGAAGCCACGCCCGCGGATCGGGCCGCGCCCGGAAGCCACGCCCGCGGATCGGGCCGTGCCCGGAAGCCACGCCCGCGGATCGGGCCGCGCGGGCACGGCCTGCACGGGCGCAGCCCGGCCCTGATTCCCTCTCCCCGCCCTCTCGCAGTAAGTAGCTTCCCGGGCCACAAGCTTGCGGCCTGGGAAGTTTTTTACTGCGGGGGGGGGCGGGGAGAGGGAGCTGCGGCCCGGCGCCATGGCCTTCGTGACCCGGCGCCGGGCTGCGGCCCGCAGGTTGGGGACCACTGCTATAGACGGCGAGCCAGGTAATGTTGCTTTTCGGGTTTTTTTTTCTTTTTTATGTCGGTGTCTCCCCGGAGGTTTCCATAGCGGCCATGTGGGCTGGGAGCCCCCAGGGCGGCGGCTTAATGTGAGGAGCGCTAAGGAATGGGGCTTTTCGTCTGTTGTTTTTTTTTTTTTATGTTGGTGTTTCCCCGGAGGTTTCTGTTGGGGCCATGCGGGCTGGCCTCTCGGGGCGTCAGGCCGGGGGCTCCCTAGCGGCCGGCCTTTTTTTTTTTTTTTTTTTATGTTGGTGTTTACCCGGAGGTTTCTGTTGTGGCCATGCGGGCTGGCCTCTCGGGGCGTCAGGCCGGCGGCAAAGAAGCAACTGCGAGCCGCGCTGTGCGCGGCTCGCAATTGCTCGGGGCTGGGAATTGGAGGGACCAATCGGCAGGCGCTTTGCGCCTGCCGATTGGTCCCTCCGATTGTCTGTCCGGAGGAAGGGTCCAATCCGGACCCTTCCTCATCCCGGACACATCCCGCCTCAGAACGCCTTACCGTTTTATTTAGTCCGTGGCGCCCATGGCGCCACGGGCGGTGTTAAGATTAGCTTGGTGTAGTGGTTAAGAGCAGGGGGCCTTTTAATCTGGCAAGCTAGCTTTGATTCCCCAGTTCTCCACGTGCAGCCAGCTGGGTGACCTTGGGCTAGTCACAGTCTTGTTAGAGGTGTTCTCACAGAGCACTTCTGTTTGAGCTCTCTCAGCCCCACTTTTACCTCACAGGATGTTTGTTATGCAGAGAGAAAAGGGAGGCAATTATAAGTCGCTTTGAGACTTTCGGGCAGTGAAAAGCGGGGTATAAAAACCAACTCTTTTTTTAAAAAACCAAGAAACTTGTGGCAGGGTATGTGCTTTTGTGAGTCACTGCTCACTTTCACAAAAACTCACACTGTGTTGCAAATTGTCATTATTTTTAATGTTTCCGCAGCACATTGGACCATCCATTCCAGAAGTTAGCTCAGTGTGGTTCAAGCTCTATATTTATCACATCACTGGCCAAGGACCCCCGTCCCTTTTGCTGTCTAAAGGAACAAGACTTCGAAAACTTCCAGATATTTTCCAGGCAAGTGGTTCATATTTGAAGGGAACTGAAGTCTTCTGTAATCGTACTGATCCTGAACTTGTTAGTTCTGCAGCCTTTGTGCACATGGGTGGAAGTTGCCAATTTTCCCAGAATGTTTAGTTAGTGTTGAAGTATCTGAGATCCAACCCAGGATAGAAGACTTCAGGCGCCTTCCTCTTAAGTTCAGATAGCAACATCTTTAACATGCTTTAGTCAGCTTGACTAAACAATACGAGAAAATGCAATGCATTCAGAATGAGAATGCAAACACTACACTGACAATAGCTGTTTTTTTAAGGAAAGTAGTTGGTTTTCCTTCTTTTAACAGATTCAGATAGTGGGAAATCTCATAGAGTCAAAATAGGAAATTCTAGAACTAGAAGATGGTACCAACATGGAACCATAGGGGAGAAAGATTATTTGCCTTACAAGGCATACTGTAAGGGCTTAACCAGGTAAGCTTCCCCATCCCCATCTGTCTTCCTGGCATTTTAATTTCCCCTGTAGCTGATATAGACTAGTACAACGATATAGACTAGATATCAGGAAAAAGTTTTTCACAGTCAGAGTAGTTCAGCAGTGGAATAGGCTGCCTAAGGAGGTGGTGAGCTCCCTCTCACTGGAAGTCTTCAAGCAAAGGCTGGATACACACTTTTCTTGGATGCTTTAGGATGCTTAGGGCTGATCCTGCGTTGAGCAGGGGGTTGGACTAGATGGCCTGTATGGCCCCTTCCAACTCTATGATTCTATGATTCTATGATGCTTAGCTACAATAAATGTCCCAGGCCTCCCAGTGGACCGCGTATATGCTTGGAGAGGAGCTGTGGCCATTCAGAGACAGAGCCATTCAGAAGGTACCAGGTTCAGTCCGCTGCCAGTCTCAGTAGGTTATATTGACCTTGACGGACTGACAGTCTAAGTCACTATAAGGCAGGTCCATGTGTTCACACAGATCATCAGCTTGTTCTCTGTGAATATTTGTTGGTGAGGTCCTTTCAGATTTATGTGTGCTAGTGTAAACTGACATTGCTAATAGCTAACTTCACATCACAAACTAGTATAAGAACATAGGAAGAGTCCTGCTGGATCAAACCAATGGTTCATCTAGTCCAACAACCTGTCTCACAGAGTGGCCAACCAGTTCCTCTGGAGGGCCAACAACAGGGCAGAGAGGCCGAGGCCGAGGCCTTCCCCTGATAAGAATATTAGAAGAGCCCTGCTAGAACACACAAACGGTCCATCTAGTCCAGCATCCTGTCTCGCACAGAGGCCAACCAGTTCCTCTAGAGCAGGGGTAGTCAAACTGCGGCCCTCCAGATGTCCATGGACTACAATTCCCATGAGCCCCTGCCAGTGTTTGCTGGCAGGGGCGCATGGGGATTGTAGTCCATGGACATCTGGAGGGCCGCAGTTTGACTACCCCTGCTCTAGAGGGCCAACAACAGGGCATAAAGACCAAGATCTTCCCTTGATGTTGCCTCCTAATTTTAGGTTGGCATGTCTTTAACAGTCTACCACCTGGTAGATACACTGGTATTTTGTATTCAGACAAAACATGCAGTTATGACCTTAATCACATTGAATCTATTGACCACATACATTTAAGCTGCCCTGAATTTTTAAAACACTAGATTTTGGGCTGCTGGGTTGAATGATAAGGAAAAGAAAAGAAAAAATGAAATATATGTATATCTTCATAGCCCTGTTTGCAGATGGAGAAGAGCCTTTCCAATAACAGATGTGACCTGTTTAAACCAGATTGTTGTGTTTTTCTCTCCTCCCATCCAGGGTTATGATCGCTTATTAATAACGTCATGGGGGCACGACCCAGGAGTGGTCCCAACTTCAAACGTGCTCACCATGTTGAATGACGCTTTAACCCATTCCGCCGTTCTGATCCAGGTACTGAAATGCTCGTGTGCAGCAGGGCTTGAGTGCTATTTCTTGTGTTCATTTTGATTTCTGCTGAGCAGAAGGGAAGGGGGGGGTGAAATGCAATCAACACATTCTCCCTTGCATGGTTTGTAATAAGGTATTTTTAATGACTTCCTCAAGATGTGGAGCCAGCTACAAAATGTCAGGGAGTGAGGTCATGCGTAGCTCTAATGCTGATTTGTCAACATTTCAGGCAGAAGCTAGGTTTAAATTGGCCTTTCCCAACTTTTTTACCACTGAAAAACTCCTGAAACATTCTTCAGGCTCTGCAAAACTCCCAAAGTTGAGCAATCATGCAGAATATTGTTGGGAAGCATCGCTGTGTACATGCCCACCTGGGACCCCTCCTCTTCCCACCCCCTCCAAGGCCCATCATTGACCGTTTTGGGAGAGGTAGGGCAGGTCAGTCTGACCATATATGTTCATATCTCCTGATAAATGTTTAACACATTTTTAAAAATTTATTAAAATTAATTAACCCCCACTCATTTGAGAAAGCCTTCCAAGGCCATCAAGAAATTCCAGGATTTCACGAAACCCTTTTTGAGAAAACCAGAGAGCCCCGGAGGGTCTTTCCACTTGGCAGTATTTTCCTGTTTAGCCTTAAAATGGATTTCTGAGACAGGCCCAAGTTAGTGAAAGATGAAACTCTGGTGGTCTCATATCCACATAGTTCCGTGGCACAGCAAGGACTAGAAACACTGGGAATTGTCTTTAAAAAGAGTTGTGGCTTGCTTGACCCTCCACTCTTGCCTTGCTTTTAGGGGCACGGAATGCTCGGGATCGGGGAGACGGTTCATATGCCATTCCCATTTGATGAAGCGGAACAGCAAGGAGGTAACTGACATGGAAGGGGAGGGATGTCTGGCTGCAATTTAAACCTATGCTACTTTGTTTTTATTTATTTCTTATATTAACATATATAAATATATATAATATAATATACTTGGTTCAAGTCCCAACGAATATAATATACTTGGTTCAAGTCCAGAATCCCACTATCCTAGTGAGTGGGGTTGCTCATGTCAGAGATGCAGAAAACCTGCACGCTTCTACACAGATCAGGAGGTTGTCCAGTAATGCAAGAAAAGCAAACTTTGGGGCAAAAGAAAAAGAACACCTCCCCTTTAGATGGCCTGGTGAGCACGACCCATACTCTTGGAATGCTGAAAAGTGAATCGGTAAGAGCAGCGTGTCCCAGCCTGTAGATCAGGATGCAGAAGTGGATGACGAAGCCTCAGCAAGTGGGCTGAAGGCCAGTGGTCCTGGGTCCAGATGTTTAGCCATTGGTTCTGGTCCGACCTTCTGTGGCAACAGAAAACCACTCTGCTTCATGTTCTATATGACAGCCCTTCATGTATTATCATATTACCTCTTTGTTGCCTTCTCTCCAGGCTAAACAGACCAAGCTCCCTCAACCTGTCTTCATATGACTTGGTCTCCAAATCCCCCTTTTTTGGAGTCTTGGTTTCTCAAAAACAATTGGTTATCCTCTATGGAAAGTGGGACGCTTAGCTAGATGGGGGCCAAGGTCATAGTTTGCCTAGGGCACCAACATACTTTGAGCCAGCTTTGGATGGGTCACCATACCAACTGGATTTGGAGTTGTGCATCACCAATACCAAAAGGCCAGGAACCACAGAGGGAACAGACAGGGGTGGCCTGATGGTTCTGCTGAAGCCCATGGTAACTGCCCAGGCACCTACTTGAAACTTTCTCTGCCCTCTCTTCTGTTGTTGTGTGTCTCCTGTGTTTCTGTACAAAGAAATAAACACCAAGGTTTCCTCTGCTCAACCTGGCGCCAAGGGGTCATCAAGCGGTTTATTCCAGTGACATGCCTTTAGGTGCCATTCTCTCGGAATGAAGAATATGTACATTATTTTGCATTTTCTAGAATTTTCCCGCGTCAACATGGGTACCCATAGAGCACTGCGGACTTTAAGGGAAAAGATGGATCTGCAACACTTTTGTGGCTACATCACAATGCTGAACTCTTCCAGTCATCAAGTACACCGAAAGCTGAGTGACGCTTCTGATGGGAAAGGTTGGTTGGTCGGCAGTCAGTCATAGAGGCAGAATTTGGTGGCCTTGGTAGCATTTGAACCGGCACTAGTCCTTCAGCACCAGTTTGGTGTAGCGGTTAAGAGCGAGGGCCTCTAATCTGGAAAGCTGGGTCAGATTCCCCATTCCTCCACTTGCAGCTGGCTAGTCACAGTTCTGTAAGAGCTGTTCTCACAGAGCAGTTCTGTCAGAGCTCTCTCAGCCCCACCTACCTCACTGCGTGTCTGTTGTGGGGAGAGGAAGGGAAAGCTATTGTAAGCTGCTTTGAATCTCCTTTGGGTTGTGAAACGTGGGGTATTATCCAAAGCAGGGTCACATAATGAAAGCATACCATGCTGTTCATCTGCCAGGACAGCATTCCCCAGCATGGCACATGCCAGTGCATTAACCTGGCACCTGTTTGCTTCTTGAGTCTTGGGGATAAAGTCCAAAGGTCTCAGATGGACCGGGAAAACCAGAGAGCTTTGGGGTCATTGCCTACCGGCTTACTGATGTGAAAATTGTTGAGTTCATCTTGGACAGGCATTGTCTGTCCTCAGCTTGACCATAAACACAGATTTCCCGATGTCTCTCTGGGATGGTGAATCTTCATGGAGAACCCCTTCCCTTTCTTTGAAGCCAAACAGCATCTCTTTCCCCGAAAGCAAAAAGCTGGTCTTAGCTTTCCTCCACCTCCTCCGTTGCAGGACGTGCTTCAGAAAAGCCACAGGCAGGTTCCACTTGGGGAGACTCTTTCCCAAGACCTTGGTTTGGCGCCTCCTGATATTTCAGGGAACCTTCCACCCCAACACTGTGACAGACTCTATGATTTTCCACATCCCCTCCACTATTTTGCAGTGGAGTCCTAAAAGCAACAGCCTGTTCAATGAGGTTGCCCCCCCCCTGAAGGAGACATAGCTAAAAAGCCACACGTGCCAGGCCCCCAGATAAGCGCCACCTTCTCTGCACGCACAGGTACGGCCGAGAATGCAGTCTGATTCCGCTGCATCACAACTGGCCTTTCTCTTTCCCCCCAGGTGAGCCGGAGCTGGCGCTGGGCTCAGATGTAAATGGGAGCACGGAATCGTTTGAGATGGTCATCGAAGAGCCACCCATGGATCCTGCAGGAAAGCAGAGTCCTGAAGGTAATCGAGTGGGGGGTTTCTTCCTGCATGGAAGAAAGGACACCAAAGGCTCAGTTTCTGGAGGAATGCTATGGCTTGAATGCTGTAACTGTACAAGAAGGCAGTGTGCCCCTGGGTTAATTGGAAGCTCTTTTTGTCAGTTCGGCCTCATCTGTTCTTTGCCCTTTCTGCAGTCCCCACCACAGAACTGGAATGGGTTCCCTTGGAGCTCTGCTTTGGCATTCCACTCTTCAGCTCTGAATTAAACCGGAAAGTCTGCCGAAAAATTGCCAGCCACGGGCTGTGTAGCAAAGACAGGTGAGGTTTTGTTTGACCGCCGCTTCCCTCTGAGGATCCTTTGGCATAGAGGGAGAAGGGGAAGGCGGAAACACTATTCGCTCGGCATAGTAATGTGGGTCTCATGAAACATTTAGGTGACCATTTTAATATTTTTCTTTGTTTTCTTTGGACAGCCTGAAAAAATTATTACATTCCAGTAGAAAACTTTCTCTACAGATCCTTAGCTTTGTTCATTCATTCCAGGTAAAATATGTAAGAATCATATATGCATTCTTTGTTTTGGCATTTGCACACAACTTCCTCTTTTAAAAAAAAATACAAGTGCATCGGGGCAGTAAATGTTACGGGATTGGCTTTCATGGCTTCCCCCCTAACCGCCCATTTTCTCTTTGCTGATCTGAGTCCCTGCCTTAGGGTCTAGCTAGTACCCTGTGCCAGGAGTGTTACCTGTCCCCTTCTCTTCCAGCAGTGCTGTGTATGCAAACATCCGTCTCCCCTTTCAGTTTCACTTGATCTTCCTTTGGCCCCTCTCTACCCTGTTTGACGAGTCTCTTTCGATACCTTTGGCTTGTTTGCTGTGATGTCACAGAAGGCCCATGACACAATGGAGGCAGCTGTTAAGTCTGCTGAGCTTAGAAAGGCTGCCTGTGGCATGAGAGAACCTGCGTGCTGCTGCCAGGCATCTCGACCTTGCTGGTTGCTTTACCCACATCAACTCTGGAGGTGGTGGGTTCTCCAACTTTGGAGATTTTTAAACAGAGGCTGGATAGCCATCAAACAGAGAAGCTGATTCTGTGAAGATTCAGGGGGCTGGCAGGTTGCAGTGGATGAGCGAGAGGGTTGGGAGCTCACCACCACCTTAAGTAGCTGAATCCATTGCTGAACTACTCTGACAATGAAAAAAAAATTCCCGATATCTAGCTGGTACCATTCTAATTTAAAGCCATTACTGCAGGTCCTCTCCTCTGCAGCCAACAGGAACCACTCCCTGCCCTCATCCAATTGACAACCTCTCAGATCCTTCAAGAGAGCCATCATGTCCCCTCTCAACCTCCTCTTCTCCAGGCTCCACATTCCCAAGTCCCTCAGCCTTTCCTCACAGGGCTTGGTCCCCAGACCCCGGATCATCCTCACTGTTCTCCTCTGTAACTTCTCAATTTTGTCCACATCGTTTTTGAGGTGAGGCCTCCAAAACTGCACCCAGACCCAGTCGGGCCTGACCATGTTTATAAGACAGTGATTCACTGAGGCAGTGGACTAGGATCAGAAGACGACAGGCATGCATGGAACCCAGTCGCATGAGTCTGTAAAAGGCCCATGCCCCATTCAACGAAAACATGGCCGTGTGCTTATGGCAAGGTTCTGAGTTCCTATCTCTAGTGCCGAGAAACTTTGGTCCAAGAGACTGAAGGTGGCAGGGGAGAAAGAGAGGAGCAGCAAGCCCCATGCTAGATTCTTGGTCACTGGGGAGAGGCTACATCAATATAAGGAGCTTTGAGAGGGCCTGTGATGGACTGCACCAATAGATGCATCTCCTCCCCTAACCTCTTTGTGCCCTCCCCCAAACATAAAATGGCCAGAAGAACAAGGGGATTTTCAGTGCCTTTTGTCCTACAAAAAACTTCCACTGAGAGGTCTGAACTAGCTGGGAAAGTCCAGACTTTCAACTAGTTGTTGGCCCGAAAAAGACATTACAGCCTGCATGGTGCAGTGCTTAAGAGTGGTGGCCTCTAATCTAGAGAGAACCAGGTTGGATTCCCACTCCTCCTCCACGTGCAGCCAACTGAGTCACCTTGGGCCATTCACGGTTCTTCCAGAACTCTCTCAGCCTTTCCTGCTTCAGAGAGTGTCTGTTGTGGGGAGAGGAAGGGTAGGCGATTGTAAGCCACTTTGGGACCCCTTCGGGTAGTAAAACGTGGGGTACAAAAAACCACCTCTTCTATCCTATTGTAACAAGCCGTCCCCCCCCCCTATGTTTTCCTCCCCCTCCTCAGGAAAGCATTTCAACAGTGGAGCTCCTCTCCGAGGCCAGCTTTTCTTCGAGTTTACTTTCTCTTCCCGCTGGCTCCGACACGGGGGTCCCGCTTCCCGCTAAGAACCTCATGTTCAAGGACGGTGTCTTATCAGAATGGAACGGACGGTCTCCTTCTTCTGTCCTCATCGCTGCCGTGCCCCAAGACCATCTGAAGTAGCACGAAGGGGGGGGGGTCCGCCACGTGGTGTCCACAAGTCGCCGCCTTACTTCCCGGTAACCCACTGCGTCCAGCTGGACAGTGCCAACTTCAAAGGAGGGTACTGCTACCGTGGCACGGCCTCTGCCAACGATAGTGTTCCTAAAGCGTAGCGTGCACAACCTGGGGAGACGCATCCAGATTTGCCTTTCTGTTCGTTCCTGCATGTCTCGCTGCCACCGGAAGCTTTTCAGTTGTCGGCCCCGGAAGCTTTTCAGTTGTCAGCCCGTTTCCTCTTTCTATCTCGAGACGGCCTTGTCTTTCTATTATAACCGAGGGCACCCTCCGTAGGCTTTTCCGACCGCTGGATTTTTACACCGCCGCAGCAGATAACGGTACTTTTTGTATGTTAGTGATGTCGGCTTATTAAAAGAAAAACAAACCAAAAAAACAAAACAAAAAAAGCTAATTTTTAAAATTGTATTAACACACAACACTTTTTTTGGCATTTAGAAAGGCACAAGTGTTATTCAAATAGTATAACAAAAATATCTTGACTTGGGGAACGGGGTTCTGTATAATGCCGGGAGGATATGCTTGTTGAACTAGTGAGACAGAAGGCTGGGACATATTGGCATCCATGTGTTCATGGTTTTTAGATTTAATTTCAAGCTAAGTGATGCCTCATAAGGAAAACCTTTAGATTCAACTTTTTTTTGTTGTTCATCGTTGGGACCCTGCAAATATGTGGAGTCACAGCAGGGGTGAATGTGGTGCTGTCTGTACATACGGCCTTCGTTGTCTCGCTCCCTTTTGAGTGCTTAATATGTTTGCAGTACACCTGGAAACTTATAGGCCTTTGCTCCCCACGGCAGCAAAACCCAGTTAACCGAAAGCCAGCTCACACGTCCACTTCAACACCACTTAGCCATAAAGAGTTTTGGGTTTTTTGCACATGATGACTCCTGGCCCATGACCCGGTCAGTTGTGTGAATCCATCCTTTGACGCGGAATTCAACCGTCAACCATGCTGCCACCAGTAGCTGTGGAGTTGAATCATGCACACGGTTTCAGGCTGGCGTGGATTTCCAAGCACGTGTTGTGCGGCTTGTGGGAAACGGGCTGTGTGAAGTGAGCCGTAGGCTATCAAGCACAGGATGACTGATATGCTGCAACATATGTACACCACTGGATGCAATCTCCAGAAGTTCTGGCAGTTTGCAAGTTCTGTGGCATACTTCTGGCGACGGCATAGATGCAGTGCTTGAGGGATTTGTCCCACCCGTGACTGATGTTTTTATGGGACAAAATAAACACAGGTTACAGTTGCATTGGATCTTTTATGCAGGAATAGACAGAGACTTGATAAAACTCTGTGGAACCGTAAGCAGGGCAGGTATTACTTTGGATAGTTTAGGATACAGCCCTTTGGAAAGTTTCCAGTAGTGTTCTTGTATGGCTCCCAGTTAGGTTTGATTGGGGCTCGTGCCCATAGTATGAGGGTATCCTCTCCCCCCCCATGACAGCTGCAGTTAACTGAAGATAGTTGCATTTAATTCTTCCTAGCTTTTTCGAGAGTCCCTCCCTAGAAGGGCAGGGGACATGCACACAGTGTTTGTTGAGCAGCTGGCTTGGTATCATTTCTAAGAATTCTGGGCCACGCTTCTCTCGTTTCAGGGCCGTCTGTGCAGCTGTAACACAAAATCACAGCGGTACAAAGAGTTTAGGATATATGGTGTCAAATCAACGTGGTCTAAAATGTTTGAATTGGATTGGGAGGGCGGTTTTTTTGTAGAGTATTTTTGGAATAGGTTTGGGTTGTTTTCTTTTAAACTGCGCATTAACTGGCTTTTGTGATAGGAGTGTTTTTGGGACCAAGGACCCAGAGAACATCAAAGTGACATTCACAGTAGAAAACAGTCATAACAAATTCCTCTTTTTTTAATGTAGGGTAGAAACAAAGACTTTGTTGTCGTTGTTGAAAATTGGAAAAATGCATACAGTTTATTTTTTTAATTTTTATTGCTGGAAGTTGATTTCTCCTTTATTTCATTTTGCCTCTGTTTGTCGTTCAAGTTTGGAGTTCTTCTCCCCTTTCCCCCCATCCCTGACTTCATCCAAAAAGCGTGAATGACCAAGATGCTCACACGCACAGTGATGCACTAGCCATCTGTGCCCCCACTATGCTGCCATTGTCCTCCCTTCGCTTTATACGATATGCAACATCAAAATCCACCTAAGGGTCTGTCATGTCCACGTCGTTAATTTGTGACTAGGAAGACATATGTTTGTGTCATACTGGAGCTACAGCAGTGTCGCTTCACTGCCTTCTAATGTAAGGACCCTGGGATAGGCTAGTTCTTGAAACAGGTAGCAATCCGTAACCAGCTACTTCAAAATAGCCCATCTCACCCAAACAGCCTGGCCAGCTTCTGAGTAAGGGCAGCTGAATACGCAGAACTCTGGTTGGAGTTTTTCAAGGCACGAAAGTAAAGCCTTTGCTATTATCTGTAAATCGAGCCCCTGAAGCAGATCAGTAAAAGTGGTCTTAATCCTCAAGCAGGTTTCTCTGAATTCTGCTGACTACCTTCAGGATAGTTTCACCAACGGTGATCAATGTGCGTTGTTTTGCGACATGGTTAAAATAACAAGCAGTACTCCATGAGAGTCATCTCCTGCCTGAAGTGGAGCCAGTTTATATACCATCCATCTATCCAATTGCTGCTGCTCAGTAATCGGTGGTCAGAGTTTTCAGTGGAGTGGGGGCAGGGAGACCTTGCAAACCACATGGCCAGCCAAGATCTGGAGAGCTATATAGCTATGGTTGTCAGGGTGAGGATACCCTTTTCTTTAACAAAGCATGGCATGGTGTCCCAGGCCAACAGTTTTCTCTAGGAGTCCGTAAAATTTGGGCTGAAATTCCCACAAGATTCCCACAAGATTTTGTTGGGCTGAAATTCCCACAAGATTCTTCTTGAGTCGCTTTGTTGTTCTGGAACTGCCTCACATGGCGCTCCTCACCCAGGGAGGCTCTCCCGTCTTCGTTTCTCCTGCAGGTGGTCTTGAAGTCTCAATAAATGAGCCCTGCCACCATCTTGAATGTTGTGGTTCAAGTTGGATAGATGATGTAATCCAAAAATGGTAGAGCTCAAAGGCTGCATCTTAGACATTGATTTCTTCAAAGCCATCTTAGGAGTCCTGAAAGGTGAAGTGTGAATTGGTTATGGGGAACTGATTTTTGGTTGTTTTCCATAGGTGAGTTTGTTGGGGGGAGGGGACCATTTCAAGATGTATCACTGCCCCACTCTGCAGATATCCCATCCAAGGAAAAAAATAATAATAAGAAAAGGTGCAGAACGAATAGCTTAGTCACACACCGCAACGGATTCTTTTTGCCGCCTTTGCTTATATTTTAAGGTGTGATAATTAAATATACTGTGAACAAAGACACAAGCTATATTTAACCAAAAATTATAATCTGTTGAGCTTCATTGTGTGTTTCTTTTTCCAGCTGCTTTTGTTTAAAAAAAGAAAAGAAAAAATCAAGTTTGTGATGTTTGTTTTAGGCCTTAACATTTCACAAGTTGTCTGTGCGTTTCCTAATGAAAATGTATTTTGCTGCTCAAATTTGAGAATAAATGAGACATCTTTCAAGAGTATTTTTAACTGGACTCTCCGTGAAAGGATTTGGAAATTCTTCTGAACAGTTTTGCTGGAATTTACCCTAATTTTATGTATCTTCCTTCTCCACTGCTATAGGAGTCCAAATCTCCTCCATAGTTGGTCTCCTCTTCTTTCTCTCCTCCCCCCCCCCCATATATTTCTTTCCCCAAGACCATTTCTAAGATTGCTTTTACAGTTTTGAAACTTTTGAAGGGTCCCGCCCACAGCTCAAAAGCAACCTGGTTGCTTCCTTCTCTACTCTGACATTGTTGATAGTATGCAGTGAAATGTACAAAACCTGGCATTTGATTAAATTATTGGCACATGTAACATAAATGTTTACAAATAAAACTGTGTTGCTGGTCAGGATCTTTAGCGGAGAATGGCTTTCTTGTTCTATCACTGGAGATACTGTCGTCCTTCGATTAGTTTTTCATTGCTTGCGTTAACCGGCTCTGCTGAATAGCAGCACGTTGGATCCTACAAGGCACTTACAGAAGCAGATCACCTTCCTCTGGCATCCTCCTAAGAGCCCCAAAATCTAATGATGGAATTCAGGGGGGAGATGCCCAGCCTTTGTGATGTTTGCCTGTCCTCAACCAGGGCCAGGGCCTTTTTCACCCTGGCCCCCGCTGTCTGGTGAGAAGAGCTACCAGAAGAGCTAAGGGCCTTGCCAGGATTTATTTGATTTAGTTTACATTTCTGAGCCTCTTGTGGCGAGGGTGGTAAGACAGCAGAAATGCTGTCTGAAGCTGTCTGCCCATGAGGCTGGGAGTTCAATCCCAGCAGCCGGCTCAAGGTCGACTCAGCCTTCCATCCTTCCGAGGTCGGTAAAATGAGTACCCAGCTTGCTGGGGGGTAAACGGTAATGACTGGGGAAGGCACTGGCAAACCACCCCGTATTGAGTCTGCCATGAAAACGCTGGAGGGCGTCACCCCAAGGGTCAGACATGACCCGGTGCTTGCACAGGGGATACCTTTACCTTTTTTTACATTTCTATACCTCCCTCCACTGAGGCTCAGGGAGGTTTACATAGAACTTAGCGGAACAGGAACAATACAGTTTCTTGAGTTCCGCAGGGGCTTAAAAATGGAGCTCTTCCATCAAGCGTTTGGTTGAGGCCAGGGCATAGAAGATCTGGCCGTCCTCCGGTGCCTTTGGTACATCTCCCCAGACACATAGAATGCTAATCTGACAGCTGGTGGGGGGAGGGTTTTTAAAAATAATGTTGGTGTTATGGCTTTATGGATATAATATGAGCCACTACGGGCCAGCTGGTCTGGGAGCGGCACAATATAAGTCAAATAAATAATATTCCACTGTTTGGGAGGTCCAATGGCAAGAGGAGGTGTCAGGCAAAATAGCCTCATCTTGCTTCCCCTGGTGATGGAAGGATGACAGAACAGACAATTGGGCGGTATGGTGACTCTTCCTGATTTCCCCCCTACACACCACTGTCCCTATAATGTGTGTATAAAGTGCTGTTGACTCGCTGCAAATTTATGGTGACTTCAGTAAGAACCTTTCAGGGCCAGTGAGAAACACATGGTTGGCCTTTGCCTTCCTCTGCAGAGTCTGCTTTGCTGGTCTCCCTTCCAAGTTGGGACCCTGTTTAGCTTCCAACATCTGATGAGATTGAGCTATGCCATGCCACCCCATGACATACCGTTGCCTGGACTTAAGCTAGATTCAGATCCAGTTGCCATTGAGAGCCAAAGCTCCCATCATTGGCTCTTACTTGTTGGCCTCTGAGAAGCTAATGGATTCGTATCTAGCTGTTCTACATCTGATCAAGATGGCTGCCTGCTAGAGCCAAGTTCTACTGCAGACCAAGATGGCTGCCTGCTAGAAATAGGTTTTAAGGATTCCGCTTTCCTACTAGAATGCCACAGAGGTCATTTCTGCTGGCTTTTGGTCTATAACTATTGTCACGCAGCTGCCTAAATTCAGAGAGAAATTTTGCCCGCCTGCTTGCTGCTTCAACCCATCTGACTCCAGAGGATCAAGATAAGAAGTGGAACGTTTCATCAGCTGACCTGCATAATTCACTGGTATTTTTTTAAACGAGCTCTCCACGTGAAAAGTATCATTTTTTCAGTAAAACCTATGACTAGCTCTATCTGGCAGCCTGAAAGGGGGCTGTCCGAGCCCAAATACCTTCGTCTGTCATCAGAATTAGTGCTTATTAGTGATTTACTGAGCACAGTAAATCTGCCTCTTGGACTTCACATCAGAGACTCTTTTGTGGTGTTAGATTTTCTTGGCTAAGGCTTCAACCGTTTCTGAAATATGCACAGGGATGTTCTGTGTTGTTTTTCCTCTTGGCGGGACCTCTTAAATGTCATCTAATCCTCTTTCACAGCATCTGGACTTCTTACAGCTCTTCTTAAATTCGGTCTGTCAAATATCTCTAAAACTCCTGAAAAGGCAAGAATAAACCTGCTCCTTCTTGCTCCTAAAGACTCCTTATAATTCCTCAGTGGCCGCCCATATTTTTCATAATTTCCGTGCAATTAGTTAAATCAAGGCCATATACGCAACTGGTCTTCGGCAGAATATGACAGGTGCACTGATGCTAGGCCAGGAGACCCAAACACGGTGCCTGTACCAACTGACACCTGGTGCCCACCAAGTATTTTTAGAAATTGGGCAAAATTTTGACCAGCGATGTTTATGAGAGGCCATTGGAATTTGATCAGCTGTGCAATTAAAAAAAAAAAACATGGCTTGGGCGCCACCATAGTACAAGGATCTTGATCATATGACTGAAGGTAAGCTTCAGTAGCCGTTTTGTGGCTTGCTTCACCTCCTGCAGCAGCCATTTTGTGGCTGTGACCACGTCCTGTGTCATAATTCTGAAGGTGCCCACAGCCTCAGAAAGGTTGGGGAACCTATAATAGGCTATGGTTTGCCAACAAACATCCAAGGTCTCCCGATCTGGCCATCAGGAGCTCCCTGCATGGATTGTAGCATGATCACTGGTCTCATTCGCCCCATTGTCCATTTCTGCTGGTTTCTTCTCAACAGAAGAGTTCTGTCACTCCTACCCACCAACACAATGAAAAAGAAGAAGAGTTGGTTCTTATATGCCACTTTTCCCTACCCGAAGGAGGCTCAAAGTGGCTTCCAATCGCCTTCCCTTTCCTCTCCCCCCAACAGACACCCTGTGAGGTGGGTGAGGCTGAGAGAGCGCTGATATCACAGCTCAGTCAGAACAGCTTTATCAGTGCCGTGGCAAGCCCAAGGTCACCCAGCTGGTTACATGTGGGGGAGTGCAGAATCGAACCCGGCATGCCAGATTAGAAGTCCGCACTCCTAACCATCACACCAAACTGGCTCTCCTTTCTACACTCCACCAAACAGCAGTGCATGTTTTGTTGGAGATCACAGTCAAAAAAGAGTTCTAGTTGGGACAGTCAAGCAACTGGTAGTTACTAGGCAAAGAAGAAGGTCTTCAAGCAACAACTCTCAGAAGACAAGCTGTGGCAGTAGCCATGGTGCTACCTCAAGTGGAATGAATTAGTGTCTCGGGGTACCCACACGTATGTGGATTTTTTAAGGGAGTAGCCATAAACGATCTCCCACAGATGCATAGATTTCCAAGTTGGAAACTGCACACTGTACTATCATCTCTCACCAAACCTCCCTTCCAACCTGGCAAAGATGGGAAGACAAAGGTTGGATTAAGCTTGCCTAATCCCAGAGAAACTGTCCTAGAACCCTGCAGTGCAAGTTGTTTGTCTTTTTTTTAACATGAGCTGCAAGAAAAGTTAATGGGGCACTGCCCAGATGGGGCAATCGATACTGCCAGCCATGCAAACAGTTAGTTGGTACGAACTTCCGCAGGTACCATCTGTTTGCTTTTCTGATAGCCATAATTAGCCTCACCTATAACTAGCGTTAATAATTTGCTTGAAGCTGTTGTGCCCAAGTAACGAGGCGGACAGCAATGAACCGTTCCCCAAAGAGAAGATACCACCCTCCTACCGCCTACAGAGATACTGTCAAGAGAAGGTTAGATGACATTGGCAAACTATATTTGAGATAGGGATGCCTGCCTCCATGTTGGGACCTGGGGATCTCCTGGAATTACAGCTCATCTTCAGACTACAGAGATCTGTTCCTCTGGAGAAAATGGATGCTTTGGGAGTTGGACATTATACCCCACTTAGGTCCATGTCCTGCCCAGCCTCCATCTCCAAATCTCTAGAGGTTTCCTGACCTGGATCTGACATCCCTACCCCCAATCTACCACTGCAGGCTCAGGGAGACCTTGTGATCCTATCATTGGCTAGCCTAGGTTTTTCTTGTTTTTTTCCTGATCTGGTTGATGCCTGGTCAGGAAATGATAGCTTTAAGTCAAATTATTTCTGGTTTTAATGCCAATTTAACAAAATGTTTTTGTGTGTTCTTTATTGTTGATTTTCAATGTGTTGTTGTACGGTGAGTCAGGCATCCCTTATGCATCTTTTCCCCAGCCACTGATTTATTTATTTACTTGTTAGATTTATAGTGCACTTTTTCTCACCAAGACTCAAGGCCTTGTGGCTAGACTTCAAACCTGGATGAGGCCTGGATCCGCACAAGAGAAGAGCGAGTTTTTCTTATGCCCCACTTTTCACCATCCAAAGGAGTCCCAAATGATGATAATGTTATCCGTTCAGTCGTGTCCGACTCTCGGCGATTCTATAGGAAAGTTTTCTCCATTTGTCTCTGTCAATAACCGCTTCTTTCAGTTGGTTAATGGTCATCCCAGCTTTGATCGTGTCGAGCCAGCAATTTATAAATCCCTTTCCCTGTGGCTCTCTAAATGTCTATGGACAAAAGTTACCATGAGTCCCTGTCAGCATCATGCTTGGCAGGGGTGCATGGTAATTGTAGTCTGCAAACATCTGGACAGCCAGTTTGGCCATCCCATCAACTTCCAGAAAGGCCTTGCTTGGGACAGTTTCTGGCATATTTCTCAAGGTGGAAATCCTGCCATTCAGTGCCGAAGGAATCTCAAAGCAGCTTACGATCTCCTTCCCTTCCTCTCCCCACAACAGACATCCTGTGAGGTAGGTGGGGCTGAGAGAGTTCTGACAGAACTGTAATTGGCCCAAGGTCACGCAACAAGGAGCATGTTGGAGAAGGGGTGGGGAATCAAACCCAGTTCTCCCAACTAGAGTGCGCTGCTCTGAACTGCTACACTGGGATGCCTCTGTGATGCCTGAAGTTCTGCTGCCAATGCTGCACAAGCCTCCCATCCACACACCCCTACTAGTTAAATCAAGCTGTACCTACTTGTTGCATTATCTGCATCCTCTCTATGCCCTATGGAATGGGCTGCCTAAGGAGGTGGTGAGCTCCCCCTCACTGGCGGTCTTCAAGCAAAGGTTGGATACACACTTTTCTTGGATGCTTTAGGATGCTTAGGGCTGATCCTGCATTGAGCAGGGGGTTGGACTAGATGGCCTGTATGACCCCTTAAAACTCTATGATTCTGTGATTCTATGATTCTGTGATTCTGCCCAGGCTAGCATGATGTAGTCAAATCTCAGAAACTAAGCAGGGTCATCCCTGGATCCTTTTTGGATGGAAGATCACCAAGGAAGATCACCAGCATGGCTTTGCAGAGACAGGCAATGGCAACCCCCCCCCCCCCCCCGCTTAACAGTTCTTGCCATGAAAACCCTACAGCTTTACCACAAATCAGCTGCAACGATGGCAAAATGCCAGGTACGGCTGTTAATTTTTTTTCCTGGGAATTCTCTTGTCTGTTTTGCCCCAGCCTTTTGCTTGAATAAGCCTGTCAACTATTAGAAAACTACTGACTGATTCATGCTCACAATATTATGCCGAAAGTAGTCTTTTAATGAATACCTACTTATAGATTAAATGACTAAGATAATGTCAGAAGTTATTTATTAATCCCGGAACAGTAGTACCATAAAACCTGACAACAGCAGATGCTTTTCCCACTCAAGACCAGGTTCTTGACCGCTAAAGGGATATGGGAAACTTTCACGTAAGTAAACATTTCTCCTCCATTGACCCCTTCCCTCCACTTCTGTTCCGACGTGCCAACTGCCTGGCTTTTCCTATTTGCAGCATGAATTTAAGAGAGCCCATGTTAATATTTGGGCTGAGAATAATAGGAACCCTCGTCTGCATTCTGAGCTGATTTGGTCTCTTTAGAATCAAAGAGTTGGAAGGGGCCATCCAGGCCATCGAGTCTGACCCCCTGCCTAATGCAGGATGAGCCCAAATCATCCAGGAGAAGGATCTGTCCAGCCGCTGCTTGAAGACTGCCAGTGAAGGGGAGCTCCCCACCTCCTCAGATAGCCAATTCCACTGCTAAATTATTCTGACTGTGAAAAAAAATCTTGATATCTAGTCAGTACAATTCTACACTTAGTTTAAAGCCATTACTGCAGGTCCTATCCTCTGCTGCCAACAGGAACTGCTCCCTGCCCTCCTCCAAGTGACAACCTTTCAAATATTTAAAGACAGCAATCATGTCTCCTCTCAACATTCTCTTCTCCAGACTGAACATTCCCAAGTCCCTCAGCCTTTCCTCATAAGGCTTGGTCCTCAGGCCCTGGATCATCCTTGTCGCTCTCCTCTGAACCCTCTCAATTTTGTCCACATCCTTTTTGAAGTGAGGCCTCCAGAACTGCACGCAGGACTCCTAGTGCAATCTGACCAATCCAGTATGCAGCACAGTTATTTTAACTATCATTCTAATGGAATTAAACAATCGTGTTTGGCCCTCATCTTTGGTTGTTTGCACCTGTGAGTGTATGTAAGTTTATATGTGCTTATCGTATTGGCTCAGGCTAGCCCGACAGTGTCAGATCTCAGAAATTAAGCAGGGTTGACTCCTGGCTAGTATTTGGATGGGAGACCTCCAAGGGTCATGACATGGAGGCAGGCAATGGCAAAACACCTTGGCACATTTTTTGCCTTGAAAACCTTACAGCAGTGGTTCTCAGTCTGGGGGTCGGGACCTCTTTGGGGGTCGAATGACGTTTTCACAGCAGTCACGGCAGGGCGAGCAGCTTGGCTGGGGGGGGGGGTGCCATCCATACAACAGCCTTGCAGGGTAGATTGAGATAGAGCATTCGTCTGTCTGGAGCAGCGGAAAAGAGTGAGATCAGCATGGTGGGACAAGAGGGCAGAGCTGAACTGAGAAACCCTGGGGGAAAAAATCAATTTATATACAATCATGAACAATGGATCTTCACGCCATTGGTCAGTTTCGGTTTAATTTCTGTGGAAGGACCCTTGCATCATTTTATGGTTGGGGGTCACCACAACATGAGGAACTGGATTAAAGGGTCGCGGCATTAGGAAGGTTGAGAACCACTGACTTAGAGGGTCACCATTATTCAGCATGACTTGCCAGCCCCAAAAAAAGCTTATTGTATCATTGAATATTTAAAAATATATATTTTAAATGTTATTTTAATGTTTGGAATGTTTTAATCCCAGATGTTTGCTGCCATGGAGACTGTATTTGGGTAGAAAGGTGGCATATAGATCTTTCAAATGAATAACATTTTACGTGTGGGGAATGTAGGCTAGCTTCCGAAAATCACATTGTAAATGAAATCGCCTTGCTTTCGGTATCCTCAAAATGGCTTACGAAAAAGGCTCTTGTGTTTCAAGGCAGTTGATCGATTTAGAGTCGGTTGATCTAGTCCCTTGCAATAATTGGCAGCCGGCCTGAGCAAACAGCACTTCAGCCAGAATGAAACTCCCACCATTTTATAATAATAGGTGTGTCAGCCACGCAAGCTGGTGTGGTTCCCCCATTGCTGGTGTGGCTTTCAGAGCAGCAGGGCAGGAAGCGTCCCTCCCCGTGGTGTGTTTCCCCATCATTTTCACTACCCCAGACCCACAAGCAGTAGCCATCCTTCCTCCCTGCTTGTTTAAATTAGTAATTGAATACCACACAGTGTGTGTGAGGGAGTGGTGACATCAGTTTATGGTGACCCTATGAAAAACACCCTATCCTTATTGGCCTTCCTCAGGTCTTAGCAACCTGGGGGGGGGGGCGTAGCCAATCCATTTCATGTTAGGCCTTTTATTCTTTTCCTGCTGCCTTCAACTTTTCCTAGCTTTATTGTCCTTCCCAGGGAATCCTGTCTTCTCATAATGTGACCAGCCTCATTTTATTTAAGAACCCAAATCTGAAAGAAATTGAAATTTAAGGACCTAATCGTTCAGATTCTCCAGATAAAAAACTAAAATTATCAGTTATCTGAAGAATACGTGGATTTATTGCAAAATGATTACAATTTGTAGACCCAAAGGATCACCTCAAAACAGAATCAAATGTTTTTCTATTCTCAAACAAGGACCATAAAAGACCCTGACTTTATGCATTTCAGCCAAACGGCCACCTTCAATGGTCAAACAATCAAATTACACAATGGCTTGAGACTTTGAACTAATCCACAATAATTTTGAGAGAATAGCTGGTGTTTTTCGTACCATGCTTTATATATTTATATTTATATTTATATTTTTTTATACCGCCCTTCCCTACGGCTCTGGGCGGTTTACATTAAACATTTTTGAAAATTCACATAGAACACTATCAAAATCAATATAAAAAATCAATATAACAATATAACAATAACAACAAAATATCAACTGGAACAATTAGAACGGCACTTCAACTTCAACACTTCACTTATACTACACCGAGGGAGTCCCAAAGCATCTTACACTTGCCTACCCTTCCTCTCGACACAACAGATATCCTGTGAGGCAGGCTGGGCTGGCAGAGCAGGGGGAGAACTGTGGCTGGCCCAAGGTCACCTAGCAGACTACATGTGGAGGAGAGGGGAATCAAACCCAGTTCTCTGGATTAGAGGCCACTGTTTCTCCTAACCACTACACCAAGCTGGCTCTAATCATTGGACTCAGATTAAATTGCTTTAAAATCTATGACTGTGCCTTAAGGCAGAGATAAAATGTAAAGTCCCTCTTTATAAATTACCTTCTGCCTGAATGAGTCAATGTATTTAAGATGGTAATTCTGCAATGTACCTTTCTATCAAAGTCCAGAGAACGTAAATCTCAGATAAAGTATGGCACCGATGTATTTATGCGTGTACTCAACCAGAATAGAAGGTTATTTATAAAGAGGCCTCTAAATTATATCTGTCATGAGTCACTGTGAGGATAAGGAAAAGAGAGACGAGGTCTATGTACACCAATCTGAGCTCCGAAAGGGCGGGATAAAAATAATTGAACTAATGTTGATCTTGTGGAGAATGGTACAGTTCTGTATTCAGAAGAAGGACTGACTTAAGGAGTCTCAAAGCAGCTTACATTCGAGGAGGAAGAGAGGGGAATCAAACCCGGCTCACCAGATTAAAAGCCACCACTTTTAACCACTCCACCATGCTGGCTTTTATTTCCCTTTTTCATGTGGAGAAAGAGGAGACGATGCAGTGGATATTTAGGTGCCAGGGAGGGGAAGAAGGGTGAGGGCAGGCTGTCCTCTGAAGTGGTTAAGAAAACAGAGGAGAAGACTTGGGGGGCGGGAAGCTATAATGGATTTCCCAGTTGCTGAGCACTCTTCCTCTGCTTCCTCAGCCAACCATTCGACGGCATCATGATTTCAACGCAGAGCGAGATGCTAAGAAGATTCATAAAGCCTGCAAAGGGATGGGTAAGAATGCTGGGAATTGTTACATGGAACTAGGGCTGCCAACCTCCAGGTAGTGGCTGGCGATCTCCCTCTGTTAAAACTGGCCTCCGGGAGATAGGGACCGCATCAACTGGAGTGAACGGCCTCTTTGGACTGTGGACTCTATGGTATTCTACCCCACTGAAGTCCCTCCCCTTCCCAAACCCCACTTCCTTCAGGCAGCACTCTCAAAGTTTCCCAAAATTTCCCAACCCCTAAGCAGAGGAGCCAACCTGTGGGGAAAATTATGTGCTTTTTTTGGATGTGGGAAAGTGTTTTTAGGACAGGCTTCTCCTCTTCCTTCCTGGATTGCACCAATGGGACTCATATGTCCCCAAAACTGGTTGGATTGTGACCCTGAACAAACCAGAAGTGTGGCTGGGACCACCACTCCTGGCAGGCCTTCTTCCCTTCCAGAAATGAAAGGATGCCCAGAGAACAGGTTTGTCATCCTCCTGGTGGGCATGGAGTTCTCCGGGAACTAAATAACCCACCTTCAGACCACAGAGATGGCAGACTAGAGAAGATGGCAGCTTCAGAAGGCAGAGTCTATAGAATCACCCACCCACTGAGCTCTGTCCCCTCCCCAAACTCCACCCTCCCTACGCTCTTCCCCTAAATCTCCAGGAACTGCCAAGATAGAGTTGGTAAATCTACCCAGAGGCTGATGGATAGAGATCTCAACTGCTTGTCAGGGGCAAGGGATCCTCCATCCCCACTGCTGATCAGCCAGCTGTTGGGAGAGAAATTGTGCAAACAATAAGTGGGCAGCAGCACCCCAATGCACTGACATCACTTCCTGTGCATACCAGAAGTGATATCAATGTGTCACTAAATCACTTCCTGTGTCTCAATGCACTGGCATCACTTCCTGTGCACACAGGAAGTGATGTCGATATGTCACTGGCAGCATCACCTCCCCCTGGTGGTTGTTAGACGTGACTTCACCACACTCCATATACCCACTGGTTTCCCATTCTAACATCAACCAGGGCCAACTCTGCTTAGAAGCCAGGCTCTGCTGAGATGGTGCTAGTTTGCGCTATCCGGGTCAGGGCAACAAAGCCATATTACTGTGCACTAGAGTGAGTAATTATTCTCTCACAGATCTGGCCAGGCTGAACGTACGCTGTGTGCTCCGAGACATGGAAATGCAAAAAGCACCATCAAAACACTGGGAGGAGGGGGGGGAGGTAGTGGTTCTTGTTAAATCAAGTGGGCCACATAGCTAATTGCAAGCTATTGTTTGAAGTTCTCCAATGTCCTAATTAATGACTCCCAAAACATCCTTTTTTGAATAGCCTTGCTCAGGGCTTGCAAACTGAGGGCTGTGGCTTCCTGGATTTTATTTATTTATTTAGATTTATTTCTTAAAGTTGCATTCCACTTCATCTGAAGCAACTTGAGTCAATCCATCTCCTGTTGGCTCTTCCCCTTTGCCTGCTGCCTTCAGCTTTTCCTAGCATCGCTGTCCTTTCCGGCAACTCTTTACATAATGCAACCAAAGCGCAATAGCCTTAGCTAAGTCATTTTAGCTTCCAGGGTGAGTTTAGGCTTCTTAGACGCTGCAAAACTCCACCTCAAAGGCGCTGCTAGACTCCTGTTTATAATAAGTAGCAAGTCATTATGTGCACGTCCTTCTGCGATGCAGCATTATTTGCCTGGATATCTTTGCAAACCCCGATAAGAAGATAAGCAGCACTACCATTTACAGAAGATGATGCAGCTATTTAATGGATGGAGAAAGACGTGGGCCTACATATAGTTTCACTTCCTTGAAGTTCAGATAAAGGGCAATCAACTGGATACGCCGTCACAACTGTTGGTGACTGACGATGCCCATTTTTGGGCACCAGCAATGGGTCTGTAGACATAGAGGAAATAACTCGTCATCGCCTTCCTCTGCAGGTAATTCTGAGTGGGGAGAGGGCGTTACTTTTTCCCGTTCATATTTTGTAGGGACCGATGAAAAGGTTATCATCGAGCTCCTGTCGACGCGTTCGTCGAACCAGAGGCAACAAATGAAACAGCAGTACAAAACCATGTATGGCAAGGTATACTCGCCGGGATAAATTGGATATTTGTGTCTGGGTTTGGCATGCATCAATGGAGCCATTGCTGATATGCCCACAATGAATGATGCTGATCCGTCTTATTTCCAGTGAAATGAGGCCACCTAACCACCAGACTGGTTTCCAGCTCCTGTTGCAGCTGGTTACAAGCTTAGGTCCACATCCCATGTATCTTATTATGCTCTCTTGGTGGGCACCAGGAAAGGTGGAGACGGATCCTCACAAGCACGTTAGGGACCCCTGAAATAGGGTTCTGGATTGCAGAAACAAAGAATAAGCAATAGTGTTTAGATTGCAGACACGTAAAAGGCAGAAACACAGCTGAGGAAAAGCTGGGGGGAAAGCATAAGCATTTAAATACAAAATATCAATCAATGCAGAGACTACACCTGCTATTTTTTTTCAACCTTTTTACTCTGGAGGAGCCCCTGAAATAGTTTTCAGGCTTCGAGGAGCCCTAGAACCCGGCTGGAAGTGATGTCAGCTGGCCACACCTCCCTGCCATGCCCAAGGAGGATTGAGGGGGAAGAGGGAGGAGGCAGGATGAGGTGTCCAGGCTCCGCCCCCTTCCCCCACCATGGTAACCACCTGAGAACACCACCCCAGGTCAATGGAAGCAGCCAGTTCCCTACTTTCATAGCAATGCCAGGAATAGCTTGTGGCTGAGCCCATTAAGGCAGGATATGGGGGAAAGGTTGGGAAGCCCTGGAGAGCTCTCACAGAGCCCCAGTCTCCAGAGAGCCCTGGTTGGGAATCCCTGGATTACGCAGTAAGGATATACTTGCACTCAGAGGTAGTACCCATAATAATAATTATTATTTATTACATTTGTATACCACCCTCATTCCAATATAGTACTGCCCTATTACCTGTGTGAGAAAAGCCTGCTTAAAAGGTAACGGTAAAGGTATCCCCTGTGCAAGCACCGAGTGATGTCTGACCCTTGGGGTGACGCCCTCTAGCGTTTTCATGGCAGACTCAATACAGGATGGTTTGCCAGCGCCTTCCCCAGTCATTACCGTCATTTTACCGACCTCGGAAGGATGGAAGGCTGAGTCAACCTTGAGCCGGCTGCTGGGATTGAACTCTCAGCCTCATAGGCAGAGCTTTCAGACTGCATGTCTGCTGCCTTGCTTGTACATAAAAGCGTATCCCTTCAATAAAAAGATGCCCCTGAAGTCAAACGCCGTCCAGCTTTGCATAGTCTATAGAAAGGCAGGAGAGGTTCTCCTTTGCTGGATTGAGATGCTGATTTCTGAACGCTTTATGCTCATCCTATGTCTTCCGCTCTGGCCGATATACAGCATCCTCGACTGCAGTTTGCCTGTCTTTGCTCTGCTCTTTTGCTCAGGATTTGGAAGAAGTTCTTAAAGGAGAGCTGAGTGGGAACTTCGAGAAGACAGCGCTGGCCCTCCTGGACCGGCCGTGTGAATACGATGCCAGAGAACTCCGAAAAGCGATGAAGGGAGCAGGGACGGATGAATCTCTACTGATCGAGGTCCTTTGCACACGGGTTAACCAGGTAGGTGGGCTGTAATTGGGAATCCTTTGCATGCCTTTAAGAAAAGCAGCTGCAGAGAAGACCGCTCTGTGTTGAGGAGTCTGGGACCGGAAATCTCAAGGTCTGCTGTGGGGAACCAGCTGAGAGAGCACTTAAGAGTATAGCTGATACCCACTGTCAGTCCCTGTGATTGGCTGGCAGTATGAAGCCTCTGTGTTGGCGAGGCATAAATTCTGGAGGCTTGGCCAGGTAAGCAAATTTTAGGCAATGGCCTCAAGCCACCTTGTTTTGGCTCTAAATACCACCCGGCTCTCCAGGTCCATCAGATTATCTCTAGGTTGCAGAACAGACATTCAGAATCTGGATTTGGGTGTTAGAGGCTGATAACACTGGTTTCTTTCTGGCACTGCCCTCCAGGGACATGGGACATGCAGTCATGGAATGAGGGGCTTCTGGATATGTTAGGGCTTTTCCTTGTTATCTTTGAAACAACAGAGGGGACAAAATCCAAAATGGCAGGGGAAAGGTAGGGACGGGCAGCCATCTGCTTGGCAGGGAGAGACAGAAAATGTCCAAGTCACAACCCAGGTAGAGTTTGTGCTGGGTGGGGTTGTGCTTTTGTTCCCCACTCTGCCCTGGGTAACCTTAATCACATTTTCTCAACTTAGCCAGCCTCATGGGTTGTTGTGAAGATAAAATGGAAGAGGGAAGGATGACATTATAAGCTTCTTTCCATCTCCACTGGGGAGAAAAGCAGGGAAATATACACTATCCGGAAATGAATTGTAGCATAACAGGAGAAGGGAGGAAAAGGAAAAGAAACACATAACTCTGTTATGACCCAGTGGGAGTCAAAATTGATTTCATTTCACTCTCTTCTTACATTGTTCTTCTCTGTAGTGTAGGTTAGACTGAGAATCTCTGGCTGGCCCAAGATTACCCAGCAAGCATCTATGGCAGAGTGAGGATTTGAACCCGGATCCCCCAGATTCCAATCTGATGCTCTGGAAACCAGTGGGGTACATTGCTGAAGAGGCCACCCTTCACAGCATCTGTTTTCTGCAGAGGAGCTGATCTCTTTAGTTTGGAGATGAGCTATAATGCTGGGGGATCCCCAGATCCCACCTGGAGGTTGGCATCCCTAGAAGTAGTTCTTGCAGAAGACATGGGAGCCTTCCACCCTTTCCATCCTTTCTGCAGACGATATTTCGCCAGCCTGGATATAATTTAGAGGGGGGGGGGACAGGGGCATTTGCTCAAGTTGCCATAATTGACAGTTTGTGTGTTTTCTAAAACCCTGCCCACATTACCAATCATCTGTATTTATTCTCTCTTTCTCAGCAAATCATGGCCATCAAGGATGCCTACAAAAGGAGTAAGTGATGTCTTTCTTTTTAAAGAGGCCCCATTGCCTTCCTCTGCGTAGGAAAGGACTTTCTTGGTGGTCACCCATCCATGTACTAACCGGGGCTGCTTAGCTTCTGAGATCAGAGACAATCAGGCAAGTCTTAGCCTCTCAGATCACGGCTGCACACACAAGCTCTTTCTTTTCTCCATAGTTTTCAGCAGGGATCTGGAATCCGATGTTCAAAGCGAGACAAGTGGATCCCTAAGAAAGATCCTTCTGTCTGTGCTGAAGGTAAGAGTCTGGCTGTGGCTGTATCATGACTGCTGGACAACATATTAGGCAGGCTGAGGCCCGATTGAAACATGGTGCTGGTGGAGCAAAAGAATACACCAGTCTGGCTTTGTCTGCCTCAGTATCCTTTTGTGCCTGCCCATGCAGAGCCCCGGCAAATCCTGAGTTAATACATTGTAGTTAGTACATACATTGGGTTTTCTTTCTTTTTGTGTCTGTCTTTCTGTCCTTCCTTCCTTCCTTCCTCCCTCCCTCCCTCCCTCCCTCCCCTCCCTCCCTCCCTCCCTCCCTCCCTCCCTCCCTTCCTTCCTTCCTTCCTTCCTCCCTCCCTCCCTCCTGCCTTCCTTCCTTCCTCCCTCCCTCCCTCCCGCCTTCCTTCCTCCCTCCCTCCCTCCCTCCCTCCCTTCCTTCCTTCCTACCTTCCTTCCTCCCTCCCTCCCTCCCTCCCTCCCTTCCTTCCTTCCTTCCTTCCTTCCTTCCTCCCTCCCTCCCGCCTTCCTTCCTTCCTCCCTCCCACCCTCCTTCCCTCCCTCCCGCCTTCCTCCCTCCCTCCCTCCCTCCCTCCCGCTTTCCTCCCTCCCTCCCTCCCGCCTTCCTCCCTCCCTCCCTCCTTCCTTCCTTCCTTCCTTCCTTCCTTCCTTCCTTCCTTCCTTCCTTCCTTCCTTCCTTCCTTCCTTCCTTCCTTCCTTCCTTCCAGGAACAGTGGAGGCATGCAACTTGGTGCAGTGGTGCAACATTGCAACCATAAAACTGGAACTGACATCCCCACACAGTGGTCTAGGAATCACTCCAAACGCTGTGGTGAAATCCTAGACCTGGCTTTCTCAACCAGGGTTTTATAAAACCATGGGGTTTCTTGACGGCCCTGGAAGGGTTTCCTGAATGGGTGGGAATTAATTATTTTTTAATATATTTCTTAAATTTGTTAAACATTTATCGAGTGATATGACCGTATGTGGTCATCTCTACTTCCCCTCCAAAAAAACAAAATGGCCAACGGTGGGTCCAGAGGTGGTGGAAAGGGGAGGGGGCCCCCAGGTGCGCATGTGCACAACCAAGCTTTCCAACTATGTTCTGCCCAATCGCACCACTTCAGGGGTGTCTTGAAGCCTGAAGACAATTTCAGGGGGCTCTAATGGTTAAAAAGTTGAGAAAGGCTTTCCTAGAGTGTCCTGTGATTCAGTAACCTCACTTCCTCTTTTGTCATTGTTGTTGTGCAGTTTCACTCTGCATGTCTTCCCCCCCCCGCCCCCCCCCATCGTCCTGTCAGTTTCCAAGCAAGGGCTGGTGACCCTACCCTTTCCTTCCTCCTTAGGTAACCCTCTTACCATTCCATACCAAATGATGGCAACGTTCTCAGCATGAGACGTGACTACCGGGGGAAGAAGATAACAAGGGAAAGTTCCAGGGGGAAAAATCTCTCGTCTTTCTAGTTTCTTTTAGTTAAATTCTTGCAGAGCACAAAAAGCTTTTCGAAGGAGAAAAAGGAAAGGGGATGTGGGGGGGGGGGGAACCTTTTTTATTATATCTTTTCCGACATGCCACTATTCACTAGAGGGCAGCATAAAAGTTGTGAATGTCTTTGTGAAATCTCTTATTAGGTGAAAGAAGCAAAGTAAGGGCTAGCCGGCTCACAGCGTTTTTTTTTTCCTGAAAAGAGAAAGGGGGGGGGGGGACACCTGTTTCTCAGATGCAATTAACAACGTCAGGTGCAATTTCTCAGATGCAATTAACAACATAAGGTGGGTGTTGTTAATACAAGTAGAACAAAATCTATTTTAAATAGAACACTCTAGAGTAGGGGTAGTCAAACTGCGGCCCTCCAGATGTCCATGCACTACAATTCCCATGAGTCCCTGCCGGCGAACGCCGGCAGGAGCTCATGGGAATTGTAGTGCATGGACATCTGGAGGGCCGCAGTTTGACTACCCCTGCTCTAGACAGTACAGGTGTTTTATATTTGCATTTCATGCCAGGGGGATGCAAAGGAAGTTGGCCGTGCTTCCTGGGGGCCTCCCAGCTCCCAGAAGCAGCATTTGTGGGGGGCATTTGGGGCCACAACAGGGAAGGGGGCAGTGGAGAAGTCATATTTCCAGAGATGGAAAGGCCATCTTTGGAAATCTTTGAGAAGATCCAAGGGCAGGGATTCCCAAACAGGGTTCCGGGGAACCGTGTGATTATGCAGGAGTTCCACAGGGATTCTGTGGCCTTTCCCAGTAGTTCGGATGGCTGCTGACATCACAGGAGCCCATTTCTCCTGTTGCTCGCAGGGGTAGTCAAACTGTGGCCCTCCAGATGTCCATGGACTGCAATTCCCATGAGCCCCTGCCAGCGAATGCTGGAGGGCCGCAGTTTGACTTCCCTGCTCTACAGTCTCTTTTGCCTGAACGGAAACAGTAAATGATCGATCAGTTGATTAGCCGGCTGGCTCCTGCATCTTACTTCCATGCCCACTTCTCTGAAGGGTCATGCCATGACTTCTGGGGCTCCTTGTAGTCTGGAAAATATTTCAGGGATTCCTCCACAGTCAAAAGGTTGGGAAAGGCTGATGTGGGGCTTATGGGGGAAAAGAGGGATATCCTTGTATACAATCATAGCGTAACTGATTTGGTTTACATTTGTCTTAGATGAAATGGAAGCTTTTCTTGTCTTCGCCCACTCTTTTCTATTTTTTATGTTGTGTTCTACTTTTTATGTTGTGTTTTTAAATCTTCAGTCAGATCATTTTTAGAAAAGAAAATGTGCTTGGTCTGCAACTGTGCTGCCGGGCTTGGATTTTGTTCAGGTGCTGCACACTAATGCGTCAGCCCACCTGAAACTGCTCCCCACTGACGGCTGACATCTGTCTGATTCCTTTTCGCCAGGCCAACAGAGAGGAAGGTCTGGAGATCAATGAAAATTTAGCTCTCAAAGATGCCAAGGACCTTTACGAAGTAAGCATAACCTGAGAGCAAATTCAAAGTGGAGTTGGGTAGGAGAAGGGCACAGAGTTGGGTTACCAGCTCCAGGTTGGGAGATTTGGGTGTTGGAGCCTGGGGAGGACAAGGTTCAGAAGGGGGTAGCATCTGTCCTCCAAAGCAGCCAGGAGAACTGATCTCTGCCATCTGGAGAACAGCTGTAATTCTGAGAGGCCTCCAGGCTCCACCTGGAACTTGGCAACACAGGCAGGACAGTTGCCTGGAGGACCCCCTGTGACCTTAAGCAGGTTGATGGCCAAATGAAATAACTCTCTTTTTATAGCGCTGCTTGTTTCTCAACCAGTACAGACCAAAACAACAAGAAAAGTTGCTCTTTTCAGCTTACACTTTCTTCTTTCCCGGCATTCCAACCAGGCGTTTGGAAATTGTCAACTGCTCCTCAGTTCCTATTAAGCAAAGTCTGAATGTTCTCTCCTTAATTAATTTATTTAACATGGAGTTAAAAGCTTCCCTGGCGGCCCTCTCCATTGCTAACCGGCCCTTATAAGTACGGATGTTTTCTCCCCCTGGCCTCAACGTTTAAATTATACTAGCAGCACTACAGTTTACAATCTTGGGTAGAGGTTATACTCTTCGCTGAGGATCAGCCATCCTTATGATTTTCCATTTCCGAGGCAGGAGAAGGCCGTTGGGGGACAGACGAATTGGCTTTCAATCATGTCTTGGCACAGAGGAATTACATGCAGCTCAGAGCTACCTTTGAGGCCTACAAGTGTGTAAGTATCCTTTTTTCAGCAAAAATGTGTAAGCATCATTTTTTAGGATGTGGCCCTGGGTTGCGTGCAAGCCTGATTAACCAGCAATTTGCTACTATCTTGCTTGAAATCACCATTATGTATGTGGGATCAACAGTGATAATTCTAACCGCTATGCAAATGAAAGATTGTAAATCCGCCAGTCATAAACTCGCGTTACAATGGACAAAGGGACCAATGAGAACTCTCCATTAAGGCCCAATCAGGTTCCTTAGTGGGCCTGTACAAGTGTATATAAGTCACTGTGTTCCCCTGTTCAGTGGCCATTGTTTGATGGGCATTGGTGTTAATAAAAAAGCTGTGTTTTCGAAGAACTTGTAGTCTGTGTCTACCGAACCGCAGACTTAAGAAGCTACAAAGAGAAAAAAATGATTAAAAGAAATGAGTCATTCCTATATCTGTTTTTGTTTTGGCTGCTTTCTGGTGGGAGACTTCCTACTGGTGGCTCTTTTTATCCCCTGCTGCTCTGTGGAAGAGGGGGAAATAGCAATATGGCAGCATCATTACATCACTCCTGGGGGGAGGAGCTACCCTTCCAAGTTTTTCCCAGAAGTGACGTGGCAACACAGCCAACATCGCACCTTACATGTCCCCAGCCCCAGCCCTCCCACCGGTTACCAGGCTTAGCTTGGCAAAACTCTTGAGTGTTTTCTTTCAAATCATTTCCAGGTAAGGTTGCCAACTCCATATTCTTGGAAGTTCTTGGAGATTAAGAGGCAGTGCCTAGAGAGGGTAGAGATTGGGGAGAGGAAGGATTTGTGGGGCTGTGATTTCATAGAATCACACTCTGAATTTCCCCGATCTATAGTTTAGTTGTTATTTTGAGAACGTCAAGCTTTGGTTTTAGGGCTGTGAACCCCAAGGTGAGGCCCTAATTTCCCAGCCTTGAGGAACTGGGGAGGGGATGGTCTCTGCATAGTGAAGTCCTAGGAATTTCCCCAGTCTCCATAGTAAAAACCATAAACAAAGCTAAAGACAGCCTAGAATGTCACCCAAAAGTGACATCATATCTTCAGCAGATTTTGCCCTCTCCAAACGCCCTGTCTAAAATCTCCCAGCATTTGCTGAGGGATTATTAGGAATCCTAAACTGAGTGTGTATGTGTATTTTCTTTGTGTATTTGAGCATAGAAATCTACCTTATACCAGCCAAAATAGTCCACCTAGTCAGTATGGCCTAACTTGACTGGCAGGTGTTCTTCATGGTCTCAGGCAGGGGTCTCTTTCCCGGCACACAAGATCCATGCACTGGAGATGCCAGAAGTTGAACTAAGGACCTTCCACATTCAAAGCACATATTCCACCACTGCATTGTAGCCCCTTCCAATACTTAAACCAAATCATACTCTCCAACTCTGTACAGTCTATTCTGACAGCAGCTCTTCAGGGTCTCCAGCAGCGAAATACCCAATCTCAGTACCAGAAATCATTCTAATTGTCCAGCCAAGACTAGGGTCTTTCAAGACCACACCAGATCAGTCTAAAGGCTCTTTCTAAATAGTTCTGTTTTACCAACTGCAAGAGGAACATTGATTTTTTCATTTCCTGGTCGGTCGGCTTCTTCTTTCTGGCTCTGTGTCCATGTCTTAAACAACTGCCTGACACTCACAAAGCTTCCCCCCCCCCCCAATCACCATTCCTGGAAAAGCTCGTTCTGGACCAATAGCAGGGCTAGGAAAAGAAAACTGTAAATGTGATTTGCGTCCTGGCACAATAACCTCCAGCTCCGCAAAAATATTTACATTATTGTCGTTGTTTTGATTACAGTTGACTGGCAAAGACATTGAAGACGCTATTAAGAGTGAAACTTCTGGAGATCTTGAGAAGGCTTACCTAACTCTTGGTATAAACAATTTTAAAATTGTGGTCACTTGTTATTTGTAACTAGTTGGATTAAACTGGTCATTTCCACCCATTCCCATTTCCCACAGCAATCCCCTTCCTCTTATGTCATTGCTTGGAATCCCCAGGAAAAACAGGTGAATTGCATTGTGTAACTAAAAACAAATACAGAATATCTTCCCAGATTAGTTGGCTACACATTGATATTGCAGGACGGGGGCTTCCTGTTGATCTGAGAGTCCTAATGAAATGTTATTCTTTAGTAAGGTGTGCAAGAGATTGCCAAGAATACTTTGCTTCTCGTCTCCATGATGCTATGAAGGGAGCCGGAACGGATGAGGAAACGTTAATTCGCATCCTGGTGACGAGGGCTGAGGTAAGGAAGCTATTTGGAGGTCGAGGAAGAAGATGAGGAAAGCCAAAGACCTCCTGTAGACATCAGGGGGGGGAAGCCATGGCCCGAGATGAGAGCCAGTGGGTTAGCTTGCTGGCCTAGGGATTTGAAAGGCCCGAGTTCCAATCCCCACTCTGCCATGAAACTCGCTGAATGGCCTTAGGTCAGCCAACCTCTCTCAGCCTGAGCTGAGTTCCTTACGAGGATAAAATAGAGAGGAGGGAAGGTGGACGCCACCCTGAGCGCTTTGGAGGCAGCGTGGGATAAATAAATAAATGTTGGGTGGAATTGGCTCTTCAGGACTGATTGAGGGTCAAACTAGACCATATATCATCCACAGCATCAGGAAGTGAGCGGTCACAAGTTCACTGGGGCCTGATAGCAGGGAGGGAGGGGCGTCAGCCTTCCCTCCTGTGTTTTCCCCAGCCCAAAAGTCTTCCCATGTTCTCACTGCCACTGGGGATACCAGCATCCAAGCGGGACCTGGGGAACCCCTGGAATTACAGCTTGTTTCCAAATCGGCTCCCCTGGAGAAAACAAATGCTTTGGAAAAGGAATCTATGGCATTGTATCCCATCAAGGTCCTTGCCCTCCCCAGAGCCAGCTTGGTGTAGTGGTTAAAAGTGGCAGCTTCTAATCAGGCAGGCCGGGTTTGATTCCCCGCTCTTCCACATGCAGCCAGCTGGGTGACCTTGGGCTCGTCACAGTCCTGGTAGAAGCTGTTCTCACAAAGCAGTTTCTCTCAGGGCTCTCTCAGCTCCACCTACCTCACAGGGTGTCTGTTGTGGGAAGCAGAAGGGAAGGCAATTGCAAGCCGCTTTGAGCCTCCTTCAGGCAGTGAAAAGCAGGGTATAAAAACCAGGAGTTGGTTTTGCATCACCACAATATCCCTTCTACCACAGACTAATCTTTGTTGCCACGCCATGATGCCGCTCCCAGGGTGACCCAGAAGCGCCAGCATCATACTGGGGCGATGTGCTAGCATTCACTCCAAACCTTCTAGCTCAATGCTAGACCATCACCCTGGGGTCAGGTTGCCAAGTCCCCCCTGGCCACTGCAGGGGATAAGGGTAGGGTTGCCAGATCCAAGGTTGGAAACTCCTGGAGATTAGGGGATAGTTTGGGGGGAAGGACAATGCCACAGAGTCCACCCTCCAAAGCTGCTGTTTTCTCCAGGAGAACTGATCTCTGTAGACTATGCAATTCCAAGGGATCTCTAAGTCCCTCCTGGAGGCTGGCGTGATCTCAGTGCTTCCAGATCACTCTGGAAGTGACATTATTGCACAGTGATGAAGATCACTGTCCCTCCCCCCTCCTGCCTCCCCCCATTTCCTGCTGGTTGCCATACCATTCTATATTTTGGGAGAATCCCAAATGGGTAACTCTAAGCAATGGTGACTGGGAGACACCCAAGCTCCTACAACCCTCAGTAGTGATATGATGGAATCCAGATGGTTCTCTTCATTCAAAAGGGATCCTTTTTATATAAAAAAAAGGACTCATTTGCTATTTCCCTTCCTCCTCAGGCCCCCTTGTTCTTGGGAGGCCGCAATTAAATATCCCAAATAAATTGACTCCGCTGAAGGGACCACCAGTTTCAAATTCTACTTATGTTTGCTTTCACTAGTTAAAGCGTTTTAAAGACCAATCTGAATTCAGTGTGCCTGTAAACTTTCATTATTTTTGCAACAATAAAATAAAAATAAAATCCCTGATATCTCTCAAAATCTGATCTGCATTAAATAATTTTTTCCCCAAAGTAACGTTGACATTGGCTTTTAAAGCCTATTACTATATTTAGAACCAGAAAGCTCTTTTATTTGGTGAGAAGCGATTCACATTTCAAATGTTCTTCCTAGCCACGTAGCCTTCACTTTTGCGATCCTTAAAAGATGGACGTTCTCAGGGAGTTCACCTATCTTCTTATTTGGCTTTCCCAAGCGTTTAAACTTGGGGGACCAAAGTGAGTTTTCCAGGCCAGGAAAACTGTGGCTCATAATTTTCTTCTTCTGTCTTTCCTTTTAAGATTGACCTCCAAACCATCAAGGAGAAGTTCCAGAAAATGTACCAGAAGTCACTGGCATCAGCCATCCAATCCGATACGTCCGGAGACTTTAAGAAGCTGCTGGTTGCTCTGCTGCATTAAGGGAGCAACCCTAATAGTTTCTCCTTGGAAGTAAGGGCCCTCCAATTCAGTGGCAAATAGTCCCAGGGAGATGTAGCTCTGTAGGGAGAGAATCCTAAGAACCCTTATCCAGGTGTGAGCCCTAGCGATTGAATTGGGGCATTCTCCTCTGAGTAAATATGCGGAGGGCTGTACCATGTGTCACTAAAGATGCTTAAATTATAGGATCCTTTTATAATAGATGAAAAGTATTGCTACCCTTAAAATAATTCAGGCCCGTTTCTCTTTGCAGCCACAAAATACGCTGCCATGGACTTCAGATATACCGCTAGATATCACCGTGCATGTTTTTATGTGGTAAAACCATTTTTTAAGAAAATAAACTGGTATATTGTTTTCTATGGTATATGGAATTCATTCAGATCCTAAAAGAATGTCAGTAGGTTGAATCTCATGACTTTGTTACACTAATGGAAGAACTTTCCACTGACACAAAAAGCCTCATCCACCTATAGACAGCTCTTTCCGCTAGCAGAAATGTTTACCCTCAGTGGAACAGATTTGTAAGATACAGCCCAGTGAAGTGTGATAGCTGGATTTTGTTGTTCACGAACATTTAGGGTAGTTATATATATATTTTAAGTGCAGACAGCCCAAAATGCAGCAGCTAGGTTACTAAGGTGGCAGAGTTATTTGGCGCATCCAAGTCCAGCTCTGAAACAATTTCATGGGGTTAGTGTCCAGGCTTCATTTAAAGTGTCTGTTTTGACCTCTAAAGCTCTGGACCAAGTTGAAGTTATTAAGAATTGCTGTGTTGTTCGGGGTTGGACTAGATGACCCTTGGGGGATCGGGGAAACCGACAACATTTCGAATACAAGTTAAAACATATTATATCATCAAAACTTTTACATTATTAATTATTTAAATTATTAAAATCCCCAGGAACAGCCAATAGGAGGGTGGAAAGTTCTGTGCTAATATAGATATCTGGCATCGGGTGTTATTTCCTATACGGTTTCTGTGTTTCTGCTCAGGGAGGCCAGTTTTAGAATCATAGAATCTCAGAATAATAGAGTTGGAAGGGACCTCCTGGGTCATCTAGTCCAACCCCCTGAACTATGCTGGGCACTCACAACCCTATTGCTCATCCACTGTCACCTGCCATCCCCTTGAACCTTCACAGAATCAGCCTCTCCGTCAGATGGCTTTCCAGCCTCTGTTTAAAAACTTCCAAAGATGGAGAACCCACCACCTCCCGAGGAAGCCTGTTTTGCTGTTGATCCATGGGTCCCAACCATAGGCTTGGCAGAAAAGCTCTGTCTTACAAGCCCTGCAGAACAGTTTTAGGTCCTGCAGAGCCCTAGTTTCTTCCAGAAGAGTGTTCTACCAGGCTGTTGCCAAGACAGAGAAGGCCCTGGCTCTCACTGACGTCAGTTTCACTTCTCTGGAACCAGGATTCCTGAGCAGATTTTGAAAGCTTCTCTGAGGAGCATAAACATCTCTGAGAGCCCGCTTCACGTACTGAGCAGCGGCTTCTAATCTGGCAATCCAGGTTTGATTCCCCGCTCCCTCACATGCAGCCAGCTGGTTAACCCTGGGCTCATTATAGCATTGATAGTGTTGCTCTCACAGAGCAGTCCTGTCAGAGCTCTCTCAGCCTCACCTCTCTCACAGGGTGCCTGTTGTGGAGAGAGGAAAGGGAAGGTGATTGTAAACCGCCTTGAAACTCCTGGTAGAGAAAAGCGGCATATAAAAAACTACTTTTTTCTTCACAAGGGAGGAGGTGGTCCTGCAGGTACAAAGGTCCCAAACCGTTTAGGGCTTTAAAGGTTTGCCTGTGATTATACTTGATCTCCAGACTATAATGATCAGTTCCACTGGAGGAAATGGAAGTTCAGAGGACATTTCCCAGGATTTGCCCCCAAATTTCCTGGAGTTTCCCAATCATAAGTGAACATCCCTAGCTACAGAGCTCAGTCCCCCTGGAGAATATGACTGCTTTAGAGGGTGGACTCAGCGGCATTGTAACCCTCTAAGGTCCCCTCCCAAATCCCTCTCCCCCTTGGCTACACCCCAAACCTCCAGGAGTTTCTCAATCCGGAGTTGGCAACCCTAAATGATCTCTGTTTTTGTTAATCCAGCAATAGAGGGATGTTCCGTTAACATACAAAGAGAAATTTCCACAAAGGAAGGTGATAGTTAAATACTAAACACAAATCGCATGCACACTTTAGCTTGTGGCATCTAGTGTTATTTAGTTGAAATGAAAAATCCTTGTCGTCAACTGCTAGAAAGATTTGAGCTGCTGTTCTGAAAAGACCCTAATATTTATAGAGCAACGGGGAGGAGATGAATGTGTCCAGGTGTGTTTATTTGAATCATTTATTTGGATGCCTTTTCCTGTCCCAATTTGAAGGGTTGCCGTATCATCTCATTTTATCAACACTGCTATGAGGAGGGCTCAGCAGAGCATGGCTTGCCATGACCACCCAGGGAGTCGAGCAGCTGAGCGAGGATTACGTCCAACTGACAAGTAGATTACATTTTTTCCTAGAGTATATCCACAAATACAATCACAGTAGAGAAAAACAACGAGGGGTAGGAGTTACAATTGTTATTACAACCTGCAGTAAGACATATTATCCAGATCATTTTCTTGTCTGATCAGTACAGGAAAAGCTAACGAATCCTGAAGTTCTGTTTCTGTATTTTTATTGTGCTTCTCTGATGCTTTCCATCTTCATTTATTTATAGACATTTGTATTACAGCCTTCCCAGGACTGGGAAGTCAAGGCCAGTCAGCGAACTGTGAATCCCTAAAACAGTAAAACAACTACAGGCTGTTTAAAATACTGTGGAGCAAATGACAGACATGTCATGAAACAACAGCAGATTGCTGAAAGCTGCATTTAAAGTGGGGCTGCCATTGAATTGTCGCAGGCAGTGGCCTATTATGTACAGGTGTTTTCCCTTGCTTTGCCTGTTAGGTTTTCTTTGACATTTGGCATTGCTTTTCTTCCCTTCAGTGCTCAATTCACTCACTGGTTGATGTTTCCCTGAGTTTTCTGAGAGTGCTTTTGTTACAGTCTTCTTCTTGTTTTGCTTCCAAGCTGAAGGTAATTCAAAGTGTACAGACTCCCTCAGATTTTCTCCCCACTCTTTTGATGCCGCTTAAGGGCAATCCCCCCGCCCACATCAAGGTATTTCCACCCACTCCGCACCTTTCACCCTCCTCCCCCTTCATTGGTGTACAAACTCCATTTTTCACTCCACTTTAGATTTTTTGTTTTACAAGGAGCAATGTTTGGAAGCCTAACATTACAATGGTGGCTGAGCTACATGGACTGAGACACTGCAAAGTAAAGGTAAAGGTAAAGGTATCCCCTGTGCAAGCACTGGGTCATGTCTGACCCTTGGGGTGACGCCCTCTAGCGTTTTCATGGCAGACTCAATACGGGGTGGTTTGCCAGTGCCTTCCCCAGTCATTACCATTTACCCCCCCAGCAAGCTGGGTACTCATTTTACCGACCTCGGAAGGATGGAAGGCTGAGTCACCCTTGAGCTGGCTGCTGGGATTGAACTCACAGCCTCATGGACAGAGCTTTCAGACAGCATTTCTGCTGCCTTACCACTCTGCACCACAAGAGGCTCTTTTACACTGCAAAGTACTGAACTTAAAAATTGCTTGGGATTAATTGCTTGTGCAATCTGCACAAGACAGCCTCCAAAAAACTGCCAAGGATTAAATTGCGCAGGATTAAATGAGAGAAACCACCTATGTACTGTATACAAGGAGAAGATCCTAGCCAGAAATCTCAGGCAGAGACAGACTGACCCAAAAGGATTTTATTGGAAAACAAAAGTCCTTCACACATTCATGCTATTTAAATGTAACAAGCATATACAAAGAAATAAAAGAGCTGAGATGGTGCAAAAGAGTATTAATATTTTGGGTCAGAAAAAGTTCAATAGCTATCCTCCATGATGTAGAGAAGTCCAATGAAGATGAGAGAAGCAGCAAGATTAGCCAGTGTACAATGCTGGGTGTGTGTTGTAGATCCAGGAATAGCCAAAGAAGATTGGGTCCAATGTGGTGTTCAAGTAGCCAAAAATGTATACTTAGGCCAAGATTGGACTGTTAGCCCATAAAACAATGTGTTTGAACCAATTACAGCAGTGGTCCCCAACCTTTTTATGACCAGGGACCGGTCAATGCTTGACAATTTTACTGAGGCTGGGGGGTAGTCTTTAGTCGAGGAACATCACCGCTGCTGCCTGAGCCCCTGCTCCACTTGTTTTCCTGCCGGTGCCCCTGACTTCCCACTGCCCGTTGGGGGACCCTGCCAGCAGCAGCTGCGCAGTGCCACACCGAGGGGGAGCCCCAGCCATGGCGGCCGCTGGAGAGCAACAAAGGTGAGCTGGCGGCAGAGTGGCAGGGCAGCCCCCAAGGCAGCAGCCAGGTAGGAGTACAAGGAGGTGCTGCGGCCCAGTACCAACTGATCCACGGACCAGTTCCGGTCCCCGAACCAGGGGTTGGGGACCACTGAATTACAGTATAAAATTTTAAAATGGAGACCAGTTATTGGTTTTAGCAAGTCTATGACAAACAAACTTTGATTGAGTAAACAGGAATCCTTCAGAGTGATATAATTCAAAAAGGGTTTTCTCAGGCAGCTGCAACATTTGCATCCGTACCTGAATGGGTGCTTAGGTATGGCAGAAGCACTTTGCTCAAATGAGTGTAGCAATCTAGTTCACTTGGATGGGAAACCGGCTGGGATCTATAATTTAATCAGGGAAGAAATTAGGAAAATAATAGTTCCAGGTGCTAAGATAAATTTGGGGACTACCTGAGAGAATGAACAAATTGCCAGAGTCTGAAGACAAACTCCCACTTTTGCACAGGGAGGGAGCAACAGTAGCACAGCAGTACTAGGCAATATGTAACATCAGCAGGTCAAAGTATAAACTCCCTTAAGGCAAGGAAGGGATCATCAGAGTTCAACATTGTCTTCATTCCATTGGAGCCAAAATTAGAAGCCTCTTCTGAAGGTTGGCAAGAGGCAAAGGTTTCTTGGCTTCAAGCCAAAAGTAACACCAGGCATTTGAAACATATGGGTCAGATTCTGAGTTCATCTGGGGTTTGTTAGAGCAGGGCTCGAATCAAGATCTCAGATTCAAGCAGCCTTGATGGAGAGCAGTAGTGTAACAACCCAAGAGTTGAATGCCCTCTTCCCATATGCTCACAGTGTATGCTCTTCTGCCATGCCTTCTGCTTAGGTTTGCCAGCTCCAGATTGTGGAATCCCTGGAGATATGGAGATGTTTTTCAGATTTATTGTAGTATTGGTATTAACACGCTATCTGGATAACAGCCCACTTTCAAATTCTTTTCATCAGTAGCAAAGACACCAAAAGAGGTCTAATGGAACCTGAAGTAAAATTCAAAAAAGCAATCAATTCACAAAAGTAATAACAGAAAAAACACCTACCAAATGATGAACATGCATCTGTTCCCAAGTGGGACCTACTTTCCCTTCAAGGCTGACCACCAAATTACTTGCTGATTGCAATTCCAACAGTTTTTCTTGGAGATCAATTGTAATCCCAGAAGACCTTCAGCCCAACCAATAAGACCTATTTGCCCATGTAAATACATAACTGTGGAGGCATTCTGACAGCTCACATGAAGATAAAAAATCACAAGCGTCACTCATGAAAAATGATTCTCCTTCCTCTGAGAATCGCATCTAACCTAGCATTACTCAGCACTCTGTTTATAATGGAAATAGCCACAGTTTCAAAGGTACAGGACCCCACTGCGCACCCACGGGACAGAACAAAAGCAAAGTCAAGCAGTAACTAACAAGAAAAAGCCTCTAGAAGTCCCAGGCTGTTCTAGAATTCCTAGTTTACCTCAGGGTCCTTTCACTGATTCAGGCCAGATCTCTTGTAAGCTGCCCATCTTTCATTTCTGTGTCTATTTTCGTATGTAAATACTTGCCAGAAAAACACCCCCTGGGCATGGTCAGTAGCTCAGCTTTTCGTGTACCGCACTGTCGCTAGTAAGTGGAAAGTCACATGTGACAACACAGTGAAAAGAACATGGATAACTATTCTTAGACGGGGAATGTACACAGTGCCTTGCTGTGGGACCTAGTTAAGTCATCTCTAGATAGCAGTGGCTGTGCCTTGCTGCTAAACAAACCTGAAAAATCACCCCCCATGAATTATTTCACCAGCGAATGAGCCAACACGAGACGGTTTAATAGCTGTTTTAAAAAAAAATTAGTCTTCATGGTCACGGTCTAGCCATGGAAACTTTCAGCTGAGGATAAACAACCCCCAGCGCCTGAAGGCAGGGAACGAATAAGGTAAACTAATCTGCCGCCATTTTCCTCTGCAGTTGTGAGCTATTAGATTGGGGGAGAGATTTTGCCTGTTGAATGTTTAGCCACTGCACGTTCAGCGGCCACAGAAAGAACAAGTTTATATGTTTTGTGTTTTATCAGAGACAAGAGAGGGGAGGTGGGAATGCCAGATAGCGGCTGCCCAACTCACTCAGAGGTAATGCAGCTTTGCAAATCCGTTTTCTTGTCCTTTGACAGCTCTTAAAAAAAAAAAATGAAATCAGGCTTGATTTGAACATGACCCCGGCAAAGCAAATTAGCTTTTCCTTGGGGATTTTTCACTCAGCCTGTGGCTGGCTGAAATGGCTCAGACCAGTGATGTGTCCCGCAGAGATGTTTTGCACATGACACCGTGGGAGCTCACGGTCCCACTGGAAAGAGCTTTCCCCTCAGCCGGCATCGTGTTTAGAACTGACCCTACCCAAGACGTTTGTATCCATTTTATCAAGCAGAATGTTATGGCGATGGAAGGGGTATGGGGGGACACCCTAGCAGACTTCGGTACAAAATAAACAGAAAAGAATCTAGAGTCCCAGTTCTTCTCTTGGATGATGTGAAAGCGAAAATCAATGGCCGAGTAAATAAATGTATCATTTTCCCCTACAAATTCCCAGTGTCTAGGCATTTTGTTTGTCATGCGGCTCTGCCAGAGCTACATTCTTTGGGAATGAGTCAAGTAGGGGTTGGAGGAGATTAAAGATTCTAAGACTACAAGTGCTTCATGAGAACGAAAGGCCAGCATCATGTCCGTCTTCAAAATATTTATCATGAAGAAGTTGTTTGCTTTGGGGCTGAAGCAGCAATCGGTTTGTTCATTTTGCAGCATATGCTCTTTTTTAAAAAAAATGCATTTCTTTAAAATTGTGGTTTGCTTTAATCGAGCTGTTCGAGGTGCTGGCAGTATCCACATCCCTCTTGGGTGACCAAGGATTACACTTGATCTCGAGACTATGGACATGAGTTCCCCTGGTGAAAATAGCGGACTCTATAGGATACCATAGAATCTAGGGAAATGGAAGTTCTAGAGTTACTTCACATGATGAGTAGAGTTGTCAACTCCAGATTAAGAAACTCCTGGAGCATGGGTAGGGCATGGTTTGGGGAGTGAAAGGAGCTCAGCAGGGTATAATGCCGTAGTCCATCCTCCAAAGCAGCCATTTTGTCAAAGAGAACTAATCTCTATTCAAAAATAAGTTATAATTCTAGATGATCTCCAGGCTTCATCTGGAGACTGGCATCCCTAGTGATGATATTCTTCCCTTTCCCATTGTGGTGGAGTACTTAAGAGCAGTGGCTTCTAATCTGGCAAGCTGGGTTTGATTCCCCGCTCTTCCACATGCAGCCAACTGGGTAACCTTGGGGTCATTACAGCTCTGTTAGAACTGTTCTGACTGGGCAGTAATATCAGGGTTCTCTCAGCCTCACCTCACAGTGTGTCTGTTGTGGGGAGAGAAAAGTGATTGTAAGCCGCTTTGAGACTCCTTCGGGTAGAGAAAAGCGGCACTCAAGAACCAACTCTTCTTCTTCTTCCCAAACTCTGGCCTCACTAGGCCATGCCCTAATTCTCCAGGAAATTCCCCAATCCAGAGTTGGGAACCTCCACACCCCCTCACATTTCTTCACTGAGGCTGCTACTGTCCATGAGCTGATAGAGATGACCCTCCCCGATCACTTTAACTAATGGTGCAGCAAACTGTGCATTCTCTATAAGGCATCATGAATTATGAGATTCTTCCTCAGAGTTTGGACACCATTTTCATTGTCCTTGTTACCAAACTCCCACAGGGAAAATGAACCTTTTAAACATTTGAGAACTAGTATGCGAGACTTGGGAGATACAACCCACTCTCATCAGAAGCTAAGAGAGTCAGTACTTGGAAGGGAGACCACCAAGGACAACTCTGCAGAGGAAGGCCATGGCAAACCACCTTTCTTTCTAACTAGCCGTGACAGCCCCTTGCTGAGGTTGCCATAAGTTGGCTGCGACCTGAAGGCACTTTGCCCACATGCATATGCAGCTTGCCATGTTGCTTTCCAAGAAACATGAGAGAATAAGAAAATAAGGAGGACAATCTCCTGGGATGGAGCACCAAGTAGGCAGACAGGCAGATGTTGGTTAGTGGCAAGCAGGCCAAGTGGTTAGCATTACCCAAATCTGCAGCCTGAAGCAACCACTTCATCAGGTGGCCTCATCATAGAACTGGCCCTGCCCTGAAACATGAGTCACCCACCCCAGGATTCCAGTGTTCCTGGTTTATTCTATAAAATACAATGTGCACTTTCCTTGATATTCCTGCTCTTCTACTGGTATATGTTGCTGGTTTTTCTCATTTCAGATCTAAACAGACCATATTTAAAGACCTGTTGAATGTTGAGCTTCCAAGCTGGCTAATTGGAGGAAACAGCACTGAGAATTAATGTTGACATCTCTTTGAGGTTCACTATGGAAGAGAGGGCCCCAGAAGACCTGCTGTTCCAAGACCAGGATCTCTCCTCTGAACTGCTAAGGCAGCTTAATGTTTTACGGCAAAACAGAATCCTAACGGACGTCATTCTATGCACCAGTGACACTGAAATTCCTTGCCACAGGAATGTGCTTGCTTCGAGTAGTCCTTACTTCAGGGCAATGTTTTGTAACAACTTCATAGAGAGCTGTCAGGAAAAAGTCAACCTCCAAGGGATCGACTCAGGCATCCTTCATTGTATCATCACTTATGTCTACACGGGAGAGATTCTCATAACAGTGGAGAACGTTTTGTATCTGATGGAGACGGCCTCCATGCTCCAGTACGCAAGACTCTTTGAGGCCTCTTCGGTCTACCTCCAGAATCACCTCACGCCCGACAACTGCCTCAGCATGATCAGGATCTCGGAAATCTTACACTGTGAAAACCTCAACAAGAAAGCAAAAGTTATGGCTCTGAGGCATTTCCCTGAAGTAGCCGCTTCAGAAGACTTGAAAGAACTTTGCGCCTTGGAATTGTTGGACTATCTGGGGGATGACGAACTCTGCGGAGAGGAAGAGCAGGTCTTCGAGGCACTCATGGCCTGGGTCCGGCATGATGTCCCAACACGACAGGGCTACATCCAAGACTTGTTCAAGAAGGTAAGGATTCAGTACGTCCACCCTACCTTCTTCTTTCACTTCATCGCCAACGATTCACTCATTCAGTCATCACCCGCTTGTCAAAGTATCTTGGACCTGGCGAGTAAGCAGATGTTCTCTTTGTACAGCACCAGCGCTCCTGAGGTCAAGCCCATGTGGCACGTCCCACGGCGATATTCATACCGAGAGTTCCTCGTCCTGGTCGGCGGTCGGAAGGACAACCAGCAGACCATGAGGGATGTGTTGCTCTATGATGAGAAGACGAACCAATGGTTGACCTTCGCCAAATACCCGACTCGGCTCTATAAAGCCTCTGCAGTGAGCTTGCACAGTAATGTTTATCTCCTTGGGGGGATCCCCATCGGCAACGGGAAGGGGTGCATTAGTGACAATGTTTACATCTTCTCACTCAAGCTTAATCAGTGGCGGCTGGTCCAGCCCATGCTGGTTCCACGCTATTCCCACAGGAGCGTTGCCTATAAAAACTACATTTTTGCCATTGGAGGTATGGGGGAGAATCAGGAAATCCTAAATTCCATGGAAAGGTATGACAGCATCTACAACGTTTGGGAACACACAGCGAATATGCCTGTTGCCGTTCTTCATCCGGCTGTGTCTGCTAAAGACCAAAGAATCTACCTTTTTGGAGGAGAGGATATGATGCAAAACCCTGTCCGCCTCGTACAGGTAAATACTTCATTGTTTTACCTGCCGTGAGTCAGTCTGCCAGTGTTAAAAGCAATACTAGGGAAAGGCAGAGACAGGATTCCAAATTTATGAGACCACCAGCTCTCACCATGTTTGACTCTTCCGGTGTTCTCCAGCATGCTGAATGACTTTTTCTGGACTCAACAGGCAGCATAAGATTTTGTCCTTTACCATGAATTCTGCATGATAGACAGCCAGGTGCATTTTCCTAACTCAGAACTCTCCAGAAATTTCATTATGAACAGCTACTGCCACGCTGATGCTTTGCTTACTTTGGAAGGGGTTCACCAAGGAAGCTGGTGCCATTTTGCAGTATGTAGAGTTGCCAATCTCCAGGTAGGGCCTGGAGACTGGAATTAAAGACTTCAGGGATCAGTTCCTTGGAGAAAATGGATGCTTTTGTGGGGAAACACAAAAGCATTACACCACACTGAGGTCCCTCCACTCTCCTAACCCTGCCCTTCCCAGCCTCCACCTTGAAAACAACTGGAATTCCCCACCCAGAATTGGCAAACCTAGCAGTACAGAATCCAGGACATCGTATGGCATGTGTGTAGTGTAGCCAGGACATCATAAGATGGTCTGTCAGTCAGGCAGGTGGGTTTGCCATTGCCTGCCTCTGCATAATGACCCTAGTGTTCCTTTGAGGTCTCCCATCCAAATATGAGCCAGGGACAACCCTGCTTAGCTTCAGAGATCAGAAAAGATCAGGCTTGCTTGGGCTATCCATGTCAAGTACTTTCTACCTCTCCATTATCCCTCCCTCCCAAGAGCAGTACAGTCTAGTGACCTGAATCTGCTTAGGGTCCCCAACCCTAAAGCTAACTCACCTCAAACAAGGCCACGGTCTTTTCAGCTCTGGCCCCAGCCTGGTGGGACACTCTGCTGAACAAGATCAGAGCCCTGCAGGACCTTAAGTTGTTCCGCAAGGTTTACCTGGCCTATGGTTGAGGCAGGAAAGGTCCATCAAAATTGCCGGCCTTCCTAACCAAGAATCCACCCAATTAGAACATCACTGGAATGATACTTATGCTTTCTCTTCCACCCCGGAAGAGGGATGGAGTAGATCGGCCATCCTTCGCTTCAGAAAGGAAATGTGGATATGCAATTAGAGGTAGTATTTTACCCCAAATCCAAGAAAATATTTCATGCCCTTCTGTTTTTTAGGTGTACCATGTGACCAGGAACATGTGGTTCCGAATGGAGACTCGAATAGTGAAGAACGTTTGTGCACCTGCAGCTGTAATCGGAGACCGGATATTCATTGCTGGAGGTAATTTTTATTTCAACCTGGTTTTTAGCACATGGAATCCCAAATCAGAATAGCATCTTCCGTGCTGCATGACAATTCATTATCTCAGGTGCGAAGCATGTCACACACAATAGTTTGCCTGCATGGAAATCTCTCTCTCAGTGTCCGTATTTGTGGTGCCAGATGTGTGAAATGCAGGCGTTTATTATCCCAAAGGGCCTCCTTGGCTTCTCACTGCAAGTACACACAACATGTGTTTGTGTGTCGCACATTATGTTCTGTTGACCACACATATAATTCCGATGTGAAAAAATCAAAACGTGGGAAGCAATTCTGTGTGTAGAGAACACGGAGCCTCAAACGTGTCTAGGGAAAAGATCTGCAAATTTAATGCCCCCAAATGTATTTATTCTTAATCTTTGTGCCAGTAATTCAGCTGACAAGCTTAAGCCCTAAACTTTTCAGTTTATTCAATAAAGTATACAAACATTTCAGTTCATTTGAAAACATAATTCATTCTTCTTTAAAGTGGGGAGATTTACGGCTGATAAGTTTTCTTTTACCAGTAAGCACGCCATAACATCTTCCCATTGTTCCTGGCTTATCAGCAACTAGAGCTGAAAAAAAAACCCTACAATAATAATAAACACATTTTTTAAATTTTTAAAGGATTCAATATATCTGAAGTCTTCCCTAGACAATTCACTTCAAAACAAAACTGGGTTTATTGGCCTGAGTAATGGGAATCCTGGCTTTTGTGAGATATTGTTTAGTGGGCCGGGGGGGGGGGGGGTGATGCTACATATGGTTGTAATTCTGCCTGAACTTACAATGGCATCCTTCTGAAACCATGTCATGTTAAAACACAGCAGTTTAGAAAATAAACCTGTTGCAGGAAGATAGCCATGTAAGGTCAGTCAGCAAGATCTTTGATTTGAGTGGGTTGCCAACCACCAAGTTGGGGATGGAGATCTCCCAGAATTGTTGCCCATGGACATCTGGAGAGCCACAGTTTGACCACCGCTGGTATATGGCTCTGCAACATGCATGACTGATCCAGAGTGAGCCTACCTTTCCCCCACAATATCCAGAAGTGGATATAAGCCTCGATGTTTGAAAAATCGGCATCAGTAAGTGTGCGGATTTCTGCTTTTTATGAATTAACTTCCTTCTCCATGCCTCGTAGCAAAGCAGTCTTCCCTGATTGGCCATGGCTTCTGTTCAAAGACTTCCTGGTGACCGCGCTCCAGAAGCCCTAACTTCTCTTAAAAGAGATTTGCCTCTTGTTATTTCCTCCTCCTCTACTGTCTCCAATCCTCCCACCCCCCCTTCAAGAAAAGAAAGAGACTCCCACTGTGCTTTTTCAATTGGGGGGGGGAGCGGAATAGAGAAAGACTCGAGTTCAAATTGCACTGAATTCAGCAGGATCCACAACAGAAAAAACAAAATAAGTGCAGAATCAGCCCTGGTGGAACAGCTGAGTTTTGCAGGCCCTCGAAAATGGTTTTAAAACCCCGAGGGCCCGTCTGTGGGTACTGGTGTGGTCCGTCTGTGGGCACAGTGTTCATGTGGGTTGCATTTTGGTACAGGTGAACCGGGCTAAATAATCTAACCTCCTCGCATTACACAACCCACCTCAGTTTTGGAGTCATGACCATTAACTCCAGAGCTCTGCTGTATACTGTTGCCATGAAGAACTTTTCCCATTCAGGCTTTTTTGGGCTTTGTTCTAGGGTATACCCGGAGAGTCATTGCTTATGATACTAAGGCCAATACATTTGTGAAGTGTGCAGACATGAAGGACAGGAGGATGCATCATGGTGCGGCAGTGATCGATGGGAAGCTGTATTTGACTGGAGGCCGCTGTCTCACCAGCGACAACGCTATTGAAGACTCTGATTCACTTGAGTGCTACGACCCGAAGACGGACACCTGGACTTCAAAGGGGAAACTGCCACACAAACTGTTTGACCATGGGTGCCTCACTGTCCAGTGTGTCCCCTGCTCCAACCTCTTGCGGGAGGAGGACTGAGGGAAGCGGGTGTTGTTGTTTTTTAAATGGCTTAGTGAATGCTGATACACAGTTGCCAAGGAAATCACCTGAAGGGAATAGATTACTGAGGCGGTAAAGCAGGGTGACAATTTCCTATCCATTCCCTGGTTCTGCCATGAAGTCCAGTTTGCTATCTAAGCTGTAGAGCTAGGATGAATGAAAGGACAGTGAGTGGTCGATGGTTTAATTATTTACTGAGGAATCATTTGGATTTTTCAACCTCCAGCACCAAAAGATCTTCCTCCATCTATACTGAGTTTACACCTTTCCTCACAGCCTCAAAAAGACTTACTTGGAAACCAGAGGAATGCCAAGAAAGGCCAAAAACAGGGTAAATTGATATGCCTCCTTAGCAATGCCATCCAGGTAACAATACTAGGTTGGTACTTTTGAGGGTTTTCATGGGTATGGTCTTAAATCTTGATCTTCATGCCTTCTTAGGAAGGGACAACGAATGGATTATTAGCTTCTATTCAGTGCTTCATAGAAGCGGAAACAAATCCAGCAAAGAGGAAATGGGAATATGCACACCTTGACCAATGGTCCCATAGGAGCCACGAAATGTAGTTGGCAATGGCACCCAGAGATTAAACAGCTGAGCATCTTTAGGCTGTGAGAGGACTTTGAAGTAAAAGGATAGTAGGGATGCCAGCTTCTAGGCAGGACGTGGGGATCCCCCATAATTACATAGAATCATAGAATTGGAAGGGGTTTCCAGGGTTGTCCAGTCCAACCTCCTACAGCTCATCTCCAGGTGACAGAGATCAGTTTCCCTGGAGAAATTGGCTGCTTAGAAGGGGGACTGTATGACATTCTACCCTACTGAAGTCCCTACCTTCCCCAAACTCCACCCTCTGAAGGCCCCTCTTCCAAAGACTCCAGGTTTTTCCCAACCTGGAGCAGGCAGCACTAAAAGAGAGGCAGGCAGGCCCTGGTGTGGAAACAGGAAGTGGCAAAAGGCAGAACAGGTTGAAAGAGACCTGAAGATATAGGGAGAAATAAGGACTACCACCACATAACCAGTATGGCAAATCCCTCAAGTGAGGGCCTGATCCCAGCCTTTAAGGAGTGAGCCTTAAGGAGTGATTGAATAACTACCTAACCTGCTGAAAATAATTTTCTGAGCAGTTTCTTACATATGTACATCCTAATAAAGAAGAGATTTCACAGTGTTCTTCCCTGTTTAGCTTGCTTATTTTGGGTTTCCATGGAGTCAGAAGGTGCATTAGTGATACATCTTTATAATTTATGACATATGTAAGGTGGTTGATTCCTTGACTATAATGAAAAAGAGGTTTGTTTGTACAGATGCTTTCAGAGGGTAGACATGTTGGTCTGCAGTAGACCAGCTAGATTTGAGTCTAGTAACACCTGAAAGACAAACAAGACTTTCAGGGTATATGTTTTAAAGAGTCAAAGCTCTCTTCATCCGATACCTGAAAAAATTAGTTTTGACTCTCGAAAGTTTATACCGTGACAGACCCCCCACACACATATACATCCTCACTCTGAGGTAAATTTTTCCTCCAAAAATAATAAAGTTGTTCCCTCACAGACTGAGCTGCCCTTGTAGTGTGTTTTCATTGTTGTAAAATGAAGCTGACTGTCCCACCCTGTCACTGACGTTTTTATAGCTTTATTCGGCCCTGAAACTTTTGGGGAAGGTGTAAGAACCCTCTTTAGTTTAACCTTTGTCAGAATGGCACTGAGAATGGTTCACAACTAACAAATATAAGATTTAATTTTACATAGAAGGAAAGGGTTGTTGGGATGAGGAATCAAAGTTTTGACATACAAATGAGTTATAATAGAGTTAGAAGTTCTTTGTTAACAGGTTTTTGAGAGGTTTTCAAGCTTTTTCATATATGATACTTCTATACAACTGAGAGGTTCCAAGAAACCCTGGGGTTACACAAGAGTTCCCCAGGTGTTATAAAGCCTTTTCTCAGAACTTTGGATGGCCACTGACATCACTAGATGTTGCCATATAGGCTTAGTCTCTTTCTCCACAGTGAAAATAGCAAATAATTGATTGATTGTTTAGCCCCCATATCTTATTTGCATGCCCACTTTTCTATCACCACTTCTTGGGAACCTTGAAGCCTGAAAAATATTTCAGGGATCTCTCCATAGCCAAAAGATTGAACAAGGCTGTGAAAGTATTTGTGTTTTTAATTTGATTTTAATATTTGATCAACTGGTAATTTTATTGATGATTTTAGCTGCATTATATATTAATTGATGTAAGCCATCCTGAGACAACTGGTTCAATAAAATAAAATCTTGTTTACATTTTTGAAGTACTTCTTGCAATAACAGTGTATCATTTAATCTCCAGCTTCTTTCCTGTTTTATCCTTTCAAAATAATTTCTATTGGGTTATGATATGCTAATGTTTTTTGTAATATTTCTGTCTTCTTAATTTTTAAAATAAAGGTTTTAGAAACCCAACACATATTGATTCTTGAATATGATGGACATCTATCAGAAAAAAGGTGTAATCTCTTTTATTTGAATGGTATGTTTAAATATGTCATATTTAAAAACATTTTATGGCTATTTCCCATTAGTATTTTTGGATCTATCTTTTTTGGAGTCTAATAAACCATTCATGTCTCTCATTTCGCCTTCATGAAAATCTAATACAACTTGAAAAGTTTTTCATAAAATCTACTTTACCGTTATTATGATGCTAGTCCATATCTGACCCTCCAGTAATTTAATCTTCAAGAGCAGATATCTTTCCTTCAAATCCATTACTTCCAATTTTGAGTTTTTAACATATATTGCCACACCTTTCTTTCTTTCGTTCTCTTTGCAGATGCTAAGTAAACTGTGCCCAAACATTTACAAATTAATATGTTTTCTGTATGCAAAAAATGCCCAGCCCTTTTTTATTTAACTGGTTCAAAGTAACAGATAAATTTTTTAAATCCATCATGCTTTTTATTCCTTTTTCTTCCCTTTCAGCTTCATTTTGGTATCATTTCTTCTACTGGTATAGATTTGACTTTTTGTTCTTCATAGATATCCAAGTCAGGCTCTCTTTCTTTATCCTTTTCTATCATAAGAATGTCTTCTGAGTTTGAGGGTTTTGTATCTGTTTTTATTACTTATAGAAGAATTGCAGCTTGGTCTGTTGTCATTATTGTTCTCCTTTCTTTATCCATAAAAAACGTCTAATGCACATGGTATCTTCCAGAGATATCTTATTTGTTTTGTTATAAAAAATGTATTAAATCTCTGAATTCTTTTCTTTTCTTGATTGTATCAGAGTGTAAATCTTGAAATATTTGTATTGTTTTCCCATCTATCTGTAGTGGTTCCTATCTGTGTAGGTTCAGCATAGTTTCTTTTAGTTTTTATGTTCAAAGGAGATTAAAATATCCCATGGTAATTTATTGCATTTCACAAAATTAGATCTTGTATTTATCCTATAGATTTCATCTATTTCTGGAAAGTATACTTGTACTTTTACCAATTTTTATAGAATATCTCTGATCTTAGATTCCAGATCCAAATTTAAACTCAATTGTTCTTCTGGAATTCCTCTAAATCTTCAATTGTTGACCTTCAATTTTATTTCAAGAATTTTGGTTTTCAAATTTGCTTCTTATAGTTCTTTCTTCTGTTGGTTTTGTATCTTATCAAAGTCCTTTTGTTTTTCATTAATTTCTGTTTGATCTATCTTCAGCTGATCTATATCTCTTTGTCTTTCTTGAATTTTTATTAGTTAAATCATGTTAGTGTTTTTATTATTGTTTGTTTAATACTATCTTGAGCTTTCTGATCTGCCTGGTGGACTTCTTGAACTTTTCATAAATGAGTTTGGACACTTTGACTTTCTCATTTGAGTTCTGTTTATAGAGAACTAACTTCTTTGGAAATGGACTTACAAAGTTTTTCTATCATTATATCAAAATCATCTTGTGAACCTTTGTTCATTTAGGCCTCAGTCTTCTCTGCTGTCTCCCATGAGTCTCTTTCCCTACTACTGCATGAACCATTTGTGCTATGAAAACATTCCCTCTTTGATCTTTACCAAGAGTTGGTGAGGGGGAGGGTATGGTCTTTTTAAAAAAGTATTTCTCAAGAAGCAAGGCTGTTTCCAAGGGCAGAGTTTTCCTTGTGCTGTCATCTGTTTACCATTTTAATGCATTTCTCTTTGATTTTTTCATAAAACATACCTGACTAATGATGAAAGAATTCAATGCAGAGAAAAATGAATAATCTTGTATGGCCCGTCTGTATCCCTGGCCTGTTTTTCAAATGCAGTGGGTTTAACTTCTAACTTAATGGAATTAAATATGAACGGAAGAGTGATCTGATTGAGCACAATTATTTAGCACTTTATTTCTAGAGTTGTATTGCATTGTGGGAATCATTATTATTATTAATTTACATTCTCACCTTTCTCCCCAGTGGGGACCCAAAAGAACTTTTGTCATTCTCCTCCATTTTATCTTCATAACAACCCTGTGAGGTAGGCGAGGTGTGTTGGAAGTGAAGGACTTAACACTGTCGCTTAGCCTCAGACTATAAGAGGACTATAAGAGAGATAGAAAAAATAGATAGGCCAGTCATACACAACCAGCCTTGTTGATTGTGTGCAGTTCTGGAGGCCTCACTTCAAGAAGGACGTAGATAAAATTGAAAGGGTACAGAGGAGAGCGACGAAGATGATCTGGGGCCAAGGGACCAAGCCCTATGAAGATAGGTTGAGGGACTTGGGAATGTTCAGCCTGGAGAAAAGGAGGTTGAGAGGGGACATGATAGCCCTCTTTAAGTATTTGAAAGGTTGTCACTTGGAGGAGGGCAGGATGCTGTTTCTGTTGGCTGCAGAGGAGAGGACACGCAGTAATGGGTTTAAACTTTAAGTACAACGATATAGGCTAGATATCAGGAAAAAAATTTTCACAGTCAGAGTAGTTCAGCAGTGGAATAGGCTGCCTAAGGAGGTGGTGAACTCCCCCTCACTGGCAGTCTTCAAGCAAAGGCCTAAATGAGGCCTAAATGAGAGCCAGTTTGGTGTAGTGGTAAGGAGTGCGGACTTCTAATCTGGCATGCCAGGTTCGATTCTGCGCTCCCCCACATGCAGCCAGCTGGGTGACCTTGGGCTCGCCACGGCACTGATAAAGCTGTTATGACCGGGCAGTGATATCAGGGCTCTCTCAGCCTCACCCACCCCACAGGGTGTCTGTTGTGGGGAGAGGAATGGGAAGGCGACTGTAAGCCGCTTTGAGCCTCCTTCGGGTAGAGAAAAGCGGCATATAAGAACCAACTCTTCTTCTTCTTCTTCTTCAAAGGTTAGATACACACTTTTCTTGGATGCTTTAGGATGCTTAGGGCTGATCCTGCGTTGAGCAGGGGGTTGGACTAGATGACCTGTATGGCCCCTTCCAACTCTATGATTCTATGATTCTTAGAAGAGAACAGTGACTGGACCTTAAGCCAAGTTCTTGATTGGTCCCTCTCTTATGATTGGTTAATAGTCCAGAGCCGGTGATTCCCAAGTAGGATTCCAGCCTCATATCTCAAGTTCTGAGTCCCGTATAGTATCTTCATGTCTGCATACACAACAGGGAGCAGAGCAGTTGCAAATTAGGCTTATAGTCCCAGAAAATGCTGTGATGGACATGTCAGGGTCAAATCAGTGGGCACAGATGGTCCCAACAGGATCAAGGTTGAGAACTTTTCTATAGATTTTATCCCACATTTCAGTGATCCTGTTTACCAGCCACACAAGTCCTTCCCATGAAATAATGAGCTCAAATACATGAATGAACACCCCTGTCATTAGTTCCCATATTGTTGAAAGCTTTTAAACATGACAATATTGCCTTGGGAGAAACCTATGGAAAAGTGCCCCCTATGAGAGTTTTGGGAGGGTCTGCAGCAAAATAACTAGATCTGACAAAAAGCGCTTTGACTAGGAAACGGCTCAGGTAAGGAAAATGGCTTCATTTTTTAAAATGGCACAAATCAAAGGTACAAGGTACAACCTAATCGTGTCAGTGTCAACAATGAATTCAACGAAGGCCTATTTTTTCTTTAGCCATCTTCATGGAACAGGATGAAGGGGTAAGGGAGAGAGGAAACGGTGCCTGCTTTATGTGGTTATGACACATGTGTATATTTCCTTCCAAACACTGAAAAGCACAGAGGGTGCGATGCCATTGAGTTTGTGAGGGTTTCTCAGCTCGGTCTCGTATTCCACCCGACAAAGTAAACATCACGGGATAGGGCTACCGGATACCAAAAGAACTCGTGAGCGGCCCCTGATTTGTTCCCCATAAATAAATCCTTCTCCGCTGCCTAGGCAGCTGATCCAAGTACAGACAAATAAAAGGTAATATTTATGAGGGATTTTTTTTTTGCAGGGAGGGGGGGATCACCTATATAAAAGCCAGGCTCCTGGGTTTTCTCACTTTGTCACACAACAGTGTGACCAGAAATTGAACTCTTAATATGGTTCAGCAAGGCTTAGTTTAAATGTGATTCTGAATCCCCTTGGAGGAGAGCATGTGGAACAGGGGTAGTCAAACTGCGGCCCTACAGATGTCCATGGTCTACAATTCCCAGGAGCCCCTGCCAGCGAATGCTGGCAGGGGCTTGTGGGAATTGTAGTCCATGGACATCTGGAGGGCCGCAGTTTGACTACCCCTGATGTGGAAGCTCAAAGCAATATGGGGCCAGAACTTGACCCAAAAACATCCTTCGTGAGGAAAAGTCCTCTGTCTTTCAGGTGTTATGACCATCATGTCGTAAGGGTTAGGGATCCTTCATAAGAATTCCTTGATGTATTCCTTTGTTAATTCTTTTTTTTTCTCTCAAATCTATCTAATTTACAGAATAATACAAATGTTAAGACAGAAAATACAATTCTTGCTATTCATTCTATCGACAAGAATGAAGTGGTTACACATTTACAGTGCTATCCGAAACAGAGTTACACCCTTCGGAACCCGATGGGTATAGAAGGGTATAACTCTGTTAACAATGGCAGTATTAATCCTAAATGAAAGTTTGGGGCAAAATCTACAGAAAAGCATGTGTGTGTGTGTGTCTGAGAGAGAGGAAGGGAGCGGGACCAGGAAGGAGAGGTAAGGGGGAGAAGCATAGGGGGAGTGCGGGGAGTGTGTGCGTGTGCATGTGTGTGCACGCATGTGTGTCTGTGTGTGTCTGAGACAGGGACGCGGTGGGACCAGGAAGGAGAGGTAAGGGGGAGAAGCATAGGGGGAGTGCGTGTGTGTGCATGTGTGTGCACGCATGTGTGTGTGTGTGTGTCTGAGACAGGGAAGGGGTGGGACCAGGAAGGAGAGGTAAGGGGGAGAGGCATGGGGGGAGGGAGTGGAGGGGAAGGAGTCTGGGTGCATGAATGTGACAGAGAGGGGGCCAGAACCAGGAAGTATCAGACTAGGGTTGTGTTCCACATACCCTGCGATAGTCAGACTCTCACTAGATTTATTCAGACCCAGCACGTTAAAAAAAAAAACAAGTGTACTATTTGGCCCTGACAGGGTTTCCTCCCCGGGTTCTTTGTGGGTTTTTTCCCCATGTAAACAGGGAATCGGATGATTATATTGCTATAAATCTTGTATAAACAGAGCAATGAGCAAATGCCAGCAGCGGGCACGGTTTGTGAAAAAGGTTGGGTGCATGGAGCATTCCAAAGATCTGTTTGTTACTGCAAGTTTGCCTGTTGCCAAGCTTTAGAAACTCTGAGGCTGCACTCAGAAATCAATTTCTCTGCAATTAAGGATTGTTGTGCTCAAACCCCGGCTAGATTCTGATCTTGTGAGCTCGCCGCACTTTTTCCTTCTCACACAGACAATTACTGGGAAAACTAACTTAAGTTCCCATGAAGACAGATTCAAGTGTTGGTCTGAAGCAACCAAACAAAGTTTGAGTCCTTGGCCTCTTTAAGACTGACAAAGTTATTTTTGAGGGATAAACTTTTGTGTGCATGGATAATTTGTCAGATAAGGATGCCACTGGACTCAAACTTGGTCCTCCATTTCCCATGATGCACATGACCTAGTCTGAACTGGTTTTACCTCTTCAAACTAAGGTCTTGTTTTAGGATCTCAGTTAAAGGAGCCAAGTCCCTCCCACTGACCTACATGCCTGCATTCATAGATCACAGGTTAAAAAATTAGTTTTTTTAAGGGTAGGTCTCCATATGAGAGAAGAGGAGCTTGTAAACAAGCTAAGTTCATGGATATGTTGCCTTAAACACAGTTCATTATAGTAGAAGACCCTGTTTTTTCTCTACCTTAAGGGGTCTCAAAGCAGTTTATAATCATGTTTCCTTTCCTCTCTCTACAACAGGTGGCTTGGTTGGCAGGTGGGGCAGAGAGAGTGCTGAGAGAACTGTGACTGGCCCAAAGTCACCCAGAAGGCTTCATGCAGCAGAGTGGAGGACCAACCCCTGTTCTCCAGATTACAGTCTGCTGCTCTTAACCACTCCACCACACTGATTCGGAAATATCCTTCCCTATGAATTGAATTGAATTTAAATTTATTCTTGAAGCTGAAGCCATAACAATCATGCAAAAAACAAATCATTAAAATATAAATATAAGTACAAGTACAAGTACAAGTACAAGTACAAGTACAAGTACAAGTACAAGTATAAATATATGTGTGTGTGTGTCACAATAAGAGGATCACAATAAGAAAATTGCAAGTGCAGAATAAAATAAGAAAATGAAATAAAAGAATTATATATCAACTAAAATTAGGATTCCTCAGCCATACTTGAAACACACCTTTTCTAATAATAATGGAATGGTCCTTCTTTTGAAGAGTAACATTTTGTGGCAAAAAAAAAGACACAATGGAACTTCCAGGCACATGAAGCAGCAGTAAATGAAGCCAAGGGGCCAAGCCCTATGAAGATAGGTTGAGGGACTTGGGAATGTTCAGCCTGCAGAAAAGGAGGTTGAGAGGGGACATGATAGCCCTCTAATATTTGAAAGGTTGTCACTTGGAGGAGGGCAGGATGCTGTTCCCATTGGCTGCAGAGGAGATGACACACAGTAATGGGTTTAAACTACAAGTACAACGATATAGGCTAGATATCAGGAAAAAGTTTTTCACAGTCAGAGTAGTTCAGCAGTGGAATAGGCTGCCTAAGGAGGTGGTGAGCTCCCCCTCACTGGCAGTCTTCAAGCAAAGGCCGGAGACACACTTTTCTTGGATGCTTTAGGATGATGGATGGCTGATCCTGCGTTGAGCATGGGGTTGGACTAGATGGCCTGTATGGCCCCTTCCAACTCTATGATTCTATGATTCTGTGATTCTATGATTCAAACCATTTGTCTGCTTAGCTCAGTATTGCCTATTCTGACTGGCAGATGCTCTCCAGAGTTTTTTGCAACACCCCAGTTACCAGTGGTCCTTTAACTGGGCATACCAAGAACTGACCCCATCGCCCTCTCCATAGAAAGCAGATGCTCTGCCCCTGAGTCACAATCCCTTTGCCGCTCGGGATGAACATACAGTATTTCTTCGGAGCCATGAAAACGATCTGATCGGATTGCTTTTTCTCTGTGGCTTATCCTTCTGTTTTGGGGCTAAGCTGAACTGTACCTGGCCTGGGTGTGCCATCTGCCAATAACAATTAATAGTAAGTGTTCCATCCCAGACTTTCTGGAAATAAACTGATCTGTTTATAGTTACAGGACAGAGCATCGACACCGTATGCCATCCCATGTGATGCCACATCTGTTTTGACAGAGCGAGGGGAAAGAAGGTGAGAGATCACAAACCCATAGTAACAGAGCCTTCAGGAAGAGGCAGGGGAGCACAAAGTTGAGCCAAGGAGGACTAGCAGGAGCAGGTGGCCTTGTTGCCACTGTCCTCAAGCAAACCCATAAGACACTTTCACTGCCCTAGACCAGGGGATCCAGTGCCGTTCACTGGAAGCAAACACCAGCTCGGGAATGTAAACAGCTCGGGAAGCAATCTGCTCTTTGGAAGCATTGACAGTAAATCTCATCATCGCCTCTTGCTTTGGCAGCTCTGGACAGAGCTGAGCCCTCACAAGCCCACAAAAGGGCCACAAAGATGCATGGCTTTCCAGCAGGCACATAACAGTAGATTTGCTGGGCTACGTGCTGCTGTTCTTTTCCGAAGCGGTGAGGCAGGCAGGGTTATCGGGGAAGGGGAGTGGAGACGGACAAGAAGAAGAAGAAAAAGAAGGTTGGTTCTTATATGCCGCTTTTCCCTACCCGAAGGAGGCTCAAAGCAGCTTACAGTCGCCTTCCCATTCCTCTCCCCACAACACAGAGAGCTGGGTGGGCGTGTGGCATTTTAGCAAAAATCTGTATCTTTGCCAGTGTACAGTTGAGGAAGGCATTTCAGGCTTAGTTCCCAGCGTACTAATCTGCAAGGAGACGCATCCAGATATTACGTAAACAAAACCTGAGCTGACAAGCCAGTGCTTATTAATATTGTTATTATAACTAATAATCTGCACTGAAATCATACCAACAGATTGTAAGCCTCGCACAATTTTTTTTACCATTGAGAAACCCCTGAAAAGTTCTTCAGGCTTCAAGAAACCCCAGAAGCAGGTGATGATACAGAATTTGGTTGGGAAGCAGAGCTGTGTATACATCCATCTGGTGTCCCTTCCCTTCCCACCCCCCAGGCCCATCACTGGTCATTTGGGGAGGAGAGGGCGGGTCAACATTACCATATATGGTTATATCATGATAACTGTTTAAGATTTTTTTAAAAGAAACATATAAAAGTAATTCACTCCTATCCATTCAGGAAACCCTTCCAGGGCCTTCAAGAAATACTGCTCTTGGGTCTCTGGCGGAAAAACTCTCCCATCACCTTTGGCTGACTCTTTTAACTGGAGCAGCCAGGGACTGAACCTGGGACTTCTGCATGGCAAGCAGATGCTCTGCCACTGAGCCACAACCCCAGACCACCCCATCCTTGAATGGGGTGTCCCTCTCCTGGTCTCAGTCTGGGAGCTGCTCTCTGACCCCCTCCTCTCTGTGTGTTCTTTGTCATTCCCGTTTCTCCGACTGACTCTTTCTGGAGTCACACACCTCTACAGGTCTCTCCTGGAGAAATAATGCCGCTGGAGAGCCACTGCCAGTCTGGAAATACAAATATTGCCCTTCATGGACCAGTGGTCTGATTCATTATAAGGCAGCTACATGTGTATGAGGTGTACTTGGAGAAACAGGCTTCTGATTGGGTAGTGATACACCTCTATGGCCATAATACAGTGCGAGCTTACTTCTGTGGGAATACAGATGTGTGTCCCCAGCTGAGATTAATAATTGTTTGCACATGGCTAGATCTGGATTGGGGCCTCTGGTAGAATGCAGAAAGTCCAGATTGCAAGCACATGCCTATCTTTCCTTTAAAGATGCAGAGTCTTTGGGGGAAAAATTAAAAATCAGTACTGTCATAAGGACAGAACTGCCTTTTTACTGATTTATACCAAGTAGGGACCTTGCTTTGATTATGTAGAGTACACGATGTATTTGGCCCGTGCCTGTGTACTGCTTTGCCCACAGGCTTTGAAGATGTGGTGTTCTTGATCTAAAGGTATCTTCCCAGCTATAAAACCTTTTCCAGAAAATAAGCAAGTCATAAATCCTTTTTAAAATGCTGTTCAACATCACAAGTGTCCATGGCTGAAGGGCGGCAGAAGATTTGGGGATGCATTCAGAAAGGAACAAGAGTAGCTTGTCTTTAGACTAATGAAAGGAGGGGCTGTGGTTTTTCACAACTGCTGTTTGAGGATATGAAGAAGAAGAAGAAGAAGAAGAAGAAGAAGAAGAAGAAGAAGAAGAAGAAGAAGAAGAAGAAGAAGAAGAAGAAGAAGAAGAAGAAGAAGAAGAAGAGTTGGTTCTTATATGCCGCTTTTCCCTACCCGAAGGAGGCTCAAAGCGGCTTACAGCCGCCTTCCCATTCCTCTCCCCACAAGAGACACCCTGTGGGGTGGGTGAGGCTGAGAGAGCCCTGATATCACTGCCCGGTCAGAACAGTTTTATCAGTGCCGTGGTGAGCCCAAGGTCACCCAGCTGGCTGCATGATGGGGAGCGCAGAATCGAACCTGGCATGCCAGATTAGAAGTCTGCACTCCTAACCACTAGACCAAACTGGCTCTCAGGTGCTAATATTTATTCATTTTATTTGCTTCATGTATGCCTTGCCTTCCAATTAAATCTATGGGTTCAGTAAGAAACGGGCACTCAGCTCCAACAAGCAACAGCTTTACTAGGAGAACCCAAACATCTGAACAGCAGCAACCAGAACTGGGGCCCAATGGTTCAGAATAGGGTTGGGAAGCAGAGCTGTGGACACGCCCACCTGGGACTCCTCCCCTTCCCACCCCCTTCAGGCCCAGCAATGGCCAGTTTGGGAGGGGCAGGTCGACATGACCATATACAGTCACATCATCCAATAAATGTTTGACCAATTTTCAAAACTATATCAAAATTAACCCCCTTGGGAAAGCCTTCCAGAGCCGCCAAAAATGTCTGTATCAGATAGTAGCCTTTCAGATCAGACACTGAAGGGTAAATCTCTGGAATCAACATCACATCCCCTCAAAAAGGATAAGAAGGACCTTTCACATCAGCAATCAATGCCGGGGACCTCTGTGCTGCATCTGTCTCTGGAAAACAAAAGGCAGCGAAAGCAAGCTGGCTGTATGTAAACAGCATTGAAAAGTACAGAACGTTTTCAGGACCACGTGGCTGGAGGGACTTGAGCAAGGGGAGGCTGGTGCGGATGGACGGGATCCAGCAGCTGCCTGCAAACGGCCTGGCAAGCGGGAGACGGAGAACATGCCGAGGGAATTAATGAGGCAAGTTAATTTCATGGGCGGATTAGAATTAAACACCCCAGACACTCATCAATCAGGGCGATGAGAAGCTATAGATTTGGGTTTCAAACAACGGCAAATCCAGGCCAGTCTGGAACAAAATGTTTTCATCCGAGCCATTCTTATAAGGCAAAGAGCTTTAAAAGAGCTGAGCTTGGATCGTCTTTGTCCGCACGGAGAACGGCAGCAGGAAGTGGGTTCAACCCCGGGAATTTGTGTGAGACTCAGATCATCTCCTGAGTACAAATGAATAATCATAATCATTTTCGGTCCTGAACCCCGACCTGGTAGAAAGAGCCCCAGGGTGAGCTGCGGGCTCTGCTCTTCCACCAGGTCTATGACTGAGGCTGCGGACCGTGAGAAAGATAGAGGGGGGAGGGCCCTGGTGTTAAACAGCAATTATTGTGATCTTGACCACTTTCCTTCCCTCCAGAGGTAGGGATGGGCGGGGGGAGTAGAGGTTTTCCACCTTACGCTCCGCCACCTCCAACTGGCTGCGGATCCCTGGCCCCAGAGAAGTGCGTCGGACCTCAACAAGGGCCAGAGCCTTTTCGGTCCTGGCCCCCACCTGGTGGAACGAGCTCCCTGAGGAGATCAGAGCCCTGCCCGAACTTCCGCGGTTCCGCAGGGCCTGCAAGAGGGAGTTCTTCCACCAGGCATTTGCTTGAGGCCGACCGACCCAGAACACCTGCTGGTCCCCCCAGACGCCTGCCCATGACTCTCCCAAAGTGACTGTTAATTGTTATTATATTATAATTGTGGTTTTGTAATCTTTTGATGTTTTATTGAAAGTTGTTTCGATGTTATAGTCTGCATAAGGTTTCATGTAAGATATAATGTTCTGTGTAAACCGCCCAGAGCTGCAAAGAAATGGGCGGCATAGAAATCTAAATAAGTAAATAAATAAATACTGTGTTTTGTGGTCCATTTTAATATTGTTTTTTTTTTAATCAGACACTGTAACCCACCATGAGCTGGAGGCAGGCTGGAGAAAAATAATTGGGCTTTTAGAGTCTTTCAGAAACGACAATGAAGAGACGCTGAAAGTGTCGTTTGACCATGCACAATCGGTTTTGCGGAGTAAATTCACTCTCCTTGCAGAGATCAGAAAAACCATGATGTTTTAAGCGATTTTTCATCAACTTTTCCTTCGTGCAAAACTGGCCCTGGTCTCGGGAGTGGCAGGAAATAAATTAAATGATGATGATGATGAGGAGGAGGAGGAGGAGGAAGAGGAGGATGTATTTCCATCCTGCCCTGCTCTGGTCAGCTCAGGGGAGGTAACAACTGACTTCAAAAACGTACAGATTAATAAAAACATCAAAAACAATGAACCATCTCTTCCTCATAATTAACAACTTTCTATGATTGGTCAGAGCTTGGTGGGGCCTTATGCTGGTGGATGGGTTCCCAGCAAGGACAGGACTTGAGTAGTGCCCTAAAAGGGAACATTTATTTAAGCATAAATGTTTGTGCAATGTTTCAAATGAATTGATCTCTTGTTCCCATAAGAACTTAAGATGAACCCTACTGGACCGGACCAGTGGTCCATCTAGTCCAGCATCCTGCCACACACAATGGCCGACCAGTTATTCTGGAGGATCAACGATGAGGCCCCGAGGTTTAAGCCTTCCTGTGATGTTACCTCCTGGCTCTGGGATTTAAAGGTTGACTGCCTCTGAATGTGGAGGTTCTCTTTAGTCACCATGGCTTGTTGCCACTAATAGACCTGCCCCCTAGGAATCTGTTTAATCCCTTCTGGCCCTCCTCCAAAGTGAATTCCACATTTTAATCACTTATTGAATATTTCCTTTTGTTCATCCTGAATCTACTATTGGAATATGCATAATTTGTTAGTGTGCATGATTCAACAGAATATATGAAGAATATCCTGCAGAGGGCATCAGAGGAGATGTGTTGTTACGTTAGGCAGGGACTTCTTGACATTATTCAAAGAATCTTCTGGTTGGTTCTTTGGAGACTTCCTGCTCCCCTGAGCACACTTCCTCCCTGTGTGCCTCCATAATGAACTGACAGGATGAATGCAGAGCAGTTAGTTAGGTTTCTCTGTCTCCTCTTTTTCTATACTAAGTTGTTTCTCATCATAAATAAAAGTATTTTATTCTTTTAAGCAGCCTGGCACTTTGCACACTTGAAAATTTAAACTCTGCCAACTTCTACGGCCCATCAACTTCATTGGATGTTCTTGACTTTTAGTGTTTTGGGAGAGGGGGGAAAAGTTCTCTCTGTCTTCTGTCTTTACCCCATGCATAATTCCACAGGGCCTGTAAAACAGAGCTCTTCCGCCAAGACTTTGGTTGAGGCCAACGCAATTACTAAGCGCATTGCACAATATACATATTATGGGTCTTTCGTTACAGCAATGGAAATTATTATTATTATCATCATCATCATCATCATCTGAATTTATTGCCCACCACTCTCAGCAAAGCTGGCTCATGGCGGATTGCAAAATAAAATAAGTAAAATATAAATCCCCCTTTAAAAACCTAAAACAGAACAGTTAATAAAATAAAAACCCAGCAAGAACACGACGACAGACCAACCCCCACCCCCCCCCTGCTGGCGACCAGGGGGGAAACAGCTGGCCACCATTATTAAATATGGTGGGATAATCTTCCCTCCTTACTCCTCCTTGCTTCACAAACAAATTGCTCCACAAACCAACTAGGGAGAGGAAAGGGAAGGTGACTGTAAGCCGCTTTGAGCCTCCTTCGGGTAGGGAAAAGCGGCATATAAGAACCAACTCTTCTTCTTCTAGCCTTTAGGAGTTTGGTTGACCAGACTTTTAATTTGATGTATTTTACTGTTTTAAGATATTTACACTGCATTTTAATGACTTTTTATGTTGCATTTACTCACATTGTTAGCCTCCCCAAGATGCTTATGAGGGGCGGGATACAAATCTAATAAATCTGTTCCACTTAATATTTCTGGTAAGGCTTTGGTGGAGGAGCATGTTTCATGGCTTAAGTGCCACTCAGCGGTTAACACCCACTCAGGGCGGCTGTCTCACCCCTTAGTGCCTCCTCCACCAAATGGCTTGCCTGTCTGTCCAGCAGCCAGCCAATCAACTTCCATCCCCCACCCCTGATGACTCCCTCCTCCTTCCATTTCCCTCTGAGGCTCGGAGGCTGCAGATCCCTGCCGCTTGAGAGCTGCCTCTGCCGGTGAGTTCCCTGCAGCCTGCAGCCTTTCCAGGTCCTGGGGGAGGAGGAGGACATCCGCAGAGTTCTTCCACTCCACCCCCCTAATCTAGAGCCCGTTATGTTCCTGAATGCAACGGACTTGTCCCCTAGTATAATAATAATTCACAACAACTCTTGCTGGAAACAGCAGTGTTAGTTTTGAAGATGTTGCTGGACTCCGGTTTCATTTTCCCGGAGTGATTTCACCAGCTCTTCTCTTCACCCTTCTCATCCCTGGGCTGAGTCCAGTCGTGTTGTTTGTTTCTCTTCCTTCCTTGGATTTTGACCTCGGCTTGCCTCTCAAACTATAGTTCTCGCTTTGCCTTCTCGGTCCACTCGGCACCCTCTCTCCGGCAGGGGCTACCCAAGGTCACTAATGAAAGGCTGTAAACAGCACGGGTAAGCATGGATAAGGCCCACCTCTCTGAGTACATCCCCCCCCCCGAAGAGCTTTACATTGGGCCAACACCAACAGGCTGGTGATCCCCGACCCCAAAGAAGTGTGTCTGGTCTTAACCAGAGCCAGGGACTTTTGGGTCTTGGCCATGGCTTGGTGGAATGAGCTCCCAAGTGAAATCAAGGCCCTGTCAGAACCCCAACAGTTCTGCAGGGCCTGTAAAACAGAGTTCTTCCATCAATTAGCAATTCCCTGGGTACGCGAGGAAGGGCCACAAGAGTCAAACACTAGCACATCCCTTCCTGCCTACCCATTCACAATCTGCCTAAGTTCAGAAAATCAGCATATCTGTCCAGTGCCTATCTAGCCTTTGCTTAAAAATCTTCCAAAGAAGGAGAACTCACGACCTCCTGAGGAAGCCTGTTCCCCTGAGGAACTGCTCTCACTGTCAGGAACTTCTTCCAGATGTTTAGCCGAAAATTCTTTTGAATTTCAACCCATTGGTTCTGGTCCAACCCTCTGGGGCAATAGTAAACAACTCTGCTCCATCTTCTATATAACAGCCCCTCAAGTATTTGAAGAAGCACCAGCCTGCACCCTCCCTTCCGTCCTGCGGCGTGGGCCGCTTCGGACATCAGTGATGGCTGAAGCGGCCAAAGTACGCCAGAGCGCACAGCCCTACCCTCAAGTATTTGACAATGGCTATCATATCACCTCTTAGTCACCTTCTCTCCAGGTTAAACAGACCAAGCTCCTTCAACCTTTCCTCATACAACTTGTGCCCCCAAACATCAGACAGCTAAATCTGCAGATTGGGGCCATGTGGAGGCTAAAGAGATTTCCCTGCAAACTTGGAGAATTCCCTGTGTGCAGAAAAATCTTAAATTAAAAAAAAAAACAACACCTAGGTAAATGTAAGTCTCCCCCCCCCCCAAATACAAGTGCATTGTCTGCACATGACCAGACAATGCTCTTCAGGAAACTGCTGTGGCTGGTTGCACGGTGGAGGAAGATGGCACCCACTGCTCCGTGGCCACTGTTGGTAGCCACCAACATCCAGTCCTGACTTTGGTGGCAGCAGTGATGGACGCCGTCTGCCAGGCTCAGTGTTGGGTGGTGGGGCCTGGGGTCCCACTGCCTCCACAATGGGGGGTGAATATGGGACACACACACACCCTTCCCAAGTCTCGCAGCCCCCCCCCTTGTTAAATACTAGCAATAACGGTTTTGCAGAAAAGAGGATTTCAGGGGTTTTCCCCTCCCATGTATAGGGTTCCCTGCAAAGGCTCAGAGGAGAAGCAAGCAAAACACGTCTCTGGTTTCTCATTCTGCTTTCTATTTTAGGAAATCACCTTTGGCACAGTTGCGCAGCTTTGCTGTACTCAGAAAGAAGGCCCTTCTGTAAGATCAGGAAGGCTTATCCATGAAAACTCAGTCTAGCTGTTGTAGCATTGTCAATTTTTCCTGGGCTACGATATACAGTCAACAATTCTCCCTATTTCTACATATGGCAAACCTGGTTTTCCCCTGAATGAGATGATTTGGCCTCGGGAAGGTAGATTTAGGACAGCCGCCCCAGGACAAAAGGACCTCTGGAATGCCCCCTGTTAAACTGAGATCGCTTTTTTGGAAGCCCGGAACAAAATTATGGGCTTGATGAAGCTCTCATTAATGACTCGTAACTCTCATTTGCTCCAGGCCTTTTCTGTGTTTTGTAAACATTCCCTGTGAGGCCACACACGCAACAGTGGCTCGCTGCTGAAGGCCAGAGGATATTCTGTACTTATTCTGTACTTACACTTTGGCCGAGCATTTCACTCTGACTTTTCCTTTCTTCTGTGGAGGCAAAGCATTTTTTTAAAAAAAATACTGTGCTAACCTAACTGACTTTCCCCTCCTTCATACATTCCTTTCCTCCAGGATCAGATCCTATTTTCTATAACTCAGCCCTAGCAAATTATTTTGCTTTAAAGGTAAAGGTAAAGGTATCCCCTGTGCAAGCACCGAGTCATGTCTGACCCTTGGGGTGACGCCCTCCAGCGTTTTCATGGCAGACTCAATATGGGGTGGTTTGCCAGTGCCTTCCCCAGTCATTACCGTTTACCCCCCAGCAAGCTGGGTACTCAATTTTAGTGACCTCGGAAGGATGGAAGGCTGAGTCAACCTTGAGCCGGCTGCTGGGATTGAACTCCCAGCCTCATGGGCAAAGCTTTCAGACGGCTGCCTTACCACTCTGCGCCACAAGAGGCTCCTATTTTGCTTTAGGGAAACTTATTATTAAAATATCAGTGAATACACAGGGGTGGCTCTCCAGATATCCATGGACTACAATTCCCATGAGCCCCCTGCCAGTGCCACCTGTCCATCAAGCTCAGTATTGCCTACTCTGACTGGAAGCAGTTCTCCAAGCTCAGCAGAGACAGGTCCATCCCAGCCCCTGCTATTTTGTCATTGGATGGACCAGGGACACAGCAGGCGGCTCCTCATGTGGCAGCTCCTCATGCAGATCCGCGTGGATCCCCAGGCAAAGATGCTCCCTGGGCCACCTCCACACCAGTCCAAGCAGCAGATGAAAACAACTCATGTGCAACTTCTTGACTGACCAGGGCCCCCGGATTTCTGCCTCCATAATCCTCCCATCTTGGCAGCCCTGCCTTGACTTAGTGTGCATACCAGGTTTTATTGCTGAAAGGGGGATATCAAATATGAATTAAGAACGAAACGCTGAAAAACTTGTTGAGTTAACCCCAAAGACCTACTCTCTCCGACTGGCTGATTACTAAAATTCTTCTGGTTTTAACAGGATGTCCACTGCCATACAAAGGAGAGAAGTGTCTCGTCCACTCCCAAGAGGGGTTTTTCAGTCTGAAATAAACAACTGATGAGCCGGCTAGGGGTGGGGAGGTCATGTAGCAAATGGGGAATGAGTAGGCAACAAGAAGGCAGAGAGAGACTGGTTCCACATGGCAACCATTTCCTGTGTTTCTTCCATTGCTTTTGTAAATACAAAGGCACTTACAGCAGCAAGGGCACTGTCATTTTCTCTGCCCTCGCCTTCCCTCAGTGAGGCCAGTCTTATTTCCAGGCAACCCCACCCCCCTCAAATAACCCGGAAGTAATATCGCTGTGTCTCGACACTCTAGGGTGTAAACTGCACGGAGCTTTTATTCCAGCCCCAGATCGATTCAGTCCCTGCCCTCTACACAGAATGCGATTTCCGTTTGGATTTGGGCCGATTTTAATTTTCCTTCTGCAGCAAGAAGGATTGATCCGGAGTGACCCTACCTTTAGTGTGCAATATCTTGGAGTACTGAAAATCCTGAATAAAGAAAGCTCCGTGGTAGAGAACCTCTGATACGCTACACCTGGTCATGTGACACGCTTGCCTTAAAGGAGAAGCCCCTAACTTCTCTCAACTTCTGTTGGTCCTGGATTTTTCCTCCCTCCTCTGCCTTTTTCGATCCTCTCCCCCTCCTCTCCAAGAAAAGAAAGAGGCTCCCTGCTTGGCTTCTCCCCCCCCTTCAAGAAAAGAAAGAAAGAGGCTTCAATAAAAGAAAGAAAGAGGCTCCCCCCCACCTTCTGAGCCTCCCTAACCACGTGCAGAAGACTTTCCTGTTTCAATGGGGAGGGGGACGGAGAGAAAGAATCGAGTTCAAATCGATCAGAATTCAACAGGTTTGACAATGGAATAAAGAAAGTGCAGACTCTGCCTAGGAGTCCCCCAAGGAAGCTTTACCATAGAGTTTTGTGAGGATCCTAGACCGTCTCCAAACACTGTGATATTACATCCAGTTTTTCAGGCAGAAATGACATTGTGGTTGCCTTCAAGCTCTCTCAGCCTCACCTACCCCAGGGTGTCTGTTGTGATGAGAAGAAGGGAAAGCTGATTTGAGACTCCTTCTCAGTGAAAAGTGGGGTATAAAAACCAACTCTTCTTCTTCTAGACCAGAGACATGGCTTCCAGCCGGCACAACAATCTATTTTCAAGTTCCCCATTTTGTTTCATCCAGAAATGCCAAGCCAACAGAGACCCTACACTAGAAATACTTCCCTTCTTCCCCATATTTTGTGTGTGGAGACTGAGAACACAGCAAGCAAACTGAGAGCACAGCAACCTGTGTTTCAGAGGCAGATCCTGTGGAAGGTCCCAGATTCTCTCCCTGACATCTTCAGTTCAATGGGATAGCTAGAACATGTTGAGAAAGATGTTTCTCTTCCTGGCAATCTGGAAAATAGACAGTGTTGTGATAGAGGAACCAATCGTTTCAGCCAGTATAACAAAGCAAAAGAAACAACGAATAGTGTGGCCAAGTTATGAATCTATGTCTTTAGGAGCATGATGAAAAAAAGGGTAAATAAAAGTCTAGTAGACTTTGGGTTCCGGTATTTTTAGTGGGAGAATCTGTGCGGTGATAGCTTACCTCTGTAAAGCCATGCAGATGCCCCAGTAAAAATACTGGAACCTAAAAAGTCTTCTAAATCAGTCCATTGTAGTCCATGAACATCTGGAGGACCACAGGTTGACTACCCCTGTTCTTGATACTTTGTAGAAATATAAGCCACTGAGGAAGAAGTCTTCTTCTTGAAAATGAGTTAAATACCAGATCTCATTTTGGCTTTTATGTTTAAGAATAAAGAAGATTCTTTGTTTGCATATCGTGGTTTCGTCAGCTTTCTTCTCGTCTGTGATTTTCGTCAACTGGCCATTCTTCGTTTAACCTCCTGCTATTATAATTGATCTCCTTGACAGAGATCGATTCCCCTGGAGAAAATGGCTGCCTTGGAGGGTAGACTCCATAGCATTGTACCCTGCTGAGGTCCCTCCCCGCCCCAAATCCCGCCCATTCCTGGCTCCTCCCCCTAAACCTCCAGGTATTTCCCTACTCAGAGTTGACAGCCCTCGTGCTAACTATGAAATATGGAACGTAACTTAAATTATCCGTTACAACATGAATAACTGTTTCAGCTGCAGCCTAGAGGTCACTGCTTTTTGCAAAGGTCAGTTCTTACGGGCTATCAGCCGTCTCTGCTTTGTCTGTCAGGTTTGCCTGGCCTTTCCTCAATGGCCAAGCACATATGCGATAATAATGAACTCAAATGTTGACACCTAAATGCTCTCTCTTGAGCAGCTGCTCTCTGTGTCCCGCTCCTCTTGTGATCCTTAAGAATTGTGCAAGAACGGCGTGTTCCGGCCTCCGGAGAGGCACCTGGCATGTCTTTCTTGGAGGAGGATAAGAGGAGTCCGTCGCAATTAGCAAGAGGCCCAGACATCAAAGCTCACATCTGAACTGGACTCCCTCCCCCCTCCCCAAATGTCAAGGGTGTTTGGATGTAGGTTTGTGGTTCAGGGCTGATTCAGAATGCCATGGATTGCTTTGGACAGGCGGTCTAGTATTTCCAAGGGCTGTCATACCACGTTTGAGGGCGAATAAATACTTCATTAACATTCTGGCTCCAAACAACTAGTTGACAACTAGTTCTTTCAGTCTCGAAACTTTGGAACAGGAGTATTTTCCCCAGGCATAGTTAGAGCTCTGGTTTCCTTACTCCAGGACTGAAACATAGCTCTATCAGGACTGTGACTTGCCCAAGGTCACCCAGCTGGCTGCACATGAAGGAGCGGGGAACCAAATCTGGCTCGCCAGATTAGAAGCCATCACTCTTAACCACCATACCAAGCTGGTTCTCAGAGCTTTGACTCTCGAAAGCTTATACCCTGAAATCCTCTACGGCAGGGGAAGTCAACCTGTGGTCCTCCAGATGTTCATGGACTACAATTCCCAAACTCTGGCAGGGGCTCGTGGGAATTGTAGTCCATGAACATCTGGAGGACCACAGGTTGACTACCCCTGCTCTACGGAACTTCTAGACTCGAATCTAGCTTTTCTACTGCTACTGTCACGAAACTATGAAACAGGAGTAACTCCCCCCAGGCATCATTAGAGCTCTGGTGTTCTTACTCCAGGACTGAAAAATCACTGTGGGAGTTTAGGCAGTGATAGGATTTCACAGATTCGATTTGAGCACATAGATACAGAGATAAGATGTGAGCAGTGGCCGCAGGCGTACGTCGTGCTGTTGGGTTTTGATACCTCTTTGCTGTTCCCATGAGTTCCAGAGCTTATGCATTCAGCTGTTCACTCAGCTGTGATCTATTTGCGGTTTCATAATTCTCATGTGTTACCTTGGTCAAGAGCTATTTTCCACAAACACATGTGTGGGGGGCTCCATTTAGGCCTCCTCTGCCTGACACTCATCACACACCGCACCAAAGCTTTGGGTCGAATTTCCTGGAACAGGCATCCTCCACCCCACAACTTTCCAGTGACCCAGACCAAGAGCTTCATTAATCTGGAACCAATTATCACATGCTGCACTTCACGATATTTGCAGATGTTGCCGGATACTGAAAGCACCTACAGTTCATAGTAAACGTAGGCCACATCAACCAAGGGTCTGACATTCTGGGCCTGAAAATCCATATGCCACACCCTTTTTTCCCCACAGATAAAACTAAGTGCTCTCTGGTATCCTTATAACACCCTTTGCATATCAAAGACAGGGTTGCCAATCTCCAGATGGGGCCTGGAGGTCTGGAATTACAACTGATATCTGGGGTACTGAGGTCAGTTCCCTGTAGAAATTAGCTGCTCTGGAGGACGGAGTCTATGGCATTATAGTCTACCATATCCTGTCCCCCAAATCTCCTGGAATTTCCCTACCTGGAGTTGGCAACCCTAAAAGGACCAGAGTCACTACATTGCTAAAGATTCTGTTCTGTCTAACACACGCTACATATGTATGTAGGAACCTGCCTTCCGTGAGGTGAGTCCATTGGGCCATCTCAGTACTGTGTATTCTGATAGGGTACGGCTCTTTTTTGGAGGGGGGGGCTCAAACACGGCTCGCTAGATTAGAAGCTGCCGCTTGTAACCACTCTAGGGCCCATTCCGCACAAGGATCAATGTGGCAAATTGCTTACAGAAAGAAAAAACGGAATTTAAAGTAGTGGAATTCGGCGTAACGCATACCTGCCTTTGTAGTGGAATCCAGTTGCGTATCAATCGTTTCCCACAGGTCTCGCCAAAAATTGCTAGAAAGGATGCGATTTTTTCCGTGCTTTGTCCCGCCCCTGGCCATCAATCAAACTAGCAGCCAATGGGTGGTTGTTACCATGCTCTGGAAAAGCCCCTTTCCCCTTAAGAACAGTTTTAAAAAAGGAAAAAGAAAAAAGAAAAACACACGTTGCAACGAATATGCCTTGATTCCTTGCTTCCTCCTAACGTAGAGACCCATCTAGCTGGCAGCTAGCGTGTGAGCTGCCATTTCATCGTTGCCACACTCCCCCAAGTGAAACCCCCCAGTGCACAGGCGCGATTTTCGGCCAAAAATAAAGGGAACTTGCAAACGGGGCTGTGTTTTGCTTGGTGACTTGAGGGGAGCTTTAAAGCAGCTCTGTGGAGGGACTGCAGCCGGAGAAGCCTCGCTGGGTGAATGAAGGCTTGCTGGCTCGTTGCTCTCTGCTCGCTCCGAGAAAAAAAAATGGCGATCGCTTCGCCGGAAGATCAGAGGAGAGAGCCAGGGGGAGGGACTTTGCTGAAACCGCAACAATGGTAACCCACATAACTTTTTCGAAACTGTTGCAGATTGTTTGCAAGAGTGTAGCACTTTCTAGAGGGTGAATCCACTTTCTGGGATTTCCCTGGAAGCGCTACAACAAAGCGCTTTTCGCGGGTCTGTTTCAGAAGTGTGGCAGATTGTGTGCGACGTCGTGCATAACTGCAAATTAGTAGCGTTTACAATTTGCCACACTCCTGCTACATTTAGCTTGTGTGGAATGGGCCTAGCTATTTTCGCCATAAAATGAGTTACAACGATTTCTTTGTATCTTATTTATGATTTATATTATGATCATGTTTGTACTATTAAATCTGCAGGGTCATTTCTCATTTACACTAATGTCTCAGTGTGTGATATAAAGCAGGTAGAAGTTACAGATGTAACTCAGTGGTAGAGCACCTGCTTTGCACGCAGAAGGTCCCAGGTTCAATCCCTGGCATCTCCATTTGAAAAAGGATTCTGTCTTCAGCTATGAGACCTTGGAGAGCCACTGTGGCCAAACTGTGGCTCTCCAGATGTCCATGGACTACAATTCCCATGAAACCCTGCCATGGCCACCCCTGCAATCTTCTTAGACCAATCATCCCACCATAAAGTAGCTTTATTTATGTGTTAACCATGTCCCAAACTGATCATTATGTTGCTGCACAAGAGATAGTAGTTCTGCAGAACACTTTGTACAAAGACAAAGTAGAAAACATTTATGTAAGAAATCAGTTGCATTCAGCTTCTGTCTATTGCTTATCTTGCTGATATTGTTGCTGATATCTTGCTGATATTGTTGACCCTGCTGTTTCTCAAAAGAGTTCACAAAAAGTTCTCAAAAGAGTTCAAAGCAGGGTTCATGCTTTTCTCCCCCCCCCCCAATTTGGTCCCCCAAAATCATCCAATGACAGGGATGCCACTGGCCAGCAAGAGAGTTCCCTCCGATCTTTCCCGGTGCCCCACCATTGGGAAGGGAGAAATGGCATTGTAGAAGGTGTGATATCACTGAAAAAAATGAAGCGTGTTACCAACTCACAGTGCCCCCTTTCAAACAGCCTTTGTGATCCGTTTGAGCAGCAGGTCGCTAACGGGTTTTTTGGTTTCAGTTCAGATATAACTGTTTTAGCAACCAGCTGCCAACGGATTTTATTTGCCTGTTCCTACAAAGCCGTTGGTATCCCACTGGCATATGTCCCGTCGGCAAATGTCCCGTTGGCATTTCCCATTTTTTGAGGGAAATGGCTTTCTTCCATTTTCCCCTTTATGTTGCACTTCAGAATCGCTGTGGTGTGATCTGTAGCTCTTCCTACAGTGCCACTGTCCTCCCAGCCCTTTTCCACTGCGCAATCTTCCTCGCCCTCTTTTCTTTCTGAACGTTCTAGGACAAGCAGTATAGCGCTAAACCAGTATAGCAATTCAGTGTTACGGAGCCACCACTGAGATGCCATTCAGCCACTGTATCGCTTTAGCTCTGATTGGCCCTTAGCGTGGCCCTATGATTGGTCCACCGAGTTCAGGAATTAGAGTCTGTGATTGGTACTTTCACAAGCCTTCATTTGCATGGTGGTTCATATTAGCACTGTTCTGCCCACATATATAACAGGAACAAAGCAGCACAGCCCCCTCCTGTTTCCTTTCAGAGGCCTCGGGAGTCCTTATGGGTACCCTGAACGATATAGCAGAGGGCAATCCTGCAGGGCTGCAGAAGGGTGAGTGCTGCAAGCTTATTGTTTTCTATCAAGCCTGCAGGAGCAAAGGTGGCAGAAGGCACTGTCATTAGACCATTGGCTGTAAGATTTTGAAAACAGGATGAACAAACCCTGAAATGGCTGGCTTACTAATTTTCATATTTGTACCCTGAGCAAGGGAACTCCAGGGGCAGATTCCAGTGGGGAAGCCCTGAGGAAAGGAGCAGGAAACCTTCCACAGGAAGTCTTCAGGCCTCTGAAACTTGCAGTTTGCCAAAGGCAGTCGGATGAACACACATCATAAGTGCATAGGGCTGCCAGCTGCAGGTTGGGAAACTCCTGGAGATTTGGGGATGGAGCCTGGGAAGGATGGAGACCTCAGTGAGGTACAATGTCATGGAGCCCACCCCCCAAAGCATCCATTTTCTCCACAGGGATTGGTCTCAGTAGTCTGGAGAAGAGCTGTAATTCCGGGGAATCTCCAGGTCCCGTCAGGAGGCTGGCAACCCTGATGTTCCTATTAAATCTATGGGTTCAGTAAGAAACGGACACTCAGCTCCAACAAGCAACAGCTCAACTAGGAGAACCCAAACATCTGAACAGCAGCAACCAGAACTGGGGAATTTATATACACATTCATAACTCCCACCAAGATGTGCGATTGGTCCTTAACAGAGGCCTGTGATTGGTCCTTAATTCCATTCACTGATAGGCTGCAAACTGAGAGCCGGCAAATCCCTAACAAGGGTTTTGGATGTCAGTCACTGCTCTGTGCTCCCAGCCTCCGAATGTCAGCTCCCCCAAAGTGTGGATCATTAACTCTGTGTACAAAAAAAACAAGTGCAGAGTCAATGGTAAAAAGTTGAGAAAGGCTGGCTTAGAAGAATACAACTCTGTTTAGAACTGCACTACAAATTTTCAAATGGCATCTGAAAGGATTTTTACTCCCACTTGGAAAGGAATATGGGTAACTGTGTTTTCTTCCAAGAAAAATTGTATTTTCCTGCAGGAAATTATAGAGGAGGGATGTTTTTTAAAGGCCCTTTCTCCTTGTTCTCCCCCTCTAAAAAGCACCCCAGCAGCTGCATTTGGAGGTAGGGAGCTCTTCTAAAACTGATCATGGAGAGCCAGCTTGGGGTAGTGGTTACGAGTGCGGACTTCTAATCTGGTGAGCTGAGTTTGATTCCCGCTCCTCCACATGCAGCCAACTGAGTGACCTTGGGCTCACCACAGCCCTGATAAAGCTGTTCTGACCAAGCAGTAATCTCAGGGCTCTCTCAGCCTCACCCACCCCACAGGGTGTCTGTTGTGGGGAGAAGAAAGGGACGACGAATGTAAGCCACTTTGAAACTCCTTCTGGTAGAGAAAAAGCAGCATATAAGAACCAACTCTTCTTCTTCAGTAATATCTGGTTTCTCTCAGCCTCACCTCCCTCACAGGGTGTCTGTTGTGGGGCGAGGAAAGAGAAGACGACTGTAAGCCACTTTGAAACTCCTTCTGGTAGAGAAAAAGCAGCATATAAGAACCAACTCTTCTTCTTCTGAACATAATGTATAATTCCACGTATCCTGTGGGAGTTCGAAAGCAGCCATGGATTGGAAGAAGGGGGATTTTCTGTAGCCTTTCCCCTTGCATTTGTTGCTAATTCTTTTTTAGACTTCATAAGAAAGTATCATCAACACATGAAAATGGATGCTTTTGGTTTCAAGTAAATAGTTGAACCTTTGGTATGCACTTAGTGGTCAGATACAGATATGTAGGACATTCCCTTTTAACAATCCTTGTTTCAAGGGAAGGCTACATGTCCAGTGCCAGCAAATGTTGGGATTTTTTAAGGTACTGGCGGAGCCTGGGGAGGGTGGAGTTTGGGGAGGATGTGACATCACTTCTGGGTAATGCTCAGGGAATTTCCCCTAATCTTTAAGGCAAAGACCAGAGAGACACAGGGAAATCCCTAGAGCTTCACTTCAGAGGCTGTTTCCTGGCCATTTTTCTCACACTCTTCAGTTTCCCAATAGTGTTGCACTGGAGCCATTGCAGGTGAGCACATTAGCATCACTAACCCTTTGCCAGCGATTCCTAGGAGCTTTCTGTGGGTGGAATCTGAGGAACAAGAGTGTCACAAAAGCCCTGACAGTACTTCTGGTGAGCAGGCAGAAGTGACATTGCCACATCTACAGTGCTCTAGTAATTCCCCTGTCCCAATTATTTCCACCCTAATAAGTGACATAAATCAGGGATGAATGTCAAAATTCCACCACTGTCAACACTGAATAAAAGTTTCTCGTTTCTGGACAGCAAACTTTGTCGAGCTAGAGATGAGCCTCACACATTTCATTTTTGATGTCACATTCTTGGCCGAGCTTTTTGTCAGCTATGCGAGGGAAGAATGTGCGTTTTCAGGAATGGGGGCTGGCTGGAAAACATTTGCAGAGCTTTCCGGCCACAGACAGAATCGGAACCCCCCAATAATCTTCAGTGGAACATCGTGGAATGTTTTGTCTCCTGTATGCTGTCAAAACCCTTTTACAAACTTGTTCGTGTGGAAATGTTCCTGGTAGTGTGGTATGCCACTAATCTGGACAAGCTTCAGGACAATTCAAGCTATCACAAACAAACAAACTATATGGTATATATATTGTTAGGTTCAGTGAATACAGACACAGTAGTTCTTCAAAAATAGCTCTCTTGATTAAGTTGTACTAACACTCAACTCCAACAATACTGAACAAGAAAGAAGGGGACATACCCCGATTTGTATACACTTTTAGATAGCCCACCAAGATTGGCCCCACTGATTGGTCCACAAGTTCTAACAATCGTCAGTGTTCATTGGTCAGTTTCTCAAGCCCTATTTTGCATTAGCACTACAGTGTCCACATACATTATGTATGTATAAGGCTTCTGAGGTGTTCTTGGAGACCCCAACCTTCTGGTGGAACTCCAGTGTGGTGTTGTGGTTAAGAGCGACAGCCTCTGATCTGGAGATTCAGGTTTGATTTCCCGCTCCTCCACATACAGCCAGCTGGGTGACCTTGTGCTCGCCACAGCACTGATGAAGCTGTTCTGACTGAGCAGTGATATCAGGGCTCTCTCAGCCTCACCCACCCCACAGGGTGTCTGTTGTGGGGAGAGGATTGGGAAGGCGATTGTAACCTGCTTTGAGTCTCCTTTCGGCAGTGAAAAGCGGGGTATAAAAACCAAGTCCTGTATCACCTCCTCCTCCAGTCCTCAGAGTTCCTTCCTTTACTGGGAACCGGAACTTTAAAATAAACCTAAAACTGATGTAAATACGCCGTGTGGATAGTGAAAAGTATGTAAAATGCAGGACTGCCAGTTGCTCACAGTTTATCAAAGCTGTTTAATTGAAGAAGATGAGAAGCTGGTTTTTATACCCCGCTTTTCACTGCTCAAAGGAGTCTCAGTGCCTTACAATCATCTTAATTGGACTTTAATGGAATAATTTGTAATAATGTTCTATTGATTTTTGAATCTTATCTGCCTTAAGTGTGAGAGTCGGAAGTGGGGCGAAGCTACCGCTGCATTCACAGACAAACAGACTTCAGGAGTAAATGTGGACACATTCTCCCTCTTGATTGATGGATGTCAGTGAATTTAAAGGGCGTGACTCTGCTTTGGATTACATCACTAATCGAGAAATACCTCATGTCTTCAAAGCCACATGACTGGGACATTCATAGATATCATGTGATACTATATCGAGCACTGTGAGGAGATGCTAACATTAATGTTGCTGTTTAGTGTGACATCACCAGGTCCCGCTGCATGACATCAGTGGAGCTGTGTCATGATCACAGCCCCGCCCTATGTCTCAGGGTCTGAGAGAATGAGAACCTGTCAGTCCCCTTTGACTAGAGCTGCTGAGCCTCCTTTTGGAGTGTGGCAGGAGGAAATGATGCAAAAAATGGGCATTGGGCCAACACAATGTCAGTTACGAGACTGATAGGTTCTCTCTAGGAATTGTCAGAAGCTCTATGGTTTTGGAATAGTTTCCAGTGATTCCAGGAGAGATGCCAGGTCACACCTGGGCTTTCCCTGGAAGTGACATCCCTCTGTTGCTGACAGTGTCTCTTTCCCCCCCTCCAGTTTTTTCCACAGGTGAGACCATCTTGCATTCTAATTCTATTGGTCATAATTTGGTCGTTCTGGACAGCCAGTTTCTTATTCTATGGAACGAGCATGATTCTGTGTCACTTCCCTAAGGGCTGTGTGGATCTGATTAGTAACAGCAAAGTCTTAATAAAACACAAGTAGTTATTTGCCAAGCATAGTCTGTGATTTTGTACAATGCAGTTAACTTTAAACCCTAAAGAGAAGTTATTAAAATAATTTTCACCTCCATAACCTTGAAAAATGACCTGAAGCTGGTAGGAGAACTTCATAGCGATGGAAGAACTCGATCGCCTAACCAAGGTGGAGGCAAATCCATACAAGATCAGACTCCCTAAATATCACTAAAATATATTTATAAGAAGGTTGGTATTGTTGAATCTCCATAAAGGAACAGAAGGACTCTTCATGAAGGGACAAGGATTGCCAGTGAGGTGAGGGTACCGCACTTTCCGGATGCACCTCGCCCCCTCTAACCTCACCCCCCCAAACTCAGAAAAATGTTGCCATGTGCTGATGTCACCTGGAAATGATGTCAGACATGATGATGTCACTTCCAGTTCACGTGGGCAGTACACACATATAAACATTGCTGCAAATTGGATAGTTCTTTCTTTTAAGGGGAAAGTTCTACCCTTCTGGCCAGCTGATTGGTGGTGGAGAGGTAGGGCCTGACAATGGGTGACTCCTATCTCCACCAGGGGTCTGACACCCCTATTCCCTTTGCCTAGAGTTAAATACCCCCAGATGGCACCTGGAGATCTCTCTATTACAGTTGCTCTCCAAATGACCAAGATCAATTTCCCGGAACAATTTGGAAATTGGACTCTATGTCATTATATCCTTCTGAGGTCCCTCCCTTCTCCAAACTCCACCCTTCCCAGGTTCCACCTTCAAAATCTCCAGAAATTTTCCAATCAGGAGAGGATGTGACATCACTTCTGGGCAATGTTCAGGAATTGTCCACTAATCTTTATGCAAAGACCTGAGAGACACATGGAAATCCCTAGAGCGTCACTCTGGAGGCTATGCTGTGGTTCAGCATTATACCTCGCTGAGGTAACTGCCCTTCTCAAACTCCTCCTTCCCCAGGTGTTTCCCAACCCAACCCAGAGCTGGCAACCCTGCCCTCTCTACATGGTTTAACCACAAAGGAGCTTCCAAAATGATGTGGCCCAGGACTAAACGACTAAAAGTACAAGAGTGAAAAATTCTGTGGGATGAAAGACCTCGGGTGAAACCCATCCAAGACCTTGGGTGAAACCCATCCATTGTATGACTTACAAGGTAAGAGAAACAAATTGTCTGAATCCACCCTCAAGGCTGTGGTACTTCAACGGCCAGCCACATACCTGTATTTCCATGTGGCCAGGCTTGTGTGCATTCTGCGTAATTGTGTCATCACTGCATAATTCTACAAGCACCTGTCCTTGGAAAGAGGATGGAATTATTTAATGGACCCAAATGGCATCATAGCAATCAGCAGAAAACCTTACCACCAGCTAGCAACCTCCACCAATACCACTTGTAAACGAGAACCAAAACACCACCCTATCACAGACACTGAGTTAAGGAACTCTCCCCAGAGGCTTTTGAGAATGGGAAAGAAAAAAGGAGAGAGGTAGGCCATTGGAACAAGGGGGAAACCCATGAGCTTAAAGTGGCTGTCAATCCCTATGTCTCCCAGAATTACAACATCTCCATCATAGGGACAAGAAACAAGCTATTTAAAAAAAACACAAACCCTCAGAGCTGATATTCCAGATCTATGCCTGCAGAAGACTCAAGTGTACCATTTTTACCTCCCAGAATTACAACTGGTCTCATAGGGATGCCAGTCCCCAGGGAGGACCTGAGGGTCCCCCGGTTTTACAGCTCCACTCCAGGTAGCAGAGATCAGGTCCCCCCCATAAAATGGCTGCCTTGTTGGGTGGACTCCATAGCATTATTCTCCACTGGAGCCCCTCCCCACCCTAAATCCCACCCACTCCTGGTTCCATGCCTCAAAGTCTCCAGGTCTTTACCAACCCTATGTATCCAAGTAAAAGAGTTCAGTCTCCCTGGGGAGAAACGGGCTGCTTTGGAAGGTGGACTCAATAGCTTTACACCTCACTGAGATCTCTCCCCTCCCCAAACCCCATCCTTTCCAGATTCCACCCCACCAAATCTCTAGGGATTTCACAATTCAGAGCTGGCAACCCTCCCTGTGACCTTCTTTATCTTGCCAGACAAGTCTAGCCTGCTATAACATAAAGCAGAAGCAACGACAGCATTCTCTCTTGCTTGGCAACACGAGGCCCAATGGCTGTGGTAAAGTCTTAAAAACAGAAATCCAGACTTAACCATGACAGAGGCCTAAGTTATTCTGCCTCTAATAATGTCACAGGGGATAACCCAAGAAGACAATGAGGCCAAGGACTAAAATCCTTCTGTGGGATTTTCCAGGCCTGGTTTATGAAGAGATTCTGAAAGTACTGCTGTGTTCACAAGCTTTGCTCTCACTCAGGTGTTCTGCACATTTTGACCTCTCCTGGCGGGCTGCTGCTTGCAGGTAGCTGTCTCGTATAGCCAAGGGACTCAAATGACGGTGGCCGGGGTCGTCACATGATAGCCTGATTGTGTGAAGCTTTCATCACAGTATGACTCACCTGCAAGGTGAGACTTTCAGTCGGTAGTCATCGCCAGCTCGGAAGAAAGCACTGGATGGAGGGGTCATTACCATGTGAGGCAGGGAGGGGTGCTGTGGGGAAACTTGCCCGGAACTGCACACAGAGGACGGGACGGACGGGACGGACGGGACGGAATGACTCAGCCCAGGGCCATCGATCCTCAGCAAGACTTAAGTTACCAAGGCACAGCTGAAATTACCACCCAGGCAAGTTCCAGCACAATGTGTAAACTGAACCTGGAGGGGTTTTTTTTTTTCATTGAAAAGCAGTTTGATATCCCCTGTTCTATTCATTCTGACCTTTACATACACAAGTGGACGTGAATCTGGCTTATACTGGGATGTGAATGGACCTATCAAGGTCTGCTCTGACAGCCGCTCTCCAAAGCGGCAAACAAATAATAAACAAAGATTTATGCGAGGCGTAAGCTTTCGAGTGCTTGGGGAACATACTGGGGGAGAGTCTGTGCGATCCGTGGATTCAGAGACCAGGGCGCTGGGAATTCGTTTCAGCTCTTCATTGTGACCCCTGCATGATGGTACAAAGAGGCCAGAGCAGAGCCAAAGAAATTCACAACCAACCCCAACTTATATGCAAAACCCACACAGTAGATCTTCCCACCAGTGCGTGCTGTTGGTCAGTTTTGCTTTAAATTGATCCAGCAGAAGGGATCTAACCACACACTGGTCATCTGCAGTGCAGACTTACCATCCTGCCCTGGACCTCAAGCTTGGTCCTCAGCAGGACCACAGAGACAACACAGTCCTTCAGATAGCCAGCGTGGTATAGTGGTTAGGAGTGCGGACTTCTAATCTGGTGAGCCGGGTTTGATTCCCCGCTCCCCAACATGCAGCCCGCCGGGTGATCTTGAGCTCACCACGGCACTGATAAAGCTGTTCTGACCGAGCAGGAATATCAGGGCTCTCTCAGCCTCATCCGCCTCACAGGGTGTCTGTTGTAGGGAGAGGAAAGGGAAGGTGCCTGTAAGCCACTTTGAGCCTCCTTTGGGTAGAGAAAAGTGGCATATAAGAACCAACAACTGCTCCTCCTTCTCCTCCCCAGGGCCCAGACCGCATAGTCTGGTCAGTATGAGGTAGCTTAATGTCTTCAAGATGTTGGGGGACAGCAGCTGAGACTGTAGGTGGTTAAGAGGTGCAGAGGCAACACCTCCCTCAAAGCAGGCTTATGTGAAATGTGAACTTGGCTTGGAGCAGTTCGAAATAAGCCTGACTGGCTTGCTTTTCCCTTCAGGGCATGACGTTTGACTCATCCCAACAGCCAAGGCTCCAGCACTGAAGAAGCCACAGCACAGATGGGATGAAATACTGGTCCGGAGGAGGGAGAGCCATACCACTCTCAAAGCCGACTCATCGTGGTGGTGCAGGGATTTGCAATAGCATCTAGGAGCCCAGATTTGAACATAGGACTCATGGAACGTGTGGGGAACTTTCCCCTTCATGGGCTTTAAGCAGCAGTAGCCATGCTTCCCAAGCTCATGGGGGGGCTTGGTGTTCTCCCAAAATTACAGAGAATCTCCAGACCGCAGGGATCAATTTCCCTGGAGGAAATGATACCTTCAAAGGATGGATTCTATGGTACCACATCCCGGATGAGCTTCTCCTCCTCAAATTCGTCTTCCCCAGGCAGTGCCCCTGAAACTCCAAGAATTTCCAAGTTGAGTTGACAACTTTACCAGTAGCTGCAAACATCTGTGGCCATAGACTGCATATAGATACAGTTCAAAGTCAGCTGCTGGGGGTGGGGGGGGGGAGATGAACAAGATTCTGGAAATGCTAAAGGAAGCAACATCTTTCTGCCCTAAATTATTCTTACTGACTGGTCAGTATTTAAGGCAGTAAGAGGCGCCTGATTCTAAATTAGTCTTTATGAATATGCAATTCTACAAAATATCCGGTGGACCTTAGATTCCGATAGTTTTGATGGGGGATCAGCATGGGCACAGCCTACCTCTAAAGAGGGGATACTTGTTGAGAGTGATTTAGAATATGCTGTAAAAACAATGGAACTTCAGGCTTTGAATGCTAAGTTTTCATAAGTGAGCTTTTCCTCCTTGAAAACGAGCTTAATACCAGATCTTGTTTTGGCATTGTCATTTCTTTTTTTAAATAAAGAAGATTCTCCGGTTTGCTCACAGCCGGTTCATCAGCTTTCTTCTCATCTGTGATCTCCTTTGGCTGGCGGGTTATCGTCTTTTTGCTGGAGCTTCCAGGTGGGGCCTGGAGATCTCCCCTAATTGCAACTGATCCCTCCCCATCCTGCATAGATCAGCTGTCCAGAAGCAAACGATTGCCTGGAAGGGTGGATTTTATGGCCTTATAGCTCCCCTCCCTAAATCCACCTACAAATCTCCAGGAATTTCCCAACCTGGAGTTGGCAACTCTAAGCATGTAGCTGATGCCGTCAGGTTCTGGCCTCTGTGTTGGTGCCACGTTCATTTATTTATGTACCTGTACTCTGCCTTGCACCATGACCTGGATGCCGCGGGGTTGGCTCAGTCTTATCACATCTGGAAGCTAAGCAGAGTCAGCCCTGATTAGTTACTTGGATGGGAGACCACCAAAGAAGTACAGGGTTGCCAGGCAGAGCCAGACAATGGCAAACCACCCATTTGCTGCTTGCCTCGAAAATTATCTATCTGTTCCACATAATATATTTCTGGTAAGGCCTTGGAGGAGGAGCTGGTTTCATGGCTTAAGTCCCACTCAGTGCTTAACAGCCACTCAGGGCGGCTGTCCCGCCCCTTAGTACCTCCTCCTCCAACCAGCTTGCCTGTCTGCCCATCAGCCAGCCAATCGCCTTCCAACCTCCATCCTGACCACACCCTCCTCCTTCTACTTCCCTCTGAGGCTCAGAGATGGCAGATCCCTGCTGCGTGAGAGCTGCCCCTGCCGGTGAGTTCCCTGCCCAGGGGCCTCCAGCCTGCAGCCTTTCCAGGTCCTGGAGAGAGGGAGAGGCCATTTGCAGAATTTTTACACCACCTCCCAATCTAGTTCCCATTGTACTCCTGAATGCAACGGACTAGTTTATTTATAATTACATTTATATCCTGCCACTTCCACTGACGTGGTTTGTGGTGGGTAACAATAGACAATAAAATCTTACTAAAACAATGATAAAATCCATCCAACCCACCCCCAGGTGACCCCTCTCCCCCATACCACAGATACAGTGCCTCGGGGGATAATCCCAGGGGTGCCCGATGATCCGGCGAGCCAGCAAGGGGCCCAGATTTAACTGCCCTGGCCTCAGCCAAACCCATGCAGGGTTGCCATACTTCGGCTGCAACTGGCCAGCAGTTGACGCATGCCATCTACCTTTCTCACTATGATGATGAAACTGGAAAAACAAAGCAATAAAGAAAAATGCTCTGAAAGGTTTCGTCAAGAATGCAGCAACTGAATTACAGTAAATAGGAAGCAATGTACGGACAAGACGTTGCATACAATAAACAGTACGATGCGCTTAATCCCTAGTCCCCTAATGAAAACAGTCTTCTGACATGGTGTTGACAGGGCACTGCCGCTGGTGTATCTCTGAGTTATGCCAGCATCTCTCCACATTGTGCCAACGTGGGGTTGAGTCACTATCCTAGACAGTATGCACATTGGACTTCGAGAATACTCCGCCAGGTTCCCTTCATTTGCATATCCACATACTGAGGTTGTAAAACTATTGTAGTGACCCAGCAGGCTTCAGAAAAATATAAATACCTGCAAGTTATATTTAGCAGCAGCCAGTGAGGGGCACATTCATGTTCCTGGCAACCTGTGTCATGTTCTTGTTATCTGTATCTGTTTCCTGTTCCCTGTAAACCGCCCTGAGCCCTCGGGGGAGGGCGGTAAATAAATAAATAAATAAATAAATAAATAAATAAATAAATAAATAAATAAATAAATAAATAAATAAATAAATAAATAATAATAAATAAATAACAATTCTTCTGTCAAAGGACCTACTATGGGGGGGGGGGAGATTATTGTCTAAATGCTATTTGAGTGTGCCCTCAAATCTACAGAAATTACAAAACATCAGAATACTGTGTGTGTGTATATTTATATATATTTATTTAATTTATCACATGAATTTGCCACAAAACTATTCTACTACCCAAGCTTTGGTGTAATAGTTAAGAAGAGCGGCTTCTTAAAAGCCGGTTTGGGGTAGTGGTTTGATTTCCCCCTCCCCTCCTCCACATGCAGCTAGCAAGGTGACCTTGAGCTAGTCAGAGGCCTGTCAGAGGTCTCTCAGTCCCACCTACTTCACAGGGCATCTGTTGTGGGGAGAGGGAGACGATTGTAAGCTGCTTTGAGACTCCTTCGGGGAGTGAAAAGCAGGGTATACAAAACAACTCTTCTTCATAAGTTAATGGTGAATCCATGTACAGGGTACACTTGAGGGTTTTTTAATGCATGCATTTTGTAATCCCCACATTACCGTCAACCCATGTACAGTTGAACATATGATATAAACCCCACGTTTATCCAGGTCCCGTTCCCCACTTTCATTTGCAAAGCAAATCCATGTTGCCTCTTTCTTACCAACAGGTAAATGTGCATGCATGCAGGAAGTCCATGCGTTTACTATGCAAACAGGCCTATCATCTCAAAAGCAAAGGGGAAAGGTCAAGCATGTATCATTCTCAGCTACAGGGCATGAGTTATAATCTTAGTATTCTCTGCCCCCCTGCAGCAGGACTTCCTTGGTGGTCTTTCATTGCTACCTTCCAGGTGGTACCTGGATTTCACCTGCTATTACAATTGATCTCTAGATGTCTGAGATCCCTTCCCCTGGAGAAGATGGCTGATTTGCAGGGTAGAGGGGTAGTCAACCTGTGGTCCTCCAGATGTTCATGGACTACAATCCCCATGAGCCCCTGCCAGCAGGTGCTCATGGGAATTGTAGTCCATGAATATCTGGAGGACCACAGGTTGACTACCCCTGGACTAAGTTTTTTTACTCTGCTGAGGTCCCTCCCTCTCATCCAAACACTAGCCAGGGTTGACCTTGCATGGCTTCAGAGATCTGACAAGATCTGGCTAGGCCGGGCCATCCAGGTCACACAACCGAGAGTGTTCTGTTTACAGCTTTTCTCTCTCGGCTTCGGAAACTTTGTTTTGAAAAACACACAACACCTGGTGTAGCAATTGCCAGCTGTTGCGGCAAGTCTGCCAGTCAGCAGATCGATCACCCCCCGGGGAGGACGGGTGTCAGCGTGACTTGGGAGTATGATAGCTATACCTTGGCACGGGGAGGGGTGTTTATCCCTCGAGGGCTCTTATATAAGCACCCTGAGCCACCCTCTTCTTTTCCCCACCTCGTTATGAAGGAAGAGTTTGACTGCCGGAATCAGTTATCCGTAACCAAGCATCTGACCTGACAACATGACACACATGCACACAACAACAAGGAGGGTGATAGCAGGCAAAGACAGCAGATGTAACAAAAACAGCTCCCAGCTCAAGTTGAGAGGGAGTCCAGCTTCTTCCTGGCTTCACAGCTAGAATGACATTGTTCATATTGGTCATCAAATGCAGATTTATTTGTCAGACTGGTCTATGCCCCATGGTTCAGTAACAGTTACTTGCCCCCCCCCCCCGCCCTTTAAGTGTCCATGCATTTATCTGTTCCTCTCCTGCCTGTTTTCTGCATTCTAACCATGCCAACATGTTCTGTAAGGCTGCAAATCCTGATTGTACAACCTTCTTTCTTTATTACTTGACCTTGATGATGAAGAGAGGTACTTTGGGACTGAAAACAGTGAGGTTCTTCCAGAACAGAATGCTATATTGGTCTTTACCCAACAAATACATCTCGTGTTCGGTGATCAGAATTCTTTAGGCAGCCTGACTTCATAGCACATTAAAATCAGAGTCCAGTAGCACCTTTAAGACCAACAGAGATTTATTCAAGGCGTGAGCTTTCGAGTGCAAGCACCCTCTGGCAAACATTCTTGACTTGTAAATAGCCCTTCAGACAGTCACACACACATGCATATAGCAGAAGACTGACAGCTGCTCTTCCAATGGCAAGGCAGCTTCCAAAAGGAACTTGTTTGGCTGAACAGGTTGTGTTTAACTCATAGGATTGTCAGACATACACACACACCCAGTGGAGGCAGTGGAGTTCCCCACTGACATGCCCAGCCCCCAGTTGCTGATCAGTTGGCCAGCAGGGGGAGCTAGATGAAGAAAGAGAAAGGCACGGACCTCATTGGGGCATCAGAGGAAGTGACATCATCACACCAGCAATGTCCAGGTGACACTCTGGTGTTTGGGGGGAAAACTCTATGGCAGAAGCCAGTTTTACCAGTGAGTGCACATTAGCAACCCTGCGCACAACATGCCCAGGTCCAAACTATTTCTGACTTGATCAATCAAACAAAAGCAAGATGTTTGATTGGCAAAACCAAACCAAACTATTTCAACTTTTTGACCATGAAGGAGCCCCCGAAATAATTTTTCAGGCTTGAAGAGCCCTGGAAATGATGTCAACTAGCCACACCTCTCTGACATGACCCCTGAAAGTGACATGTCACCGGAAGTGCTGTGGTAACAGCCAGGCTCAAAATGGAGGGGTGGGGAAGAGAAACAGGAGGCAGTTTAAGCCGGGAGTTAGGCTCCGCCCCTTCTCAGATGCCGAAACCACAAGATAACTCCCACTCTGGAGGCGCTGAGCAGAAAAGGGCTAATTTCCTAGCTTATGGCCAGGGTCATTAAGGCAGGATGAGAAAGGCCACAGACTCCCTCTAAGGCTCCCACGGGCCCCTAGTTAGGAATCCCTGGTCTAAATATTTGATAGTCTGATTAGAAAGTTAACCAATACTGTTCTTAAATAAATGTTCGCTGAGAGAAAAAAGTCAACCAGTCGAACAGACCGAGAAATAAAAATTGAATGTTATTTATTTATTATACATAGAAGCCCGTTTCCCATATCGATTTGCCTCCCAAGGAATGTGTGCCACAGAATCCCTGCACATCACAGAGGACTCCAGGGGTGGTGTCAGCATGCCCTGTGGTGGGGCTGCTGTCAAGTGGCCCCAGAGCTTCTGCAGGGCCCGCTGCTGTTGACTCCCAGCTGACACATCTCCTCTGAGGGCTGCCCTCACACCCTTGCACCGACTTCTTGTAATTGCTTCGTCACCACTGCTCCCGGCTGCATATGCTGCCAAGCTGTGCCGGAGAAAGGCATGTGGGTGGCTCATAAAGCATCAACAGTCTTTGTGGCCATGACCGTGGTGTTCCAAGCTGCATCCAGCACCATTAGGGAAAAGCTCTGCCCGCAGGAGGTGAGAGAGCTTGCAAGGGGGCGGATGAAGGCTGCACAAGCAGGTTGGGGGCACAGCTCCAGCCCCAGGCGCCGCTCCCAAAATCTTCAGGTGAGCTCTCCCAGAATTACAGGTTATCTCTCCACCTAGAAACCACAGAATTACAGTTCATCTCCACAGATCAGTTCCTAGGACTTTCAGCTCTAGGTATTTCTCCACCTTTCCCAGATCCTTATCTCTCCAAACCCCACCTCCAGATTTCGAAGAAGTTCACTACCCAGAGTTCGCCACCCTACACTACATAGATATTTTGTGTAGGAGATACTGACCCTGGGGTTTGTTTGGCTCTCCCTCCCCTCTCTTACAAACACCACTCACATATTCAGGATCTGCCCCTGGCATCTGAAAAAGTGGCCTATGGAAGTTTATGCTGGAATAAAATCTTGCTCGCTTCAAAGGGGCCACATGACTCCAATTTCACAAGCACCCTCCTTTATGCTAGGCTTGACCGTCACCCAAAGTAGCTGTTTTATTGTAAGGGAATTTCAGAAACAGACCAGAAGATGGCTGAGTTACAAGTTATTACACCTCTGGGACAATGGAACTCCCAGGCCTTAAGAAGCGTTATCAGTTTCTTACCTCAGTACGGATGCTGCCTGTTTGTAAACTCTTATTATGCTGTATGCAGATTTGCTGCTATTCACAGGCCTTACCAATTACCTTAATCAGCCTAGCAGCTCCCTCCAGCCATGGTCAGAACTTGGATGGGAGACCTCCTAGGAAGACTTGGGAGGGTTATGAAGAGGAAGGCAGTGTTTGTAAGCCACGTTGGAACTCGTTTGGGGAGTGAAAAGTGGGGTATAAGTCACGAGCTCCCCCTCCACCAGTTTGCAACTAGGGCTTCATACTCTGGAATCTCTTAACGCCTGGGAAGGGTGGGATATTGGGTGGCGTGCGACCTCACCAGGGCCACCAGGGCCACCTCCCAAAGCTTATTACTTATATCTTTGCGATCGAATTTATATACCGCCACCCCCGACCACCCATCTCTCGGGGAACTGTTCCCCCTCCTCCCTGAATCCTCCCTCCGCTTTGTTTTGAGCTCGGCGGCCCTATAAATATCCCGCGGGCGGGCAGCTGCGCCAGGCCCCGGTGCCAGGGCAAAAGTTTCCACTTCCCGGGATTGTGCAAGCGCGGGCGAAGGCGGCCCCGCGTCGGGAGCCGCAATAAACAAAGCCACGTGTCCCCCGCCCGCCCAGCCCGGCCCGGGAGGCGGAGCCGCCGCGGCTTCTTCCGGCAACAAAGAGCCGCCAGCGCCTCGCGGATAAATACGGCGCCGGGCCGGGCCGAGGCAGAGCGGGCGGGCCGAGGGAGGACGCAGCAGCCGCAGCTTCAGCAGCCCGAGCGGGAAGGCGGCCGACTCTCACCCGCGCGTAAAGGTGCGCAGCCGGCGGGCGCGCCTGGCTTTTGGAGCGAGGGCCGTTGTCGCCGCCTGCTGCGGGAGGGGTGTTGCTGGCGTCCACCCCACCCACCCCACTGGGCACCCTTTGCGGGGCGCGGCGGCCGCGATGCCTTTCCTCGGGCAGGACTGGCGGTCCCCCGGGCAGAGTTGGGTGAAGACGGGCGACGGCTGGACGCGCTTCCTGAACGCCAACGAGAGCAGCTTCCTCCCCGAGCGGAGCAGGTGAAGCACGCGTCGAGAGGGGAGGGGGTGGCCTTTTGGGGAAGGGGACGGGGACGGCTGCAGACAGTCAGATGCAAGCCCGCTTGCTTGCCCCCTTCTTCCTTCGCCTTGCGCGCCCCTGTCTGGATCCGCCTGCGCCGCCTTGGTCGATGTCGTGGCGTCGTTGGAGGCTGCGCCGCTCAGTGCCCCGACCTCGCCGGGAACCAGAAAGATCCGGGGGAATCGAGAGCCGCTTGCTAAACCCTGCCGCGGCTCCAGATGTTTCCCAGCAGCGCGTTGCAGCTTCGCGTCTTTTCGGGTTCGGCTAGAGAAGCGGTGGCCGGAATGTGGCTCGGCAGGTGTCCGTGGACTACAGTTCCCATGCGCCGCTGCCAGCATGGGCAGTTGGGCCACTCCTAGGCGAGGGAGAGGATAGCAAACGTCTTGTCTGTGGATATCTGTCTAGACCAGGGGTGGGCACACTGCGGCCCTCCGGATGTCCATGGACTACAATTCCCATGAGCCCCTGCCAGGTGGGAATTGTAGTCCATGGACATCTGGAGGGCCGCAGTTTGCTCACCCCTGGTCTAGATCTAGGGCGGTGAAGAGCAAGGACTCTAAATCAGGGGTCCTCAGCATGATGCCCGTGGGCACTGTATGCCAACACTTTTTCTGGTGTTAGGGATGCCGGCCCCTAGGTTGGACCAGGGGATCCCCTGGAATTATAGCTTATCTCCAGACTAAAGAGATCAGTTCCCCTGGAGGATATGGCTGCTTTGGAGGGTGGACTCCATACCATTATCCTGCCCCAAAACCCACCCACTCATGACTCCACCCATAAAGTCTCCCAGTAGAGCTGGTAACCCTGACTGGTGTTTTTAGGAAGAAGGCAGAGGCAGGTAAAGCTTTTGTCTACCAAGGCTATTTGGAAATTTCATTGGGTGTGCAGGCCTTTTTTAAAAAGTTGCTTTGCCCAAGCGCAGCCCTGGGACCTGCCTTGTGTGACCATTAGGTTAAGGTGTGGCGATCATTTTGTGGCAGGCTCTGCCTCCTGCAGCAGCCGTTCTGTAGCTGTGCCCACCTTGCTGTGTCAGAATTCCAGATGGGCCGGCAGGCACAGAAAGGTTGGAAACCCCTGCTCTAACAGCTCGATCACAGAAGAATTCCTTTATCTTGGCTGTAAATATGCAGAGGCATGGTTTAAATCAGGGGAAGTCAAACTGCGGCCCTCCAGATGTCCGTGGACTACAATTCCATGAGCCCCTGCCAGCAAACGCTGGCAGGGGCTCAAGGGAATTGTAGTCCACGGACATCTGGAGGGCCGCAGTTTGACTACCCCTGGAATATACATGCAGCTGCCTTTTACCGAATCAGACCATTGGTCTAGCAAGGTACTTTGACCGGCAGCAGCTCTCCGGGGTCCTGGGCAAAGGCCTTTTGCATCACCTATTCCCTGATCTTCCCTAGATGCCAGGAATTGAGCCTGGAGCCTATCTGCAGGGCAAGCTGGTGCTCAGTCACTAAGCCATCGAATCCAGGTTTTAATATCTGCTTGCTTGACTTGTGATATGGCAAGTTTCCTGTGGATGTGTTCGTAAGGGCAATTCAAAATGCTTGAGGATTGGGGGTTGATATTGGTGAAAGTCCAGATTCTTGAGACCGAGAGCCGACTCTTTAACGAGGTTCAGAGATACAAGATAGAAACAAGTCTGGCGGCCTCCTTGCCCCGTACTGATCCCGTGGCTGTTGCCTCTTCACAGTCAGTTGCTGGAACAGATGGATCCAAAGCCAAGACTTTGGATGAGTCATTCCAGCTGTGAGTGCCTCTGTGTGTTTGTTGTCCCCATGCAGATGTTGCGTGGGCACTGCATTCATAGTGGCATAAGGCAGGGGTAGTCAACCTGTGGTCCTCCAGATGTTCATGGACTACAATTCCCATGAGCAACCGCTGGCAGGGGCTCATGGGAATTGTAGTCCATGGACATCTGGAGGACCACTGGTTGACTAATCCTGGCATCAGGTACCAGCTGCTGGGGTGCTGCGTTCGTTGCTCAGGGCATATTTGCTTGCCGTAAAGTGGAAAGCAAATGCCGGTGCGTGTTGTGGTAGTGAACGGCACTTTTTAATAAGCGCATGGTAGAAGCGTGAGTGTGGCCAAAGCTATCTCCTTAGGAAGCTAGGACTCCTGAACTGTCTGAGCATGTGAAGCAGAATAGAAGAAGAACCCTGCTGGATTAGACCAGTGTCCCATCTAGTCCAGCCTCTTGTTTCACACAGTGGACATCCACAGAGCCTGAGGCCTTCCCTGATGCTGGCTCCTGGCTCTGGGGTTCAAAGGGCTACTGCTTCTGAATGTGGAGGTTCCCCTGAATCACCATGGTCAGTACCCATTGATGGACTTATCCTCCTTGAATTTGTCTAATCTCTTTTTAAAGCTGTTTATTCAGGTGGCCATCACTGCATCCTCTGACGGGGAAGAAACATTTCCATTCCCAAAGGAAAGGCATACTCAAGCAGTGATGCTTAATAAATAAATATGTATGTATATATATAAATAAATAAAAGATCTTAACATTTGGAAGGGATTCTGCATGTGCTCAGAGTCTGCCTTGCCTTTGGTGGTCAACATCAGGCATCAGTATCACAACTTGGCTTGCTTCCACTGTTGCTGTCTCTGACACCCAACACAGTCCCCTTCTCAGATTTTGGCCATTTTTTCTTCTTCTTGGCCCTTTTATTACTGTGGGACACTTCCAGCTTGTTTTTACACTCTCTCTTCTGGCTCTATGCATGCATCTGGGGAAAGACGCTCTAGATCAGGGGCAGTCAACCTGTGGTCCTCCATATGTCCATGGACTACAGTTCCCATGAGCCCATGCCAGCATTTGCTGGCAGGGGCTCATGGGAACTGTCGTCCATGGACATATGGAGGGCCACAGGTTGACTGCCCCTGCTCTAGGTAGAGGAATCAGGAATATGCTCTGTGTTAGAGTGAATCATTTAACTCTTTTCATAGGTGATAAAGTCACAAGTATCCTGAGGATTGAGTGAATTGGTACGGTAAAAAAAGAAAGAAAAATGTTTTTCTTGGAATTGAAGGGGGTAGTATTCAATTAGGCAGGGAATATCCATTAGAAAAAATGATTTTATTTTTTTTAAAGCAATAACCATGCTAGGAATTGGGGCTCCATTGGTAGACAGATGCGTTATAGTTAAGCTGAACTTCTTGGCACAAGTTTTGAAGGGTCCAACTTGCCCCTTAACCAAATCTGTTAATTCTTTATAAGAAAATAGCGGTTCAAATGAACCAAGGATTAGTGCTGTATAGAAATCTGCAGGCTGTTTTTTTGGCAGATGATGCCACTTGCAGAAATAGGAACTCAATGTCCTGTTAGCAAAGATATACTAAAAAGGGGGGTGGGGGGGAGAATCTTTCTTCCTTAGCGGACTGTCTGCTTAATTGCAAGCAATTGATCCTGACAGGATAAGTGGCTTCAGAGCACATGGTAGTGGGAGTGTGGGATTAGACAGAAATGGGATGAGTCTGTTCTTAAACTCCCCGAGCTCTGATGGGTTAGTATGTTTACGGTAATCCACCCGGGTCCAGCAGGCTGTTGTGGTTTATTTTGCTTGGCAGACAAGGGAATGGTGACCACGTAAGCCGAGATCTGTCTTCTGTCCTTGGGATGGAAGGCTTTAATAATCAGAAGACTTTTTTATTTAAGTGATAGCCAATCTAGTCCAAGTGTCCCATGTCTCTATCTTGGACAGAATGTTGTAAATCAAGATGTTTTGAATCCATGTTGGGCAACCAACACTCTGAAGTAGGTGGGGCTGAGAGAGCTCTAACAAGAACAGCTTTGTGCAAACAGCTCTAGCAGGGCTGCGACTAACCCAAGGTCACCCAGCTGGCTGCATGTGGAGGAGTGGAGAACCAAACCCGGCTCTCCATATCGGAGTCTGATGCTTAACCAGACCAGGGTGGTTAACTACACCCTGTAGAGTGCAGACCCCATAGCCAGTCTATAGGCCAGGTGGGAGATGGTGGGGGCAAGGGGCATGGATTTGTAGTTTTAACTGTAGGGTGTCTTATAATCTGATTATGAATGTTTTAACTGTGTTGTAAATCGCCCCATGCCTGCTTGCAGAGAGGGGCGGCCTATAAATCTAATAATAAATTGTCTAGAATCAAGGTAAACAGCAGCATGGGCAGAGGCTAAGAAGTTTTGAATTTGTTGTGGCTGCATTAGCTTGCTTCTCCTGCTGGCTCCAGTGCTACTCCCAGGCTCTTAACCAAATAAGAACAGTGTCAGCCGGGCCCCATCAAAAGTAGGAAGCACGATGCCCTTCAAGGCCGAAGCCTTCCCAGCTGCTTGACCTCTCTCTCTTGTCAGGATTAAGCATCAACCTGTTAAGTCTTAGCCAGTTAACCACCGCAGTCGGGCAGTGGCTCAGGGCCTCTGCATACACAACCACAAGGATCTTTCGATAAAGAACTAGGTGTCATCAGCTTATTGGTGACGGCCCAGTCCCAAACTGTTAGCAGCTGTAAAACGAGATATGCCTAAGAGCTGTGATTCCAAATCAGGGGTCCATGGGCCCTGGGAGGTCCGTAGCTTTCTCTTCCCACCTTCATGGACTTGGCCTCTAGCTAGGGAACCAACCACCTCTGCCCAGGGGGGCTCTATGGTAAGGCACGGTTATAAAAAATCAAAGAGGGGGAGTCGGTTGTAGCATGGCAAGGGGGCGTCTGAGCCGTCAGTTTGGTGTAGTGGTTAGGAGTGCGGACTTCTGATCTGGCATGCCAGGTTCGATTCTGCGTTCCCCCACATGCAACCAGCTGGGTGATCTTGGGCTCGCCACGGCACTGATAAAACTGTTCTGACTGAGCAGTGATATCAGGGCTCTCTCAGCCTCACCCACCCCACAGGGTGTCTGTTGGGTGGAGGGGAATGGGAAGGCGACTGTAAGCCGCTTTGAGCCTCCTTCGGGTAGGGAAAAGCGGCATATAAGAACCAACTCTTCTTCTTCTTCTTCTCTGCTCCAGCCCTTCTTTCCGGCCTACATGAGGCTGAGCCTCCATAGTAGTAGTGAAGGCAGGGGGAGGGAGCGAAAGGAGGGTGAAGCAGGGGGGTGGTTATGTCACTTCCCTGAGCATGGCAGGGATCCATGGTCAGCTGACATCACTGTTGGGGGGGGTCCTTGAAGTCTGAACATTTATTTTGGGGGGGGGGCTCTCCACGGTCAAAAGGCTGCCTTAGAGCAGGGGTAGTCAACCTGTGGTCCTCCAGATGTCCATGGACTACAATTCCCATGAGCCCCTGCCAGCGGTTGCTGGCAGGGGCTCATGGGAATTGTAGTCCATGGACATCTGGAGGACCACAGGTTGACTACCCCTGGCTTAGAGGTAGACTTCAGCAGTCACCAAAGCAATTGAAAAACGTAACATGGGACAGTATTAACTTTGCTGATGTTTGGCAACGCACACATCCCTGCTAAGGAATGCCAAGTCCACTTATGTGATCAAAGCCTGTTCCGTCACCGTTCTTGGCTTGCGCAGGGAGAGTTTCGCCTGGGCACGAATCCAAAAAAAAGCCCTTGTCCCCAGTGCCGAAGTTGAGGGAGTTCGCGTCTCCTTCCCGAAAGTCTGTATCTGCTCGGACACTTTGCAGAATAACAAAAGTCCCTTTTGGACCGCAGCTGTTGTGCAGAAGGCCTCCTTTGCAGCAAGCACTCTGCGCTTGTCCTGCTGGGAGACGGGGACTCTTAAGTTTCAGGTCTCATGGCTCGAGGCAACAAAGGCCTGTCGAATCATCTGATCTGGTGACATTTCTGTGTCCTAGTAACGTAGCCGGGTAAACACAGATACAGTTTCTGCTGGAGATAATGACGGAGGTGACTTTTGCCTTGGGAAAACACAGCAGGCGGGGGGGGGGGGGGGGCTGGGGAGAGAGGAAATGGGGTGCGAGACATCCGTGGATAAGACACGTGAGCTGCCATCACTGGAGGGTTTGAATAGCGCCAGTTTTGTTTGACAGCTCTCCGTTTCTGCATCTCTAGGTACATGCCAGGAGAAGGGCAAGGTGAGAATCTAAAACATAAATGCACAAAGCAAAGTTGAGGGTCCGGTGGCACCCTTAACACCAGCAAAGTTTTATTTTCAGTATAAGCTTTTTGTGTACATGAACACAAAAGCTGCCACTGGGTTCCAGGTTTGTGCTGTTGCTCCAGGCCGACACGGCTACCCACCCAAATTAAATGCATAGTAAGCCAAACCCAACATTCAGACTTTCCAAAAATTGCCTGGATTTTTTTGCCCATTTTCAGTGCATTGTTAGCTGTGTCTGAATTGTCAAGAGTAGTAGTTCCCCTTCATGTGTTTGATGCCCCCAAACACTTCCTGATTTAGCACATGGGCAAGGGGTCATGGCTACTATTTAGTTGGCCAGAAGGCAGAGCAGGGCGGCTTCCGGCATTGGGTGTGCCAGATAGGCGTTGTGTACTTGTATGATGCTTGGGCAGAAACTAGGGTTGCGACTTGGCTGGTGATGTTGAGCAACCTCCCAGTCGTGCTCCTTGTGCCCTGTCCTTGCTCCGTGGAGTAGGGGGAGGTAGAGGAACAGCATGTGGAAGTTAACTTCCTGTTTCAGAACAAAAAGTGATGTCATGACGCTCAAAACAAACTCCGTGGTTAACCATAGAGATTGTTTGCATTCCCGGAGAATTGTGATGTCAATTCTGTTTAAAAACAGCAAGAGGCTGCCAAGAAGTATTTGCTCTGTTAAGGAGCATATGAAACGGCTTCATAATATACAGTCCCTTGGTCTGTTATGCTCGGTGTTGACTACTCTGGCTGGCAGCTGTTCTCCAGGGTTGCAAGTGGAGGTCTTTCACGTAACCTACATCCTGAGCCTTTCAACTGGGGATGCTGGGAATTGAACCTGGGACCATCTGCATACAAAGCTGACGTTCGACGGACTACTCATAAGCTCCCTTCTCAGAGCAAATCCTCTAAGACAGGGGTAGTCAAACTGTGGCCTTCCAGATGCCCATGGACTACAGTTCCCATGAGCCCCTGCCAGCAAATGCTGGCAGGGGCTCATGGGAACTGTAGTCCATGGACATCTGGAGGGCCGCAGTTTGACTACCCCTCCTCTAAGAAATCCTGTCTTTTGGGGGGCAAAAGGAATACAAGAAAGAAGTTATCTCATTCTGCTCTTCTGCGTGCACTTAGGAACTTGATCATAGCAGTTACTAAGACAAGAGAATGGTGGTATGTTATTAATTTCTGCTGTACTGCACGGGGTAAAAGGCCAAGGTTTTTTTTTTTAATCGGATGGCAGCCTGCCAAGATGTTTCTTTTTTAATATTATCCAATTAAGAACGAGATTTTTATAAAAATGCCATGACTTGGCTAGTAGATTAAACAACGGAGTCAGCTGTCTAAAGATGGCTCAGAACATGCAGGCTCTTGTTACAGAAGAAAGCGGGAACCTGATATCTAACCGGGCCAGAGGATTGCATTGTCCTTGTGTTCATGACCCTGGCTACGCTATCATAATACAAGGAGAATAATGAGTGCGTGCATCTGATAATAACCGATAAATAATTTTAGTGCAGTTCAGCTGATGCTGATGAAATCGCCAGCTGTGTGTGTCATGCAGGACAGTTATGCAGCCACCATTCTGTTAAGCCCCGTGGCTCTCTCTTGTTAATTGATTCATTAAGAGGATATTTTCCATCGTTCCCCTCCAGTGAAGTGTTTGAGGAAGTTCAGAGAACAAAAACCATCAGCATATCAGCATGGCTGTTCTGCTTTTCTTATGTCCTTTGTTCTAATCCCTACCACGACCACCAATCTTAGTACAAGTGCATATATAGTTTGACTTGCTATTTCTTCCTTCTGTATCATTGATATGTAGGAGCATACTAATAAAGCACTAAAAGAAAACCCTTTCATACAGTTGGATATGCAGTTGTGTTAAGGTGAAGTTCTTGGTGTGGTTTTAGAAGGGGCTCATTGGTAGAACACTGGGCATAAGGAATCTCGATGCGAATATATTTAAGCTCGTAGCAAGCTTGCTTTTTTGCTGTGTTTTATCCATGTGCACAAGGACATCAGTAACATAACAGCCAGAGGGGAAACAGGATAGACCAGGAGCTGTGGCCATTTATCCATGCTCTGACTCCATTATGGAAATTCCCCTGCTTGAACCGGCATTAAGGAGGAGAGGAACACAGCACAGAGAAATGTCATAACACCCTTTGATAAGTTGTTGGAACTGTGTTGGGTTGCCAGCTCCTTGTTGGGAAATCCCTAGAGATTTGGGGGCTGGAGCCTTTCAAAGGCAGAGTTTGGGGAGGGGAGGGAACTCAGTTGTAATTCTGGGGACTCTCCAGGCCACACCTGGTGGTTGGCAGCCCTGTGTTTCAGAGTGAAGGTGAGGGTTGCATTGTTTTGAGTGATCTTCCTAGGATGGTTGGGACACTCCTTGTATTTAGAAAATGAAAACAAGAGGGACGATGACTATGCTAGGAACATCCTCCCCATCATCACAGGTCTGGCATGAATTTCCCCCCAAGGTTGTGTTCAGGTAGGACATCCTGTGCTCCTAGGCAGACTGAAATGGACCAGTCCTTGCAACCTCATGCCACATGACAGCTGCATGTGTGGAAGAGGTCTTAGTTTCTGTATTGCTCATCTCCAGTCGTAAGCTGAGTGGTTCCAACTCTGCTCCCAATACTGTGTTATTTATAGACCTTCCCAAATGTGAATAGCTGCTTAGAGATGCATTAGACAGACCTGAGTGTATCCCTGCCCAAAGGCACCTGCTCAGGCATGATACAGGCAGGAAGGCATGACGTCAGAGGTGCAGGAGGAGGTTACAGGAAGGTCATGTGGTTCATTCTGCAATTTCCGTGTAATGATGGGTGTGAATGTCATTATCGGCGCTAAGATTGCTAACCGTGCAGCTTTTATTTGTCAGGGCGAGCGATAAAATTGATATATTTTGAACCCAGAATTGCCCCTTAGGACAGAAATTTCCTGCATTTGAAAGGTGTCTGGGAGACAGGAAATGCTGGGAGGTGGATCTCATTCCAGACTTCATGATCAGTTTTAATATCTCTTCTTCCACCTTGGCTCCAGTGGACTGGAATAATAATCAGATTGTTGGGCAAAGCTGAAGGCAGCAGCAGAACAGGAAGACCCAACATGAGTTGGATTGACTCAGTCAAAGCAAGCCAAGGCCCTCAATTTGCAAGACCTGAGCAAGTCTGACAATGAGAGGCTGCTTAGGATGTTATTAATTCATAGAGCTGCCGTATGTTGGAAGTAGTTTGATGACACTTCACATATGTGCACACACATGCACACATTCTGTGTTGCCCAATCACAACCGACTTATAACAACTCCTTGTGGGATTTTCGGTGACCCATTCCATCATTCTTCTCCTAGGGTTATCCTCCTAGGATAAATTCCCAGTTCCTGGTTGACAAAACCTTGGAGAATTAGGGGCAGAGCCTGGAGAGAGCAGGTGTTTGAGGAGAGGACAGACCTCCATTTAGCATAATGCCATAGACTCCGCCCTCCGAAGCAGCCATTTTGCTCCAGGGGAACCAATGTCTGTAGTCCAGGAACCTCTAAACCAGGGGTAGTCAAACTGCGGCCCTCCATATGTCCATGGACTACAATTCCCAGGAGCCCCTGCCAGCGGTTGCTAGCAGGGGCTCCTGGGAATTGTAGTCCATGGACATCTGGAGGGCCGCAGTTTGATTACCCCTGCTCTAAACCCTCACCTGGGGGCTGCCAATTCTACAAGAATCCTGGGAGGGGAGGCCCACCTGCATTCTAACATATAAAGGGTCCTGATTCAGATACATTTAGTAGGCTACAAGATGCCCGATGCCCTTGAGACTGGAGGTATTGTCATTTATTAGATGGCACTTCTGCCCCGAGAGCAGGCAATTGTGCTGGGAGGTGAGATGAAGATAGTAGGCTCAGATGTTAAGGATTTTAATGGAGTTCTTTGGACAGATAGGGGATTTTAAAAATGTATGTTAAGCCCCTGGGCAGCTGGGAAAACATTCCATTTAGCAGCTTGCACCCCCCCTGGGTGAAATCCAAGGTGAAAGTTACTAATTCTAATCCCTTTCCCTTAAGTTTGAATGCTCTCTGTGTTTGCATGTGTTTGTAGATTCGGGTGGATAGCCATGTTGATCTGAAGCAACAGAACAAAAGTTTGAGGCCAGTGGCACCGTAAAGAGCAACAAAGTTTAATTCTGGGTATTAGCATCCATGTGCATGCACACTTCTCCAATGTGTGTGTATTCTGTTCTTAAATAAAATCATTTACTCGGTCAGCATTTGTGTATCTGGACTTCAAGTATACTTTTGACACTAGGAGGCAACATGAGGAGAAGGCCTTGTTCGTTGGCCCTGCGAGACAACTGGTTAGCAACTGAGTGAAAAGGGATGCCGGGTGAGACGGCATGAAATAGGGTGTTTCTTATGTTCTGAACTTACTTTGTGCTAAGGGGAGAGTCCGTGGGCTATAGAACAGGACATACCTGTGAGATACTCCCCGAGTGGTTTTGGGGTTGCCAATGTCCAAAGTTTTGGAGTTCTTCCAGAATTAGAACTGACCTCTAGAGCAGGGGTAGTCAACCTGTGGTCCTCCAGATGTCCATGGACTACAGTTCCCATGATCCCCTGACAGCGTTTGCTGGCAGGGGCTCATGGGAATTGTAGTCCATAGACATCTGGAGGACCACAGGTTGACTACCCCTGCTCTAGAGTATAGGGATGAATTTTGCAGGAGGAAGTGGTAGCTTCGGAGGGCGGATTCACTGCTGTCTCATTTAGGTTGCCAGTTCTGGTTTCGGAAATATCTGCAATTTTTGGGAGTAGAACTTGGGGAGGGGGCTCAACAAGATATAATGTCATAGAGCGAGGTTGGCCAAACTGGCTCTGCAGTTGTTTATGGACTACAATTACCATGAGCCCCTGCCATAAAGTCTACTTTCCAAAGCAGCCGTTTTTGTTAGAGGAACTGATCTTGGTAATCAATTGTAACAGTGGGAGAACTCCAGGTGCCACCTGGAAGATGGTAACCATAGCATTCTTCCCTTAATGAGACCACGTTCTCTCCAGGCATTGCCCTGAAGTCTTCAGGACTTTTCCAAGCTTGAGTTGGCAACCCTAGGTCAGGAGTGGCCAAACTGTGGCTCTCCAGACATCCGTGGACTACAATTCCCATGAGCCCCCTGCCAGCACATGTAGTCCATGGACATCTAGAGGGCCACAGTTTGGCCACCCCTGCCCTAGATGGTCTTCAAGTGGGTATAAGTGCCCTAGGAGTCACCTCCCACAGGGTATTGCAGTATTACTCTTGTTTTAAAAGGGAGAAAGTTCTGTTTGCAGTCAGTGCAAAAGAAATCTAAAACATTCCCCCTTTTTGATGTCATCCACAGTTACTGCAGAAAGGAAGACTACGAGAAGGAGAATATTTTCAACAGCATCAACTGTGACATTGCTGCGAAGAAAAGAAAGAAAGACCAACTGAACAGCAAGACAAAGATTCAATGTAAGAGATTGATGGGGAGATTTTTTTTGTTTTTTTTAAGCTGCTCGAAATAACAATAAACATCAGTGTTTGGAGGGAAAACCCCCTCTGCTTCTCACACAATGAAATGACCTCTGTAGCTCTTCTAGAAGTCCCTGGGGAGATTTTGCACCCATGTTTTGACCTTCAGCTAGAGAACTTGAATCCGTTTCAGCATGGAGACTTATGCTTGGGATATTAATCCTTGCTTCATGCTTTCATGCTTTTTTTTTTTTTAGTTCAGATTTAAAAAAGAAAACTTTATCATTCCCATTTGGCAGGAGGAGAGCTATTTTTTCCCGATGGTACATTCAAGTGAACCAGCTCCAACTTGTTTCTCTCTCCCTTTCTTGCATGTACATATCCCTACGTGCGATGTTTGTACGTCCACGTCTATATCTTTTAAAATATCTGTCAAATGCTCAGAATGATGAGTGTCTGAAAAGGACAGAAAGCATCAAATAACTGAACCCCCTTAAAATAAATCGCTCTTGTGGGTTATTTGTAACGTCCCAGCAGCAGCCCAAAGGGGGAAATGTAAGTTAGGGAGAGAGGAAAAGCAGAAATGAATAATTTTCTAGTCAGAATTTCATTTGTGACCTAATGGATATTCGTGGGGCCATGTGGTGGCAGGATGGACAGCCCTGTGTGAAACATCAAGCGATGGCTCTTACCTTTGGACGTGCCATCATATGTGAAGCTCTCTGCAGATGGAAAACTAAACAGCGGGAAGAAAGGGTTTACCCCCACTTACGAGGAACATCAGTGAGGAACATTTCAGAATATGCATAATAAAGACTTTCACCACTTCTTTCCCGTTGAGAAACCCCTGAAACATTCTTCAGGCTTCGAGAAACCCCAGGAGTGGTGCGATTGTGCAGAATATGGCTGGGAAGCAGAGCTGTGGACACGCCCACCCGGGGCCCCTCCCCTTCCCACCCCCTCCAGGCCCATCATTGGCCATTGGGGGGGGGGTCAACATGACCATATTTAATCATACCACCCAATGAATGTTTACTAAATTTTAAAAGTATATAAAAAATTAACTCCCACCCATTTGGGAAACCCTTCCAGGGCTGCCAAGAAACCCCAGGGTTTCATGAAACCCTGCTTGAGAAATCCTAACTTAATATTTTGCTGGCGGTTATTACTTCATTGTTTTTCTCTTTCACACTGCTCTTTTCCAGTGTGTTTTTAAAATTACTCCTCATGTCCATTGTACTTCGGCCTTTATCTCTGTGTGTAGCTCTGCCTCTCATCGTTGCCATTTTGTGCCTGTTGTCAATATTCCTAAGGTGCCGACAAGCTCAAAAAGATCGGGGACCCCAGGTTTAGAGTGTCTTCAGATCTGTGGCTAGAGGAACCAGAATTTTTATCTTATTATTTATTTATTACCGCCCTCCTCTGAGGCTCAGGGCGGTTCATGCATAACATAGGGGTAATACAGTGCAGTTTATAACATCAGAAACAATAATGGTGGATTCTATAACTGAAGATAACAAGAATCACATTTCCTATGACAACATTAACTTTCAAACCATGATCTCTTAGGTTGGTCGGTTTGGGTTCAGATTGTGGGGAGGGGTTTCTGGGGACCCAGCATCTAAATGCCTAGTGGAAGAGCTCCCTTTTGCAGGCCATGCACAACTGTAGCTGGCAGGCCAGTTTGTTTATTAAAAGCCAGGGAATCGACGGCATTGAAGCTGGCAATTAAACTATTTACTGGCAATATTAAACTACGGAGTTCTGATACAAAGTTCATTTATTACAAATGTAAGTGGGTATAGCCACGTTGGTATGAAGCAGCAGAGCAAATTTAGAGTCCTGTGGCACCTTTAAGACCAATAAGGCTTTATTCAAGGTATGAGCTTTCATGCGCATGTTCACATTGTATCTAAGGAAGTGTGCGTTCACACAAAAGCTCATACCTTCAATAAGACTTTATTGGTCTTAAAGGTGCCACTGGACTCTAAATTTGTTTTATTACCAATTTATATGCCATCTTTCCAGAGGTTTATAAAACCCTGCCAAACCTGGGGAGAGGGGAAAAGGGAAAGAATTTATGTTTTTCAGTAACACTCCCTGAAACATTGCCATTCCAAAGCAAAATTTGTCTTCAGAAGCCAAGGGAATTGATTTTGTTCCATCTTCTGTTCCTCTGCAATCCAGGGGGGGAAATATTAAAACCCATGCAGAAAGTAGCACATTGGAGTGGGATCAACATTTGTGGTTTGACGGCAACGATGGTTTTTGTTTTAACAGATTTTCATCAAGAAAAATGGATTTACGTACACAAGGGCAGCACAAAAGAAGTAAGTATACTTGTTTTTAACTTTGCTTTATGCAGCACACTCTCCCATTTGCCACAGCCAAAGAGGCTTATAGCTGTCTGGACATTGTGTAGACTAGCAAATGCGGGCAGGGGCTCATGGGAATTGTAGTCCATGGACATCTGGAGGACCACAGGTTGACTACCCCTGATGTAAACCATTCCTTTGACATCAACAGCCGTTGTTTGGCAGTACTAGCGTCAGGCTAAGTACTTTTCTTTTCTCTTTGATCCTCGTTCGGAACCTGCAACACGAGTACATCATAAAGTGTTTTCTCCCCCTCCCTTTCTCCCCTCTGTCCTCAGCGCCATGGCTATTGCACCCTCGGGGAGGCCTTCAACCGACTGGATTTTTCAAGTGCTATTCTGGATTCCAGGCGATTCAACTACGTCGTGCGGGTAAGTGAGAGAGAACGTTCTGCTCCACCGAAGCACTAGATAGACCTCGATGCAGCTTTCAGAAGATGCTTGCAGGACAGGAAGACTCGCAGGCTGGACTTGCAAAAGCGCCTGCATGTTTCAGCACTTACATGATTTATATTCCCAAATCACCTAATTACAAGAGCAGCCGTCTGGCAGCAAGCAATTGGAGGAGCACCAATGTAGCAAGACTTTAGGTTGTTTTCCGAGAGATGGGTGTTCCAGTTTCTTTGTTTAGGCGGATTATCTGTGTGGATTGGATTGCTCATATTGTTACAGTCAGTTTGAGTGCTGATAGGTATGATATTTTCTATTTTCTGGTTGCTTCCCTTCAAGTCTTTCAAGGCTTAAATGAGATTTAGGAGTGTCTCCTGAAAAACAAATGGCCCTTCATTATGGTTGGGGAGAAAACCCAAAGAATTCATAGAAACGTAGAGTTGGAAGGGACCATACAGGCCATCTAGTCCAGCCCCCTGCTCAATGCAGGATTAGCCTGAAGCACCCAAGAGAAGTATCTGTCCAGCCGCTGGTTGAAGACGGCCAGTGAAGGGGAGCTCCCCACCTCCTAAAGCAGCCCATTCTACTGCTGGACTAGACTCATGGAATCCTAGAGTGGGAAGGGGCCATACAGGCCATCTAGTCCAGCCCCCTGCTCAATGCAGGATCAGCCTGAAGCATCCAAGAGAAGTATCTGTCCAGCCGCTGGTTGAAGACTGCCAGTGAGGGGGAGCTCAGCACTTCCTTAGGCAGCTGATTCCCCAAGCTACATCCAAAGGTACTTTCAGGCTCTTTCCTGAAAAACCACTAGGCCAGAAGATGCTGTAGGCCAACATCTGAGTCTAGTTCTGAGTCAGCATCCATCATACCTTTCAAGTTTTATAGGTGGAAATTGGGACACTCTTCTGCCTTTCTATGAAGCTGGCTTATGCCACATTATAATATCATCTCATGCAGATCCATATGGTTTTTGCAGAGGAGGCTGTACTGCACTGGTAGAACACATGCTTTGCTACTAGTAAAACCCACATGCAATTGCTTCCATCTCTAATTAAAGGGATATTCAGTAGCAGTGGAAAAGATGATTTTCTCCTTGGGAGTCTACAGAGCCTTTGCCCTGGAGTGAACAGTAGGGAACTAGTTGGACCAGTGATCTGATTCATTATTAGGAAGCATTCCTCAGTGTTTCATGATGGGTTACAAAGAAAAGTGTGCTGTGAATATCTAGGACTTCCATAAGTGGACCTGTTTTATCCAGAGCCACAAGAGGTCAAGTGGAAATACAGACAGGCCAACATGTTTAGGGTTAAGGGTTAGGGAATCTATCTTCATGGAAGACCCCTACTAAGATCATCTTTGAGGAGGCCTTGGGATGGTGCTCCAGTACTCTGTTGTTAAGATCTGAGATTTATTGGAGGGAAAATAATGGCATTTGTAGGACAATGGCAGCTTGAGTGATCCTCTGGCGTGAAGTTTTGACTGACATTCGTCTCTGCATAGTTAGAGGAATTAATGAAGCTGAAGTTTGTTGCCCCAGACGGAGGCTGTTGGGAGGTGCTTCTGCAGCCTTGGCTTCTCCAGAAATCTTGGCGTATATTTTTGGGAGCTTCTAGCCATGGTGGATCTTTCTTGAATTCTGTCCTGCTCATCCAACCAAAATGTTGAAGGAGCCATGGGGCGAGCATCAAGGACGTTATGTGCTCCTCAGCTGACTTTCTTCTGTATTATTGACTTTTCATTTGAGCCTTTTTTGGTAGCATGCCGGGCCTGAGGTCATGGGAGGGAATCCAAGATGTGGAGATAACTGGGTGGTTATACAGGAGATGAACAAAATGGATAGCATCAAGTGCATATACGTGCCAAGGATTCAGCGTATTTTTCATGTATAAGTCAGCAAAAAGTACCCTTTAGTTCAGAACTGCAGGAAATACTGGTTATCTGTTGCCTGAATAATTTCCTGCTAGGATTGTCAGTGCTGGGTTGGGAAATACTTGGTGATTTTGGGGGTGGAGTTGGAGGAGGGGAGGGACATCAGCAGAATACACTGTCATCAAGTCCATTTTCAAGAGTAACCATTTTCTCCAGGGGAACTGAGGGGAGATCCACCGTAATACCAGGAGAACTCCAGACCCGACTGAAGAAGAGTTGGTTTTTATACCCCACTTTTCACTGCCTGAAGGAGTCTCAAAGCGGTTTACAATCCCCTTTTCTTCCTTTTCCCACAACAGGCACCCTGTGAGGGAGGTGACGCTGAGAGAGCCCTGATATTACTGCTTGGTCAGATCAGCTCTTTCAGGACAGTGTTGCCCCGCTGGCTGCATGTGGAGGAGGAGCAGGGAATCAAACCCGGCTTGCTAGATTGGAAGCCACTGCTCTTATCCACTATACCACGCTGGCCCTTTGGAGGTTGACCACCCTATTTCTTGGAAACTTGGCATCACGCATCTTGGGAAGTCACTTTGTCTTTGAAACTTTCAATTAGGATGTTCTTGTTCTTGAAGACGGATGGAAGAATGCCGCCATTTTTACTGAGCTCAGAATCTCTCCCAAATAATCTCACCCACAATTTGCTTCTCAGCGTCCCAAAGCTCCCTACAGCTGCATTACCCCCCTGCAGATTCACCCCCCACCACCACCACCTTCTCAACATGGTTGTAGCTGTTCAAATTCGGAATCGCTCACTGTAGCCTTTCCTTCAAGTGGGTAGCCATGTTGGTCTTAAGTAGCACAACAAAAATAGAGTCCAAGAGCCCCTTTAAGACCAACAAAGATTTATTCAAGGCTCACGCTTTGAATAAACCTTTGTTGGTCTTAAAGGGGCTATTGGACTCTATTTTTGTTGTGGTCTTTTACGTGAGAAACTCATGAGGGTGACCCAGAATGGCCTACTGTTAAAAGTTTAGCGCCTTCAAATGAAAAAAGAAAATCTACTCCAGATGGATCTTGCAAGATTCTTATGAAACTAATTGGCATTTGTTCTTGGTGCATTTTCACCAGAAGGGCTCCCTCATGGTGTTAAAAAGACAGTGTAGATGACATATTTGAAAAACTGCTTAAAGACCTGCTTTGGCGCTTCATAACTGTTTTGCAAACCTTAAGAAATCAGCCGTGATTTATGGCTCCAATAAACTAAGTGGGATTTCAGGGAAAGGTGGAGGGGGGGGGGAGGTGTCAGTGCCTTTCTCCTGTCCCCGTGATGGGTAGAAGCGAAATATTCAAATATTCAGACTGATGCTAATGTAGGTCAATTGGAGGCAACAATTAAGCATTATTATTGTAATTTTTGGTGAATGGACACACCTCTGCTCCAGTCTTGAGCATTTGGGCTCACTTTCATTTTAACTTTTCCAACTCATCTACACATTACGAAGAATGAGGTGACGAATTCTTGAACATACTGATTCAGTTCCAGATGGGGAGGGAGGGGATCCTAATCTTGACCGTTTCTTAAAAACCTTTAACCAGAAAGTAACTCAGCGCAGGAGGCCAGATGTCCCAGTTTATTTCGCTTCTCAAGAGAAGATATTTTCTTTTTAAAAACAACCTCCATGGCAGTCTGAGGGATGGTAGAGTCCAGAATTCAGCCGTTTTATTCTCTACAAAGTGTGGACAGGCTCTAAATTTAGACCACTTCCAAACAGCTTCTTTACTGGCATGCTAGAGTCACAGTGCTTAAGAAGGCATAGCTGTGTTTTTCTTCAAGCAATTCCCTTATTTCCTGGAGCCTCCGAATTCGAGCGCCGGTTATAAATGCAGAACTCTCTAATTCAAACGAGCTGGTGGTTTGGCAAAAAGGAAGCGAGTCTTCCAGCTAACCACTGGAACCCAAATAAGAACCTGATGTTTTAAATAAATTGATCCTATCAGCCAAGTCTCTGGTGAATAGTAGCTCACTTCATAAAATACCACATCCACGACGGGGCTAGGTCCAGAAAGGCTTCGGCTCTCCCGAGAAGGAATTCTCTTTTTAAGAACCTGAGAGACAAATTGTTGATTGCCAGATGTCAGACGTAGCTCGTATCGTAGCCCTGGCTCGATGCTGCTGTCTTTCTCAATTGCGTAAGAGTTGGAATAACGCCGCCCAGGCCCTTTGGCATTAGCTTTTGGCATTAGCTGGGGGAGGGAAAGGATAAAGAGCGTGTTAACAGGAAAATCGGTGATGGCGGCTACCGTATTGTCCTGTAGCTCGGACAAAAGGCTGCTTGGCTTTCGCGTTTGTCTAGATAAACTTCTAGCTGTTCTGGAAGGAGGGGGAAAGATCCTGAAAACTGATGAGCTGCTACATTCCAGAATCTGAGACTGTTTCTTTTTTTTTTCTTGTGCTTTGAGCACGCTTATGTGGAAATGTGACTCTGGAAATTGGTTGTTCATGAACCTCTGCCCAGAGCCAAGATAATTAATAGGCGAGGTGGATGGAGCATAGTCCCAGTACTGGGGAAATGCTAGGGCTGGGGTAGGATTACCCCAAGTCTCCCAGTGCAGAGAGGGTTGGACTCCATCCAATATGACAGTTGTCCACGAGATGAGAGCTTGCAGGTCTCCCTAGGGGGGACTCCCTTCTCTGGCACACGGTGTCCAATTCAGATTGAGACTGGGCATGAAAGGCAACTGTGCCCAGTCCTCCTCTCCATGTGGTGTTGTTGCAGAAATCTTTGTGTACCCGATCGGTACATGTGGAGCTTCCAGCAGTATAAGGAAGACCTTCCAGGCCATTTCAGGGATGTTGGATCCCCTCCCTCTCCTTGCGCACCCCAATCCAAATTGACGGCCTCACACGTTTGGGTATTAGACTTGAAAGAGCACGTGACTTGTGCAGACCCAGGGAAAGTGATTATTTGGTCTTTATTCTGCGTATTACAAAGCTTGTTAGAGAGACATGACATGTGCATGCCAGCCATAGCTATTGATCCCATCCCTCCTGTGCTGACAAATCCTGGGAGATTATGGAGGTGGTGGTTGGGGGGAGGGGGTTCCAGGAGGAAATGATGTCACTTCTAAATGATGCTCTAGGAATTTCCCTCAATCTCTGTGGTAAAAACTTTAGAGACTAGGGGAAATTCCTAGAGTGTCATCATCAACCCTCATTTTGCAAAGGCTAAATGGTAGGGTAGCTGCTCTGTGCCTCTCCTTCGGTTGTATCCTCTCTGCCCATGACAGGTGAGGAGAGCCACCAGCGAGGCAAACAATCTGAGCCGTCGCTTCTTGAATTTTTGCAAGCCCTCCTGGCCGCTCCCCATCCCAGTTGGCCACATTTCCGACAGCCTCTCTTCCTTGCCGAGGTGTCCGGTCATAGACAGATGGCAGCGGCGCATTCCTTGCATCATGTGATACACTCTTGAGCAGTGTTTCGCAAGGGTGACTCCCTCTCCCACACTAATGCGTCAGGCAGAACTGCTTGAAGATGTTAGGAAGTACAAGGAACTCAGTTCCTGGAGGATTGCATTACGGTGCGTATGACTGACACAGTTGGGTAGGCTTCCGTCTAATCCAAGCGATGAATGGTTTAATGCAGGGGTGGGCAAACTGTGGCCCTCCAGATGTCCATGGACTACAATTCCCATGAGCCCCTGCCAGCGAATGCTGGCAGGGGCTCATGGGAATTGTAGTCCATGGACATCTGAAGGGCTACAGTTTGTCCACCCCTGCATAATTCATGGGAATCGTAGTCCATGGACATCTGAAGGGCTACAGTTTGTCCACCCCTGGTTTAGTGCTAGCAAACAGGCATTGATTTTCAAGTATTCTTATACCAGCTGTTTTCCTCTTGGGAGGCCATCTTGGGAGCCAAGTACACATAGCCAAGGAATAAAATAATAAAAGTGGACCTATAAAAACATAAAACCATGTTAAATACTTACCTGCCTCCCGGTTGCACGGAGAGCTTGTGGAGCAAGTACTTCTTGAGCGGTGGTCTTACTGCGTTCTTCTTCCTGTAAGATTTCTTTCAATGAGTTGTTGGGGGGGGTGTAACTTCACACTCCTGGCCCAAAGGAAGAAACACAGCTGAAACAGATGAGGCAGGGAGACCTTGAGGATGTGGAAACATCTGCTTTCCAGATGTGCGTGCAGAAGATACATTGCCAGTGCTGTGTTTCTGGTGGATTTTGTAAACTGGGGTGGTCTGTAAGGTGTCAGTCTTGGATCTGGGAGACCCAGGTTCAAATCCACACACAGCCATGAGACTTGGGTGACTTTGGGTGAATTCTTTCCACTTAGCCTACCTTGCAGGGCGGGCAGTTATAATAAAATGGAGGAAGGGGAGAATGACAAACTCTGCCTTGGGTGTTTTGGGGGAAAGGCTGAATAGAAACATACCTAAAGGAATAAATCACGAAGGGTTATCTTAATGGGCAGTTGTTGTTTTATTATTTTTCTCTCCAGCCGTAGAACGGATTCCGGTGTTGAATAGGGGGTGCGGTGCAGTCTTCATGTGACCATGCTATTTCAGCTATGTCCTGTATGACTGCACTCTTAAAAGCCTCTCTGCACATAATCTCATTTGACTAGTACACAAAGAAGATTGGCTAGGCTAGAAACCCAGGCTATTTGAAAAATGCACATCTCCTCCTAGGTCTCTGCCTTGGGCACGGTGGCTGTTTTTCTCATCTCCCCCCCCCCTTGAAATGGTGACTCATTAAAAAATAAACAAGATCAACTGGTGCTAGACAGCTTGGCATATTAGCATGGGTGCTTTTTCTAACCCCGTCACCCTTGGCTGATGCCAGTCATGTGGAGCGCGAGGTATTAATAGAATGCCCACGGTAGAAAAGCCATCTGTTGATGTCTCAAGTTAGCTGGGAAGATAAACAGAGGAGTGGATCAGTTGCCCTCGGCCCTTTCGCTGCCTTGCCCTGACGGTCACACGGTGGTGACATTGCTAAATAAATTGGGCAAATGGCTGAAAATCTCTCTCTCTTTCTCTCTCTGTGCTTCCTCCTTTCCTCCATTTCCCACCTGCTTTTGCATTTCTGGGCAAGTGCTGGTCAGTCCAATAAGTGCCTACCATTATTTTGAAAGGACGAAGCAGCACGGCCTTAGAGTAAGGGTCCCCATCCGTTTTTAGCCTGTGGGATTCCGACACGGCATGGTGCACACAACCGCAAAATAGTTCCTGTGGCTTCCCATTAGTCAGGAAGTGGGGATCCTTATGCAGAGGTGGTGGCGGTGGCCAGAGCAGTTTTTAAACACTGCACCGCCAATCAGAAGCCTTGCTGTGCAGAAGCCAGACCTGGCCCCGCCCACTTTTAAAAACCATATTTGTCGGGTGCTGGAAAATGTGTTTGCGGGCATTATGGCACCTACTGGCAGCAGGTTGTGAACATTGTTGGTGTAATCCAGCTTTTTTCCATTTACTATTGAGAAACCCCTGAAACATTCCCAGGCTTCGAGAAACCCCAGAAGTGGCGCAATTATGCAGAATATATAGTGGGAAAGCATAACTGTGGACACACCCAACTGGGGTCCCTCCCCTTCCCATATCCCCTGGGCCCATCATTGGCCCACTTGGGAGGGGGAGGCAGGTCGACACGATCATATATGGTCATATCACCCAATAAATACTGTATATACTCAAGTATATTTTTAAGTACATTTTTAATGCTGAAAAAGCCCCTCCTAAGCATATACTCGAGTGAGGGTCCCACTTACCTTTTATTGTTGATATTGGCTAAAATTCAGGTGGGCTTATGCTCATGTATATATGGTACTTAACAAATATATATTAAAAGCTAATTAACTCCCACCCTCTTGGGAAACCCTTCCAGGGCCATCAAGAAACCCCAGGATTTTACAAAACCTTGGTTGAGAAAGCCTGGTGTGATGTGATCTCTTCTTTGCTATGGTCAGTGTTGTATAAGTTGAAATGCAGCTTTTCTTCACAAGATGAAGAATCCAAATTCTGCAAGCATCACAAAATGCGTCAAGTATATATTCCAACCCCCGTATATTTTCTTCCTGATTGTAGTTCTGGTGCTGAATTTAGATGTGTCCGCATCGCATTTGGCCGTGTTCTACCTGATGTTTATGTTTTTTTTTAAATGCAAGTTACTAAAACGTGAGTGCTTTCTAGGTTGTTTCCAAAGCAGACACAGCATGCAGCCGTATCAAATACTTGTTCTGCCGGTGTGTAATTTAAATAAACAGTAATTATGTATAATGATATGCTGGCCCCTCTCCATGAAGAATTGCAGAATCCATAAGCAATGGCCAGAGAGTGAGAGAGACCTTCATGATTCTAATTCATGGGGTTGCTTTCAGTCGGAAGTTACTTGACAGCACGTAACACGCAGAGATGTGCATGCACACACGCAGAGGGGTCTTTTCATCCATGGGAAAGGGAGCCAAGTGTGGGGTAAAAGATGAAGCTTGGTTACAAAGCCAAATCTTTTGGGATGCTTCAGGCAGCTGTCTTTCTCCAGAGCTTTGAGAATGCACATGATTGATATTCTCTGTGGTCCACAGCTGAATAATGAGATCTGGTTCTGCTTAATGGACCAAACAGGATTTGTGATCAGATGGCAAATAGACCATGGTTAGCATAAAGTGAGCCAGGGCTTGTTCTAATTATGGTTTGGTATTCAGTAGATAAACCATAGTTGTGGTGGTTGTTCTGTCTTAGGAGGGCAGAACACTAAGCAGTTGGGAAATGAAACTGGATGAGCAGTTCTAAAGTTTGGTTTGTGTGTATGTTTGGAAGCTCAGACCATGGTGTGCAAGCCACGAGTTCTAATCTAGGTAAGACCTGAGGGGAGCCATTTTCTAAATACTATTGAAAGATTCTGGTATGTGCCCATGACAGTAGGGAAGAGTAATTTTTGGAGATGGTCTCATAGCGGCTTCCCTCACACTCCTCTTTGTGACACATCCACTCCCAGCAAAGATTAGGGGGGCCCAATCTGTTTTTCTCCTCTATCACTTATAATGGCTCAGCCTAGCTATTAAACCCTTGAGAAAAGGCAGAATCGATCACTATCACTTGAGCTCCTGAAACTATCTCTCTTTTCCGGCTCTTCTGCCTATCTCTCTCTTCTTTTTTTTTAATAGTCCGTCAACAAGCCAATGTCCAAACGGTTTTACTGCAGGTCGTCTGATGAGAAAGCTGAAATTAGAAAAGCATTTCTGTATTCTAAAGCGGAATGTCTTTATTTTTATCCACAGCTGCTGGAGCTGATAGCAAAGTCTCAGCTGACATCACTGAGTGGAATCGCCCAAAAAAACTACATGAACATCTTGGAAAAAGTTGTTCAGAAAGGTAAAAGCAGAAACAAAACAACTCAAAATCTAGGGCTGGGCTTCCACAGGGATCAATCTGAAGCATGTTTACTTAGAAATTAGTTTGGAATTCCATGCTCTGTAGGAGCTAGTTTGGGAGCTCAATTGAATTCACTCTAGTAGGGCTCTCTCGGTTAAGGTTGCCAGGATCAGACAAGAGAATTCCTGTTTCAAATCCCTCCTTGGCCGTCTAGCTTATCTTGGGCCAGTTATTTGACCTAATTGACCTCACAGGGTGGTTGTGAGGAAACAGTGGGAAAAAGAAAGTTATACACTTGGTGTCGTGGTTAAGAGTGGCACCTAATCTGGCAAGCTGGTTTGATTCCCTACTTCTTCACATGCAGCTGGGTGACCTTGGGCCACACACCGTTCCCTTAGGGCTGTTCTCACAGAGCAGTTCTGTCAGATCTCTTTCAACCCCACCTGTTTCACAGAGTGTCTGCTGTGGGGAGAAGAAAGGAAAAGGTGCTTGTAAGCTGCTCTGAGACTCTTACAAGGAGTGAAAGATAGGGTATAAAAGCTTCATTTTATCCTCCCAAGACAAGAAATCTGCAAGGTAGGTTAGGTGTCTGTGTGAGTAAGCCGCTTTGAGATTCCTTCAGGTAGTGAAAAGTGGGGTATAAAAACCAACTCCTCTTTTACTTCTATCTTGAGCTCCTTTGGAGGAAGGTCAGGATAAAATAGCTGTAAAACAAACACACAACTGGCCTTACAAGCAACAGATCAGGCTGCTTGCATGAACCATAGAAAACAAGCCCTATGCAGAAAAAAACAAGCAAGTTGGATAGAAGGCTAAGCTAAGGCCCTTCTCTCTGTCTAGCTTTTCTGTGAGGAATAGCATTTTGACATTGTATGTACTTAAAGCATTTCCACGAAGCTGCCTGATACTGAGTCAGGCCCTTAGTCCATCAGAGTCATCAAGGGCGGGATTTAAAAAATTAATCATGAAGAGGAAGAAGAGTTGGTTCTTATTTTACAACCAACAAGTACTTACAACCACTGTTATTAATTACTGTATGTTTTAACGAAGACTGTTTCATGTATCGTTGATTAGTTTTAATGTAAACCGCCCTGAGCCTTCGGGGAGGGCGGTATATAAATCTAAATAAATAAATAAATAAATAAATAAATAAAATAAATTATATGCTGCTTTTCTCTACCTGAAGGAGTCTCAAGTGGCTTACAGTTGCCTTCCCATTCCTCTCCCCACAACAGCCACCCTGTGAAGTGAGGCTGAGAGAGCCTTTATGTTACCGCTGTGTGAGAACAGCTGTAACCAGACTATGACCAGCCCAAGGTCACCCAGCTGGCTGCATGTGGAGGAGCGGGGAATCAAACCTGGCTCGCCAGATTCGAAGCCATCTGAAGCAAAGATGCAACTGTTGACTCAAGCAGGCAGCTCCTCCACAGGGGTCTTTCACAGCACCCATTCCCTGATCCTTTTAACTGAAGCTGCCAGGGGTTGAATCTGGGACCTTATGTAACTACCTAGATCAGGGGTAGTCAAACTGCGGCCCTCCAGATGTCCACGGACTACAATTCCCAGGAGCCCCTGCCAGCATTCGCTGGCAGGGGCTCCTGGGAATTGTAGTCCATGGACATCTGGAGGGCCGCAGTTTGACTACCCCTGACCTAGATACTCTGCCATTTATCCATGGCCCAGTTAATATTTTATTTCTGTTCCGTTATGCACAAGGAGCTTCTACCGGTAGTCTCAAGTGGTGCAGTCCAGACATGGGTTCGTTACCTTTGTGGGGGAAGTAGATCTGAAGCTTCATACTTGGCAGGAAATCCCTAGGTCACAATGACCCGAGCTAGAGAGTTAATTGTGTTTATGTCTCATCAGTAAATCACTGATGTGTAACTTCTGTTCCATTTATTTCAATGTAGTGTAAGAGTCACGAGCTTTCCATCTTGACCTGGATGGCTCCAATCTTGTCAGATCTCAGAAGCTAAGTAGGGTTGGACCTGGTTACTGCTTTTATGGGAGACCCTCAAGGAAGTTCTGGGTTGTTAGACAGGGGCAGGTGGTGGAGTGGTTAAGAGTGGCAACTTCTGATCTATGAAACTGGGTTAGATTCCCCACTCCTCCACATACATCCAGCTAGGTGACTTTGAGCTAGTCCCAGCCCTGATAGTGCTGTTTTCACAGAGAGGTCATGTCAGAGCTCTCTCAGTCTCACCTACCTCACAGGGTGACTGTTGCAAGGAGATAATTATAGAGTTGGAGGATACATCCAGGGTCCTCTAGTCTAACTCCCAGTACACTGCAGGAACTCCCAACTATCTACCCACCCACGGTGACCCCAATTTCATGCACAAATAATCTCTCCACCAAAAATCTTCCAGTTACCAATGAAGACCACTTGGATAGAGTTTAAATTCACTTAAAAGATTTTTTGTTTATTTCTTATCCCTGTTTTTTTCTTCCCATGCACAAAAAGTCCTGGAAGACCAGCAGAACATCAGATTAATACGGGAACTTCTGCAGACTCTGTATACATCCCTCTGTACCCTGGTCCAAAGCGTTGGCAAGTCCGTCCTGGTTGGAAACATCAATATGTGGGTCCACAGAATGGAGACGATTCTTCACTGGCAGCAGCAGCTGGACAACATCCAAATCACCAGGGTAAGTGAGGATCCTGCCTTTCCTCTGAGCAAGCTCCAAAGTGATGCGTGCTTAGCTTTTTCCATCTGGTTTGTGGAATCTCTCCCACTTGGCATGGGCAAGTCAATTGTGAGCCTTTCTGAAAGAATGGAGTTGGGCTGAATTCTGGGGGACCTGACTGAGCTAAGGACATCTGCACATAGAAGCAGGTCTCTGAATGCGGATTGCTCCCTCGATCAGGAACGATTGGTGCAGTACCAGAAACTGCAATGTAACATGTATCAGACACAGATGCAATCTTCCAGCAGTGCATTTCTTCCAATGGTGTGCATGCTGAATTTGCATGTCCCAGTCATGTAATAAAAGAAATATTTTTTTCCAAACATGCCCGGGAACGTAGCTGAGAGATAATCCATTGGATATATCCATAAACTCCTTTGATGGATTTCCTTTCATTTGCCTACTGCCGGGTCTTTTAACTAGAGATACTGGGTCTTGAACCTGGGACTTTCTGCACACCAAGCAGATGCTTGACCACTGAGCCACAGTCTCCCTCCCCCCCCCCCCCCCCCGTTTCATTCTTTCCTTCAGTTCTGTTTTTTAGGCTTCTAGTTGGATCCACAGCCCAGATCCTATTTCAACACTTATTGATTGTATTGTCTTGTTGATTGTATTGACTCGCTCTTGAGTAATCCGCCTTGAGTCCCAGTGGGAAAGGCCAACTATGAATAACATAACTAAATAAATAGAGTGTGATTTTTATGTTCCTTCTACGGCAGCTTAAAATGCTCTCTAAAATGTTGCTCTTCAGGAAACACGTATTTTCGCCCTGTTCACACATTACCGTGAATGCATTACCTGTTTCTAAGGAACAGCCAATGAGCTTTCACTTTACACAGGAATCTGCGGCCCAGTGCCTGGATAAATGTAGAATTTGAATCACACGTTCAGCTGTATATGTCTGGACTGTAACATGGACTCAGGTCACACATAAAGAAAAATCAAGGGTGCACTGTACTCATATTTTAGGGATTCTCATGATTATTTAACCAGGCCTCTTAGGAGCATTATGAGGGACAAACTGGGGCCTGCAGGTAGAGGGAGGAATTGATGTCCACCCTCCATTCGTTAGCAGAGTCTTACTGCTGATTCATTCCAGCGGCTTGCCTCATGCTCCCTTGTGAATTCGTGACTCACGGTGAACGCGGTGACCCCAGTCCAGGCTTGTTAGGGGCCCGTTTACACATCTTAAATCTACAGATCTCCAGCATCTTTTTTATGTTGCTTGGCCTTGAAAAGTCCCTTCAGCCATTGCCCTTCAAGGAGGGGCGGTCCTCGCCAGACTTATGCTAAAACTGTTGAGGGGAGAGAGATGAACTGTACTAGCGGCACTTGGCCATTTACAGTAAACAGGCCGAATGTTTCGGCTGTATCTGAGTTGGCAAAGAGTGCTTTTGAGCCGCCAAGTAATCTGCTTGAAAGGACATGGCGGGGGGGGGGGGGAGGGGGCGACTAGGATATTAACCACATAATGCGTTTCAGTGACTCATTTAAAACCCCGTCAAGGAAACGAAAACGAACTCGCTCTTCCAATCCATTCTGAGCTTGTTTGTTTTCGGCATTTGAAAAAGATCAGGAAAAAGAAAAATCTAATTCCTCAGGGAACGCTCTTGGTCATCACGCTTAATTCTGACCGATTTAAGCTTGTGATTAAGGATTTGGCTGTCTTGTTGCCTTCTGCTTAGGACAAAGCAAGCCGGAGTTTAATCCCCCTGAATTAAAAATGTCTGTCCGGCTTGAAGGTTAGAGGTTGAGCCTTTTCACTCCTTGAGCCTTTTCTGGTGAGTGAAAGCTGTCCTCTCCCCCCCACCCCCGGTAACATATACAGATATTACAATTACATCGTTGGAGTGACTCCATGAACAGTATTGTCCTAAGACAAACATACCAGTCATCTGGCTCTTAGTGAGGTGGTAAACCTGTGTCTTGAAAATACCCTTTCGGACTTCACTGGAAAGCTTGCATGATAAAAAGGCTTCCCTGTAGAAACCAGGCTATACACAGGACATCAGCGTGAGGGAGGAGGCCAAGGTAGCACCGTTCTCCTTCACATGCCAGTTTTCTGTTCAGAGGGTATTTTTTTTTCTGACTTGGACACCAGTTTCGGAGTCAGGAATTCTGACTCGAGTGAAACCTCAGCCTGCGCGGGAGCACAAAGCTTGCTCCCAAACTTCCTGATAAGCTTTCAGCTTTCTGCAGGGCCTATAAAACGGAGGTCTTCCGCCAGGTCTATGGTTGAGGCTGGGGTCGGCGAGGTAGATCTACTGCCCCCCCAGGCCTTCAGGCTTGGAATGAACATTGTCGGACCTCCTTCTCCACCCACCCCCCTTTAGTAATAGGGATTAGGAATGGGGTTTTTCCGCCATGTTGGGAGTATTTTGAAGTCTTTTAATGTGTGCTTTAATGGGGATTTTTTAAAACATTGTGACCTGCCATGAGCCGTTTAGGGAGTGGCAGGAAATAAATCTAAATATAATTACTACTACTATTACTACTACTACTACTACTACTACTACTACTACTACTACTACTAATAATAATAATAATAATAATAATAATAGAAGGAATCGGTGCGTTCATATGAACAGAAGCCCTAACAAATATCTTTTGTGCTTGCATGAAGACGGCCGTGCCAACTCCACCCTGTTCATTCTACCACATCTGACAGGGATGATGAAACTGCCAAGGATTGTGTCACAATTGGCTCCAACTAGGACTCAAGGGCGTAATAAGTTGGACAGAAGCTGGTCATTGATTCAGCTGCAGATTAAATTCCTTAATGAATGAAAATTAGCTTCTTTCAGGCACAAATCCATACCCCAGACTGGCTTAGCTTACTTATTTCATTTATAGATTCTTATTTTCCCCCACATGGACCTCAAGTGACTTACAACATTCTCCTCTTCTCCGTTCTATCCTCACAACCATCACTGCCCTGTGAGGGAAGTTAGACAGAAAGTGTGTGACTAGCTGAGGGGCACCCACCATGCTGCCATGGCAGAGCGGGGACTTGAACTTGGGTCTCCCCAGTCTGTGTCGGAGACTCTAATCTAGGGGTGTCAAACAAAAGGCCTGGAGGCTGGAATCGGCCCATCTAGGGCTCATAGCCAGTCTGCTGCGAGGAATGATACAGAAGGCTGCTAAAAAGGTAGGGAGAGAGAACTTTCAGCACAAATTGGTCTTCAGCAGTCAAGCAGAACCCCTTTGCTTACATGGCAGCCTCACTAGTAATTTAGGGGCCACCAAGGCGAGGTCAAGTACCTCTCCACTTGACCTGCAACTCCAGAAATGCTGACTTGGATGGCCATGGGGGTCAGCATTTCCGCAGACTATTCCATTTGAAACTTGGAAACAGAAGTCCCTTGTCAAGTGCGTTTGTTGGTTAACTTTTGGAAATGGCTTGCAGCTTCCATGGTTATCACACCTCCCTTTCTAACTCCCTGTTTCTGTCTTTTCCCAGCCTCCCTGTAAAGGCCTGACGTTCACAGACCTGCCCTTATGTTTACAACTGGACATCATGCAGCGGCTAACAGACGGGAGAGACATCGTGAGCCTCGGGCAAGCGGCACCGAGTCTTCAGGTGCTCAGTGAGGACCGGCTGCTCTGGAAGAAACTTTGCCACTACCATTTCACAGACAGGCAGGTAAGAGCCTGCAGGAATGCAATTTGGGGAAAGTCCTAACAAGAGGGGGGACAGAGTCACCAAGGTATAATGAACAGCTTTGGGCTGATCCTGCGTTGAGCAGGGGGTTGGACTAGATGGCCTGTATGGCCCCCTCCAACTCTATGATTCTATGATTCTGTGATACAGGGGTAGTCAAACTGCGGCCCTCCAGATGTCCATGGACTACAAAGCCCATGGGAATTGTAGTCCATGGACATATGGAGGGCCGCAGTTTGACTACCCCTGGTATAATATCATGCTAGGACTGGGGAGACTTGGGACCAAACCCCAGTTTACCCATGAAACTCACTGGGTGACCTCAGGCTGCATTTTCTCTTTCAGCCTTTGCCAGTTTTCCAGGGTTGTTGTGAGAATAAAATGGAGGAGGAGGGAAAACTTGTACAGCATTCTGAGAAAGATTATGAGTAAAAATTGGTAGGCACTGAAAACACGGCCCCTAGAACCTTGTTTCATTTCACCCCAAATTCATTTTCAGTCTCTCGGGCCCAAATTATGTATCCCTGAAGATTCCATGGAGTTGAAATGCCAGTTATCCATCAGATGCCTAACAGACAGTTTGCAACATCTTTATATATCCTGTAGCGTTAAATAAAAGAAGGAACATGTTCTAAGTTCCTCCTGCTGAAGAGACAAGCATCCATTTAAAAAGTGGCTTGTCTCTCCAGCAACTATAACGTCAGTAAAACAAATATATTCTTTTACCTTCCAGATTCGCAAGCGGTTAATCTTGTCAGACAAAGGACACTTGGATTGGAAGAAGATGTACTTCAAGCTTGTGAGATGCTACCCAAGGAAGGAGCAATATGGAGATACTCTGCAACTCTGCAAACACTGCCATATTCTCTCCTGGAAGGTAGGTGGTCAACCCCCAAACCAAATGGAATGCATACCTGATAGGTGTTAAATTTTTAGCTTGGGGTAGGGGACATTTTTGGGTTAGCCTGAGCTATCCAGGACAGGACAATCTTGCTAGATCGTGGAAGCCGACCAGGTTGGATCAGACTTGGTTAGTACCTGGGTAGATGACCATGGAGGAAATCTAGGTTTGCTACGCAATGGAAGCCAATGGCAAACCACCTTTGTTCACCTCTTTTCCATAAAACACTATGGGGTCACTTCTAAGTAATGTAATGACTCTATCGAACCAAGAAACAACATCCAGGTTGTCTCCCAAACACAAATAAGTTTATTACCAACTGAATAAATGAAAGCAGCAGTGGAGCGTAGGAAGCAAAGGCAAGGTACGCTAAACAACCAGAAAGTGAAATTATTTATATTCCACGTGTGATAGGAGAATGATCATACTTTTTAAAGCATACATCATAGACTGTGACTTGACAGCACTTTACACACGCACAGTGGATATGCTACCTGAGTGTAGAGTTAGGCCTTCTGGCTACTAACCAGGGCCAACCCATCCTGCTTAGCTTGTGAGACCTGATGGGATTGGGCTGTACTATGCTGCCTTCCCTCCCCCACCATTCACTGCAACATTCCTTATGACATGATCTGCTTTGAGAAATCGGTGACTGCATTCATCCCATGCAAAGGAAAGCGACAAGGAGGATCCGGGGCCTGGGGACCAAGCCCTATGAGGAAAGGCTGAGAGACTTGGGAATGTTCAGCCTGGAGAAGAAGAGGCTGAGAGGGGACTTAGTTGTTCTCTTTAAAGTATTTGGAGGGCAAGGAATGATTCCTGCTGGCAGCAGAGGATAGGGCCTACAGTAATGGGTTTGTGCAGACCAGTACTGGTTAGATACCAGGGAGGAAAAATTCACATAGTAGTTCAGCTGTGGAATAGGCTGCCTGAGGAGCTGGTGAGCTCCCCCTCACAGGTGGTCTTCAAGCGGCTGGACAGATGCCTATCCTGGATGCTTAAGGCTGATCCTGCATTGAGCAGGGGGTTGGACTCAATAGCCTGTATAGCTCCTTCCAACTCTCTGATTTGATTCTATTCTTAGCGCATTAACTTCAGTGGACTCAGTGCTGTTTGGGATTGCTCTGCAAACCACCTAAAGATACGCCGCTGATCAAGTAACCAATTATTAATTGTTTCTCCTTTCTAGGGCACTGAGCATCCCTGTACAGCTAACAACCCAGAGAGTTGCTCCGTTTCACTTTCACCCCAGGACTTCATCAACCTGTTCAGGTTTTGAACTCCACAGGGATTTCACTGTATCTCTTGATACCTTGAAGGGACACTTCACACTGCTGAGAAGACCTGCTCCGCCTGTATATAGTGTGTAAATATCGCAGTTTGGGACTCCCGCACCGTGAGATTTTTAGGAGGCAAAGGGACTTGTTGTTCGGGTGGCATCAGCCTCTTCAAGAACATGGCCTTCGACTGATTAAACTGATGTGCGGAGAGACATTGCTCTGTAAATACATCGCTTTGTAAGACTCTAGAGTGGAAGGTACAGGGGAGAGACTGAAGTCCTGCTTAAAGGGATTCGGATGAAATGTGCTGTCCATCCATTTGAAATCTCTCTTTTGTTTCAGAGCACGGGAAAGGAAAACAGTTGTGGTTAGGCTAAAACGATTGAACCACTCCCCGATCTGGGTTTTGTTTACTAGAGATATTTATACGGAAAATATTTTTAGAATGACATATATGATGGGAAGGATACGTCCCTTTATGCTTTTTTTTTTTAAAGAATCAACACAAAATGTACACACCATGCCATTTTCTACCTCTGAAAAGCTTTCCGACCTAATATGCAATGTGAAGTGCTTGCATTTTATGCAGACTTAAAGGGAAAAACAACCTTTGTGACCGTAACCCTGCTTCTTCAGGTTAATGTTTGATCCCTGGTTTTACTCTGCTTGCTTTTTTTGGCCATATTTGAATAGCTGCGGTCTAGGGAAGCTAGAAAAGCTGTTAGGTTTTGGGTAGACCCTATCTTTGAGGGGCTGCTAAAAAAAGAGAGTTTATGATGGAGACTCTTGTTGTTATGCCCCATCAGTCCTCAGTGCCCTGGAGCTGCAGTGTGGCCATCTGCTGATGCTGTTCTCCTAGATCAAGGGTAGCCAAATGATGGCTCTCCAGCGATCCTTGGATGACAAATTCCCATGAGCTTCTGCAAGCACGTGCTGGGGCTCATGGGAATTGTAGTCCAAGGCAACTGTAGAGCCAGAGATTGGTGACCCCTCACCATAGTTTTACAGAGCTAGATTCAAGTCCAGTCATACCATAGAGTCCAGTCGTACCATAGAGACCAGTAAGGGTGTAAGCTGTTGAGTCAAAGCTCCAATCAACTCTCAGAAGCTTATGTCCCCCAAAGTTTATGTCCCACACACTTTTCTTGGGTGCTTTAGGATGCTTTGGGCTGACCCTGCGTTGAGCAGGGGGTTGGACTAGATGGCCTGTATGGCCCCTTCCAACTCTATGATTCTAAGTCTTGTTGGTCTCTCAGCTGATACTGGACTTGAATCTAGCTCTTCTACTGCAGACCAAGATGGCTGCCCTCCTGAATCTATTGTCATGGTTGTGCAGGTTTACAATGCCCTGGAGCTTCAACTGGGATGACTCACCTACAAGGCACTCTGCCTATTGGCTTGGTACCCTTTGACATAAATAGTCCACCTTTCCATCCTCCTTGCCATCCCCAAAGCAGCTTTGATTTTCCCCCCATACACACAGTCTCCAGGCTGCCTGCCTGAAGCACAGGACGAACCTGACCGAATCGGCATTCCATTTATTGAATCGTGAAGCCAGGATGATGCAGGAGGTGAAAATTGGTATTTGCTCTGCATTTGTCAATAATGATAACGTAGGCATTTTGAATCTAGGTTACTTAAAGGCAGCCGGGTGGTAACCACCCAGTCGTGAAATCTGGTACGCACCTTCATTCATTTCAATGGAATGGACAGCTCTGTGTGCATTGAAGTGAATGAGGAAGCTCACTTCTGCCATAGCTTATTATGTTATCATCAGGGCATGCTCTGGGCATTGCAAGGAATTGGCAAGGATGGTCATGAGTCACTCACAGCAACACTTATCAGCATGAAAGGCTACCAAAATAAAAACCATGTCTCCATCCTGATTTACTTTTTGCCCCCCAAAAGTTTTACATACACATAGCTAGAATTGGAGCAAGGAATACAGGTTGAGTCATTTAGAATGTTTGGGTTTCCATGAAATTAATGAGAATTTCCACCTGAGACTACTCCAGTGTTTTGTATTGTAACTGCTATTCCCTATGTTAACATCCTGAGGACCACCCAGGTTTTAACTCCAGGATCTGATTATTGTCCTCAAGGAAGAGATCCCCATTTTGGGGGAAACCAGGGAAGAAACACAATTATAAAGTTTTCTTTCTCATTGTTTGAAAATAATGTATATAAAGTCCAGGTGCCTTGTCAAAGACAAATCTGGAAAGTTAGTGTCTAAAGAGAGAGAAATTCAAGATATCAGGAAGGAGTATTTGAGTTAATTATTGTTAAATATTTTATGAGACACTTGTTTTTTTCCCCCCCTGCTTTGGTCATTTTTGATCATCCATTTTGCAAGCGAAGACACCATGCCGTGACGCAGAAATAAATTGGTTGGAGCAGGTTAGTGATAAGGGGTGGCTGCTGTTCCCTGTCAACAGGAATGCAACAGAAAGGACTTCCCCCTCTTGCTGCATTCCAAAGAGAAGCCAAATCCACAATTCTGAATATCTGTTAAAGAACCATTCGGAAAATTGTAATGGAACTGGGCTGTGAGCTCATCAAAGCCTGTGGGATTGCTCTCCACCAGTATTTCGATGTCTGTAGCTGTCTCTGAGCTGCATTTCATAGACAAAAGATGCTGGCTGTTGCCTTTGGTGAGCCCCTGGGTGGTTTTCACCAGATGTTAGTATCTTGAGGAAGCTCCATGCCCTGCAGGTCACATACATCCTGAGCACAGCACAAGCCTCAACTTCCATCTCTCAGTGGGCCTCATGGCCCAAATAAAAAGGGCAGGCCTCTGTTCCACTGCATCTTCTCTTTGGGGGCAGCTTCTCCTGCATGTCTACTGGGATGCAAGCATCACCCAGCCCCTTGCTAAATGCATAAGTACATCTGCCGTCAGAAGGCATCAAGAAGTGAAAAAACCCTATGCTTCTAGAGGTATGTCTTTAAAGGGGATCTTAGCACGCTTCTTCCGCCGGCTGGCTAAAGAAAATGCATTTTTGTGGGATGGGCTATGTCAGACCCAGTGAAGCCAAAGACCTCAGCGGCAGCCTCATGTGATGCATCTGCTGCTAGACGGCACCACTTCAAAGGGCAGGCAGAGGGATCAGATGTTCGCTTGCTCCCTCAGGCTAAAAAAAGAACACCCGGGCATGTGGAACTATCAGGGCAAGAGAAAAAGGGCTTGTTTACTAGAGATTTTCTTACGGTGCTGTCATTCAGAGGAACGACAAAACATGTTAACATTTCTACACTTGTGATGCTCAAGTTGTATCCAGTTGCACCGTTGAATAACAGAGTGAGGACAAGCAGCATGGTTTAGATGGTTACGCTGAGAGTCGAGTTCAAGGAGCCAGCAGCCCAGCTTGTGCTACAGGATAGGGGGGTGGTCTCCTTATATATATGTTTATAGTTGTTAGCGGTGAATTAGGGACGGACTTGCCATACGATTGCCCATTTCACTCTGTGGCGCCTTCATGCAAGGGACAGGGCATTTGTCTCAGCAACCAAACTCCCACGATTCTTTGCGCGAAATGGACAGGAAAAGTGGGCATGTTCGAACCGCAGAAAGGACCCTTTGGCAACCGTGCTCAGAAATCTGTGCTATTTGTGACAGTAGCAAAGGCAATGGATGTAGGGGAAGGTGACCTTTGGCTATTAGGCCATGACGTGTGTGGGAGAAAAGGAGCGTGCAACTGTGTGTGTGCGTGAAAAGTCACATTAAAAATGCCATCTTTCGGTGTACCACACTAAGTGCAAAACCGGTTAATCTGTACTGGTAATCACACATCTTGTTCTTTTTATTAATCATTTCCTGCATACAAACCAGCCCTTGATGAACAAATCCCTAGTGAATATTGCTGGCCTGTGTTATGGCTTTTTATTGTTTTGCTTTTATAAAACGCGTGAGATCTCAACGATCGAAGCACTTAATATTCATTCCTATGCAAAGGAAATAAATAAAGGTCTGTGCAGGATGTACGTAGGAAGATTTGAATGCTTTTTGGCTTTTGAATAAGGAGCCCAAGTTGAAAAGGCATGGCTCTTTGAGGGAGGTGACTTTTTGCCACTCCTTTGCCCATATCAGACGAGTGGGTTAGAATCTTGGAAAGATCAGATGGATGTGGAAGAGAAATCTCAACTAAACGGGGATTTCACGTAAAGCTCTTGTTCTCCATGGAGCAAGGTCAGATGCTGATAAATGTGCTGAGGAGTGTGATTTGTAGCTTGTTGCTACTGTACAACTGCAACAAATTTTGCAGGACAGGTGGTCATGAGGTGGTAGAGTTCCAAGAAGGTTGGGGGGACTGCACCATTTCAGACGGCTACAAGTCCTGTGTGGGGAGGGGGAAATCACATTTTTTTGGACGCTTTTCTTATATAAAAAGGCTCTTGTGCAGCAGGAAGGAAACTAGCATTGCAGGTATAGGGAGGAGATTCAGCTGGAACCTTTCAGGTTTTAAATTGGGGTGGATTAAAAAAAAAATGGCCCTCACTTGCACCCTTGTTGGCAATGCACGTGTAGACCAGTCCTGATTTGAAATAGTCCAGGGACATTCCACATGCAGTAGTATTTAATAAATCTGACAGAATGTTCTGGAGGCTTGAAATCTTCCATTCACTACCCGAGAGAGGACGGTGTGGGGAGAGACTTCTCAGCAACCTGTTTTCATGGCTTGTTTTCAAAGCCCCAGGGGTTTTGTTGAAAGGGAGAGAGGCCTTTAATTATAACTTTTCCTTTTGCTGGCTGTCCTGTTGGCAAAAACAATAGCTTGCTCTAAACGTGAAGCCTTTATGGATCTTTTAGGTCGTGTTCCTTTTGTGGATCAGATGGGCTGTTTATGAGATTCAGGGTTCTGGAGTGACGCCAGTGATATGTGCAGCGCAAACGAAAAGCAGGACTCGGTTCTGTTTTTTTTTTTATACAGTTCAAAAGCTCTGTTCTTACTAAAAGACGAATTCTCTTCCCCCTCCCCCTCCCCCTCTAATTATGCAGTCTCCAGAAAACAAGCCTGTTATTACATTGTGTTTAGGATATGGTTGCCATCTGGGCATTGGAAAATACCTGAAGATTTTAGCGGGTGAAGCCTTGATGAGGGCGGAGCCTGAGAAGGGGAGGGACCTCAATAGCAGACAATGCATAGAGCCCACCCTCCAAGGCAGCCATTTTCTCCAGGGGCGTGGCTCTTGGTCACTTAGAGATCAGTTGTAATAGTGGGAGAAGGCCAAGTGTGATCTGGTGGCTGCCAACATTTGGATTTCATCTGGGTCTTTAGAGGACCAGGAGTTAAATGTTGGATTCCCCCCCTTTCTCACAACTTCCGTTTAGGAATGTCACCGATCTGGAAGCTTATCCCCAAAATAACTGTGAAGAAAAGGCTACTAAAGACTGTGGGTGAAATTATTCTCCTTGATAAGGGCATTAATATTACCCGGGGGGGTTCCTTGATTTGCAGTGTTCCCTAATACCTAGGGGGTAGCAGCCCAGACAAACCACTGACACACTCCCGCCCTGTTTTCAAATTATCTTTGGTTTCGACATTCAAGATTAGCGATTTGTGCCTTTGCTGACAATATCGTGTGTGGCACGGAAGCATCTTGCCTGTCATTTTGCTCCAGGGAAATCTTGTTTGCAGGAGGCCTACTCCAACAAAGCATCTGAGGACATTGCAGTCATGTGTATTCCAGGGAGCTCCTGGAAACCACGAGTTGGGTGGCTGTCTCGGGTTCAAATCCCGGTATCTCCAGTTAAAAGGACCGGGCTGAAAGACCCCTGCCTGAGACCCTGGAGAGCGGCTGCCCGTCTGGGTAGCCAGCACTCACCTCGAAGGGCCGATGGTCTGATCCAGTATAAAGCGGCTTCATGTGTGTTGAAGGATGAATACAGTTTTCTGGAAGGGCTTTACGAGAATAAGAATCATTCCGTTCAGATTGTGAGGTGTGTGTGCCGTGCAGGAACTGGAGTGGAAGGGCGAGGCATCCGTTTTGCCCTTTAGCTGTCTCTGCCCTTTCCCCTGCTCAAATGCAGTCCCTGGCAGGGAAAAGAAGGGTCTCTGTCCTGCTGTGCAATTACATAATGCCAACAGAATGAAATGTTTCTTTTGCATTAAAGTCACTGACATTTCTTTTTAGAACTTGATTAGCAGCACTGAGGTACGCCTGCCTCTATCTGTATAAAGAAAACGCTTATTTGTTTAAGAGATTCTGGTGTTTGTTTGTTTTTTAAAAACACAATGTAGTTTAATGATATGGTTCTGAGGTAAAACTAAATAAATAATTGGAACCTCTTATTGTGTGGTTGAAAATCCTCCCATATAAATTTTGCACAGTTCTTTTTTCTTGCATGTTCAGCCCTTTAACTTTTACAGCTGTTTGGTACAAGCAGTGATATATTGGGTTTTTTTTTTTTTTGTAAACTGTTTTTTGACACTGAATTATAAATAAAATGTTCAGATATTATGGATGTGCGTGTCTGCCATTGCTTCGGCGGGTTTGGTCATCTGGCTTAACGTTGCCTGACTCTGGATAACTTTTATGTCCCAGGTTTTTTGGGGAAACACAGCATAACTCACTGGTAGAGCACATTCATTACTGAAGGACCCACTCCTTGGCATTGCCAGGTAGCACAGCTTGGGTAATAGGTGCTAGGAGAGGCCTGCCTGTGTTTGAGTTTCTGGGAGGCCTTATAATAATGAGATTAGATGGGCCATTGGTCTCATAGAATCAGAGAGAAGGTATCTCCTGCATCATCTAGTCCAGCCCCCTGCAGATTGCACAAAATTCTCAACTACCTGCCCACCACAGGGACCCCAATTCCATGAACAGATGATGCCCTCCTCAAAACCAGAATCTCTGGCCTGGAGGAAATTTGCCTCCTGACTCCAAAGTGGTGATCAGCATTTCTCTGGGCATGCAAGAAAGGGCCACAAGAGCCAATCACTGACACGTCCCTTCTGCCCACCCACTCACAACCTGCCTAATCTGTCTCCCTTCTATGAACAGCTTCATATGTGGCCTGGTCTTCATTGAGAGTCACCCCTGGCAGCTCTTTTCCCAAGACCATGAACAACATCTGTTCACCAAACCAAAATAGTTAATTTAAGAACCGATGGGCATTGTGTTACATTGGCAAATTCGGTAGATCAAGCTGACAGTGGTATTAATGTGCCGCACATCAACAGCACAGATTTGAGGTCATGTATTAGTCCTTCCCTTTTTCTGAGGAAACTTGGAGATGTAGTTATGGGCCTACGCTCTCTTGGGAGAAGATGTTGGGGTTTATATCCCACTTTTCAAAGCAGCTTACAATGACTTCCCTTCCTCTCCACACAACAGAAACCCTGTGAGACAGATGGAGCTGAGAGAGCACCGACAGAATTGTTCTGTGAGAACAGTTCTAATAGGACTGTGACTGGCCCGAGGTCACCCAGCTGGCTGCATGTGGAGGAGGGGTGGGGAATCAAGATGGCTCTCTAGAGCCTTCGGGGAGGGCGGTATATAAATCTAAATAAATAAATAAATAGATTAGAGGACGCTGCTCTTAACCACTAAAGTTAGTAGAATGGTCATCTCTCTAACCAAACTACATTTCCCATGATTCTTTGGGGGAAAACCCTAAATGTTGAACAGGATTCAGATTGTGGTGAATGTTGAAGTGCAAACACTTGTAGCTTAATTTTTTATTTCCGTCACTCATAGTCTGCCTTTCTGAGAGCCAACTTGATGTAACGGTTAAGAGCAGCGGCCTCTAATCTAGAGATCCGTGTTTGATTCCCCACTATTCCACAGGCAGCCAGCTGGGTGACCTTGGGCCATGCACAGTTCTGTTAGAGCTGTTCTTTCTGAGTAGTTCTCTCAGAGCTCTATCAGCCCCATCTACCTCATAAAGCATGTGTTGTGGGGAGAGGAAGGGTAGGCAATAGTAACTGCTTTGAGGCTCCTTCGGGTAGTGAAATGCGGTGTATAAAAACCTGTTCGATCAGAAAATCTGTTAGATGATTGTCATCTGTCCCAATGAAGAGAGCTCATGTGACCGCAAGCTGAACAGGAGGTGGAAGTTCAGAGCTCTGACTGTGCCACCATCTTTTAATGTTTAATGTTTTGAGGGGGGTTTTAAGGGTTGTACTGCATTTTATGATTTTATTGTAAACCGCTGCAAGACTAATTGGGAGTAGCGGTATATAAATCCAAAGATAAATAAATAATAATTTTTTAAAAACTCTATCTCACTTACTTGGACTCACGGAGGATTACAGAGTGAGTCGATACAATCAACAGAACTGGTCTTTTTTGTCTGGAGATGTGCTGCCATCCCTAGCAAGCCCAGCATAATTGTAAGTCTTTACATGGCTCATTAACCAGGACAAAAATTACATAAGAGGATCCTAGTTCAAGTATGTCAAATGTTATCTATGCCTGCAAGCACACTGTAATTCCATGATTCTGAGAAGTCTGCTGATGAAAGAACAATGCAAATGGATGGTTTATTTGGCCAGTATAAAATAGGCACGGTTTGCTACACTGCTCTGTTAAAATATCAGGTTTCCTCAAATTCCTTGTCATGCAAATTAAATGCATCTAGCAATAAGTATTTTTTTTTAAGAAGCTCACTCCTGGGACTTGACTACAACATGCAATCTTTATTTCAGGATAGTCCTCATACTTAGGAACCCTCTATTTTTAACCCAATGGTGGAACACAACACAGTCCAGAGTCTAGAGGGGTGTCTAGACCAGGGGTAGTCAAACTGCGGCCCTCCAGATGTCCATGGACTACAATTCCCAGAAGCCCCTGCCAGCATTCGCTGGCAGGGGCTTCTGGGAATTGTGGTCCATGGACATCTGGAGGGCCGCAGCTTGACTACCCCTGGTCTAGACAGTTTGTAGGGACACTAAGAGAAGAACAGGAAATGTCTTACATTGCAGAATAAGCGGAGATGTTGAAAAACTTGTTTTGCTAAGTAGCTGATGGCTTGGGAAAAGCAGAATTTACTTCAGATTTGTATTTTGAAATGGCCAAAAATACCCTTCCCCCCCCCCCCCAACTTGAACAAATGCAAGTTTACCTTTTTTGCAATGTACGTCTTGGGACATTTGGATGACACATTCTTACATGTTTTGACTCACAAATTATTTTCATCCAAGGATATATTGGAATAATAAAAATGTGCTCATAAATAGAATTTAATACCAATGTACTAAATGGAAGAAAATCCTGACTGGTCTAATTCAAATCATTGTTAAAATATAGAGTCCCAAAAAGAAAAAAACCCTCAGAACCAAAAGCACAGCAACCTACAGCTTGTTCATCATTTATATCTTACTGGAGGCGATAATATTGTTCTAGAGGAAATTCAGTTATGGGTAAAATAAAGCCCTGTTCCAAAATACAGAGGGAATTCACATCCGTGTGCACAAACATCTCTGCTTCGTCCTTCCTTTCATCCCACTGGGAAAGCTCTATTTTTATCATTTTCTGGTAACGGAAAGATCCAAATATATTAAAGGGTAATATTTTCACATGGCCTGGATCCTGTTGATTCCAGCAAAAATAAGAAGTAAAAAAGGATAATAGTTGGTTGGTAATGTTATTTTGTGACAGTAATATTTTATACAGATGAATGTCAACTTGCCTTTAAATATGATTCTGTGACTTTTGTCAGGGTTACCAGAAGTCCTCTTTTTGTGTGTGTCCGTCCTGTTTCGGGCCCTTTTTAAAAAGCTGATTAAAATGACCACGTTGGGGGTCAGAAAGTTAGGAATATTTCAATTTAGTAGCAATGATCACTGCTTAAAGAGTGGAGATAGAGCCTCTTGTGGCGCAGAGTGGTAAGGCAGTAGACATGCAGTCTGAAAACTCTGCCCATAAGGCAGGGAGTTCGATCCCAGCATCCGGCTCCAGGTTGACTCAGCCTTCCATCCTTCCAAGGTCGGTAAAATGAGTACCAAGCTTGCTGGGGGGTAAACGGTAATGCCTGGGGAAGGCACTGGCAAACCACCCCGTATTGAGTCTGCCAACAAAACGCTAGAGGGTGTTACCCCAAGGGTCAGACATGACTCGGTGCTTGCACAGGGGATACCTTTACCTTTTTAAAGAGTGGAGGTATTTTAAAATGATATTTGTTATAATGATCACTTGTTTGAAGTAGTCAAGAACCAGGATCTTCTTTTTTGCTTTTTAAAATATGGTAACCCTACTTTAGTAGATTTCTCTTGAAAATCTAGAGTTTCCAGCCACCTAGGAAAAGAAAAACACTGACTTCTTAACAGAGGCTTAAAGTGTGGAAATGACTAGCTGAAATTTTCCATGGCATGCAGGTAAATAACATCCCATTAAACCTCTATGAAAAGAGATGGATTATTTTTTTCAGTCCAGACGGCCGACAACCCTTGTTAGGCTGGATGCAATTCAGAGGGAGAAAGAAATAATAGGCTTGAAGAGCAATTGTGCTCCTGATTTGAGATTATTTGCAAATGGTGACACCTGGTGGCAGAACACAGTATTAGCCCTCTAGAGATAAAAGAGAGGTACCAACTCAGTTTTAAAGCAGAAAAATCCTCTTCCATCTCATGATTAAACCACTGAATGCAACAGAAGTCAAAGCACCTTCTGAAATGGAGCCATTAAAAAAATTTAGGAGGAGCTAGAATGTGTCAGGTTGCTTCAGTTGCCCAGAAAACATAATCTTTGATTTGGCAAAAGAAAGTGAAGTAGACATATACATTGTTGGAACCGAGGTGCAGGGAATTGAACACAGCCTATAACTCATTCTAATCCCACCCCCACCCATAAAACCCCAAATAACAAGGGAAGCTTCAAAGGGAAAACAAGCCAGGCAGGTAACATGTCCAAAGGAAGGAAAGATGGGGGGGGGGGTGCAAATGGGGAAAGGAAATGAGGGAGCAATAAATTTTCTAGAATTTCTATAGGCATGCTCATGAAAAAGAACAGACATTCCAAATGGTTTGTAACAGTGTCAGGAATCTCCAGGCAAGAACTGGAGATTTCAATACTCTTACAGTCCAAAGAATCAATGAATCCCAACAAGATTTACAACACAAAAGCAGTTCTCTACAGGAAGGCAAGGCAATTAAGATATTAAGATATCAGTCCGTTACTCTTCAAAGACCAACAATGGTAACTATACGCAGAATAAGGTGGGGGTAGGGGTGGAAAGATACACATTGGAGCCACAACAATTTGACAGAACCAAACTGGTTCTGACAGAATGGTCCAGAAGGTTTAAAAATATATACATCTATATGTAGAATTTACCCAGGGAAATCAAATCCGGTTTTATCATGGGTGATACAAATTCATCGCAGTACAGAACAAAAATATACAAAAAGCCTGAATTTGACAATGGGCCCATGTGTATCCTGCATCCTGTATCCCAACATGGCTACATAGGAAAACAACAGCCTCCCCATCTCACCAACTATTATCCAGAGGTGTGCTGCCTCTGAATGTGGAAGTTCTTTTTAGAGATCTCAAACCTGGAGACGGTTTCCTGGGCATCTCTTGCAAGGCTGACATTGGAATAGAGGATGGGAGTGTTCCTCTGGGGACCCAATTTACACTTTTCCTTTGTCTTGCCTTTAGCTTTCATAGCTGGAGATGATCCCAAGGGAAGCATGACCGAGACCGGATCCACTGGGACACAGATCTGGAAGATGAGCCGAATGCATTGATTCTGAAGATGACGGGCCAACTTGGGACAAGGGCTCCGAATATGCCTTAATTTCGATGCCCTGTCCTCCCGAACTTTAAGGGTGAAGAGTTGGCAGGCCTTACATGTGGAAATGCTATGCCCTTCATCCAGACAGGCAAAGGTTGTGTTTATCAGTTTGAGTCATCTTTGCTCCACAATGGAAGCACTTCTTGAAAAGGGCCTTCTGAGCCGTGGGAGGAACTCAGAAGCCAAAAAATCCTCTAAACTGTAGCTGGAGACTGGAAAAAAATGACTTTCTCCTTTGGTGGCAAAAGAAGAATTGAAGGAAGAGGGACACTGCTGTGCTGGAGTACATGGTCCCTGGGCAGGAGCAAGCTTTTGTGTCTAGTACACAGCACCCCCTGGAGGCTTCTAGCTGTAATGACCTGTCCGATGGCAGGCCTCCTCATGCGCAGTCCCCATGTAGGACTGCACAGAAGATCAATGAGGAACAGGAAGTTTCAAGATGCTGACATCTCCCTCTGCTGGTCAAAGCTAATATTACATCAAAACCTTGATGCCTCATTCTCTCACCCAACGGAATATACCGTATTTGCCGGCGTATAAGACGGCTTTTTTCCTCTGAAAAACATGCCTCCAAGTGGGGGGGCCGTCTTATACGCCGGGTGCTCTTCTGGCGAGCAGCAAGCGGCGGCGAGCGGCGGTGGGCGGCGGCGAGCGGCGAGCGGCTCCCCCCCACTGGGTGAGCTGCGCCGGCGGGCGGCGAGCGGCGGCGAGCGGCTCCCCCCCACTGGGTGAGCAGCGCCGCGGGCGGCGGTGAGCGGCGAGCAGCGGGCGGCGAGCGGCGAGCGGCTCCCCCCCACTGGGTGAGCTGCGCCGGCGGGCAGCGAGCGGCGGCGGGTGGCGGGGAGCGGCGAGCGGCGGCGAGCGGCTCCCCCCCACTGGGTGAGCAGCGCCGCGGGCGGCGGGCGGTGGGCGGCGAGCAGCGGGCAGCGAGCGGCAAGCGGCGAGCGGCTCCCCCCCCCCACTGGGCTCACTCAATATTTTGAGTTGAAATGTTGGGGGGTCGTCTTATACGCCCAGTCGCCTTGTACGCCGGCAAATACGGTAGTTGTGATTGATACTGTATTTTAATTCTGTACGGAGCTGCTGCCAGGTTATTTCTGGGTTGTTTTAATGTACTGATTTTATTGCATTTTTAAAATGCTGTGAGCTGTTGGTGACCATGGGAGCAGTGGCATACAAGTATAAAGAAATTAATAATAAAAATTAAAAAATAAGAGCCCAAATGCTTGCAATTTCTTTTTTTGCTTTTACCGAAAATATACTAATTGCAATCAACTGAAATATCTCAGCCCTGACATGGATGGCCCAGTCTAGGCCGATCGCTCTGGATCTCGGAAGCAAAGCAAGATTGGAAGTAATTTCTAAAAACTTGTGAGAGATTCCCCCAACATTAACATACTGGATTTAGCTTAACACATTTTTATTTCCAAAAATGCCACAAATAATATTCCAAGTTCAAACAAATCAAAATCAATAAATACACTGGCACGCATCATCAAAGCAATGATCCAGCTGGGATGATTTCACCGTCCTTCGCTGAGAGCTGCAATCAGCTCTGCCTGCCAAAACCCTGCACAAATTCAGAAAGCGGCAATACGGACCCCCATCCCACGCCTGGATTCATACTGATGAAATCATCCAGGTTCATCTTGAAATCTAAGGAAAAAAAGAAAGAAAAAGAAATCAGCAATGGTTTTTTAAAGTCTCCTAAACGATGACCTGGGTGGACTAGGCTACTCTGATCTCGCCAGATCTTGGCTTCTAAGCAGGGTGTCTGTTGTGGGGAGAGGAAAGGGAAGGCAACTGAAAGCCGCTTTAAGACTCCTTCGGATAGAGAAAAGCGGCATATAAGAACCAACTCTTCTTCCTGTTCTTCTGTTCTGAGCAGTAATATCAGAGCTCTCTCAGCCCCACCTACCTCACAGGGTGTCTGTTGTGGGGAGAAGAAAGGGAAGGCAATTGTAAGCTGCTTTGAGACTCCTTCAGATAGAGAAAAGCAGCATATAAGAACCAACTCTTCTTCATGGTAATTGTAGTCCATGGATATCTGGTAAGTCAGTTTGGTCACACCATATCTAGGAGAACCCAGCTTCGAAGCCCTATTCTGTCCTAGAAGCTCACTAGATGACCTTGGGCCAGTCTCCCTCTCACACAACCTACCTCACATGGGTGTTGTGAGAATAAAGTAGAGGACACTGATGTGAGATGTTCTGAGTGTCCCCATTGCAGAGAAAAACGGGATCGAAATAGCAAAGTGTCTATGTCGGTTAAGCACCCACAGTCCTGGGGCCTGGTTTGGAGAAGACGTAACGAGAGGGGCTTACCTGCAGTTGTGATGCACGGGTACAGGGGAGGCGGCTGTAGCCAGTTCCCACTGGCATCCTTCATATGGGACCGGTCGGAAGCAAAAGTCTTCAGATACAAATCCGCTCGAACCACTCTGACTTTTCTAAACAAGCAAAACGCTTAAATGACAGGCGCTGTCGAATCCCCAGCATGGACATCAGCAAAAAATGGTCTGACTCTGCTCTGGTATCTTCCCATTAGGTCTGAACCTAATACTGATACTTGAGCACTGAGCTACATAAGAACAGTTAACCTGGAGCCTGGAAACCCACTTTTAACACATTTATTTTACAGACTGACATCTATATGCCAGCTAAGTCCAGAAAAAAGTGACAGGGTATGTGTGTCTGTGTCACTTTGTTTTTTAATCTTCAACATTTCCCAATGTATAACTCACAGGAGTATAACTCAACTCTGGTGATGTCGGTTACTTAGTGGTATTCTGGCTAGCCCAATTTTGTCAGATCTGGGGAGCTGACATATGCTGAATCAAGTTCATTATTATCTACACCATGGTTTCAGGCAGAGGTCTTTCCCATCACCTCCTGCCTGGTCCTCTTAACTGGAGATGTTGGGCAGGCAGGTTTGAACCTGGGATCTTCCGCATGCCAAGTGGTGGCCCTACTACTGAGCCAAGACATTCAGGCTGACTGTCTTTAAGAATCTGCAGAGGGGCCAGAGCTCAGTACTAGAGGATTTGCTCTGCCAGATTCAATCCCTGGCATCTCCAATTAAAAGGGTAAGATATTAGATGAAGTGAAAGACATTGAGAATTGTTGCCAGTCTGAGGAGGCCATGCATTCTCAACCAGGGTTTCTTGAATGGGGTGGAAGTCATTAATATTTTTAAAATTTGTTAAACATTTATCAGGTGATATGACCGTATTGATCATCAGCCAATCAGGGAGAAAAAAAATCCTGTACTTTTAACAGATGCTTTATGGGATGCTATTTAGTAATATCCGCAACCTTATTTAGCTCCAAGCTGTGAAAAGCCACTCTACAATTCCAAATTCAGCACAGCGTGTCACGTTCAAGTTTGTGCTTTTGAGCCTCACCTTCGAAATCCTGGCTCAAGAATATCATCAGATTTGAATGCCTCTTTGACGTAAGTGTCAAATGGGCATGGGAAAGGAAGCACCGTGTCGAGGTCATAGATGAAGTTCTGGTTCCCACTCGATACGTGAAGTAAAATAACATGGTAATCCTGAAAAATTGGAGAAGGCGGGGAAAACCCTGTTAACTGCATTTATAACAACTGTAGTTGTGATTATTACAGAAGCCTGGAAAATTCTAATCCCCTCTAAGCCAGAATTTTTTGGTGCAGCTAAACCAGAGGTAGTCAAACTGTGGCCCTCCAGATGTCCATGGACTACAATTCCCATGAGCCCCTGCCAGCGTTCACATGAGCCCCTGCCAGTCCATGGACATCTGGAGGGCCACAGTTTGACTACCCTTGACTAAACAGTCAGCTGGAGAAGACTCTTGCGAGTCCCTTGGACTGCAAGGCGAACAAACCGGTCAGTCCTAGAGGAGATCAGCCCTGACTGCTCCTTAGAAGGCCAGATCCTGAAGATGAAACTGAAATACTTTGGCCACCTCATGAGAAGGAAGGACTCCCTGGAGAAGAGCCTAATGCTGGGAGCAATCGAGGGCAAAAGAAGAAGGGGACGACAGAGAATGAGGTGGCTGGATGGAGTCACTGAAGCAGTCAGTGCGTGCTTAAATGGACTCCGGGGAATGGTAGAGGACAGGAAGGCCTGGAGGATCATTGTCCATGGGGTCACGATGGGTCGGACACAACTTCGCACCTAACAACAACAAGACTAAACAGCTGTTTTACCCAGCCAATCTGCTCAACACAATCACACTACTTACTTGGGGAAAATCACTCAGTCCTAGAGCTACTATTAGTAGAGGCAGTGGCGGGAGGGGTGTGGTGGACTGGGCCAAACTATGGCTCTCTAGATGTGCACAGAGTCCAATTACCATGAGCCCCTGACAGAATTTATACATCCTAGAGCAGGGGTAGTCAAACTGCGGCCCTCCAGATGTCCATGGACTACAATTCCCAGGAGCCCCCTGCCAGCGAATGCTGGCAGGGGGCTCCTGGGAATTGTAGTCCATGGACATCTGGAGGGCCGCAGTTTGACTACCCCTGTCCTAGAGCCTTATGTAGCCATGCCACTTAGTCTTCCTCAGCCCTAAGGCTCCCACTACTCCTAAAATCTCCCCAACCTGAACCATACCTAAACTAACCCTAATTTTAACCCGAGAATTTACCCTGACATAAATCCCTAAATTTGTTTACATATTTTTACATGCAAAATAACATCAAAAATATTTATATATCCCATGGCCTTTCCTAAATATCCCACTAAGCCTTCCCAATCCCCAATACTCCCACTTAAGCTAAAAAAGCCCCAACCCACACCTAAACTAATCCTAACCTAAGAATTTACCCTGATATAAACCCCTATTTTTAAAATATTTTAGCATATATCCCATGGCCTTTCCTAACCATGTCTTCCCCAGTTCAAATTCCCCAACCTGAGCCATACTTAACCTAACCCTAACCCAAGAATTTACCCTAATCTAAATCCCTATTTCTTACATGTAAAATAAGGTCTGCTGCTCTTAATCACTGCACCACACTGGCTCTACCTACGCAGTGTGCTGTATAACTCAGTAGCAGAGGGGAAGTTTTGCATGCAGAAAGTCTTTGCATGCAGTTCCATCCTTAGCAGTTCAATAGACAAGGAATCTCAGGTCAAAAGGCTGGGGAAGATAGTGGCCACCAGCAGGATTCAGAAGGGTGGACCAGTGGCCCAATTCAGTATAAAGTAGTTCCATACTTTTGTCCTGAAAAAGCAGAGCTAAATGTGCATTTCCTCACCCAGATCACTGGCTGATTTCCACCTCTTGACTTTTGCTTCCAAAGTGGTACCTGTAGGATTACAACAAACGAAGGTGGGGGTTGGGTTTTTTTTTTTTAATACTGTACTTTGTAAAAACCTTGACCACCCTCCCAGAAGCATAGGGCAGAGGGTGTGGCTTTCCCTGTCCTGGGGGGGGGCTAGCAATGCCCTAATTACTTCTCCGCCCCCTCTCTCCTTCCTTCCTATTCGAATTTCAGAATAGGCTATTAGGGATGGGGCAGTTTTTAGATTTTAATTATTTATTGTACACTGATTTTATACACATTTTTGTTTATGTTTTATTCTGATGTACCCTGCCCTTAGTCCAAAGAGAAAGAATGGGAAATAAAAACAATAAATAATAATATTATTATATCCTCATCATGTGAACCCTATGAGGTAGGCTATGCTGAAAGACAGCAACTGTCCTAAGATCAAAGAATGGGCTTCATGGCTAAATGAAGATTCATTTATTGATACCCTGCCTTTCTCCCTAAGGAAGATCCGAAGTGGCTTTCATGCCAGCTTGGTGTAGTGGTTAAGAGTGGCAGCTTCCAATCTGGAGAACCGGGTTTGATTCCCCGCTCCATCACATGCAGTCAGATGGGTGACTTTGAGCAGTCACATTTTAATTAGAGCTGTTCTCACATAGGAGCTCTGTTAGAGCTTCTTCATCCCCACCTACAGCCCAGGGTGGCTTTTGTGGGGAAAGGGGAAGGTGTTTGTAAGCCACTGAGACTCCTTCAGGTAGTGAAAAGCAGGGTATAAAGAACAGCTCTTCTTCTGTTCTCCATTTTATCCTCCAAGAAGTCTGTGAGGTAGGTTAGGTGACCATGTGTGAGCAGTCTAGGGTCACCTATGGCAGAATGAAGATTCGAACCTGGGTCTCCCACATCCTCCTTCATGTGCTAACTATTATACTCATCTGAATGAGAATGGCCACTTGTTGGTTTGTCTTTCTTTTTACTCAACTTGCTTCCTCCTCCTCTTGTTCCTTAAATAGGTGCCAGATTCCTGGGAACGTTGTGAGTGGCAACATTTGAACACAAAGTGACAGGGAAGAATTTAGTGATGGGTTCCCATTAATGGCAGAGAAGCAGGACCTATTGTCAATTCAGAACAACAACGATCCTCTTCTGGACAAAAAGTCATTAGCAAAGGGCCTGAAGCTACAGACAGCTACACACAGTATAGAATCTAGAATAGACTCAGGTGGGTAGCCGTGTTGGTCCGAAGCAATAGGAAAGTTTGAGTACAGGGGAATTTTAAAGACCAACAAAGTTTAATTGTTGGTCTTGTTGGGATATGCAAAATCTGCAGTGTGCATAATTGAGCAGAATTTCAAGGGTGTCCTGCGGGGGGCATCAGAAGACATGTATATTTAGCATAGGTAGAATAGGAACTTCTAGAAGGTTTTCAAATTATCTACTCTCTCACACATCTTGAAACTTTGCCAACAGGTTTTACAGGTGCCACTGGACTCTCAATTTTGTTCTGTAGAAACCTGGTGTCACATAAAGGGCCAGGCCGTATTTCTCACACCACTTTGTGCCTCAGCGTGAAGTTCCCACCCCAACTCACCATCCTTCTGTCATTGGAAATGAAAACGGCATGAAATTCTTCCAAAGGGTATCGATCCTGGCTTCGGATGCATTCGCAAAGCTTCCAAACGTTTTCCTCACTGCAGGGGGGAAAGTAAACCGAGATGATCTCAGAAGGTTAGTGGGGGAGTCTCATCCAGGAATGTTAAAGGCTAACAAAATGGCTATTCCAGAGATGGACTACAGCCCAGTTGGTAATGTGGGAAGATGAAAGATCTGTGGTGTGCATGATTCAACAACATATGAAGAATATCCTACACAGGGCATCAAAGGAGCCTCACGGGAGGGCAGTATACAAATGTAATAAATAAATATAATTAGCATAAATTATTCCCATGACTCACAAAGAGGGAGATAGTTGACATCTATGATATCTTTCTTTCTAAGACTTCTGTCCAAATTGTATTCTAAATATTCTAGAGTCTAATTCTACCTACCAGCCATATAGCATGGCACAGGTTCCATATAGGGTGCAAAGAGGCAAATTCATTTTGTAAAGGGGTCATCCCTTATGGAGAAAATACACAAATCCCCTTTGAGACATTACAATGTAGAGGGGAAAATGGAAATCGAGTGAAGGACCGCAATGCACTGTACAATCTGCAAATACTCTCCACTAATTTTTTCCCCATTATGCTATGCGTTAGTTAGGAAATTATGCTCTTGACTGTCATTCCACTGGAGGACCAAGTCAAGGTGCCCCAGGACTCAAAGCTGTGCGTGGCCTGGAGATGAACTGTAATTCCAGGGAATCCCCAGGTCCGGGTTGGAAAATACCTGGACACTTTGGGAGTGGGCGGGATGGAGTATACTGCAACGCGGTCCAGCCTCCAGAGCAGCCGTTACCTCCAGGTGAGCTGCAACCCCGGGGCATCCCCAGATCCCTCCCGGAGCCTGGCATCCCTGGCGGTCCCCAAGCAGAGCCGCCTCTGGGGCTCCTTACCAGTAGCAGCTGGTGTAAAGGCAGGCAGGGCGCGCAGGCACCGCGGGCTGATAGGCATCGGGGGCGCCTGCAAGCGGCTGGTCCATCCGGCCCCCTGCTCAGCGGGCGATGGGGTGGCAGCGCGGGGCTCATGGCCCGGGAAGACCAACCCAGGTGTCCCTTTGCAGCTGCACAAGGCTCAGGAAGTGTGCGGAGCGAGCGGCGCAGACGCTGCGCAACGAGGAAATCCTTCCCCGGGAAACCGGGCAGGGTTGCTGGAGCGAGGCGCTGGGCGTGTGTACTCCGGAAGGCAGCCCTGCCTAATTCTTTGGGCTGGCCTCCCGAGGATGCCGTGCAAAAGACCGCGCCGGTGCACGCTCCTCGGAAGGGAGCCGCGCTCGCCTCGCGGGGATCCCTCCTCAACCCTGGGCATGTTTGCTTGGGAGGAAGGCCCACTTGATTCCTTAGGATTGAGTCCCAAGGGGGTTGTGCATGGAATCCCACCTCTACCCTGGGCGTGTTTACTCAGAGGGAAGCCCCCGTTGAAGCATTGAGATTTACATTCTAGAAAGTTGGACATAGAACTCCTTCTTCTAGCAGTTAATTCCATCAATTTACTTTTAAGTATTTCTTTTCTTCTGGGCCTACTTGTTTTATCACCTTCACTGCACCCCCCCCCCAAGTTCTACTGCTGAGAGGGGGGGAAGCAATCCATGCATAACTTTATAAACCTCCCAGAGTGATTGGCCTTTTCTTATGGAAAATCTGAGTCAATTACAAGCCTGAAACTTGCTTCCTGGTTCTGCTTTTATTAAATGTAGCCCAAAATATCCAAGCAATGAGAGAGAGGGAAACCTGTCCATTATAAAAACACACAGTGCAAATGAACTCATGGAATTCTGTTGTTAGGTAATAAGTTCTAAGTAATTCATTGACAGCTTTGGAAACTGAGTACTCCACAGGCCCTGGGCATTGTCCTTCTTTTATTACCTATTGACAGTTTGGTTTTACGATTCCTATTCACTCTATCTGCTAGTCTGAGCAAAGCAAGCCCCAGGCTTGATTGAATCTTTGGGTGGGATCCCTTCCTTGACCAAGAGAGTGACCTTCAGTCACCCAGCCTTTTTCAGAATGATCCGTCAAACAAGCAAAAAGTCCTTTGATTTAATTTAATGTGATTTGATTAAGCTTCTCACATCTGTACAGTGCTGTAGATTCCTCATGGGCCCCTAGCGCCAAATAGTTCAGGCAGCTGTTTGCAGATAAGGGATCCACAGCATTGTATTGATGTGAGAGAGCTTAAACCTGCCTTTAGAGTTGGAAGGGGCCATACAGGCCATCTAGTCCAACCCCCTGATCAATGCAGGATCAGCCCTAAGCATCCTAAAGCATCCAAGAAAAGTGTGTATCCAACCTTTGCTTGAAGACTGCCAGTGAGGGGGAGCTCACCACCTCCTTAGGCAGCCTATTCCACTGCTTAACTATGACTGTGAACATTTTTTCCTGATATCTAGCCTATATCGTTGTATTCTCTCTCTTTTTACTGTTGAGGAATCCCTGAACCATTTTTCAGGCTTTGAGAACCCCTAGAAGTGCAATGGTGCAGAATATGGGTGGGAAGCATAGCAGTGTACATGACTGGGGCGCCTAGCCTTCCCGCCCAGGGTGCCTAGCCTTCCCACCCCCTCTAATCCCATCCTTGGCCATTCCGGGGAGGGGGGAGGTCAACATGACCATATCCAGTCATAAAGTTAAAGGTATCCCCTGAGCAAGCACCAAGTCATGTCTGACCCTTGGGGTGACGCCCTCTAGCGTTTTCTTGGCAGACTCAATACGGGGTGGTTTGCCAGTGCCTTTCCCAGTCATTACCGTTTACCCCCCAGCAAGCTGGGTACTCATTTTACCGACCTCGGAAGGATGGAAGGCTGAGTCAACCTTGAGCTGGCTGCTGGGATTGAACTCCCAACCTCATGGGCAGACAGCTTCAGACAGCATTTCTGCTGCTTACCACTCTGCGCCACAAGAGGCTCTATATCCGGTCATACCACCTGATAAAAATATCTTTAAAATAATTAACTCTCAGCCATTCAGGAAACCTTTCCAGTGCTGTCAAGAAACCCTAGAGTGTCATGAAACCCTGGTGGAGAAAGCATGGCTTGGCATGGCATGGCTTCTGTTTTTGTACTTGTATGTGTTGGTATATAGCTTCTACCTCACAGGGTTGTTGTGAGAAAGAAAGGAGAGGGAGGGGTGTTTATTTCGTCTGTATATTGTAATCCTGCCCTCTCTCTAAAGAGCATATGTGGCTGGCTTTCTCCTCACTTCTATTTTATCCTTGTACCAACCCTGTCTGGTAGGTCAGGCTGAGGGGGTGACTGATCCAAGACCATACAGCAAATTTAAAGGAAGAGAAGGTTTGGATTTTTATCATCCAGACCAGGGGTAGTCAAACTGCGGCCCTCCAGATGTCCATGGACTACAATTCCCAGAAGCCCCTGCCAGCATTCACTGGCAGGGGCTCCTGGGAATTGTAGTCCATGGACATCTGGAGGGCCGCAGTTTGACTACCCCTGATCCAGACCCTAGCTCCAGTACTCTTGAGACTCTCACTATTCCATATAGTTTACCCAGAGCTCTTTAAGTGTAGGCTTAGGACATATTAGTAATAATGTATATAATGTATTGTGTATTAGTTTCTGCTGACTGAATTTTTTCTTTCTTTCTGTACTTGAGTTATATAAACCTGGTTATGCTTATTAAGAAGGTAATCTGGGCTGTGGAAAGCTTATGCGGCAGCTAACAAGATGTGCAAATGCTTAAAAAAACTTTTTTTGCAGTAATAGACTGGTAGTCCAGCTTTGGAAAAATTAGGTGTGACATGACTCATGCACACAACAGCTTATTAAAGGTATGCAGCTTTACAATGTTTAGGCTTCCCATTCCCAAGGCTCCCAGCTGCGGGTTGGGAAATACCTGGCGATTTCTGGGGCGGAGTCTAGAGGTGGGGTTTGGGGAGGGGCGGGATCTCAGCGGGATATAATGCCATACTGTCCACCCTTGAAAGTAGCTTTTTTTCCCAGGGGGACTAATTTTGATCGTCTGGAAACAGCGGGAGATCTGCAGGTGCTATCTGGAGAGTGGCAACCCTATCCAGCCCCCTCCCTGGCTTCTATCTAACACGTTAGAATATAGGAAAGCGGGCTTTCGTAAAATGGAAAGGCGAGCGGGCGGGTAGGTGGCTGCGCCTTTAAACAAATTCTTATTTGAATCCCGCTTGGCACACACCGGCAACGCCAGGCCGATCGGGCGCAACCGAAGGCAGCCAATCAGAGCCCGGCAAAACAAGCTGCTCGCCTGAAAAAACTTCTGCACGCGCCAAAAATTCCGAAACGGGGAAAGCGCTCAGTGATGTCTCCTTCCGCGAGCAGTGGCGCTCGGCGGAACTTTTCCCCCCTGAGAAAAATAGCCCCCGATATAGACGCGGTTTAAAATCGCAGAATCGTTTTGTGGTCGGCTTCGGGCGGACGGCAGATCGCGGTACGTGAAGCATTTTATCCTCGACTAGTGTTTTGAGCGGGTTGCCGCCGGAGGGAAAGGGCTGTGGGGCGGAGGGATCCGTGAGGCGGCCCCGTCGGTCTGTGGCGCCAGAATTCGGGGGCTGCCTGGAGAAGTGGCGGAAAGAGTCGGGGTCGCCGCCTGATTCGGGGCCGGCCATGGTGATGCTCCGGAGCGGTTGGGGCGGCTCGAGCCGGCCGGGCGCGGAGGAGGAGAACGATGGCGGGGGCGGCAACGGCGCGGCCGCCCCCTCCACCACCGCGAGCCGCCGGCGGGACGGGCCGCCGGGGTCCCTCTACGACGCCATGGAGACGAGCTCCGTCTTCCTCAGCCTGGACTCGCCGAGCCCTTCCTCGCCCCGGAGCAAGCGAAGCAGCCGGTCCGGGGCGCCGCGGAACGGGTCTCGAGCCGCCGAGGTGAGCGGGACGAGGGAAGGCAGGCCCTGCGGGGGCCCCGGGGCCGCGGGGAGGCTCGGCGGGCGAGCCTTGATTTCGAGGGCTTCCGAAGAAAAAGTCTGCCACGGCTGCCTTTCCTTTCCTTTCTTTTCTCTTTTAAAACAAACACTACACTTTGCATCCCAAGCCAGACTGGATTAGGGTGCCAGGAAGAAGCACAGTAAGAAATTCCCTTCAAAAAACTTAAGATTTCCAGCCGAGACTGGAATGTGGGGATCGAGGCATCTCCGTCCCCCGCCTGGAGGTTGGCAACCTTAGGAAGCCCGGGTCATTCTGCCGCGGCCCTCCCCCCCGCCTCCCTCCCAATTTTAGCTGCCCTCAACCCCCGCCGCCAATGTTTGCTTAAAATTGCCGTGAAACAGAGAGGGCGAACCGGTCCCAAACTAACTGCGAGTGAGATCCAAGGGGCAGGTTGCAGGCGAAGAAGTAAGGATCCAGAGATGTGAGATCCAAGGAGTACTTGATTTATTCAAAACAGGAACAGGCCAAAAATAAATAAAACGGGGTTCCAAAATCCCTTTTTGGCTCGCTCTTTTGAATAAATCAAGTACTATTCGGATCTCACATCTCTGCATCTCTGGAAATGCTTCACCTGCAACCTGCCCTCTTGGATCTCAGGCGTACTTAAAATTGCCTGCTGCTTCTAATATTTGGTAGTCATTTCAGGCATCTGTCCCACCCTTCCCCCAGGCAGATCCAGGTGCATAGTGGTGTAGGTCTGAAGTAGCAGAACAAAATTGGAGTCCAAAGGCACCTTTAAGACCAACCAAGTTTAGTTCTAGGTGGTGGGCATGACCAATTCCTCAGACAGTGAAACAGGAATAATCAGTGGAGACAGAAGGACAGTAAATAAGCAGGAAATTAGTAAACAGCATCGGGAGGATATCTCACAAATATGCTGCATGATATCTTGCTAGAATCACAGTTGTCAGCCCTTTGAATTCAGTTGCCGTTCTCAAAAACATAAGGGGAATAAAAAGACTGATATATCTGTTATTCTAGCAAGATATTATGGTTGCAACAGGTGTCCTGGAAAAGCATCTGCTCTTTCCTCATTTTCTCTTCTGTAGCTTTTGTGGGCGCTTTCTAATAATGAACTACTTCATGCTTTTGGAACAGGATTTTGTTACTGTTTTGGGATATTTCAGCTGCTGGATTAGATAGGATGCTCCACAAAGTCACTGTTGTGTATGTATTTTAATGTATCTACCTTCAGTACTCTTGTCATTACATGAGGATGCGAGGTCATTGGTGTTCTATGAGAGAATCATCAGTTCCCCTTTGATTAGGTGCTCTCCTGAGAATCTTCATACTTTTAAACATTGGGATTATTCAGGCCTTGTGCATATTGTCCTTTTGCAAATAAAGTATTCCCCAGGCCCAATCATATGCTGGAGAAAACATATTGGTCTGAAGGAGATGTAGCAGCATATGCCCTTCCCACCCTAAATACAACATAGGTTGGTTGCATAAATTCAAAGGCTAGTGGGGTGGGGCATGTTTGATTTAACTGGTTACATAATTATGTGTCTGTCTCAATTTACTAGTTGCAAAAGCACATTAATGTGCTTGGCACTGTCAATAGATAACTTATTTCTAGTTAGAAGGTGTAATTTGTGCAAATAGTGACCAATGGAATAAGCCATCTAGGAAAATTATGATGCCTTTTGTTTGAGTGATTCAAAAAGTTAAAGCAATAGTTTACCCTGTTTCTGACCCTGTTTGATGGTAGCTTTGCTCTGCTAGATTTGAGTCCAGTAACACTTTAGAGACCAAGATTTCCAAAGTATGTGCATTTGAGTCAAAGCTGTCTTTCTCAAGTGGTATTTTTGTGATTCATAAGGCAGGTGTATATTAATGTGTTATTGCCTAGGAAAGCTCTTCTCCAAGTAAGCTAGATTCAGGTGGGTAGCTGTGTTGGTATGAACTAGCAAAACAAAACTTAACTCCAGTGGCACCTTCAAGATCAACAAAACTTTATTCAATGTGTGAACTTTTATGTGCATATACACTTCCTCAGACAATGACCTAGTTAACCTAGCAATTAGGTAGTACTGTTGGGATTTTGCAGGAATGTCCTTTAAAGATTAGGGTGATGCTCAATCCAAAATGCAATATGGGGGCAATGGCATGTTTTGTTAAAAAAAAAATCCCTGATCCTTTTTTTAAAAAGCAAAACCAAACTAGAACTGCCTTACAGTTTTCAAAGAAGGGAACTTGTATGGGGTCTGAATTAGTGTCTAGAATAGCTAGTTGCTTGGTTTTTTTCCTCTGCAAAACAAATATACGTATTCCAGTCCTCTGACTGGTTTCTGAGAACAAATCTTCATAATGGATAACAGTTTGCTGTAGTTACAGACAGGTATAAGTTGTATTAAAGAAAGTATGCTAGAATCACTTTTATTGTTCATTAGTACTAAACTTTGTTCCCAGTGTTATTCATTTATATACCACTTTCTCCCCATCATTCCCTTCTGCACTTTACCCTCCAAAGCCTTCCTCTATGTAACTGGCCCAAGGTCACACAGTGAACTTGCATGTCTGAGTAGGGATCTGACCCTGGTTCATCCAGATTTTAGCCTGACATTCTCATCACTGTACCATGCAGGCTGCTTAATTTGCTGCTCTTCAGTTTTTAATATGCTGCTGGATTTCTGCTTCATTTTCCTGAAATCAAGCTCATAAATTTGTGCAGTGGCTAGTGTTTTTTTCCCTGTGTATTATAACATTGGCCGACAAGACTGTTATCCTTTGTTGTCTTAATCATTCCAAGTTTAACAATTTTGTCAGCAAGGTGGAGCAAAGCTTCTAAATGTAATCTGTGTATGCTCTTGTATCTCTTTAGGAGTTCGCTTCAGACAAAGAATGTGAACATTTTACAAGGCATTCGGTAAGAGTTCTGCAAAAGAATAACCAACGATACTCAGATTCAAGTTTTGGAAAAAGCATGGCAATGTTAAGCGAGAATGGTATTAACAGAAAACATTTTACAAGGTAATTGCTTTTTATTTCTTGCAAATAAGTTAGCAAAATCCTGTTGTCCTTTCTGACTCTGAGCAGAGTCTTCAAGTAATAGTACCCTCATTCGGCAAGCAATAGTACCTTCATTCTAATAAGAATTTCTAATAAGAAATTTTAAAAACCTGCATTCGTTTTTGCTGTGTTCTGTGGCATACTAAATGAACAGTGAAATCTTGGTGAACTGATACTTGATATAACCCAAATCTGTAGGTACAATTAGTGTAGACCAAGTTGTGTTGGGTGCAGTAATATCAGTCTTATGAATGATGAACAGAATTTATGAAATATATGGTTTCCTATTAGAATTCTCACCAAATATCTTCCTAAAGATCAAGAACCCTGTGGAAGGAATACATGGGGCAGTAGATGGAAATATGTAATCCATCTGAATGGAGCAAGGCTTCTTATGGGAGGGGGTCCATTATTTGCTCCCTCCAACTAAGATCTTTGCATTTTATTCTAAGTATCCAGATACTTAGGCACAGTTTTTGGGGAGAGCTCTAACAAAAGCAGGGGGGCCGCAGAAGAGTTCCTTCTGGGAACTCTTTCCTGTTCACAGTACATGAGAAAGCCAATATAAATGATTTAGCTCTTAAATTAATAAAAACCAAACAACTAGGGTCACACAATATAACTGATTTCAGAAAGCCGAGTGCAATATCTTACATGCCAGTTTTTTAAAGTTTTGAATCCTAGTGTTTATTTATTACTCTATTTTTGAAACAAAAACTGGACTTCTGATGCATTTTATAAATTCAAAGCAAATGCTAATAGAGATTAAGTTACAGTTTTAATAATACTGCTGGAAGGATGCCTGTCCAATATGTCTTCCTCTGGGCTCAGTAGTGGCAGTTGAAAGAAGGCGGGGTTTTCACCTGAATCTGATGTATAAGAACAGTGGGAAGTAATTAGCTGTTTCTTATTCTGGCCTCTCAGTGTTAGCCAAAAGAAAGAATAATATAGGATATTGTCTGAAGGACAGTTTTCATGATTATATGACAACTTAATCTACCTTAGATGTCTCAGGGCCCTGGTGACCCAACAAAATCAACATTTTAAATAGTTTAGGTACAATTTAGATATGTATTCTGCCTTTTCCGAAAAGGTTCAGGATGGATTACAACAATAAAACAATTGCATATAAAATACATAAGTTTTTTTTTAATTTTCATATTTATAGGCTGACGCTGTCAGCCAGTCAGCTTGTGATAGCTAACAACATTTAAAATCTATAAACAGCATATAAAAACAGTTAAATATTGGTCTAACCCTCCTGTGCCAGTCAACCACCACCACCATGGACTGCTGGTAGGGCTCCAGAGCAGTGGAATAGCCATTTTCTAAATGCTGGAGGAGGGGCAGATCTCCCCTTTTTGGCTGCCTGGCAGAAGAACTCTGTCTTGTAGGCCCTGCAGAACATATTAAGCTCCGTCAGGGAGCTCTTCCGGGAGCTCATTCCACCAGGATAATAAAATCAGACACTGGCCATGCATAAATAATAAAATATAGATAAGTAAATGGCTGGCTGAGTTCAAGGAGGGTGAACGGAACAAGATCAGAAGAAGGCCTCTGAACAGGTCTGACTGACAAGCTTGTGGAAGCTCAGAAAAAGAGTTGGCTCTCATATGCTGCTTTTCTTTACCTAAATGAGTCTTAAAGCAGCAGACAAGCCTGTGAAGTAGGTGAGGCTGAGAGAGCCCTGATATTTATCAGTGCTGTGGTGAGCCCAAGGTCACCCAGCTGGCTGCATGTGGTGGAACGGGGAATCACCAGATTAGAAGTCAGTGTTCCTAACCAGCTCATCAGATTAGAAGTCAGTGTTCCTAACCACTACATCAAACTGGTTCTTGGTCCCACAGGGCTTGAAATTCATCTAGTGAGGGATTCCACCAGGATGGGGCCATTAAAAATGTCTTTGTCTTGGCAGTAGCCCAGTAGAGCATTTGGAGACCTGACACCGCCAACAAGCTGTGTGATGATAAGTGCAGTGTACAAAGGGAATTATAGTGGGAGAGTTGGTCCCTCAATTTTATCAATTGGTGATCTGTCTATAGCCAAAAGTTGAATAAATAGTGTTCTGTATTCCTTGCCAGTGCTAAATTCTTTCTCATGATCAGGAAGATTCTAGTACTGCTTCTAGAGAAAAGTGGTGAAATCAAATATCAGACCCAATGTGCAGCTTTGAGATTTAACCAGTGTTATTATTTTTTCCGTAGGCAACTGGCCAGACTGCAGGCAGATAATAAAAAGGATGAAGACTGTGAAGAAGGTAATTTAGTAAATAAAAATCTTGTGAATTGGTGAGTGGTAAAAGGACTTAGTGGACCGCTGAGCATATCATACTTTCTGTTCAGGGCTTTCTATCAGCTAAGGTGGATGGCTATATGTAAAAGGTATCAAAGTTAAATTACTCTCTGATATAAGGGATTTGAGTTCTCTTCACTGCAGTAATAGGGACTCCAGGGGTAACGTTGCTGAAGACAGGTGAATGCAAGGTGGTAGAGAACAAGAAAAGAGTAGGCTGAGAAAAAGATTTGAGACAAGTCATCAGTGAACCGAGGAAGTACCTACAATTGTTAGGAGGGGCTGAGCAGGAAACTAGAAGGGAGTACTAGAAACGTTAGTTGGCCCAAAGGATGCAGGACAAAGCATGCCATGGCCTGAAATCTGTGGAAACTTAAGTTGGGAAATGTGGAGCAGAAGCTAGGACTGGGGAAATCTTTGGAAGAAGGGCCTGAATTACAGTATTGGTGTGAGAGATGCGAGCAAGCAAGGAAAGTTTTTAGGGGTGAATTTTGTGGGCCAGAAAGCCAAGAAATAAAAGGATTGTTACATATGGGATCTAGATTCTGATAAGGAGTTCTGTCATGTGAGGCTTCTGTTATTGCACCATTGTGATCTGGCATTCTGGAGGGAGCAGTGATAGTTGAAATGTACGTCTAGTCAGCCAGTTATTTGACTGCAGGATTTGAGAAGTGTATTCTCCAGAATGTAGCTTTGTTGCTTCAGATTTGGCGGTGTATAATTTGAGGTGAGGCCATATTTTCAGATGTAATGGTACTTAATTTTCAATATCTTTACTGAAGCAATTCTGTATGGATTATATATTTAACTAGTGATGAGGCCCGTCTTAAAAGCGGGCTGGGGGATGGCGCCCTGACAGCTCACAGCAGCAGGCTGTAGAGAGTGGCAAGACCATGGTGGAGGACACAGTGGCCTTCCCCTGCCCCTACCAGTGGTGATGGCATCACAAATGGCAAGGTGCCAGTGGGTAGGCAGCCACTTGTATCGTTGTTAGGGAGGAGACGGGGAAACATGAATGACCATGACCTGCTGACTCCATGCTTGGGTGAAGGGGGAGGTAGGGAAGAGCTTCTGGCCTACAGTGGAGGAGGGCCCTCCCAGTGAGGGCCAATTATAGCCCCCCTGGTGCTTCTGGGCAGTGCTAGCTCCTCTGAGTGGCCCTCAGGGAGCAGGGTCCTCCCTCCCCAAGGACCAAGCAGATGGCTGGCATGTCAGAAGCACCCTTTACATTTTACGTGGGATAATGATGATGATTTTGGACGTGCCCTCAGAGTGCAGATCAAAATATCTGCGTATTGGTCTCAGGTACTAAAATGGGAGAGATTTGTATAAACCTGGGAGAACCAGGATGGGGGGCAAACAAGCAAGAGGGAGCAGCACCTGGTATGGTAGGATAGAAAATCTATTCTTGTGGTTTCTAATGTGTTATAATTTAGTGAGTACCAGACTTCTGGAATGTTATAAAAGTGAAGGTACTTTTCAAAGCAGTAAAATTCTTAGCGACTTTACAATTTAAGGTAACACAAATCTAAGGTTCTTTGGTAATCCTAGCTGTCCACTAAAACATATAGTTACTTCATAATTCTTCAAGAGCAAATAATTCACACTGTCTTCTGACAGCAGGGATAATTCAGACAGCAGGGATAATGTGGAGACCCCTTCCCCTCCTTAGCCATCACTTAATTATTTTCATAATCTTGTGCTCAAGTGACACACCAATGTATAAGGGAACTGTAGGCAAAGCCAGAGGTTATATTTCTCCCTCAGCCATGCTCATGCTTCTAAACAGATAATTTGCTCTGTTTTTTAAATGTCTTTTGGTATTGACAGATATTGTATACTTTAAAATGTGTATAGTTGATCTCTTCCTTGAAGGAGGCTTTTTAAATAGGACTGTAAAGTAAAGGTTTATATTTACGTATAAAACAATAACGAAGATAGCATTTCAAGGGAAGTATATTTAGTTCAAAATTATCACATTTATATTATGGTATGTTCCACATCTTATTTTTCTCTCCCAACTTTGGTTTAAAATTGCTCTGAAGGGCCACATTACTCTCTGGGTATTTCAAGAATATTCACTGATAATGATAGATACAGCTGAAAGTTATCCCTCACTCATGCCTGCATATGGAATCAGAGTCATCAAGTTGGAATGCACCCTACAGGGTCATCTAGTCCAGCGCCCTACAGAATGCAGGAAATTCAGAACTATCTGCCCATTTACAGTGACGTCAATTCCATATCCAGATGATGCCCCCCCCCCAAAAAAAAACTTCTCAGAATTCCTAATTAGCTTAATCTGGAGGAAATTTTCCTTCCGACTCCAAAGTGGTGATCGGCCACTGTGAATTAGCCTTGTGTCTAATTCATAGGGGTATTTCTTTTTTTTAAATTATGTAGTGTAAAGTATACAGGATATGCCACATACTTAGCCATAATTCCCATGCAAACTATATGTGAACCAATTATATCCTCCAAGATACAGTATCTAAAAATGTGTTTCTCTTTGCATAAACAAACTAGTGAAGATGCTTTTCCGGGGTTTTTAAATAATTAGGTACTGTAGTTCCTGTCACAAAATCCCTCAGACCAAGAGTAAATACTAAGCCTGGTAATGGTGCAGAAGAAAATGGAGATGTCGAAGTCCGCCGCAGTTGCAGAATTAGACGGAGCCGCTACAGCACAATGAATCAATCGGTTCTGTTTGACAAGCTTATTACGAAGTAAGTTTTGTGTGTATTGTCAAAGTCTGAAGAATTTAAAAGCTTTTTAAACAAAAGTCCTTTGAATTGTGTTGGGTGATGAGCTAGAGGCAATGATGATGGGTTTTCTAGGAAATATTGAATCAAGAAATTTTCTAATTTGAATAATGCTACAAAAGAATGCAAACTGTACGTTAAAACTTTGTCCCTGTAGAAATGGTGGGATTTGTAACACAACAGCCCTGAAGACTACAAGTAAACAAATGTTGTAGGGCAGAAAAATTTCCACCCCATATTATTTTTGGTCTTACCTTCAGGAATGACTTTACCAGGGTTGCGAGTGGAAAAGGACTATGTGAATATTCTGTGTATGTTCTTGTGGGGCCTTCTGGATGCTAACGTGTCCAAATATTACACTTCTTAATAATGCTTGAATAGTTCTAAATACAAGTATAATACATTCTCATTGTCCATTTTAAATGATTGGCTTCTTTGTACTTGATTGTCTTAGCTCAACAATGCAGGATGGCATGTTCATCTTATTATATGAAAAAATATTTGAAATAAGTAATATTTTTTACACTTTTATCAGCACTGCAGAAGCTGTATTACAAAAAATGGATGACATGAAAAAGATGCGCCGGAGACGAATGATGGATTTGGAAGACCTTGGGGTATTCAATCATGCTGAAGAGGTAATGTATATTCAGTTTATGCAAAGAACAATGTCTCTTTATTTACTTTGTTAAATGTATTTTGCTTCATTACTTTACTTTTGCAAGTATGGTAAATATTGGGTAAATATTTTCAGAGGGTTGTTATTTGAGGAGCATTCCACAGATATATTCATACATTCTTAGGTGTTTGTTTAAAATTATGGACCTTGTTTTCATTTGTACATCTCCTAGGTTGACCAACAAGTTTTCAAGTATGAAATAAGAAAGAGGGAACCCAGAAGGACATGTACTTTATTTCCCCCTGAGTCCCATTTCCTAAATCCTCTCTCCTCCTGGCAACCTGTACATCTACTCCTTAGTTCCTTTTCCTTCCAAGTCACCAACCAGCCTTTCATTTATTTGTATCCCCTTCAGCCTTATTTAAAGGAGCTATAGCATTCTTCTCTCCTTGTAACAGCCGTATGAAGAAGATTAGGCCTGACTTGTTTTCTATGAACTCTCATGCATAGAAAGCAACTCAGTGTTTTCTTATGTCATTTTAGGAAAACCTTGATGTATACTCATGTGGGAAAACAAAAAGAGGGATTCCAAGGATTGATGAAGAGACCACAGATAACCAGGATGGGAGTGCAGGTAACTGCTGCTTTGAATGTTCTGGTTGTGTGACATATTAAATGCTGCACTTATATTGATTTCTCTGTTTTAGAAATGCAGGAAAAAACACCTTGAAAAAGACCATGTGGTCCAAGAATTTATCCATTGAAATGCTTTTGCAGTTTATCTTTACAACTGTAGAAAATATTATTTGTTTTAATGAATCTGCACTTACTAATCGATCTCCTAGAGCTATATTTCCTAAAATCTGCTTGGAGTGAATAAACTATTTTTAAAGTTAAATTATTTTGTATTAATCAGAGTCTTCAGAAGAAGGAGAAGACCAAGAAGATGAAGATGGGGAAGACAATCGAAAGCGCTATGACCTCAGAAAGCGAAAAACTGTAGTGCACTATCAAGCCTCACCAGAAAGTAGGTTGCTTATTGCTGTGAAGTTATGCTTAGAAAACATTTATCTTATTGTAAATGGATTCCTTCGTTTTTACTCCTTACATGTGTGCTTAATATCATAGTTATACACCACTTCAGTTTTTTAACCATTGAAATAGACCTGATTTCTGCAAACTTGCCAGTGTAAAGGAACACAAAGGCTTTCCTGAAATGAGCCAACTTAGCTATTACTGTGTTTTGATCCTGCATAAGCATGTTATTAGCCCATGTATCTTCACTTATTAACATAGGCAGAAATGTATGACAGTTCTTTTTGTTAACAGAACCTAGGCACCAAAGGAAGCCCAAATTATTTTATCCTGATGCTGCCTCTGCTGTAAGGCGAAGATTTCCCTTCAGTCCTGCGGGCCCAAGGAGCCCTTACTGCAAAAAAATGAACAGGTTAGCTACCGTCTATGATAATGATCTACTATTAGTACTTCAAATGTCCTCTCTGTTCCTTCAGTTACTGAACCAGCAGTGTCTTCAGTAATTTCTGTGTTCTGTAAGAATACTTGGCTCACTGCTGCTTTAATCAAGTGGTTTGTCAGAAAGCAAAGTTGTGATACTTCTGTATGTTGGCAAATAGTTTTTTAATAAGCTGTTCTTGTACTATGATTATGTAGGCTGATGGTGGACATGGTAGCTTGCCTTCATATGAGTACTGGCATGGCATACCATTTTGAGTAATGCTGGGATTTGTGTGTGTATCGCTTACTGAGTGTGAATTAAACATTTCATAGTACATGAATACTTACATTGCTTTATACTTTTAAATAAAAACAGACGGAAGCATGCAATTCATAACACTGATTCTACATCGTCATCGTCATCTGATGATGAACAACACTTTGAAAGGCGTAGGAAGCGAAGTCTGAATAAAGCATTAAGCAGGTATCTTTTTTGCAAACTTCTCCTACTCAGAAAATAAATGCTACCTTGTAATATTTATCAGTAAAATAAGATACGGTTACTGAGAAGCTGCATTCATGCAAGCTTTCCTGGGGTTAAATATAATGCTGGAGGAGAATGGTGTATATTGCTTGGTCACTTCTAATGTATTTCTAGACACCTTCATATTAAACATTTTTAACTTGACAGGAGAAAATAACCTATTTGTGATAGCATTTTGTTTTCTCCTACATGTTAACAACTGATTTTTGAACCAGGTGCCTTCCACTGAACTTCAGAAAAGATGACTTGAAAGGAATCCATAAGGATCGTATGAAAATTGGAGCAAGCTTAGCTGATGTTGATCCAATGCAAATTGATTCCTCAGTAAGTCTAATATTTCCGGTTCATTGTAATATGTTACTGAATGCTTTAAAAATAAACATGTTTCAGAATGCAATTGCAGGCTGCTTGAACAATCTGATTGTTCAAACAATCTTGATGACACTGCCTCAGGTGTCTGTCTGTCTGTCTGGCTTTCCTTTGGCTGCAGTGACCCTGTTCACCTGTAAACTTTTCCTTCCATAGGTTCATTTTGATAGCGTGGGCGGACTCTCCAGCCATATTTCAGCTCTAAAGGAGATGGTGGTTTTTCCATTGCTTTATCCAGAAGTATTTGAGAGGTTCAAAATTCAGCCTCCAAGGTATGACATTTAAACATATGTGGCTTCTAATTAGCAGAAGCAACAATTCTTGAAATCTTGGCCATCAATTTTTATCAACTTTCCGCCTTGTCATTTTGGTCTGTTACGATTTTGTTGTCTGTTTTAATGGGGTTTTACTGAGGTTTTTATTGGACATTCTGTAACCTGCCATGAGCTGGTCTCAAGACTGGTGGGAAATAAATTGAATAATAATAATTTGTCTTCAGAATATATACACATGCTAGTAGAAAACAGGTGGCAGAGAGCTTCAGAAGCAATTTCTATTGTGATACAGGTGAGAGAAGGGAAAATGAAAGCTCTAGTATATAATTCTTAGGTACCTTTTTAGAAGCACTGCTAAAAGTTATATCCAGTTATCATGAAGTTGGTTGCAGCGTTGAATAATGCAATTCTCTTAACTGACGATTTCACATTCCTATTTTTGACAGGGGTTGCCTTTTCTATGGTCCACCAGGGACAGGGAAAACTCTTGTTGCCAGGGCCCTTGCTAATGAGTGTAGTCAAGGTGACAGACGAATCGCGTTTTTTATGAGGAAAGGTGCCGATTGCCTCAGTAAATGGGTAGGAGAATCTGAGCGTCAGCTTCGCCTGTTATTTGATCAGGTAAACCTGCTTGCTTTTTCTCTCAGTTGCATTCTGTGTGGCTGCTTTAGTTCTTACGTATCCAACTTCCCTTCTAGGCCTATCAGATGCGCCCTTCGATTATATTCTTTGATGAGATAGATGGTCTTGCTCCTGTACGGTCCAGTAGACAAGATCAAATTCATAGGTATGAACCTAAAATTTAAACGTATGGTTGTCTTTTTAATATTGGCTTGAACCTTTGAAAACCTGGGATCAGTTAAGTTTGGTTTCTTATTTATGGTCCTCAAGCTATAACGCCAAAGAAAGATTATAGAGGATAGACTACAACGGATCTGTTTTGTTTGGAGAATAGAATAAAAAGAATAAATATGAATACAAGCTTAATTAGTGCCATCATGGTGTTAGTCCACATTTCTTTTCATGTTTTTTTTTTTAAATAGTTCAGAAGGCTCATCCGATAACTCATTTGCATTTTCAAATTATTCATTTGTTCTTACTGGGAAAAGATCCATTGTAAATAGTACTTGTAGAAATACTTGGTTGTACATGTCATTGTTTCCATTTTTGTAATGGGGAAGTTGTGTTGATTTAGTGTAACTTATTTAAGAAATCCTTGAAATTAGCCACCTAAGAACAATTGTTTAACTGCAACACCAGCTAACACCATTCCATGTCAACACCAATTTTGAGCAGCTCAAATACTTACCCGGGTCATTTCAAGTTTGCTTTTATGTTACCTCTGGCATAGCCATTGGATCAGAGGCTAAGCAGCAGCATCTACTAAGCAACTGGCTCGTTATGTCAGTATCGCTAGTCCCCAAGGACATATTGGATTGCCATGATTGTGTCTCATGTATTCTTCTGATCTTGCCTGTTAACTAACTTAGACATTACAGCTAAATGGCTTTTGTACTGGTGAGATTATTTGAGTTGCTTCATGATCAAACCATTAGAAAGTGTCATGAGTTTCTGAACATCCTGGTAGAAAAGGTTTTCATCATCCTAATTCCACAGAAATTGTTTAGATCTAAAAACCTTATTTCATAAAGTTGTCCTCAATCTATTCAAGAAAAATCACTGGTTTCCTATTCATTGCTGCAGGTCCCCGCCCCCGTATCATCTCTCTAAAAACTTAGTGGGATTCCCCTGCCTTTTTTTGGGGGGAGGGTTCACATGAATCCAAGTAGTAGTGAACATATTGTTATTTTCTAGTTCTATTGTGTCCACACTGCTTGCACTGATGGATGGCTTAGACAGCAGAGGCGAGATCGTGGTGATTGGAGCTACCAATAGACTGGATGCTATAGATCCTGCTTTACGGAGGCCTGGGCGTTTTGACAGAGAATTTCTTTTCACATTGCCGGATAAAGATGTAAGAATATCCTTTTTATTTATGAATATCTGGGACCCACTGAGTCCATGGGATGAGGGAGCCTATATCTGACAGATTGAAGAACTTAATTTCAGTGTTTGTCAGTCTTGCTTCATCAGTATTCCATTCTTCTCTAAATGGTACCATATGGGCTGGAAGTGGTAAAGTCCTTCATACTGTGTCTCATAGCATCCAAGAGTTTTTGAGGCTGTCCTAATGGGCTGGTTGGGTAGAGTGTTGAGCACTTAGAGGAGGCTTTCTCAACCAGGGTTTTATGAAACCCTGGGGTTTCTTGACAGCCCTGGAAGGGTTTCCCAATAATTTTTAATAGATTTTTAAAATTTGTTAAATTTTTATCAGGTGATATGATATACAGTCACGTCAGCTGCACCACCCCCAGTTGCCAATGATGGGCCTGGAGTGAATGGGAAGGGAAGAGACCCTGGGTGGACACATACACAGCCATGCTTCCCAACAAAGATCTTAACTAAAACTGCCTGTCACATCTGCTTAACCAGCCAACTTTTCTCCTTTTTTCCTTATTTGGAAGTCTTTTACTCCTTAATGCCAATGTTCTTTAAACTTAAATAAACAAATATTGGAAATGTTGTCTATATCTACAATATAAGGTTTCATTTTCAATGCTCCTCCAAATGTCTTAATCTTTCTATTAGGACCCCCCCCCCCCTTTCTGTACACTTAGAATGAGAGGAATTATTTGGCAGACATGGGTTTCTCACAAAAAGTAAAAATATTTCATAGGAGATTATTTCAGTGCTCCCTAAAATTTTGTTTTACTGTCAGGAGAACTTAAACACCCACCCTACCCCTGTGCTCTAAACTTTGTATGGGTTTTATGTCACATCTGTCTTGGCTCTCCTAAAACATGGTCAGTAGCTTGACCTTGAAATGTTTCTGGTCTACTGTGTTTTTCAGCGTTCAGTCTCATACTTCCAGAAAACTAAAGCATGAACATTGCCTTGTGTAATGTCTGGTTGAGCTTAATAAGGAGTATTACATGAATAATATCCTGGTGAATTTTATTCTGAAACGTCAAATTTCAGCCTTCTTGCTGCATTCAGTGGTCCATCTCCTGCCCAAACTTCTTGCCTAAGCTTGGTTAAGATCAGGCTGAAAAAATGAGCTAAGGGGAAGAAGGAATACTCAGACATCAGTGTTGAAAACTGCCTTGATCAAAAGTTGGAAAATAGTTGTTGCTTTTCTAATTTAAAAAAATGGTCTTGAGGCTGGAAGAATTTGTCAAATTAAGTATTTGTGTTATTAGGCAAGAAGAGAGATCCTCAAAATTCATACACGAGAATGGTCTCCTAAGCCATCAGAGATGTTCCTTGAAGAGTTAGCTGCAAAGTGTGTTGGTAAGATAAGAATCTTAAGTAGAGTCTGAAAATACATTTATTTCGTCCCAAAATACACTTATTTTACCTCAACCTTTGTCTATAAAATATTTTTAATGATACACCAGTTGCTTATAACAACTGACAGATCTGTTTTGTTTTTGTTTGTTTTTTTAAGATAGGTTAACAACTTTTCTTATAAATGAAAGCAATTTGGATACAGCCATTAGATCCAATTATTGGGGGGGGAGAGCTGAGCAAAAAGCTAAATCAAAGACAACTGAAAATCAGTTTCTCTTGTCTGCTTCTGAGTTTTGGTGGGCTTTTCTCTGTTAAAAGCAGGATAAAACAATGATATTTAGGATTCAATCAATAATCATGCTATGGGTGTGTGTGTGTGTGTGTTAGAGGTCTAACAGTTAGGAGAATGAAGGTTGTTGCCATCTGAGTTTGTTTTCAGACTGTTTGGAGATAATGTTAAAAATTCTTCGTAGGATACTGTGGCGCTGACATTAAGTCCATATGCACTGAAGCGGCTTTGTGTGCCTTGCGTCGACGTTATCCTCAAATTTACACCAGCAGTGCCAAGTTACAGTTGGATATTTCTTCCATCAACATAACAGCTAAGGATTTTGTAGTGGCCATGCAAAAAATCATACCTGCCTCTCTGCGGGCAGTGTCCTCACCTGGCCAAGCACTCTCTACCATTGCAAAGCCACTGCTTGAAAACACTCTTCAGAGAATCCTGGAAGCCCTGCAAAGAGTGTTTCCACATGTGGAGCTTGCTCAAAAAGGCAGGGGAAAGTCAGGTATGTGTATATGGGTTTCTATTTCATTTGGGGAGAAATGATGCCAGTGATAATGTACATTTAAGTTTAACAGTTACACGTTTATCTATTTTAATATGTGATGTCAGTGTTTCTGTAAGAGTGATGGAGGAAGCTGTTGCTCCATGGGGTGTTTGCTGTAGATATACAGGTGCTAGGTCCCATGCCAGTCCTCTTGGCCATTGGACCATAAAGATGCCTTCCACAAACTTGCTTTATCTGTAAAAGGGCTGAAGCATTTTCAGGTTGGTGCGCTTATCATAGCACTAAGTATTGGACTACTAGCGTGATTTAGATGTAATGGGTACTGACCAGGAATGTTTTATTTAGTCCAAACCATAGAAATAACTACATTTATTTCAGGGGGTGTTGTTTGTTTTTAAGATTTTGCAAATGAAGTGTTGGATAATGACATGCTGTACAGTGATGAAGAGGGACCATCGGTCTTTGAAGCTGAACATTACCAGAAAATATCAGACAAGCAGAAAGAAAACACTCTTAATTTTAAGAAGTGAGTATATTTCTATGCAATTAAGATTGCAGAAATAGTTTCATTAATTCCATATTCTTGTATAGATTAATTTATTACATCCTAAATGAAGATCAAGAGCCTCTTGTGGCGCAGAGTGGTAAGGCAGCAGACATGCAGTCTGAAAGCTCTGCCCATGAGGCTGGGAGTTCGATCCCAGCAGCCGGCTCAAGGTTGACTCAGCCTTCCATCCTTCCATGGCCAGTAAAATGAGTACCCAGCTTGCTGGGGGGTAAACGGTAATGACTGGGGAAGGCACTGACAAACCACCTCGTATTGAGTCTGATATGAAAATGCTAGAGGGCATCACCCCAAGGGTCAGACATGACTCGGTGCTTGCATAGGAGATACCTTTACCTTTAAATGAAGACCAGTATTGAAACTTGAAAGTAGGCAGTCTTACTAGCCTTATATGTCTGGGCAAAAGGACTGCTGCTGCTGAAGGAAAGTGGAAACTGGTTGATTTGAGTGGAGGTGGGTATGCTTCTGGTGCCTAACTTTTCTCTGCTGTTTCCCAACACATTCCATCTGTGTGTGTGTTTAAAATGATGGAGGGTTCCATTTAGTAGGAGTTTTAGAAAAAAGTTGGAGGAGTTAAGCACACCATCGCCACCACTCTAACTTCCATACTGAAAATATTTAAGTGTTTTCCCCTGCTAGGAATTGTTGGGACTGCATGTGAGGCTAGTTTGGGTCTTCTCAAGGACACTGGTCTTGTCTCTTTTTTGTGGCAAATAAAATATAAAGAAACTGTAGAAAAAAACAAGATGCTTTAGCTATTCTGAATTGAAATCTGCTGAATAGAATTTTTTGCTTGTTTGTTTTAGAAGTGCTTATCACCAGCCTACATCCTACCGACCAAGACTTTTGATAGCAGGCAAACCTGGGTTCGGGCAGGCCTCTCACTTGGCACCAGCAGTTATACATGCTTTGGAAAAATTCACAGTGTATACACTGGACCTTTCTGTTCTCTTTGGAGTTGGTGCCGAAACACCAGAAGAAAAATGCACACAGGTACTTCAGCTGTTTTGAACCACTGCAGAGATGAAACGTTTTGGGTTTTATCTAACTTGTACGAAGCCAGTGAATGTACCTAAACAAATAGGTGTTGTTGATCAATCACAGATTGGATTGAGTCAGTTTCCATCAGATTTGTAATGTGTGATAGAAAACTGGTAAACATAAAGCATTCCTTGTACAATTAAGCTTCTCTGAGAAAAGGTAACATGCTAAATTAGTGCATAAACCAAATTAACTTTATTTTTCGAGATTAAATGACTGGGAGATTTGAAACATGGGAATATTAGTACTGAGATACTGGTAACTTTTTTCCTTGATGTGTCAATTCTCTCTTTTATCAGTTGATCAGTGAGGCCAAGAGGACAGCGCCAAGTATAATATACGTGCCTAATGTTCACTTATGGTGGGAGACCGTCGGGCACACATTGCAAGCTACATTTACTACACTGTTGCAGAACATTCCATCCTTTGCTCCAGTTTTGCTACTGGCAACATCAGATGTGTATCATGCTGGTTTGCCAGATGAGGTACTTGCTGTTTGAGTTCATACAGTCTCTTTTTTTCATCCATAGTACTTTATTCTGAACTGCCTGAATGCTGTAACCTTCTGAGTAAGCTTAATAAGAGAGAGATGCAAACTTTCTTAAGTCTTCTTCCTGTTTTAAGCCTTTTGATTCTTCCAGGGAAAAATGAAGATGAATGCCTGATTAAAATTGGGTTTGCAGATATTTTTGAATATAAAATCAGAGTGTTCTATGAATAACATTGTTCACTTTTCAAGTCATTGAAGTACTTATTGCTAGAAATTGCCAGATAAAAAGAACTATATTCTCATCCTTTCTCCATTTGATAGGCAACAAATGCTATAGGATAAACTCTTTGTTGTTCCTATGCAATATTAGGACACAAATGAGTGTGATAACTTTTGCTTGTTAATGTCCTTTTCCAATTTCTTTTCTTTTTTTTTTTAGGTACAAGAATTATTTGCTACTGATTATGGAGAAGTTTTTGATGTCTGCATGCCTACCACTGAAGAAAGAAAAAAATTCTTTGAAGATTTAATTCTTCACCAAGCTGCCAAACCTCCCGCATCAAAAAAGAAAGCAGGTTAGTGCAGCATATTACAAAGTATATGAAAGCCCTTTGTAGACTGTGGGGTATTGATAGCCAGAACTAAAAGGTTAGTTCTGAAATATTTTAAAATGTTCTGCTCATTTAAGTTTTGCAGGCTTTAGAAGTGTTACCAGTAGCACCATCTCCTGAACCACAGCAGCTGACGGAGGCAGAGGTCAAACGGCTTGAAGAGCAAGAAGAAAATACTTTACGCGAACTTCGGATTTTCTTAAGAAATGTCACTCACAGACTTGCTGTTGACAAACGTTTCAGAGCCTTTACAAAACCTGTTGATTTGCATGAGGTAACAATTAAAAGCTTTCTAGGCAGTGGTAATTACGTATTCTTTAGAACTTCTATATTGTTTGATGAAATTAAGTATTGTTACAAAATGCTGCAAAATATCCCTCCTACTTATTTGTATGGGAATATAGCAAAATAACTGCGGGTGTTAACAGCCGCAGATTGTATGGGCAAAATAAGGAACCAGTATATTCTCTGCTAGGTTTGCAGAATGATTAAGCAGGTTCAGGATATATGAAAATAGATATCCATTAAATGTGCAACACAAGATTGGATTAGTAAAAATGTATGCAAGTTATTGTTTATGGGATGTTTTCCTTGGCTTTAGTTTGCTTACATCAGGTCTGAACATTCTTCTTCAGCCTCTTCCCTTACTCCTACCTCCCTTTTCTGTTCTCCTTAAATTGCATTCATTACTGTTCAGTGTCCCAGCTCCCTTTATACTGGCTCAACACTAGCCTGTATAAGGGTAGCATTAAGTGAGGTGTTCCTGTAGCTAATTCCTTGCTTTAAAAAGTGCTAGCTCTGCACATCAAGTCTGGGAGGGAGGAGTAAAAGGAAAGGGGAGTGTACCATCCAGAAGGTTAGAGGAAATATAAGAAGACCACCACCATATGATGCTTGGACACACATCAAGGAATATAAGATTCTTCATTTCATAGCTTAAATAAAGAACTTCTATGAGCTTGTGTATTGACCTGTATTATATTACCCATTTAGGTACCAGACTATGTCACAGTTATCAAGCAGCCAATGGATCTTTCAGCAGTTATTTCTAAAATTGATCTTCACCAGTATCTCTCTGCAAAAGATTATCTGAAAGATATTGATCTGATCTGTAGCAATGCATTGGAGTACAATCCAGACAGAGACCCTGGAGGTAAACATATGCCGTCTTGCTGTAACAATAATTAAATATTTAAAGAATGCTGTACCTCAGATTTGTTTGTTCTGTTGTAATACAGAAGGAGGTAAAATACTTCTATAGAAAGTTAATGGAAACTTCTTTGCCTGATTGAGCTGCTACAAGTTACTCTGTGTTACAAGTTACTCTGTGTTTTCTAGATCGTCTCATCAGACACCGAGCTTGTTCGCTCAGAGATACAGCATATGCAATAATTAAAGAGGAAATGGATGAGGACTTTGAACAACTTTGTGAAGAAATTCAGGAATCTCGTAAAAAAAGAGGTTTGTGTGGTGTACTGATTTAAAGGTGTACGTCTAACCAAATGTGGACTGGTTCAGCAGACTCTTTAAAAGAAAGGAGGTAAAGAGGGGACACTTGTGGAAGTCACTTGAGCAAGTGGAAATGCTGTTCCATCAGAGGAAGTGTGTGACTGGGTCAATACCACTGTTCATATGCATATAGATAATATGGCTGATCCAAATGCACAAATCAGTTTGCAGACTCTTCCCTCCAGCAACTTGCATGACATTAAGTGATATTACATTAAGTCATTCCCACAGCCTTCAGCTGCAACGTTTGTATATGCGGTTAAAGGGAGAGCTGGAAAAGCTTGAGCGTACAACCTTTGTATACACATTTCAGCATAATGTAGTAAAAGATGCTTATAGTATTTTGTTTCTTTTAAAGGTTGCAGCTCTGCAAAATACGCCCCATCTTACTACTACGTAATGCCGAAGCGGAATACTACTTTGGAGGACAAGAAATTGGACTCTGAATGTGGTGAGAAACTGAAAAGCCCTCCAATACCTGTGGAATCTAGCTCGCCTTCCTTTTCTAATGGTAAGAGCTGTCTGGTCTTTTTATGTTCCTAGTATCTGAAGCAGCTTCGAGCCACTGCACTAAGCCAGGGGCTAATTATGAAAGCATGTAGAATCAGTACCAGGCATTATGCAATGCTATGTCTCTACTTCCTGCTGCTTTTCTTCCCTGTATCCCCCCCCCCCCAATCATTCCCTTAAGGAATCCTTTGGTCACAGCAGCATGCAGTAGTGTTGGCTGTATTGAATTAACATGAATCTGTAATAAAATGGTGGCCTCAGTTTGACACATCTACCTAAATGCAAGGTAACGTTTTGATGGTTACAGGCTATGGATCCAGCATGGCATTTTGATGGCTGGAAGGATACCTGTGCATGAAACATGATTATTTATTTACCTCCCCCTTCTACCTTTGGAATGCTTCTTCTAGAAGCAAAATTTGGGGGTACAGCTGTAGGAGAGGGAGAAGTTGTGCTGAATAAGGAATATTTCCATTAACATTTGGAATAATCTGCTATGGATTCACTGCATAACTTTCTTGGTGTACTCCACCAGAAAGAGGGCATCAATCATAGGAGATTATTTCAAATGTTAATAGAAGCATGCTTTTTTATTAGTTCTCCTACGCAACACTGAGGGGAATAGTTCTGTTCAGAGAACCCAAAAATCAATCCTCAGATTTTTGACAGATTAACTTTCAGGATGAAATCAAGTGGTGCCACTGCTCCCCGCTTTTTGTATGCAGAGAGAAATAGACTGAAACTGAATCAGCCAGCATCATGCAGGGCAGCTAGGCAAGGCACAAGAGCACACAAGGTCCATGCAGGTGGCACAAGAAGAGAGAAGCATGCACACACTGACATCCTTTTCTCTTAGGTCCACATCAGCCCTTAATTCCTACCTAGCTCCCCTCACTGGTGTGTTGCAGCCTTGCTCTGTAATCATGTGAGAACAGCAATGACAGGCAGCAGCATCAGAAAGTGCTTCCATAGCCAGAATCCTTACCAGCTGGGCCAAACCAGCCTTGTCTGTCCTCCCTATTGTATGCAAGCACTGGGATGGTGTCGGGGTGACCAGGCACACCTTAAAATATATGTCTGAAGATTAGAAGTGTGATCCAGGTGAATAAGCCCATTTGTGGAACACAATCTTTTGACCAAACTTGATGTTGATTCTTCCAGACAGTTAGCTGGTCTGTTCCAAGAAAGCTGCATAAACACCATTGTACTCTGATTCTCTAGGGCAGTGGTCCCCAACCTTTTTCAGGCTGGGGACCGGCGGCAGCAGGGAGGGCGATTGCCTGGCTGCTCATGCGTGCATGCGACATGCGCGCATGCGACATGCGCGCATGCGACATGCGCGCATGCGACATGTGCAGTACTTTCGCACATGAGCGTTTTGCGCATGCGTGGCCCTGCTTCCCTCTCCCCCTCCCTCCCACAGTAAGAAGCTTGCCGGGCCGCAGGCTTGTGGCCTGGGAAGTTTCTTACTATGGGGGCGGGGGCGGGGAGAGGGAGCCGCGGCCTGGTGGTTGGGGACCACCACTCTAGGGAACATCAGTGGCCCATTATGTAGAAAGCCCAGAAGCAAACTTTATGTCCAAGTTCACTTAACTGATAAGATACTAATGGTCTCTCATCCCCTCACAAATAATTTCCCCTTAATTTAGCAAATATTTTCCATTAATCCTTTTCTACAAAATGTATCAACTTTGTTTGTCTATTTCATATGGGGAACTTTTAGAAAAGATTGAAATATATAAAATATACACATTTCCACATGTGTCATTCATTCCTTCCTGTGTAGCCTTATCAAAAAGAAAACTCAGAAGAAAGAGCCGGTGGTGCTTGGGTAATCTAGCAAAGCGAAAGAAGATTTCCCATTTCAATAAAGAGAATAAAGCTCCAGGGGAGGACCCAGATGAACCAGACAGTGATGTAGAGGAGTGTCTAGAAAATAATGATTCCAGCATGGAGCAAAGTGAAATAATTCAAACTTCACTAGAAGAAGCTGAAATGGTACTTCCTGAGCAGCAAGCCAATGGTTATGAAAATAAATCTGACGTAGAAAATAAGAGTGAACAGGCCTCTGGTAATATCGCTAAGTCTAGATCTGAGGAGGGCGACAAAGATGCTGAATGTTCAGAAAAGAGCAAAAGATGTAATGGGAGCCTAACAGAACACTTGGCAGAAAAGGATACTAATGGTAAGTGAAAATTCATCTGTTTGGGCTCTCTCAACCCTGCTAACAACAAACCAAGCATGTGATGGTTTTCACCTCTTCAGTCTCCATTCTTTTGATGACAACGTTGTACTCCTTTGCATTCCTATTTTCATGCATTCTTCCTAACTGATTGTAATGTGTCTTAAGTAGTCATCCAGCTATATTTGTAGGGCTTTTTAAAAAATCCTATTCAACGAAATTATTTTAATCCTGCTTTTCTCTCTGATCAGGGGACTCAAAGCAGCCTTTTCCATCTTTCCCCTCCGTTCCCCTCAATCCTTACAACAACCCTGTGATGGTAGATTAGGCTGAGTGAAGAATTTGTACCCAGTCTTCCCCAATACTAGTCCGATGCTACACCAGCCCTAGAGTAGTAATGCTGAGCTGTTAATGTTTCGCTTGGGAGTAGGGTTTTGTGTTTTTAAAGCGTACCTGTCTCTTTTATGCATAGGTCTGCTACTTCAGAAGGCTTCTGTACTGTTCCTCATGTCCCTGGGAGTAAACACAATTCAATTGGGGTTAATTCCACACAGACATTCGAAGGATTGGCAGTATTGGTTGTGCTGGGTCTGGTGCGAAAGTAAAGCAAAGTTGATTTGTCTTTTATCCTCTGAGGCTAGATTAAAATACAAAAGGAAGCAGTTGTAGCTAAAGCATCTTCTATTAAGAATCGGTTACATATTATGACTTAGGGAAGTGTGTCTAGGAATGGCCACAAACCTAAAACTTCCAGTTAGGAGCAGCCCCCGAACCAAGCCCCAAATGTCCCTGACTTGGCTAGCTTGGATCCCCCTGGAGGAGTTAAATGGCTGGCAGCCTTTTAATGTTACCTGTGAAAGCAAATCTGCTTATTTGCCTGTTGCTTGCTTTCCAGCGGTACTAGTGTTCAAATTAACTTCACCTTTTTCCCCTGCAGATGTATGTGTGCTTCGCATGACTCGTGCCAGGCGCTCTCAGGTGGAACAGCAGCATCTCATCAGTGTTGAGAAAGCAATGGAAATTCTTTCCGAGCAGGCTCCGCCCCTTATTGTGGACTATGAAAAGCTCAATGTATGTATACGATATTTTTTCTCGATGCTGAAGTAGCAGGAAAGTTATGAAATAAACAAAATCCTTATTTTAGAATACATGTGGCTATTGATCCTTTGGATGCAAGCTCTTAGGCCAATGCACAATAATTTTAAATGGGCAAGAAACAACATGCCTGAAATGTAAGTTGTGCTATAAACCTCCTGTGGAGGGACTATTGGCTGTCTAATAAAACTGAAATGCGTATGTACATGTACAAAACATTTGTTATACTTCTGAATTACAGTATAAATTTCAAAACATATGGAGGTGGGATGGAATTGAGAGACACTGTTCTTGTGCGCCATCTGCGTGTCCTCTGTATTTTGTGGCCTGTGTCACGAGTGTGTTCTGTATAACACTGTGTGTTCGACTTTTATCCCTTTCCCAGGCATTACTGCAAGTTGTTGTTCAGAAAAGTGAAAGTTACACTCTGTTTCAGTTGGAAAAGCTATATGCCTTGCTCAGCCAATGTATTTATCGCCATCGCAATGACTATGATAAAACCAAATTGATCCAGGTATGGTATTTCATGCACAGCTATTCCCTTCTGAATTTTTATGCCTATTTTTCCCATTGTTTTATTGCTAGCCCCTTAGAGGGTATCAAGAAGCAGGTTGGGGACATTAACTTGCCTACTTGTCCCTCTTTGTCCTAAAGGATTCTTTTTGTCCTAAAGGAGTCTTTTTTGGAATGCACATTGCACATGCATTGGCATGTTGCTTTGAACACTGCCTTATGCAGCAGAGGCCATGGCTGTATATATCACTTTCTGTGGGTATTGGTCTGTGTTATAAGCTGATTGTCTGGCTGCTGGCTTCTACAGTAGCTCCTGTATGGAGTTCATTCTGTGTTTTTAGGTCCTAAATTATTCCATCGACTTGGGTTTATCCCAAAGGTTGTAGGGATGTAGTTTTGCTTCTTTATCATGGCTTTCCCTCAATTGTAAAATAGTACAATTTACTTAATGGCAGAAATTTGCATTTTAATATATCTGTAGAGATTATCGGGCTTCTTAAATTGTAAAACTTGGAAATGTTCAGTTATGAACCAAGTTATGAACCAACACTGTTAGTGTTGCAGCATTTAATCTTGTGCTGTACTCAGCAGAATCAAGGTGAAATGAGTAAAAGTTTGTGTTCATTTATTTAGTGTGCATAAGGTTGAAGTGTGACTTGGTCCCAGGTTCATACTCCTCACCACTAGCAATACAGTCAAGGGATAACATAACAAATTGTGTCTATTAGAAGCAGTTGCCGTGTGCAGTCTGTTTTTTAACTCAAGGCTCCATGTTTGGGGGTTTGCCTTGCTGCTAATTTTGGATGGCTTGATTTCTGATCAACTGCAGCCCCCTGCTGAATATAACTACCCTACTAGGTTTCTATCTGAGCCATATGGGAGGGCGGAATAAAATCTAATAAATAAATAATGACACTAAGCAAGCACTCAAATAATTCTTGCTGAATTGTGGTGTTGTGTAGTTTGGTAACTCTAGACTTTAATTGTAGTCTTCCAGTTAACCATTATTCCATATTGCTATTTGTTATATTGATATTGTTCTATGTAAATGTTCTTCAATGTTTTATGTAAACCGTCCAGAGCCATAGGGAAAGGTGGTATAAAAATCTAAAAAATAAATATGCTTATGTGAGATAGCAGTTGTCTTGCGAATTTGGCTCCTTAAACTGAATGATCCATGGCTTGGATGGCCTAGGGTAGCTTAATCTCATCAGCTTTTAGAAACTAAGCAATGTCAGCACTGGTTCATACTTGGATGAGAGACCACAAAAGAAACCCAAGTTGTAAGCAACCCGCCTCTGAAAGTCTCTTGCTCGTAACCTCTACAGGAGTTAAGTCAACTATGGTTTGATGGCACTTTCCACTGCAAAACTGAATGGAAATGTACATAAAGGACCAGAGGATGCTGGCCAATTAAACTCCACTATACAAATTTGCAAACATTATCGGAGTTGGAAGGGGCCATAGACGTCATCCAGTCCAACCCCCCCTGCTCAATGCAAGTTCAGCTAAACCATCTATGATAAATGTGTCCTGCAGTTGTTTGAAGATCACCCGTGTCAGGAGCTCAGCACCTCCTGAGGCAGTCAAAAAATGTTCCTGTTATCTAGCCAGTACTGTTCACATTTAGTATATAAAATTCAGCCACAATTATATTTTAGTAACTTGGTTAATATTAACATTTTCAGTTGGGATTCAGGGATGTGCAAGTGGAAGCAGAATGAGTTCACAAGTCCTGTTTGTTCAAGGTATTCTGTTGACATTTAGGACTTTTCTCCCTCTATTTCTTGCACAAGCAGAGACTCCAGTGGGGAAGGGGATACAGTAAGTTAGACTGAGCTCAAGTTACTACCCTTTGTTTGACTGCAGCTCAAGTTACTTCTTGCACTTCTGCTTGTGCAAGAGCAGGAAGGAGTGTAAACAGAAATCTTATACTGGATCCAACCCACTGCCTGTACTTTTCTCATTTGCGTCTTTTTTTTCCTTTCAGGCAATGGAAAGAGAAATTATGATCTTCAATTAATTGCATTAATAAAGTCTTTGGATTTGATAATTCCTTGACAATGAATTGAGACTCTTCCACTGCTCTCTAATGTTCTTAATTCTAATGTCTGGCTGCAGGAGCGATAGTTTGTGATAAATGATGCTGAATAGTCCAGACAGTGTACCTGGCAATCCCTGTACAGCTTGTTCGTGTGTTTTTATGATTGAAGAGCATGCTAATTTATCATAATGTACTATTTTTTCAGTCAAATCATGTATATATGTTGAATATCTATTTTTAAGAAGCCTGTTGGCATCTTAACTTCTTTCTGACAGTGAACTTTCTGGTATTCGAGTTTCTCCTGCTTTCGTTATCTGTTTTTATTGCTGCGAAAATGTCAGTGTCAATATGACTCATGTTAATGCTTTAAATATAGCATAATATATAAATGTTAATAAAAAATGAATTTATACTCTTGACATAGTTCATGGGGTAGATGTATTTTATTTTTTTACAGTTAAAAGCATGGAGGGTGTCACTGGTTGAACACTATTGGTGTAGTTATTCCACTCTTAAACTTCACTTTCACATAAAATATTTTGTAGCTTGTAAATCCCTAACATTAAGCAAGTCTTCAGAGCAGATGTATGTGCCACAAGTGGACTGCTATCTCATGACTTTAATCTTCGGAAGGGAAAGCAGAGATCCAGTATGGTGTAGTGGTTAGATTTTTCAAATTAGAATCAAGTGGCCACTGTTATGGAAGCTTGCTGGATGATTGATCCAGTTGCCCCCAGCCTAATGGAGGCAAGGGGGCTCTGGAGGTGGGCCATTTTGACCAGATAGTTGACTTATTGAGAACTGACCATGCTGGCAAAAGGCTCGCCATGTTTCTGGCTTCTGCATATGCTTGCCTGTGTCTGAAATCAGGTGGAAACACTCAGGTTTTTTTTTTTTTTGTAAATATGACACCAGAACTCTAATGGGACTGTTATGCCATTTCTGAGAAACTTGTAACTCCATATGCGTTTGTGTCTGTCATTTTTTGAGTTTTTGCTGATAAGTCCTTAACAACTGAGTGCAGTGTTTATTTTTTGTGCTTGCTTCCAACAACCTGTTTGGTGGAATGTGGTTTTAGTGTGGTCACCCACCTTTCCAAGCAATGAAACGGGCTCTGGATTACTGAACAGGGTGCTTTAAGACTCCTGCTAAGGGATTCTAAACTAGCCACTGAGAAATGGTGTCACTTCTTCGAGCCCCTTTGTTACATTACGAAGTAGTTGGTATGAGATTCTTGTTAAATGGCTTATCAGACTTTAAACAGCTGGTATCACTGGTCCCAGTTCTTTAGGGGGTTGTGCAAACTGTTATCCTTCTATGGGATAAAGGAGTCCAAAAGCAGCTTACACTTGCCCTCCCGTCCTCTCCCTGCAACAGATACCCTGTGAGGTATGTGGAGCTGAGAGCCCTGACAGGACTGCTCTGTGAGAACAGCATTATCAGGATTATGACTAGCCTAAGGTTACGCAGCTGGCTGCATGTGGAGGAGTGGGGAATAAAACCTGACACCACATTAGAAGCTGCAGCTCTTAACTGCTACAACAGTAAAATGACAGGCCTTGCGCTGGATGCAGATCCCAAGTAGGATTGCTGCATAGTAGCCACGAAGATGAATGAGTATGGAACCAAGGTGGGTGTGGCATTGGTTTACTTGTTGAAACAATAGTTAACCATTCTAACAGGTGGGACCCAGGAATCCCCTGGTTTTATAGCTCATCTCCAGGTGACAGGAGATCAGTTCCCTGGGGGAAATGGCTGGTTTGAATGGTGGGCTCCATAGCACCACACTCCACTGAGGAGCCTCACTGCCCCAAATCCCACCCACTCCTGGCTTCACCCCCAAAGTCTTGGCTATTTTCCAGCCCAGAGCTGGCAACCCTACAAGTACTTCATCTACCAGTGTTATCTAGGGACCCAGCCTTTTGGCACTTCTGGAATTCTGACACAGGGTGAATGGCACACTCACAAAATGGCTGCTGCAGAAGGTGGAGCTAATCGCCAAATGACTGCCAGAGGACCACAAAACATCCCAGGACTAAAGTTACATACAAGTCTTCAGTCGAATTTGGCATCTCATGCAGATCACTCCGTTTCACAGGACGCTTTTGAATCTGCAAAGCCATTCAGAAGCCCAGTTGGGCGAATGTCCCCGCCAAGCGCCCCTTCCCAAAAACCACTTGGCGGGCACCACGTTGAGGACCCTTGCTACAGAACTAGAACCCTCGAGCTGGAAGGGACCATACATGCAGACCATCTAGCCCCCACTCCCTGCTCTAGGCGGCGGCTTCCGAAGGGGATTTCTTTTGCGGCCGAAATCGCCGGCCTTGAGGACTAGCCCCATGGGCAGCCCGGCTTCCCCGAGGTCTTCATCTCTCCCCCACCCAGCAGACCCTTCACGGGGGAAGGGGCTGCCCAGAGGCTCGCCTTCTTCCTCTCAGCGCCCCTTGCTTTCCCTGCCAGAACCCCCTCCCCCCCTCCCTTGCATGCCATGCTCCCGAGCGCCTTGCATTCCCCCTCCCCTGCATTGTCGCTCCAGTTCCCCCTGGCTGCAGCGGACCCTCCCCGCGGCCAATCAGAAGGTCGCCTTCTCTGGCTGCAGCCGGGGGGAGGGGGGGAGAGGAGGCTGACCCCACCCACTCGCTGGTTTCCCACACTCTGGGGAGGGGGCTCTCCCCAGGGCCGGCCCCGCCCCCTCGCCTGTTGTCCCCCCCCCCCGCCTCCTCCTCCTCCTCCTCCCCGGGCTCCGCTTTGGAGATGCCGCAGGGGGATGGAGAAGGGGCTTGAGCCTCCGGCGGGGCGCCCAGGGGAGGGGGGGGGGCTGCCTGGCTTCCCTCGCCCCTTCCTCGCCCAAGGGCCGGCGCCTAGTTCAAAGTTCACGAAGCATCCTCCTCCCTCCCCCCCCCAAAAGTGCAGCGGATTTTTTTTTTTTTTTTGCAAAAATGCAAGATGGCGGCCTTGCGCTGAAGAGCAGGCCGAGAGAGCGAGGCAGGGGGGGAGTCAGCCTGCAAAAAGCCCGCGGGACTAGATGCATGGCCAGGTAGGGGCCGGGGAGGGACCGGGACGTTGGGGGGAGGGAGGGGGGCCGCCGAGGGTCGGGCTTGGGCTTCGGATCGCGTCCCGCTTCTCTCCCCCCGGTCGCCGCCTGGCTTCCCAGCGCCCTGGCTCCGGGGCTGAGACGGGGGGGGGCGAAGGGGGCTGGCTGCTGGGTCCCCTCGGCCCCTGTCAGAGCTGGAGTTTACTGTGGGGGTGGGGGTGGGGGAGAAGGGGCAGTGGGGAGGCAGGGGGGCACCTCCGTCCTCTCCTCCCCCCTCCCCACTTCTTTGTGCTCTTTGCAAAAGCACAGGGAGTTTCAGGGCGAACCCCTGAACAGAAAAACTGCAGGCGTGCAGAGGGGGAAGTCTTGTCCCAAGGTTTGCAAAGAAGTCTCTGTGGAGATTTGGGGGGGGGGAGGGTCCGAGGGGCTCCTTCTGGGCCATGCTGGCTCCCCTATTGTTTGCTTGGGGGTCCGTTGCGCGTTCTCTGGCCAGGGGGAATCAGGGGGTGTTTGGGAAGTGCCGCCAGGGTGGTCCCCATCCCCTAGGCCCTCATCTGGAAAGAGGGTCCTCCCAAGTTCCCTGCCTGTGCCTTGGTTGTTCGAAAGGGCCCTTGTTCGAAAGGGCCCGCTGGGGGTGCCCAGGCTGGCCAAGAAGGTCCCTTTTCTCGCTTTCATGTTCAGCCAGTTGTTGTTTATTAATGGCTGTCGGACAGGGAGGAGCTTGGGTGGTGTGGTGTTTTTAGGGCGGGAGGCCTGTTGTAGCCCACGGGGGAGAGAAGAGGGGGGAGGGAATAGCGTCGTTTACACATGTCATTCGCTTCTGAGGGTGGCGGGCTTGAAATGAGGTCTTTGCGACCTGTGTAGGAATAGAAAAGAGCAAGGGTCTGGGAACACCTTCAACGCAAAACTGGTGGCGGGGCAGGAGCTGTCGTGAGTCACCACTCTCACTTCTTCAGATGAAGTGAGGGGTGAAGAAGTGGCAGTGACTCACAAAAGCCTGTGTCCTGCCACAGATGTTGTCAAAGGTACTACCGGACTGTGGCTCTTTTCTCCTTCTACAGAAAGACCCTCACACGGCTACCCGTCTCGGAGGTAAGTCTGAGGGAGAGAAAGAACTTGCCCGAAATCCGTGACAGGGTTAAAACTTGATGGCCAGGCACTTTGGTGTGTTCCTTGTCAAAATCTGACCCTCTTAACAAAGAGTACCTAAGTATTATTTATTGTGGACTTTAGGGACCCTGGTCTTTTTTGGACGGTGGAGAACTGTGCTTAGATTGTGGGTTACATCTGTAGGAGGCCACTACAGTTCTCTTTGCTTCTCTTGGGGTAGTCCGTTGCAGTATGGAGAAGGCCAGCCCATGTAAAAATGAAATTGTAATTTTATTTTTGCAGAGTGCCAGTCTGTTTTCTTCGTTAAAGGATGATGATATCGATGATGGTCCATCTTCTGTCCCCACAAATTTGATGGACGTCATGAGCTGCAGTTTCTAAGGAGATCTGCCCCACCAAGGCGTATTTGAAAGCGGGCCTGAACTCAAAACGGTGGGTATTCTTCTGCTAGGCCTTGCTAATTTTATGTTAGTTAAAACCCCTGGGTGGTGCTCTGAAATCTCTTGTTTGGCCCTACCTCACCCCCCCTCCATTCCCTCCTCTCTGTGGCTTTGAAAGTTCACCTCTCCTCTTGTTCCTGCGTTGAGATACCTCCTGCTCCTCCTCGAATTGCAGCACTGCCTTCTTGGCCCCTTCTGCAACCAACAGAACAGTTTTCTCTTGGCCTTAAGGAATCCCCGTGATCCCGCTTTGCCCCGTCTGTCCTGCTTTATTCTCTGCCTTATTTATTTATTTCTCACATTTATATGCCATCCTTCCCTGGAAGCTCAAGGCAGCTCACAACGATTTATAATTTATAGTGGTTAAAACAATTTAAAACTAATAATTTAGATTTAAACTCATCTAAATTTACTGTCAGAGAGGAAGGGGAATAAAGAGCTTTGTAAGTAGAGTCACAGAGTGCATATTCGGTTGTTTCCAACTGTGTCCAGATAGCCTTCATTTAAGTTCTTCCTTTAAGTTGGGCCAGCTTGGGAGTGGCATATATGTAGGCCTCAACCATAGGCCTGGCTGCACAGCTTGGTTTTACAGGCCCTGTGGAACTATTGTAAGTCCTGGAACTATTTTAAGTTGAAGCCAATTTTATTTCTCTGGGGCTGGGGACCCTGAGCAGGTTCTTTGTGCTCAATTACAGTTATCTTTGAGGGGGTGTAATGAAAAAGGCGGCCCCGTAAGTGTCACCCATGAAAAGGCGGCCCCGTAAGTGTCTGTTGTGGGGAGAGGAAAGGGAAGGCGACTGTAAGGCGCTTTAAGCCTCCTTCGGGTAGAGAAAAGCGGCATATAAGAACCAATTCTTCTTCTCCTCCTCCTCCTCTCCTCCTCCTCCTCAGGAGTCTGAGAACTTACACATCTTGGGCCTCCTCTTCAAAATGCACCTTGTTTAAATACCCCACCTACAGAAAACAAATCTATTAATGTATAGTTGCTTGCCCAAACCTGCATGGCCCAGGCTAACCTGCTCTAGTCAGATCTTGGAAGTTAAGCAGGGTTGGCCTTGGCTAGCACTTGTATCTGAGGCCACTGGGTAAGGTCAGGGTCGCTACGTAGAGGCAGATAACTGCAAACCACCTCTGTCCATTTATTCAATTGAAAACCCCACAGAGTTGTCACAAGTCGCCAGCACCTTCCACCATCCTGTGTAGCTGTTTATAGTCATTGCGGAAGGAATGGAACTCAGTGGTAGAGCATCTGCTTAGCATGTAGGAGGTCTCAGATTCAGTCCCCAGTATTTAATAGAGACAGGGCATGTGAAAATCCTCCACTTGAAGCCCTGGAAAGCTGCTGTCAGCCAAAGAAGACAAAAGTAACCCGGGTAGACTAGTGGTCTGACTCTGCAGAAGGTGGTTTCTTGCATCCATCCCCTAGTCCAGCCTTTTTCAGCCTCTTGACCATGGGGGAACCACTGAAATATTTTTCAGGCTTTGAGGTACCGGGAAGTGATGTCCGCTGCCCACGTCTCCCTTCCACGGCCCCTCCCCTTCCCACCCCCTCCAGGGCCATCATTGGCTACTTTGGGAAGGGGCGGGGTAACCAGCCCAAATAAGGGTAGAATCAATTTTTTTTTTTAATTATTTACCTGGAGCCAGAAATGGCCAGCACAGGGAGGGGGAAGTCTGTCCAGGAACCATTTTGAAAACCCCCATGCCGTGGTACCATTTGGTACCATTTGGTACCGAGGTTGGGAAACCCTGCCCTAGTCTCTTGCAATTCCCTTCCCCTTCCTTCTCTGCCTGCCGAGGGCAAGGGTGCCTGCTTTTGCTTCTGTCCTGCAGCACCAAGTCGGTGCTACTAAACAGTTAACAGTAGGAACTGAATGCTGCATCTTTCTCCTGTCCTTTTTATTTTTTTTTTTAAAGCACAGCCTGAGAAATGGAGGTGTTAAATGCTTGTGTGAAATAGAACTGCTACTTTTGGGAATAATTGCTAAAAGTGAGAGCAGTCATGTGGCAGACAGAAACTTGTGAAAAATGTTATCCAGTCTGGGATAGGCGGCTAACCCTGGACATTGCTAAAAAGTTTACTCTGCCCACGAGGAGGAGGAGGAGAGCTGGTGTGGGAGAATGGGGCAGGGGGCTGATCTCAGATATGGGAGGCCCCCCGTTCCAATGCACCTTTCGGCCATGAAGTTCACAACAGTGTTGGGGTGAAATGGAGAACTCAATGATGTACACCACGCTGAGGTCCGTGAAGGAAACGCAGTATAAAAATATAACTGTTTTTATCGGTGTAACTGTTGTTGCAATTCATTTACCTTTGGTTGTTTCCAAATGGCCATCCCTGAACTTTTGGTTGAGAGAGTTAGTGCTGAAAATCCTCATCCACAACTGGGGGTTAGATCTGAGAAGAGAGTAATGCGTAGCAAGCTGTGCTTCAATCCTGTTTATATTCGCCTGCTGTCAAGTTCTGTCGGCATAAAAGCTGCACCTTTCATGACTCAGAAATCAGCAGCCGAGGGCAGGCATTGTCTCTCAATGGCCCTGATTTGGCTGGAGGGAGGGTGGGTTCCCTTTGCTGACCTCTGTGCCAGTTCTCTGTCCAATGTGCCGTACATCCCTTGGTTCGTACAGTGCTTGCCTACCCGGCCCTATTCTCTGGTTTGCTGTTAGGAGAGCAATCCCTAAACATGGATTGCGCTTGGCTCTCCTGACTCTGAAGAACTTATTGGTGTGGAAAGCACCCTTACACATTGCTTGACACCCTTATTCAGGTGCTGTTCTACGGGTTTCTTTTATAAAGTGCGCATGCCCTGGCTCTTTCTGACAAACAGGTGTATGCACCCATATACAGGTTGTATGAGCATTAACTGTTACATGTGAACAGGGCTATAGGAGGTGTGACGTTTGCAGCACAAGGCTGTGCAGTTACTCTTGTCCAAGGCCACAGATTTACGTAGGTTTAAGCCGGACTCTGTCTGCATATGCTCACCTGTTTAGTTAAGGCTACAATATTCAGGAGCACCAATAGCCCTTGTCATCTTGAGGGATAAGAACTCCTCTTACAAGGCACTCTTCCGTTGCATTTTAAGGACAGTGTTCATTTCAATAACTCTTAAGAGGCATTGGAGACTTTTTTCTTGATTCTGTCCACTGATATTTCTCAGCCTTGTCCTCCCACGTGATACTGCCCTGTGCGGAATCAGGCCCTACGGGTCTGAGACTGCTCTGTCAGGGCCCTGAGATCCTCCGGGAGCTCATTCCATCAGGCACGGGCAAGGACCAAAAGGGCCTGGGCCTGGTTGAGGCCACGCAGAATAATATCAGGCCAGGGACCACCGACCTATTGATGTCTGAAGAGTGGAGTGCTCTCCGGGGGGCTAATTATCAGTAATGTGACGCTATATATTTTTATTTAATGAAAATGGACTTTCTTATTCTGCCTGTTGGTTGATCTCTGGCTCTGAATTCTGATGTCGTTTGAACAGATTCCAATGAGTAGCCGTGTTGGTCTGAAGTAGCACAATAAAATCAGAGTCCAGTAGCACCTTTAAGACCAACAGAGATTTATTCAAGGCGTGAGCTTTCAAGTGCAAGCACTCTTCTTCACGAAGTTTGAACAGGTGCGTGCTTGCGTGCATGCTGTTGAGGGAGAGAGATGAGGGCAGGTAACAGACGGGGAAAGCAGAGTGGCCGTGAGCTAGGAAGCTGGAGAAGAGCAGGTCCTCTTACCTCTGACTTCTACATTGGTGGTTCCTTTAAAAATGAATGGGGCTCAATTCTAGCTTTATTTGAGAGAGTGTGTTTTTTAATACCTGAATTTACAATCACATGTACCCCCCCCCCTTAAGGATTTGTGGTTCATTATTAACACCAGGGGCTTGCACAACAAAACAGAATGAGATTCCAGTGGCACCTAAGATGCATTCAAGGCGTGAGTTTTCGTGTGCAAGCATTCTTCCAGGGGCTTGGTATCTGAAATACTATGTCGCTTGCTACACAAAGAGCCCAAATTTAGGTGACTCGGGTGTCTCCAAGCAAGGTGATATTTTAGCAGCACCAGTGCAAACTATTCAGTTTGTCATATAGGTGGGTCTTGACTTGACCCCTGTTGAGACCTGGCTCCAGGGCCTCAGCCAAAGAAATCTCTTGGTTTGAGCCATTTTTATTCGAGAAATTGAATAACAACCACAAAATGTAGGCAGCTGAATTTTTCCTGTGCCTGTTTTTCACTCTGAGGGATTTCTTGCCTTGCCTTCAAATCTCAAAAGTAAGATGTTGGTTTCTTCCATGCAGCAGTACCAAAAAGTAGGCTTGCCATCCTCTGGGTAGGGCCTGGACATTTGCTGAAAATGCATCTGATCTTCAGATCACAGAGATTGGTTCGTCTGGAGAAAACAGATGCTTTGCAGAGTGGGTTCTGTGACTTACTATCCCACTGAGTTCCCCCCTTCCCAAAACCCTACCATCCTGAGGCTCTTCTTTCAAAATTTCCCTGAATTTTCTAACCCAAAGTTGGCAGCCCCATTCAAAGGTAACAGCTGGACATGGTGCCAGTTAAAAATGAGAGAGATCTTCTTTCTCTGAAACGATGACACCATTTAGCAGTTTGCTTTATTGCCATCTGAATATTAACTTGTTTGACTATGGGACAAGGAAAAAATGAACACTGAAAGAGGCAATGCTTCATTCGTGGAAGAAAGGCTGGGAAAGCGGGTAGCCCCCAGAACAGATGGGCTAGGATGTCTGCCTACGCATGGTTCCTATTAGTCATTTGTTGTGGAACAGATAGCCCAACCAGAAAAAGAAGACTCAACTCTTTTTCCAGTTCACCCAAAACGTTTTGGGCTGGCTGCTTAGCCTTTGGCTAAACAGTGAATTTATCTAACTAATTTGGGCTCATTCCACACATGCTGAATAATGCATTTTCAATGTGCTTTTTGCAGTTGGATTTTCCTGTGCAAAACAGGAGAATCTGCTTGTAAAGTGCATTATCCAGTGTGTGCAGAGTGAACGTGGGGAACAAATAAGGCAGTGATTCCTGACCCTTTTGGGTACGGGTCTTTGGCAGCGATTGAGTTCGTGCATTTGAAGTTTCCCTGTTTTATAACTGTTATACTTGAGGCATCCAAGCGAAAATCAATAACACCGCAGGAGCCTGTGACCCATTTTCACAGGCTTCGTGACACACTTCTGAGCTGGAACCCACAAGCTGAGAAATGTGGAAAGAGGCCACAGAGTAAGTGATTACCGTCAACTGTGGGCTTAAAAGCCCTGAGCTCATTGCTATTTCTTCTGTTTTGTCAGGAAACGTGGCCCTGTGGTCCTCAGAACCTCTCGGAGCACTTTTTTTTTTGCACATTTGGATCACTTAATAGGGACCGTGTACTTAATGGAAAATGTCTTGCTATGGGGAGGAGGGACTAGTCCTTCCCTTCCTGCCAAAGAGCTCACGGTGGAAATCCTGGACTTGGTTATTGGCCCTTATCCATCCTGGAGGCTAGATTTGGGCTTGGTAGCACCTTGGAGAGAAACAAGATTTTTCTGGGTATAAGTTGGGGAGAAATTGAAGCTGGTCTTGGGGAAAGGAGCAAGAGCCCGTGGGAACTGATAAAAACCCTTTTCTCCCTATGCATTTCCAGAAGTTGTTCGGGAAAGTAACTGCAGTGGGTAGGAAAATATACCCTCACACAAACAATGTGGGTTTGCTGATTGGATCCATAGTCTGAGTAATTACACACACACACAAGAAATCTGACAAGATTGGACTATTTGGGGCTGTCCAGGGCAGGTCACAATCCAGAGCAGGTATAATAATGAAATAATAGCAGTCCAGTTTAAGGTAGGGGTCCAGTTTAAGGTAGTCACACTAAGGACCTTGTTGTTGTTTTCTTGCCCTTTTTCTTTTTACTCCATTAGCCCAGGAGATATTGTTCTGGAACTTAAGCTTATAAATAAAGTTTATAAATAAATTGGGGGGGGGCAATTTGGTGTTTTCACATCTTGGCAACAGCCCCTTATATAAGGAAGGGCTGCCCAGGAAATTAGCAGGCAAAGGAGATGTAAGCTGGATCCTCCCCGAGCTATAGTAAAATCAAAGAAATCGGATTGGTGGCAGAAATCTTTGTTCCATTCTTTTAATTGCTTTTTTCTTTAAATTCCCAAGGGTTAACAGGAAAAGGCAGAAGAACAGGGTGGGAAAAGACCCCTCCCCTTCCACAAGCTCCCTTTTTTGTGACTTTTAAAAGCTTTTCTTCAATGACTGCATTGAACAGGCCACCAGTTGCCCAGAAAAATAAATCAATCCTATATTAACTTCCTTTTGGCAGTAAAGGAATAGAACAGCAGCAAAGGCACCACTGAGAACATGTATAATATTTATGGAAATGTAATGCTGTCATTTTCACTCTCTATGCTAGTTTTGGTTTTCCTTTCAGGCTCAATGGAGGTAAAAGTGACCCAGAGGCCACTGGAGGGGTCGTAGGGGTCCATCCCACTCCGATCTTGTTCTATCTGCTCTGGTTCCCATTCCTCTTTCAGGCACAATTCAAGGCACCTTCATACTGTCGGGAAATGTGTGCTAGAATTTATAATCGATAATTTGAATAATTTGAATAAGTGGAAGTGAATTGTTTTATGATTATGGTTGTAAATTTTACCGGGTTTGTCAGCCTTACTCAACATTTTATCGTTGAGAAAGCCCTGAATCCAGCTGCACCCCACCCCCCCTGAGTCCTTACCCTGTTTGCCAGCTTCAGATTGTCATTTTGTCTGCTCGTGGCAATGCTCCACAAATCTTATTACATGCAGATAAAATTCAGATTATTGAGTATAACAATAATAACTCGTAAAGAGTTCAAACGTTTTGCTCTGCCTGAGGAAGAGATCTTTCGATAACTCGAATATTTACGTGTGTGCCTTGCCAGAGTCCTCAATTAGGTCAGTCGACCATGTTGCCGGCGCCGTTTCAGCCAGAGGGCCTCGTAGGGGTTGCCTGATGAACAGGAGATCCCCTGTGCACAAAATGATGTGGACCATTCCTCTTGGCATGGGGAGTTCTGCTGCTTGGGCAATTTGGTCTGAGCCATGCTGGGCCTGCAGAGCTAAGCATTTGCCCCCTTTTGGATCCCGGCCTCCAGATACGTTGGTGATGACGGCCTCAAATACGTAAGCAATCAGGTATTTTGATGGATTTGTTCATTTTCAGTACTGGCTTGTAAGGGTCTTTTTTTCCTTGGGGCAGAATAGTTCACCCTTTTGCATTGGTAGTGCAAAGAAAAATATTATGTTTGCATTTTTTTTAGGAAGAGATGCTTGCCACGGAAATAAAATTTTGAAACTGTTATAGTGCAGATGATATTTCCTCCTGCAGCATTCCTACCATACCGAATTTCCCCCTACAAATACTTAAATTAAAATACAGCTGCAGTATTAAATGGAGTTGCAAAGTAAATTCTGTTTTGTGACACTTAACCTTACATAAAAGAAGCCTGCTGGGTTAGACCAGTGGTCCACCAAGACCAGCATCCTGTCTCACACAGTGGCCAGCCAGTTCCTCTGAGGTCCATCAACATGGCAGAGAGGCCAAGGCTTTTCCCAGCGTTTTCACATGGCACTGGGATTCAGAGGTTTCCAGGGGCAATGAATAATTGATAACCCACAAGTTGGTTACCAGTAGCAGAGAGGGATGGATCTCTGCACTCTTTTGAAAGCAGCAGTGATCAGAAAAGCAGTTAAATGGCTCTGAGACATTTAAACCCCTCCTTTTTTTTGCAGGGAGCAGGATTCCCCTCAGAAAAACAGCTGAGCGGCAGGGAGTAGAAAGGGAGCCATTTAAACCCCTGATTTCTGCACTTCATGAACTGACATAAACTACCTTAAAATTTGTGAAAGTTCCTGGTGGCTCTTCAGTTTGCAAACATTGCTTTACAAACCGTGAGCCAGCCAAAATTTGTCACACACTTTTGTTTGTGAGCTGATTTGTGCCCAGTCCTGGAGGCTGGCCCTATGGGTAAGGTGCTGGGGACACAAATCATATATTGTGAGTACAACCACTGGAAGTAGTAGGCAGCAATGTGAAGCTTCTGCTTGTCTTGAGACAACAATACCCACTACCTGTCCGTAGGATGTGAAAGTGAAGCTCGGTAAAAATGAAAGAGAGAAAGCAGGAGAGCTCAAAGATCATGGCAGGTTTAACTCATATGGGCCAGAAGCTTAGGATTTTTTTAAAGACACCTGAGATCTGTCTGGGTTGCTCCCTGGTCTGAATAATGGCCCAGGGACAGAAGAGAAAGAGCAATTTAAATTGAGGCAAAACTGGTTACCCCTAGATACACTGATCTCGTTAGATCTCAGCAGATGAGTCAGTGCTGGTAAGTATCTGGATGCAGAGACAGGCAATGGCAAACTACCTTTGTCGGTCTTTTGCCTTGAAAACCCTACAGGGTCACCATAAGTCAGCTGCGACAACTATAGAAATGGGACCGGCCTCCAGGGTGGTAGATTAGGGGCACTATTGAAGCTAGCAAGAGAAAGATGTATTTTACATCCAGTCTTTTCTCATGAGTGTTGGGTGTGGAGTGTGAAAACTTGGACACTTCACAAAGAACCAGTGGACCTAAATAGTCATTTCCCATGACACAAAGTTGAAGAATGGCCTGATAGATCTTGTGTTAAAAAGGAGGTGCAGTAAGGTTTTGCAGTGAGGAGAGGGCTTTCCAGTATGTGGGTCTTGCTGTGCTTCCCCCAGTGTTAACCACAGGTTGTTCAGTTCTCCCCGTTGTTAAAAATGTTTACCAAATTTTTCAGCAAATCCAGCCATTGGAACTGTTCCTAGCTTTCGGAACAGTTTTATCAGTATCGTTTTAGGCTGTTTCTGCACACAGGCTTGCTTTAATTGGCATGATTTTATTGACTTTGACTTGTTTTATTGAATTGTTTTTATTGGCAGGATTTGTTTTCACAGACTTTGTTTTGTGGCTTGGTTCTGTTTTATGGTTTTTAGTTGTGAGCTGGTCTGGAGAAGCAGCCGCCTGCAGATTTTCTGAAATACATAACTGTATCTAGTGGATTTAAGTCTGTTTCGGGGTGACTGATTAGTTTGCTCTGCATGCTCTTAAAAATAATTGGCCAACTGTCCTTTGCAACCTTGGGAACTAATGAGACCTGGTCACTGACGGGGAGGTGATCTGCAGGCTTGGTGGTGGGGAGTGCTGTCTAGTTGCAGCCACCTTACAGCAACCCCATAACCATTCAGAAGTGGTTAGCCATTGCCTGCATCTGAGTAGCAATCCAGGACTCCCTTGCTGGTCTCCCATCCAAATACTAATCAGCTTCCAAAATCTGACGAGATAAGGCTAGCCTGGGCCATCCAGGTCAGGCCTTAATTGCATAGAAATGTAGAGACGATTGCCCCTCACTGGCAATTTTCAAGCAGCCGCTGGACAGGTACTTCTCATGGATGTTTTAGGCTGATCCTGCATGGAGCAGGGGATGGGACTAGATGGCCCCTCTATGATTCTAAATGGAGGTTGTGTGTCAATTGGCATGATGTTGCTTGTTGTCTGCTCCTTGCACAGGTTGTGCTCACAATATAGGACTTGTGCCCCTAGCACTTCACCCATATAGGGTAAGATGAAGCACCCGCCTCCAGGATGGTAGATTTGGAGCACTATTGAAGTTTTGCTTGCTGCCCAAATCTGTGGCAAGCCTAAAGCTCAGAGCAAAATGATTCCGAGCCAATTAAACCAAACAGTTGTCTTTTGTTAAGAGCAGAAAGCAGACGGCTCACAGCCATTTCAACCCGTTTTCTGTTCTTCGTGATCTGCCACAAACTGCATCGAAATTTGTTGAAATTTGCAGCAGCTCTTCAATTCACAGACATCGCTCCATAAATCTAAACTTGCACATTTCATGATAAACTTTAGTTTCTGAGTTGGTTTAAGCCTGTCCAGATTGGTTACCTGCTTCACTGCATCTCTGAGGAGAGTGGATGGCCATGGTCTTCCTACTTCCCTGCATTGGGGGGGGGGAGTGCCGATAACCTGCCTTTCCATGGGGGGCAGTATGGTACATTGGATACCCTACCCTAGAGCAGTGGTCCCCAACCCGTGGTCCGCGGCCCGGCACCGGGCTGCGAAGACCTCGGCGCCGGGCCACGGCTGCTTCTTCCCTCCCCCCCCCGAAGTGAGAAGCTTGCCAGGCTGCGAGCAAATCGGCCGCCAAAGCGGCCAATTAGCTCGCGACCCAGCAAGCTTCTCGCTTCGGGAGGGGAGGGAAGAGAAGCTTGCCGAGCCGCAAGCTAATCGGCCACTTTAGCGGCTGATTTGCTCGTGGCCCGGAGGGGCCGGGGGGGGGAGCCGTGGCCGCCAGCATGGCAGCGGCGCATGCGCGGACTGCCGCACATGCCGTTTGTGCTGGGGCTGTGCACGGGCCCCCGGGCCGCCCTCTCCCACCACTTCGCCGCAGCGGTCTGCGGCAAGCAGAAGCTTGCGGACCGCTGCCCTAGAGCACCCAACTTCTTTGGGCTGTTTTTGCCATGCCCACTTTGACTATATATAGCTTACTTTAGTTAGAAACCCAAAGGTTGAGCTGCAAAAATAATTTTTAAAAATTTCCAGATATTTATTACATAAAATGCACTAATTCAACATAATAAAAACATAGTCGTCATAATTTAAAAACATCACATTTCTAACTGCACAGGAAATATACCCACATAGAATGGACCAAATGCATTTCAACCCCGAGGAGTCTTCCTTAGTGGTCAAATTATGTTTGGACTGTTTCTTCCATGCCAGCTTTAACTACATATAGCTTACTTCAAGTACCGTATTTGCCGGCGTATAAGACGACTGGGCATATAGTTAATCTGAATTAAAACCAGTTTTCAAGAAAAGAGAAGTGTATGTAATGGCAATTTTCTGAATGAGGTGCTAATTGGAACTTAACTCTTGTACAAACAAAGCTATTGTGGTATTTGGCAATAGGAAAATAACTGGACAATAAGTATTCTGACTGTTCCCCAACTACTTTGTGTTTTCCAGTTTTCACTAGGAATCATCTGTTTAACCGATGGAAAACATTTTTTCTCAACAGCTTTCCCATGAGATTCGTCAACTGGAGATGCTGCGGAGTAATCGAGGTGTACATGGGTGCATCACCTCTGACCTGTCTTCCTTTTAAGTGCGGTGCTTCGCTCTCTCAGTAGGCTTCCAAAAACCATCAAGCAAGGTGTCCCATCAGCTTAGTATACTCTACCTACCATGTATTATGGTCTGCCATCTGCTTAACAACATTGCCATTCCTACGGTTATAGGGAGGCAGAACTACCAGGATGTTTTACTGAGTCCCCTGATAACTGTGTGCAAGGTCCTGTCAGGTCACAGCTGACCTATGGCAACCTGTTCTCAAGGCCAGAGACAAGTCAAAGTGGTTCGCTATTGCTTGTGTCTGCATAGCAACCCCAGACTTCCTTGGTGGCCTCCCATCCAGATTCTGAGGGTTGACCCCACTTAGCTTCTGAGATCTCATGAGATCAGGCTAGCCTGGGCCATTCAGGTCTTGCTTGGAGCTCCATAAGTGGCACAGGGTTGCAATATTCCTGCGGTAGTCTTGTTGAAATACAACTGAAGGTAGAGGAAGGCATTTGTCTCCATGCAACAGCAGCCACTCCATCGAACCAATCTGATTTTCTATTCTTCTTTGTACTGCAGGTGCAGATGTTAAGAAGTTGCTGCTCGTTCTTTTGTCCTTCCGACTGCAAGCTACAGGCTCACCTAGTTGCACTACAACAATGCTGCTGACGTGATCAATGTGCAGAGTTTGCCATGCGTTGACTTGTTGTATCTTAAAGCCATTATTCGAAAACCAGCCGCCTGGAAGTTGTGAAGGAGCAGTACCAACATCGGTTCCATTGGGAGAGCGATACATATATATTTAACTTCAGCAGAATGGCAAGTAAGCGTAAATCCACCGTCCCCTGCATGGTGCTTGCGAGTGAGCCAGATCCAGACTTGGAAGCTGTGTCTGATGTCGAGGAAGGACCACCTGTGACCACGCCGGCAGGAAGTGTGACCAGCGACGAGGATTCTCAAGAATACGTGGACCCGGACAATCAGCCAAACAAAAAAGTTGAAGGAGGATACGAATGCAAATACTGCACATTTCAGACTACCGATCTCAATATGTTTACGTTTCACGTTGATTCTGAGCACCCCAACGTTGTACTAAGTTCCTCTTACGTCTGTCTCGAATGCAGGTTTGTTACCAAAAGGTATGATGCTCTTTCGGAACATAATGTGAAGTACCACCCCGGAGAGGAGAACTTCAAGCTGACCATGGTGAGGCGTAACAATCAGACCATTTTCGAGCAGACGGTGAACGATCTTACTTTTGATGGGAGTTTCGTGCACGAGGACAGAGCTGAAGAGACGGAAGCGTCCGAGTCTCCCTATTCGGGCATCTCGATTAGCAAAACCCCCATCATGAAAATGATGAAAAACAAGAACGAGGCCAAGCGGATTGCGGTTCTTCATGGTGCTGCCGAGGAACGTCCTGGGGAAGAAAAAGATACTGAAACTGACCCGGATTGTGAAGAAATAATAGAAAAGCCGGTTTTGACTGTTGCGGACTCTAGCACGAGTAACACACTGGTTACAGAAACCATTAGCACGATTGTGAATCCCACCACAGTGATCCAGCCTACGCAGGTGATTGCCACCATAGCATCTCCACAGAATAACTTAATCTCAAAAGTCTTGATCCCTGTCAACAGCATCCCTACCTACAACAGTGCTTTGGATAGCAACGCCCTCTTGCTTAACACCTACAACAAGTTTCCCTACCCAACCGTGTCGGAGATCGCTCTTCTTGCTAATCAAGCGAAATACACCGAGGAACAAATCAAAATCTGGTTCTCCGCCCAGCGCCTGAAGCATGGGGTCAGCTGGACGCCCGAGGAAGTGGAAGAAGCGAGGCGGAAGCAGTTCAACGGCACCGTGCACACTGTCCCTCAGACAATTACGGTAATCCCGGCGCACATTTCAACAGCTAGCAATGGCCTGCCTTCCATTCTGCAGACGTGCCAAATTGTGGGCCAGCCCAGCCTGGTTCTCACACAGGTTGCTGGCACAAGTACGCTTCCGGTGACAGCCCCGATAGCCTTGACTGTGGCGGGGGTCCCAAATCAGCCCCAGCTGCAGAAAGCCCAAGTCCAAACTGCACCGCCTGTTGTTGAAGCCAAGCAAGTTGCCGCTGTCCCTGCCGCCGCCCCAGCTGCCGCCCCAGCCGCCACCCCAGCCCCTCAGCCTACCAAACCAGAAGGGGTGATTGCAAATGCAGACGTTGCTGGAGTGCGTGCCAAGAAAACAAAAGAGCAGCTGATGGAGCTTAAAGTCAGCTACCTTAAAAATCACTTCCCCCAGGACTCCGAGATCAGTCGGCTCATGAAGATCACAGGCCTGACAAAAGGAGAGATCAAGAAATGGTTCAGCGACACCCGGTACAACCAGCGAAACTCAAAGCATAACCATTATAATAACCTCAGCAACGATTCCTGCACTATCGTAATCGATTCGAGTGATGAAACCAACGAATCCTCAGCACTGGTCTCGCCGCAGCAGAAGCAGCCGGGCAATGCGTCAGATGGTGCCCCGCAGAAATTCAAAGAGAAGACCCCCCAGCAGCTGCAAGTCCTTGAAGAAAGTCTCCACAACAATTCCATCCTTACGGAGGATGAACTGGCGAGGATAATGTCGGAAACGAATCTGACCAGGGAAGAGATTGATGCTTGGTTCACAGAACAGAAGAGATTCAAAGGTTTAAGCGAGGAAAGCGAGGAGCTCAACGAGAGCAATGGGAGCGTCTCAAAGGAAACATCCACAGAAACATCTGGTGGCGAAGGGGCTCCGAAATCAGGAAAGCTAAGTAAAAAGTCGCCAGAGCAGCTCCACATGCTGAAAATGTCATTTATCCGGACTCAGTGGCCGTCTGCAGAAGAGTATGATAAGTTGGCTGAAGAAAGTGGACTTCCTCGGCCAGACATTGTGAGTTGGTTTGGAGATACTCGTTACGCTTGGAAGAACGGGGGCCTGAAATGGTACTACTCCTATCAAGGGGCCAAAGCAAATAGTGTGAACGGTCAAAGCGGTTCCCGGAGGAGAGGGCGAGGAAGACCAAAGGGGAGAGGGAGAGGAAGGCCTCGTGGGCGAGCGAGAGGGAACAAAAGGATCAAGCACTGGGACCGGACTCCGGTCATCAAATTTAAAACTGGAAAGGCGATTCTGAAGGATTATTACCTAAAACACAAATTCCTTAACGAACAGGACCTCGACGAGCTGGTGGCCAAATCGCACATGGGGTACGAGCAGGTCAGGGAGTGGTTTGCGGATATGCAGAGAAGAGCCGAACAAGGCCTTGAGCTGTTTGATGAGGAGGAAGAAGAGGAGGAGCTGCTGGATGAGCAGGAGGATGACGAGGACAAGGAGGACGATGAAGAAACAGATGACAGTGACAATTGGGAACCCCCACGACATGTTAGACGTAGGCTCTCAAAATCAGACTGACATGTAAGTTTCCGGGTTGTGGGGAACCGTAATCTTGCTTTGCTGCACCAGGAGTTTGGTGCTGGTTCTAGTGACCGCCAACTTAGAATTTGGTCGTTCGTGGAAAGGGGGACTGGGCTGCTGACTCATGCAGCTGACTTAGTCTCGGTTAGCAGAAGTGGAAAAGCAAGTCCAAGGTTTGGAATTGCAAAAACCATCCACCTGCCCAGATTCTGCTCTCCTCCACATCTCTACTGCTAGGGGATACAACGTGTTAAGGAACTGTATGTTTTATTGCCTTATGTTTGTTTGTTTTTAAAATCTTGTAAGGATACAGGTGCATTTTATTGTTTTCCTCCTCTTGCCAGAGGAAAATAAGTGCAAAACAAAAAGGTATGATTGTAGTGTTCCTTGCGCAAATGTGTTTGTCTTCCTCCCTTCCGGCGTAAGGAAAATTTCAAAGGTGTACAAGATGGGTAGGGATAAAGGATACCAAAGGAATGTGGCAGCAATGAGGGTGAGGCTTGTTTGATGGTTTTAGTTGAGGGGTGAGTGGCTTTTAGAACAATAGAGGGGAGGGAGGAATACCTTTGTTACATATGGAGCCATGTGCTAGGTTTACAGAACTCTCTCAAGCTGTCTTCAGGGAGTGAAGGTTGGGCCAGAAGTATGTTTTTTTAAAAAAAATATTAAACCGAACTGGTGTGTATCATATTGAAAAACAAGATAAAATACTGCAGCCAATACCAAAACTTGCTTTCAATAACACATCCTTTTCGAAACGTGTAAGTTAAAGTTTCTTTCCATACGCAAAAGCCCCCAGAATTCTACCCGGTGTGTGTCTTGAAAAGATAATAAGAGAAGCAACATTAAAACGTTTGCATGGATTGCTTTCGCTTGAAGCAGCCGCCAGATTCTTCAGCATGGGACGGCCGGACATTTTGAGGCCGTGGCTTCTTTATTCTTCTCTACCCCTCAGATGTGCATACCAAGTAGCTTGGCTGAGGAAGGCCAAGCCTTACCATCTTGCTGGCTGGGACTCCTCCTGTCCCCGGAGCAGCGCCCATCACGTTGCCGGCACCCTGCCAGTTTACCCGTCTTGCTTGAGAAATTGCATGATCCAGTCCGAGGGTGGCCTGTGAGGCACCATGTCTCACCTGGCTGCCCCCAGACAGACACATCCTTTGTTGGTGGAAGAGCACCTTCCCGTTAAGAAAGGGAGATCGCAAACAACAAAGAATAGCGGCTGCGAATCTGATAGAACTGCAAAGGCACAACTGCACGGATGTGGCATGTAATTTCACAAAAAGTGGAATATGAAATGTGACCGTTGTGACTATTGTTCATTGTCTGGAAGCCATGAAAGAAGTTGACTGAGTTTTGGGGTGTAAAACGTTGTTGGAGACAGCAATTATCCTGAGGCCTACCAAGCCGCTCTGTGGTTTCTTTCTATTTGCATTGTGGCAGTCATCATTGATAGGTTGATATTAAGCCAGAAACATTGTACCTTAAGAGCAGGGATTCCCAGTCAGGGTTCTGGGGAACTCTGGGGTCACACGGCCTTCCGCAGAAGTTCGGATGGCCACTGACATCACTAGACGTCAATGTGGCCCCACTTCCCCTGTTGCTGTACAGGCCTAGTCTCCTCCTCCACAGTGGAAATGATAAATGATCGATCAATTGATTGGCTGGCTCCTGCTTTCCTACCCACTTTCCTACCCACTTTCCTACCCACTTCTTTGAAGGGGCATGTCACCACTTCTGGGGTTCCTCAAAGCCTGGAAAATATTTCAGGGGTTCTTCCATGGTCAAAAGGTTGCTTTAAAGGTTTCTGAAAATATTTGAAGGGAATTATGTCAGCACAGGGAAAGATACTGGAATCTTGGGAGATGTCTAAAGTAGAGAGGGAGAACAGGCCTAATCCTGTAACTCTTCAGACTGAATAAGAAAGTTCAAGACCATTCTGTCTTGCAGAGTGACTATAGAATCATAGAATTGGAAGGGGCCATACAGGCCATCTAGTCCAACCCCCTGCTGAACGCAGGATCAGCCCAAATGACTATCATTCAGCCAAGAGACAAGAAAGCAAACTGCTTCCATGTTGACTTCCAGCAAGGGCAATCTTCAAAATGTGAATTACACATAGTCCCCATGATTGGGAGTCAGTGGTCCAATCCATTAAAACCTCTTGTAAACCGAAACGGGAAGAAGTTAGCAGGCAATTCTTGGAACCCCTGGCAGATGTTGACAGCTTCTTTTTTCAGAACTTGTGGGTTTGTGGTACAGATTCATGACAGAATACTCGAGAGCCTACAAGTTTTGGCCAGGACTCCACTGTTTTAATTCATCGGAGGAGTTAAAGGGCACCGTTTCCTGTTTTTGTATCTTTGGGTGTTGCTAAGTAATTCACACGGTTCCCACTCACCTCCTTTGTCTTCTTCTGCAATGGCAGCCCAAGCGAATAAATTCTACAGCTAGTATGACCAGCTAGTATGGAAATGAGCTCATGCAGTTAGTTACTCCTGCAGCCGCCCCGCACAGTCGGGCTGCACTGACTGTTATGCATTTGGCACTCAGCTTTATTTTGCCATCACTTTTCAGAAGGGTTCTGCATTTGATAGATGGTACTTCTTTTTCTTTTTAGAAAGCTGCCTTCCCCTCCCACAGTGCCTGAGGGTCCAACTCTTAACAGAGTATTAGAACCGGGTTCAATTTGTTAAAATAGAAATGCAGCAGTCCGATGTGCCCTGCTTGTTGCCCTGCTCCTTCGTTTGCCGCAGACCCAATGCTGAAAAACATTAGTAAACTGCATGTGAATGTGTGTTCCCTTTGGGGGAAGAGCATGGTTTAGCATTGCAAGTATACCAACCAAGGTTGATGCTCACAAGCTTATTTATTTAAGGCTTTTTCTGTCCCGCCTTATCTCCTTAGACTCAAGGTGGCAAACAGTGTAGCAGCCAAGTTGCAAAGGCCAAAAGCAAGAGATTTAAAACACACCATTGATCAACGTGAAAGCATTTAGACTTAAGCCGCCAAAGAGTTGCAGTACGCAGGATCAGCAACCTCACAGCCAGATCTGTGTTAGGAAAATTCATCCTCCGCCAAATTCATTCTGAAACGGGGACCGCTTTAGGTGCATGTGTAAATGATGTCAAGTCGCAACTGACCTGTGGTGACCCCAACAAGAGGGCTTTCAAATCATGTGGGAACCATAGAATCATAGAGTTGGAAGCCAACCTTCCTGCTCAATGCAGGATCGCTCTAAAGCATCCAGGAGAAGTCTCTGTTCAGCCACAGCTTGAAGACCGCCAGTGAGGGGGAGCTCACCACCTCCTTAGGCAGCCCATTCCACTGCTGAACTGCCCCGATATGTAGCCAGTATTGTTCTACACGTAGTTTAAATCTATTACTACGGGTCCTACCCTCTGCTCCCTGCCCTCCTCTAGTGACAACCTTTCAAGTACTTAAAGAGAGCAGAGGTAATTTGCCACTGCCTTCCATTGCATTGCCTTCCTTGATGGTCACACATCCAAGTACTGAACAGGCTCATCTTCTGAGACCTCATGAGTTCAGGCTATACTAGGGGTCCCTAACTTTTTTGAGCCTGCAGGCACCTCTGGAATTCTGACCCAGCATGGTGGGCTCAGCCACATAACAGCTGCCACAAAATGTCTGCCATGGGAACCGGAGCTTGCCATGTAATGGCTACTGCCACTTCTCCAGAGTCACGCAGAAAAGCTCCTTGTGTTGTGGTGGCAACTGCTGCTGAAGAAACGTTTAAAAAAAAAATCCGGTCAGTCAATCAAAGCTCCAACAGCCAGTCAGAAGCTTTGCTGAGCAAAAGCCTCACTTTCCTCTGCCCAGTTTCTGGGAGAAAAACCTCTCTGCAGACACTGTGAAAGGTGTCAGTGGCTGTGAACCAAAGCCACATTTGAAAAATACATTAATTGATCAAGAAGATTCTAAAGACTCATGTACAACTGAAACCTTTCTTTTGGGACTAATGCACAGACAGCTAGGAAAAAGTCATGGAAATTTGTTTTTATATATGGCAATGGCAGCAAGGTTATTATATGCTCAACAATGAAAAGGTCTGACATTACCCACAATGGAAGAATGGCTGGTGAAGATGAAGGAACTTGCAGAGATGGCTAAACGTACTGCTTTGATCAGAGAAAAGACAGCATCTGCAGGAATTGCCAACTGGAAGCCCCATACAGACTTTTTGTGTGAAACAGAAGGAAAAAAGCAAACCGATGATTTGATGATTAAGGGGGGGGGAATCAGGTAATAGGAAAAAATAACTTTTTCTTTTTAAGTGATAAGTTCATAATTGTATGTTTATTTGTCAGAACAAATAGGAAACTTCCTTCCTTCCTTCCTTCCTTCCTTCCTTCCTTCCTTCCTTCCTTCCTTCCTTCCTTCCTTCCTTCCTTCCTTCCATCCATCCATCCTTCCATCCATCCTTCCTTCCTTCCTTCCTTCCTTCCTTCCTTTCCCTTTTATAAATTTTATTTATTTATTAAGGGATTTATATACCGCCCCTCTCGAACATACCGTCTCAGGGCAGTTTACAGAATCCGAAATTCAGTAAAACCAGTATTCCATAAAACAATATAAAATAGATTAAAATTTCGAACCACATTTTTCTTTAAAAAAGGACGGTGACCGCGTTGAGGGCCCCGTGCCATCTTCCCTCCCACATGCCTCCAAAAATGTCACAAGGACAGTGCCCTCCTTGCTCCCTCTGGCAGGCAGTTTCGAGGTGATGGGCCCACCGTGGAAGCATAAACGGCAAACTCACTTCTGAGAATGGTGCCTGATTATATGAGGGGAACGATGCCTGTGTCAGTGCAAGTCAAGTCATTAGGCCATGGTTAATGTCAGTCGGAGGTTGGGACTTGCTGTGAGCCCAGGGGAGCGTGCATTTCCAGGTTTGTGATTTTGATCTGCAGAAGCGGAACGTTTGCAAGGAGTCAGATTTGCATCCGCACTCAGCTCTGACATTGCAAGCCAGTGACTGATAAAACAGCGGTCAGATAGTGTTAACCCTCAATGCATTCAAAGACATTCTCTTTTCGCAGTGGCTGGAGCTAGAGGGGAAATAATCCCTGCTCATTCACAGGATGCAATACGGCAGAGATAAACAAGTCTGGGCTTGCTAGAGGCTTCGCAGGGCGGTGGCTTCCAGCAGTGCGTGTGGAAAGCAGGCCTGACGACCGAGCTTGTTTTTGCTGTCACAAGATTATTTGTCCTGCTCCGCTCTCCTGCCGTGAATATATCTTAAGAGCAGGTCCCTCCACCACCCAGTGGGAAGAGCTGGTCTTAGTTTTCAAGCTTCCCGTCATGCAGTAATGTTTTATTCATAGCAGTATAATCATGTGGAGATGACATGCTTGTGCAATCCTGAAGACACTTTCCTTGGACGAAACCCGCTGGATAGATCTGAGTAGGATTCGGAGTGGACCTTCTGAAGATTGCTCTCTAACAGCGCCATCCTAAATACAAGTTATGCCCTTCTAAGTCCACTGAAGTCAGTGGCTTTAAAATGGCGTAGCCCCACGCGGGTTTGCACTGTATATCACCTTGTGTTGACTTTTTAATATTTAAACTAAACATAGCCACTCCAGAAGAGGGGGAAGCATTCTTTGTATATGGAGAGTTTGTTAAAATCAATGGGGGGGAAAGAACGCTACGTTTATTTTGCTCATCGGAAATCTGTCTCCGGATATTTGTAGGCTTTGGGGGTTCAGAATACCCAAAATAGTACCATCAAGCTCGAATTCTCCCTAGAAACTGAAAGGATTCAACTATCGTACTTCGATCACATTATGAGAATATGAGACAAGACGATAAGGCTGAGAAAAGTCGAAGGCAGCAGGAGAAAAGGAAGACCTATGAGATTGACAGAATCAATAAAGGAAGTCACGGTCTTCACTGTTTTTGCAATACCCAAGCATGGGTGTTAACAATAGGACATTTTGGAGGTCATTAGTTCTTAGGGTTGCCACAAAACAGGAACGACTTGATGGCGCATAACACACACATGCACGTATGATGGTATAAGTGCCAAAAGGCCACTAGTAATGGGTTAAGGCCACCTGAGTTCATGCACATGTCACCATTTCCAACAAAAACACAAGATCGGATCTCAACCTGTGGAGTTGTAATGTGTTCAGTTTTGACTTTGCTGCTAACCAAATTGAGCTCATATCTCAACTATGAGTCACTCCTTGCTTTTCCCCCATGGAGAAATGCCACAGCTTTCCTAAAACAAGTCATATGAGTGTTTAGCGCTGCTTGATACTGACCCTGTATTTTTACCACATCCTATGAAATGTTGTCTAAGAGATGGGCAATCCTTGTTCACTGCAAAGGTCATAAGGGCACTTTGATTTTACGGATGGTCAGAGAAACAGAGCTCATGGCTGACGTGTTCGGCTCACAGATGCTTGTGGAAGTTGGGGGCTCAGAAGATGGCAGTGCAGCGTCGATCCTTCTATCACGCCTTTGGATCCGATCAAACTGATTTTAAATTCCAAGAACAGAAGCCCGAAGAAACAGAATCAATGCTGGATTTACCTAACTCTTGCGTTGGAAGGTTTGGGGATATTAATTGCAGTTTCATGTGTGCCCTTTTTGCTCCAGTTAAGTGTCATCCTTGGGAGTCTGTTAGTATGTTCATGCTAGAAGAAACATCAGGAGCCAACAAGAACCGGTGTAACACCATCCTGGCAGCAGTCCCTTAGTAGGGGCATGAACTTTTGGAAGGCACATGTGGCCTGAAGCGGGGATGAAGCCCAACCCAAGGCCCACCCAACCAGGGGCAGGACGGGTCGAGAGGGAGTAACCTCTGAATAGTGAAGAGGCTGAGCAGAACCATAGAAAAGACAAGGCGAACAGTTTGTTGCAAGAAGAGAACTTAATACTGGCCTGGAAGATAAATGATACCAAAAAAAGAGATTTCACGCACGCTGCTAGATTGAAAGATTCCATGCTGCAGAAAAAGGCTCCTCACTAGTAAACTGGAATCAATCAAAATCAGACTCCAGTGGCACCTTTAAGACCAACAAAGATTTATTCAAGGTGTGAGCTTTCGAGGGCAAGCACTCTTCCTCAGACTAATGGAATCAATTAATGTAATCCATAGTCATAATTCCTGCTCTGAGGAAGGCTTAGTTGTATCCAATGGCCTTTTACTTCACAGACAAAGGGCACCACAAAGGCTGATATCATTCTGTCACTTGTTTGTAGTGAATTACCCTGACCTGGAGGGCTATGATTTGCCTGCTGTCACCAGATCTTGGAAGCTAAGCAGGGGTGGCCATGACTAGTGTTTGGATGAGAGATCACGCAAGAAGGACCAGGGTCATGACCCAGAGGCAGGCAATGGCAAACTACCTCTTAAGTCTCCTCTTCAAAACCCTGTAGCAGAGGTGACCAAGCTCTCCAGATGTCCATGTACTACAATTCCCATGAGTCCCTGCTAGCACAGGGTTGTCCTACAGGGTTGCCATAAGTCAACTGTGACTTGACGGCTCTTTCTGCTACCACTCAACTCCTTGACTGAGTGGGCTGTTGCCTGTCCTTTAGCTTTGCGGCCAAAGGGCTCTCACTGAGACTTGGGTTTCCCCCACAAACTGGCACTCATAAGTTTTCCTTGACGACTTCTCCCTGCAGGGGTTTTCCTGAACATATCTTCATTTTTCTGAACTGAAAAAAACCTTTATAATTTAGCATGAACTAAGGGACTTTCCTGAAGTTGTGCAGGTGTACACTGAGGAACGGAAGGAGTCAGCCAGTCTTAAGAGGTTCTTGGGTTACCCTTAACATCTCACAAGTCTGTCGTCTGTACCTCTTCATTTGAGTTCTGGGCCCGATATCCTTGAACCTGTTTGGTGGGAAGGGGGATATTTAGTTACCTGTTTCCAAGTTGAATATGCCTTTAAGGTCCAGTAGCATCCATAGAATCTTTCCTGTTGCCCTTGGGCAGGCTCGATCTTTGCCCAAGATAGAAATATGGTGATCCGATGGGGACAAAGGAAGCTGCCACATTCTGAACAATTGCTCTTGCTCAAAGTTAGAAGCTGCTGCCTCAGCAGGGGCATGATTGCTCCCTCCCATATAGCTGCAGCTTATGAGGACAGTAACTTCCCCCTTTATTAAACAACAACTATCTGTTCCATGCTTCGAACATCTCAGAAAGGCACCTGCATCGGTGCTTTCAAAATATGTGAGTTATTTAAAACTCACCCGTCCGGATGATTAATCAGCTCACAATTCTGCACTGTAGGTAGGCTTTTTTAAAAGAAGACATCTTAGATGCTTTCTAGGAAGTCGTTCTGAGAAGCAAGTAAAAAAGGAGAAGCTGGTGTGCCGTGCAAAAGAAAACCACCAGTAAAAAGCGGCCTGCTGCCATTGCAATAATGACCAATGGGGCTGAATGAGAATTTGAGCAGGGTTTGGAGCAGGGGTAGTCAAATTGCGGCCCTCCAGATGTCCATGGACTACAATTCCCAGGAGCCCCTGCCAGCGAATGCTGGCAGGGGCTCCTGGGAATTGTAGTCCATGGACATCTGGAGGGCTGCAGTTTGACTACCCCTGGTTTGGAGGTTCCTGTTCTACTTCCTGTTCTGCTTTAGACATGCTTCCTTCTTTGAGTACGCTGGCCAGGGAATGCTTATTAGACTGCTTTCTGGTCCAGCTGACTCTGCACCTGGGCAAGCTTTCTTTCTAAAGGTACATAGAAGGAAGGCATTTTGGTGCTGATTAAGTGAGCCCTGAGCAAACAAGAGTGTTGTTTCTCTTTATATTTCTTATACAAGTTTGCAGAGTGTTTTGGCCTGACAGTACTGTGGGATTTCTGGGTTTTTTTGGTCTGTGTTGTATTTGTTTACAGCCCGCTTTCTCCCAACTTTGCTGTGAGCAGAGAAAAGTGTGCGCAGGCACGACGCTGCGAGGCCCCAAGCCAGCCCTATGACAGAATGCAGCAACAGGACTTCCCGACTGTTACAAGATGCATTTCAAAAACGGTTTTCTTCCCAGTTTCGGGTGGCGGGGGGGGGGGAGATAACAGTTCTGATAATTTGGTTTTCTCCTTAGGATACACAGGGTTGAAAGATTTGCACTGAATAGCACAAGAGATCTGAAATCCCAGACTTGCTTCAGTGAAGCTCCGGCAGGTTTCGAAAAAGTTTTCCTTCGATGTGTACAATAAAACATCTTATTTTGTCCTGGCTGTTGCATCAGTGCATTGTGCTGTGTTTGAATCATGGAAGATGGTGCTGCTGTCATTATGGGCAACAATTTGAGCTTGGCCTGGAGCAAATGACTGAATCTGTCCCTGGTGCATTGTAACTGCAGGTGACTGAAGCTACTGGGCTCCTTTAGAAGTGAAGATTTTTGTTGCTTGACCAGTGCACAGCAGCTGGCTTACGGGTTTCTTCCTTTCTAGCTGTCTGGAAGTGAAGAAGGGGGAAGTGGTTTGGTGGAGGAGGAGGGAAATATCCAGGTCCCAGGGCTCTGATTTACTGTGAAGGGGGTGGTGGAGGGAGGGTCACCTGGTCTTTTGTGAAAGCGAGAAAAGTACCAGACATTCAACAACCCTGGCACTGGACTACCCCACAAGGATCTGAACGTCTTGAGCTGTGCCAAAGTTTAAAAAAATAAAAAATAAACAAAAACTACAGCTGGAAAGAGTTCGGCACGTGTACATAAGACTAGTTATAAATTGACAACTTGTAAAAGAATAATTGCAAAATAAGATTTTAATTTTAATAGAGAACATTTTTATTCTGCTTACATGATGGAGACTTTCTGTTTTAAGAACTGTATTCAAAAGGGGGAATCATTGACCACTAGATAGATGTTTGTTTGTTTCTTTTTGGGGGGTCTGGCTTGTACTGAAAACTGTTATGTTCTTAGTTTAAAGATGGGCTTCATTGCCTGTGTTCTTTGATATGTGATTTAAGCTTATAGCTTTGAGTGACCAAACATTTTACAGAGTAAAAGTTCTTAGAAACAAGTAAAGATGACTGATATTTCTGTGTCTTATTTACCAGCCTAGGATGTTGTACACGTATTCTTGTACAACTGCGAAAAACCACAGGAATGCAGTGGACTTCTAAATATCGTGCAAACGCTGTGGGTCAATGGGATCTGCAGATAATGTTGTCCTTGGTGGTTATTTTTCCTAATATTGAATTGAAATGTATCATACATATGTCAAAGTCTGGATGCCCTTTTTGAAGAAAAAGGAATGGCAAGGGAAGGGTTAGAGGCATTTGGAAGGAGAAAAGCCAAAGGAGGCCATGGGAATATTTTTAAATGTTGACAAAGAGGAATATCTGCCTACTTCATTCCTTTCCTGTGAGAGAGGGGGAAATCAGAAAACGTGCTTATTGAAGCCCTCTTTCAAGAAGAGTCCTCTTCGAAGCGCCTTTCTGTAATGTTGCACAAACCGTACAAGCCCGGCATGTGATTAATATTTTAAAAGGGATTTGTTTTTAATTGAACGAGAAATGCTGTCACCTCTCAATCTCGCAAGGCAAGAGACATCTGAAGAGCGACCCGATTCTCTGCGATATGGTAAACAACAACAAGTGCTCTGCTGGAAACCCCCCCCCCCCCCGAGTTCACCGGTATGGATCTCATCCCATTTGGCTGGGTCTTAGCTTGTATTAGGGAGTGAGCAGCACGAGGAGAGAATTGGGAAGCCTCACAGGGTGGAGAAAATTGTAGGGCTCTCTGCCTCTCCTCTGGAGGCAATCCTGCGCATTAAATAAGCTGCTAAGTCTGATGAGAAGGCCCTGAATTGGTTCCAGTCTGTTTTAATCTGGTGGAAAAGGCTCGTCTGTGTTCTTGAGACCTGCATGTGCCAAAAGTCACGTGTGATGGTGTGGTTGCAGCAAAGAAAGAAACTAGGCAGGCTTGACTGAAGGAGCTGGCTGGATCCAACCTCCTTTGGAGTTCTGAACACCTATAAAATCTCCCTGTATAATTAAGATGATTACCTCTTAATGCACCTATCATTAATTTATTCCAACTTGACTGGGGAAAAATTAAAACTGACTTATTTCCAAGTCTGCAGATGATCATTTCAAGAGGATTCACCCCACCCACCCCGGGTTTAGCTGTGAGAAATCTGAATTCACTGGGAATCGTGTGGCTTTTGTGGCTCTGATGGCACCAGCAGTTGTGTTCACGGAAATGACAAAGTCACATGTTAGCAATGTTTAGAGAAGCCAGATGCTAGCTTTGTTACAACAGAGACATTTTTTTAAAGTCTGCTGAATCCTGCTCAGCTGGGTTCATATCAAGTGGCTTTTGGAAGCTTCATTGCAAGGCCTACGCATCCGTTCCAGTTACAGCGATGCTTCTCTCGGGCACAAGAAGCCTTCCCAGAATGCCAAAGGCCTTTCCAAAGCTAGCTGAATTTGCGTAATACAATACACTGTCTTTTTAAAAAATTTTTAACGAAATGCTTGTTCCTGGGACAGATCTGAAGAAACACACAGCTTTAAAAAAAAAGCCCTGCATATAGTTTTATTAGCAATCCTGCAGTATAGTGCCATTTCGGTGGCCCTGAAACTGCTCAGTGGTCAGCCCTGTTTTACTTTAAGCAGTGTGTGTTAAGGGGAAGGCCATCTGCTGACCTTTGCACAGCAAGGGAGCAGACTTTTGTCTGCTGAGGTTTCTTCTGGTTGGCTGTTCTAAGTTATGCGCTATTGGGTTAGGATTCCCCTCCCACCTTTAGAAGAGCTGGTTCTTATAAGCCACTTTTCTCGACCCAAAGGAGTCTCAAAGTGGTTTACATTCGCCTTCCCTTTCCTCTCCCCACAACAGACACCCTGTGAGGGAGGGGAGGCTGAGAGAGCCCTGAGATTACTGAAGAAGAGTTGGTTCTTACATGCCACTTTTCTCTACCCGAAGGAGTCTCAAAGTGGCTTACATTCGCCTTCCCTTTCCTCTTCCCACAACAGACTCCCTGTGGGGTGGATGAGGCTGAGAGAGCCCTGAGATTCCTGCTTGGTCAGAACAGCTTTATCAGTGCTGTGACCAGCCCAAGGTCACCCAGCTGGTTGTATATGGGGGAACACAGAATCAAACCCAGCTCACCAGATTCTGCACTCCTAGCCACCACCCCAAGCTGGCTCTCTCCGGCTTGATCATTCTGTGCTTGTTTTGCATTTCATTTGGATTTCACAGTTTAGAAATTTAGCATCTGGAATTGGCTATGATTGGGGGCGGGTAATAAAAAGGTTTCTGCTCATTAACAGAGATTAGTTGGGCTCTAAAGATAAGCTTGCTGAAACTCAGCTGTTGGGGAGGGCTGCTGAGCAGCATTTCTAGTTGTCGGTGCACATGGGGCGAATTTCCTATAAATTACAGGGAGAATTGATTAATTTGCATAATATAGGATGTAGAATTCAGCTGTTATGCATAGCATTATTTTTTAAAGCACCAGCCTGCCTATGATCATCTAATTAAATGGCCATCCCCCTTGAGGAAAAGGAGCAAGAAACCTCATGCTAGGGCTGTATCGAGAGTCGCAAGATAATTCAGAAGGGCCTTTAGACTGCAGGACAGGGCAAATGGATCAAGATTGTATCCCCCTTGTGCTCACATACAATAATTTCTGGTCTGGGGAATGTTTCGGCAAGTTTACCTTGCCATGTCTACCTTTCCTTGACCTGCAACAATAGCTGGCAAATTCAGCTTTCTTCCTTACCTTCGCCATGTTCTTCCTCCTTGCTGATGGTGATCTTGGCTTGGCCTGTAACTTCTTAACACTTTCAGCCATGGACCTGATTGATTTGTCGTGCTTCAGATCCTGTGAACTGAAGTTCTGGAATAACTAACATGATTACCCATTTCCCCTGTCGTGATGGCCACCTGTCATTGTAAATAGTGTCTTCTCTCATCTTGGGTTTCCTTGGTGCTGATCTGATGTCTGCTAACTTGAAAGCGTGCGGGGAGGAAAGCGGGAAAGGATATCAGCCCATATTGGATTTCTATCTTTTAATAAAGGTCAGCATTCCATAGTAATTCCCTTTTGTTGATTTTCCTTTCCCCCCCCTCCTCTTGAAAATCAAATAGAATTACAGTAATGAATGCCTTTATGGACCACCAAAATTGGGCGGTTTATTGGGAATTATCTTAACAGCTTTTGGAGATAACCCAGTCACACGAATGATATTAATGTGGGGTTGGAGAACTCGGCCATGTAGCAAAGTTCCACTGAAACCACAGAAGAGCTAGTCCTTGCCTGGGCGCACATGTGCAACTCTCCAGCTCCCTACCCAACTGAACCCGTGGCATTCAAACCGACTTGGTTACAGATCCCTCTTGGCTTGTCCAGGGCTCATCATGGGGACTTGCCTCCTTAGGTGACTCAATGGCATCACAGGGTAGAGTAGCTGTGGTGCTGTGACATCTCCACTGAAAGCTACATAGGTGACCAGTTACTGCCAAAAATGCTCAGGATCCAGAGGACCGACTGAACAGTGGGAGCTGTATGTTCCTAACAGGATCCTATCTGTGCCCGAGAGACCTGCAAGTGTGTCCTTGCCGTTTGCCTGAAAGAGTGTGTGTGTACTGCTCCACTGAGAAAACTGAACTTGCTCACTTGTTCAATTCTTTGTATTCTTGTTAAAATAAAACGCACACATACTATGAATGGGGGGAAGGTGACAAACTCTAACTTATATGAAAAATATAGACCAATACAGTCCACTTACTTAGTCATTCCGAAATCCAATAAACAGTGACTGTCTTGCTATGAACTTTTATCCACATATAGAGGAACTCCTACAAAAGCAGACTGATTTTCTCAAAAGAGCAATCCCTGAAATACATTGTCACCAGTCAAGAGACACATGGTTATTCATATTTTCTCCAGGTATCATCAACAGGAATTTGGGGTACGGACATTAATCACAATATCCAAATTGGTGTGCGCCACAGTGACCTTTGAACAGTATAGCAAGTGTCATAATCCCTAATGTTATTTGTTGTGTTAGTTATTTGCAACCCAAAAAAGCTCAATTTTAGGACAATACCAGAACAAGTGCAGCAAATCTGGCAGAGAAAAGTCACAAAACCTTAAAAAGTCAAACAATTTTTCTAAGCACAGGGTAGCGTATGAAATGTCACATCCATTACATACTTTTTTTTTTAATGTTTAGCGATATTAATCTGGGTGTCACTTGTGTCCAGGTCCAAGGCCGACCACCTAAACATGTTTCTGGATTGCGTTTATGCCACCAGTTAAAGTAATACAAACATGTAATGTCTAAATTTGTGTCTGTAATTGACCCTCTTGTTGTATGGCTACTTCAAATGAGTTGGCAAACTGTTTTAGCTCTGATGTTATTCTTATTTCCTTGACAAATGGGTAACCTGCATATCTCAGCTGGAAGTACTGGGGAAAATATGCAGGGAACTCCTTTGACTCCTATAAAATAAGTTGATTTTTTTTTCTCAAAACACCAGCTCTTGAAATACATCCGTTTTCTGACCTACCTCTTCCAAATACAATACCTGGTTGTCCTTTAAAATAACATAAACTCTGTCTAATCTCTACTTCCTCCTAAGTTGTATATCACAAAAAGAAGACATAGCCTTCAAGAAGAAGAGTTGGTTTTTTATACTCTGCTTTTTACTACCCAAAGAAGTCTCAAAACTGCTTATTTCCCTCTCTCCACAACAGACACCCTCTTCTTAAACCAAAAAAAAGAATAATTTCTCAGCTGGTGGTTCTTTCCCAGTATGTTAAATAGAATAATTTTGTTACCCTGTTCAACAATCTTTTGTTGCAGCTGTTCTATGGGTCATAATATGTGCTATTATTAGGCATCCCAAACCCTTGGGGGTTTTCTTAACCAAACTAGAGGTCCCTTTTGCCATGATTTTAATTCAATTGTTAACTTGAAAGAGAATTTTATTTTAAAGGGTGAATTTTAGGTGAAGCATCCATCTGGACGCAAGCAGTTCAGAAGGAGCGACCAAGATTTCATTTCCAAACCAATCTCAGTCAGTAGTTCAGAGTGACTGAACGAAAGTAGTAAGAGTTTGTTTTAGCCATGTTCCTAGACACTTAAGAGATGAGGATCTCTGCAGCAGGCAGTAGAGTTCGTTTTTGAATAAAGGGCTTGGAGGAAGTCCAAACAATCCGTGATTTATTAACATTTACTTTATAGCTAGACGCTGCTCTGTAAGGACATTCAGAACTTCCTTCTTTGGTTCAGACGGTTTGGAGAGAATTAATGGGATGCCCAAGAGAGAGATGTTTATATAAATATTTTAAATTAATAAAAAAGCCCCCCTCATTCACATAGCTTTAACCCTATTTGTTAAGGATGCCAATTCCAAGTTGGGAAATGGCTGGAGATTGAGGTCTGGATCCAGAGGACAGATGCACTACAGGCAGCAGGACCTCAAACTGATTGCTTAAGCGAGGCAAGCTAAAACAGCCACTTTGAGCTTGGTTCTTCCTTAGAGGTGTTTTCTGTGCCTCAGGATTGTGCTGCTGAGGAAATATATTTGAAAGTAGAACATACCAGAACCTTGTTCAGCTCAGCTTTCAGCATCAACTTTCATCATTGTTTAAGAAGAAGAAGAAGAGTTGGTTCTTATATGCCACTTTTCCCTTCCCGAAGGAGGCTCAAAGCGGCTTACAGTCGCCTTCCCATTCCTCTCCCCACAACAGACACCCTGTGGGGTGGGTGAGGCTGAGAGAGCCCTGATATCACTGCTCGGTCAGAACAGTTTTATCAGTGCCGTGGTGAGCCCAAGGTCACCCAGCTGGTTGCATGTGGGGGAGTGCAGAATCAAACCCGGCATGCCAGATTAGAAGTCTGCACTCCTAACCACTACACCAAACTGGAAACAACAGATTTGTTTATTTACCCTTTCTTCATGATACTCGTAAGACATAGATTCGGCCACGCAATTTGTCGTTCCTTTTGCTTTGCTATATTGTTTTCATGTTCTGTAGTGCTTCTGTCAATATACTCAATTTAGCAGAGTTTTCTGTGGTCTCCAAGGAAATAACTATGCACATTATCTTCACATCCTAAAGATTTGCAGTGGTCATGGGAGGAACAAGAAAAAATATGGCAGACTTGAATAAGAACAGTTAGTTTCAGAACGAAAAATATGGTCTGTCATTAAAGTCTTCAAGCACTGAATAACTGAGAATTCTCTAAAAGGAGTAATGAAATTTTTAGAGAGAAAGGGATTTGGAGTTCAAAATATTTTTTTTAAAATTCACTATTTCCTGCATCAGGATCCTGTAAAAAATGTGCATGTTTTTGATATGCAGTCCATATGCACAGATCAATGTATGTAGATTTTGTTCTCCCTCCCTTTCACCATTAAATATCTGTATTCTTTATCTGTTGTGCCTCATGATTATTATGGATTGGAACAGCTGCCCCGGTGTGTGCATGTGTGTGTTTTTTTTAACAGGATGCAAAATATGCCTGGCCCAGATTGCAATACTAGCTCTGCTTCCTGTTTAATATGTATCTTCTGCTTAAAAAAAAATTACTTATTTATTTATTATTCAGCTCTTGGTTCACAACAGTAAGGTTAATCAATCAATAAAACAATTAAAACATAAAACACTATAAAATTAACCATTAACTGTCAGCAACTAACGAAACCCCCTCCCCCAGCCATCCTCCATCTGGCCTGTGGAGCTGGTAATATATGACAGGAGAGGAGGGAAATGAGAGGAGAGGGAGTCCTGTGTGATATTAAACTGCCCTAGTCTCAACTGTAGGCATAGCAAAAGAGTGCTGTCTTACAGGCTCTGTGGAACTGTGATGACTCCATTGGCCCTGATCTTGGATGGCAACTCATTCTACCAGGCTGGGGCCAGGGCCAAAAAGGCCCTGACCCTGGTTGAGGCCAGGTGGATAGGTATGGGGCCAGGAATTAACAAACTGGCACTTGAAGAGCAGAGGGCTTTCCAGGGGACGTATGGGGAGAGAAATATCTTCTCGTGTTTAAGTAGAAATAATCATTTCCTCCTATTATTAGGTGAATTTAGACCACTAATGTTAGATGACCCATCTTGAAAGGATCCATCTTAGAAGAGAACTAAATCAAAAGCACTGGGAGGGGAGGAGAGAGGTCATTTAAGGTTGTGGTTTATACTTCTGCAGTTTTAAATTTGTCTTCCGTGCTGTGTTGGAGAATGAATTTGACTGAGTTTGTTGAGGATATGAGTCTTGGGCTTTTAAATATCGATATGTTCTTGGTTAGTAACAGCAGTGGGGGAGCACTGCATGAATATCCTGCTTGTGGTTGACATATCAATAATCATTGTCTAAAGCAAGACTGGGATCTTAAGTGTAAAACACAGGAGGGCAGTTCTTAAATATAACTGCTGCTTTTATGTTTTCTGCATATAGCTCTATCTAAATCTTATTATGGCTTATACAGAACTTGGTGTATTCTCTGTACTTAGCTCTATCTAAATCTTGCTATGGCTGATACAGAATTTGGTCACCAGTTAACTGCGTCACTTTAAACACCTGTAGCTGGGTGTGAACTTGGACGTGCTTCCTGTCTGTGGGAAGGGATGTTTCCACCATGCAACAAGACCTAAAGAGGAATAAAACAAAAGGGACAAGCTATAAATCAGTTACCATCTCAGGAAAGAAGCAATTGTTTAAATCTGTTCATGAAAAAATACACATCCTCTCTGAAAACCCCAGTATTATTCTGGAAATACAGTGGCTTCCATGATGAAATGCATCCTGTATACATTGCAAAGCTAGCTGCTGCACTGTACAGGTATCCTTTTCTGCCCAGAAATTCCTTGCAGTGTTGTAAGGAATTTTACAGTAATGCTTCTGTCAGCCCAAGTAGGATAACATCTTGCTATTGAGGATGGTGCTTGGGGTCCTCAATGTGCCATGGTGGTGGTACACATGTAAGGGACTGCCTCTACTGAGAGCCAGTTTGGTGTAGTGGTTAGGAGTGCAGACTTCTAATCTGGCAAGCCGGGTTCGATTCTGCGCTCCCCCACATGCAGCCAGCTGGGTGACCTTGGGCTCACCACGGCTCTGATAAAACTGCTCTGACCGAGCATTGATATCAGGGCTCTCTCAGCCTCACCCACCCCACAGGGTGTCTGTTGTGGGGAGAGGAATGGGAAGGCGACTGTAAGCCGCTTTGAGCCTCCTTCAGGTAGGGAAAAGCGGCATATAAGAACCAACTCTTCTTCTTCTTCTGATTCAAACCTGTGGTCCCTCTAGCCCTCTGTAGGGCATATCCTGGTTTTGCAACACCTGTGTAGATCTTCAGGCAGTCCCAGTCCTGCTCCATGACTTCCATTTTAACACTTGCATCCACACATCACCTACATACAAGTCCCAACTGCATTTTCTTGTGATACGCCCTGTCAAGCAGAATGCTGGATCTGACCCAGAAAAACTAGCATTTCTTTTCCAGATCTGCACTCCAGTTCTGATTGGAACTTGAGAGCTCCTCAGAAGGCAGAGTGTGCAAATCACAGCATTCTTGTGTGCAGATGCCAAATGCGTGACATGAGAGCCTGCTGGATCAGACCAGTGGTCTAGCTAGCCCTGCATCCCTCCCACACCCATCCTTCTATCATGTGAAGAAGTGCACACAGTAGCCTCCCCCCCCCCCCCCCCGGCTACAATCTTCCGTTTTAGCCAGAGGAAAAAAGAGTTGGTTTTTATACCCTGCTTTTCACTAAACAAAGGAGTCTCAAAATGGCTTACAATCACCTTCCCTTCCTCTCCCCAGAACAGACCCTGAGCGGTAGGTGGAGCTGAGAGAGTTCTGACAGAACTGTACTGAGAACAGCTCTAACAGGACTGTGACTGCCAAGGTCACCTACCTGGCTGCATGTGGAGCAGTGGGGAATCAAACCCAGCTCTCTAGATAAGAAGGAAAGGTTATTTCCACTTCCTAAACCATCATCCACTTCTATGTTCCCCTTTCTGCAGCCACCCTCTGCCCTCCCGGCTTTGCCCCAATCAAAGAACATAATTACGATAGCTCCATGAGTTGCATTTTGTTTCTTTAAGAGCACAATGCCATGGGGAAGCTCCCCCAGGGCAGGCTGGATGCTGGAGATTTTTGGTGGAGGGATCACTTGGGCATGAAATTAGGGTCGCCGTGAGTGGGCAGGGAGTTGTGAGTGTCCTGCATTGCGCAGGGGGTTGGACTAGAAGACCCTGGCGGTCCCCCCCAACTCTATGACTCTATCTCTAAAGCCTGGAAGTGAATTGTAATTCTGGGGAAATTCCTGGCCTCACCTGGAGGTTGGCACCTAAGACTCTGAGTGCAGGGGCCATCCCCTCCCCCAGGAGACACGGAGGCTTTCTCACCTGCTGGCTCCCCCTTCCTGCAGCCCTCCCCACAACTGCAAAAGCTGTCCCTATCCTGGGCTGACTGACTTCCCCGGCCAAAAGAAACCTTGGGCGGGTGGCTTGGGTTGCCATGGAGACAGGAAAAGACCGGCGCTCCTCGTCGCTCAAACTTCCAGTGAAAACGGAAATCAGCCATTTCCGGCGGATGCCGCTCTATCCCTTCGACCCCTCTATGGTGAAAGCCTTTTATACTTTGCGCGGAGCGAGACGCTAGGCCAGGGGTAGTCAAACTGCGGCCCTCCAGATGTCCATGGACTACAATTCCCAGGAGCCCCTGCCAGCGAATGCTGGCAGGGGCTCCTGGGAATTGTAGGCCATGGAGGGCCGCAGTTTGACTACCCCTGCGCTAGGCGCATGTTGGGCCTGGAAGCCCCGGCTCCAGCAGACGAATGGAAAATAGAAAACCTGAAGTCGGTGTGGAGACTCCCGGGTCTACCACCCCCTAATTTCCACCTCAATTGTGTATTATCTTATATAGTATCCACATTTTATATAATTTTATATGATGGAAGGAGTCGGGTTGTAGACTCCTGGATCTATTTATTCGTTTATTAGTTTGTTTATTAAAATTTCTACACCACCCTTGTCCGAGGGCTTACGGCAGTTTACAGAATTTGAAATACATTCAGTTAAAACACAATACAATTCCCTTTGACATTAAAACGATGAAAGCCAACAAATTAAAAGTACTATCATTTAATATTCTAGGAGCATGATTGCGGGGGAATAACATGCTCAGACTATGTATCTCTGTGGTGGCTAGATGTTATTGGTATGGCCATCTGCATTTGTCCATATGTGCATAGGTAGGCCAGTTGCCTTGGTGACTTACAGGCCTCAACCATAGGCCCAGTGGAACAACTCCCATCTTGCAGATTGCGGAATTGCTTAGTGCAGAGAAAGCCCTGGCACTGGTTGAGGCTGGTTTTACCTGTCTGAGAACTGGGCCTTCAGCAGATTTTGTGCGCTGAATTGTTGGCTACTTTGAGGGGGATGAGAGAAGGCTGTCCTGTAAGTCAGAAGATCTCAGATGTTGATAATTTCCACTTCAAATGGGTACTATATTTAGTATCCATTTTAATGTATAGATTATATGATGGAAACAAGTCGTTATAGGCAAACATAAGTCAAATTATCACCTCGATAATTTCCACTTCAAATATGTATTACATTAATTTAAATTATTTTCTTATATTTATATACCGGCCACCCTCGTGGCTCAGGGCGGTTTACATAGAACATGGAGAAGTATATGCATAAGTGAAGTCAAATGAAGCAACAGTAAGAACAGTGATTACAATAACATTACAGTAACTGCTGGTAACAACATTTCATATGATGGAAGGGAATCATTATAGGAAAACATCATAGTCAGGGTGAGGGCAACTGTAAACAAAGAGAATAAAGGTTTAGTCCAGGGGCACTTTGGAGGCCAACAACGTTTCAATCATGCTTCCGTGTGCACGTACATTAGCTACAATGGCATGGAGGAGAGGTCACCCGCTCAGACTGATGGGCAAAGCGCAAGCAATAAATTAAGGTAAAGGTATCCCCTGTGCAAGCACCGAGTCATGTCTGACCCTTGGGGTGACGCCCTCCAGCGTTTTCATGGCAGACTCAATACAGGGTGGTTTGCCTTCCCCAGTCATTACCATTTACCCCCCAGCAGCAAGCTGGGTACTCATTTTACCGACCTCGGAAGGAAGGAAGGATGAGTCAACCTGGAGCCGGCTGCTGGGATCAAACTCCCAGCCTCATGGGCAAAGCTTTGCATGTCTGCTGCCCTACCATTCTACGCCACAAGAGGCTCCTGTCGAGGCTCCTGTCAAGGCTCTTGTCAAGCAATAAATTAACATGCAGCAAAAGGAAAATGCTTGACAAGCTCTAGATACAAAACTGGAATAGCAGGCTGGATTCACTTCCGGGGAAACATAGCGTGTGTGTGGGGGAGGGGGGTCATTCCCTGTCAAAATGGGCGCGTGATGAGCCGATACACAACCCATTGCCGGCCGCAATTAGCTAGAAATGACGGAGACTCTACCATAGATGCCGGCGGGCAGAGCGTCTAGGAAAAGAGCCCGCAGGCGGCCTTTCCTTTCCATACCGGAAGTGACGTCGGCCCCTAGTGCGAATCCGGCCGGCGCGGTCCGTTCTATCAAGCTCTACGAACGGGGATGTTGGGGCCTTTCTAGCCGTGGGGAAGAAGGGGCCGCTCTAGCAGCAGAGCCTCCGGTGCCTCTCTCTCCTCCCGCCCCCTCAAACCCCCCCATTCCCCGCGGCCGGCGGATGGAGCTGCCTTTGGGGTCTGAGTTCGAGGCGTCGGTGTTCGAGGGGGGCGGCCGGGGACAGAAGGGCCCCGCCTCGCTCCCCCCCGCCTACAGGGCCCGTCGCTGCGAGCCGCAGGTGAGGAGGGGGTGAGGGAGCGAGGGAGGCGCCCGCTCGGTTCTCTTTGGCTACGGAGGTCAAATTGTACAACAGCCCTAGGAGGTAGGATCAGCCGGGGAGGCCACGGACGCTCGGGCAAACGCATGCCAAGGGGAACTGGAAAGCCCTAAAGCAGGGGTAGTCAAACTGCGGCCCTCCAGATGTCCATGGACTACAGTTCCCAGGAGCCCCTGCCAGCGAATGCTGGCAGGGGCTCCTGGGAATTGTAGTCCATGGACATCTGGAGGGCCGCAGTTTGACTACCCCTGCCCTAAAGAGTCAGACTAAGACCTGAGCCCAAGCTTGCTGCTGGGCTAGGGTTCTCACCTGCAGCCTGAGAAATTCTTGGAGATTAGGGGTGGAGGGTGGGGTATGGGGAAGGACCCCCAGTGGAGTGTAATGCCCGAGTAGGGATGCCAGCCTCCAGGCGCGACCTGGGGACCCCCCCAGGATAACAGCTCATCTCCAGGCCACAGATCAGTTCCCCTGGAGAAAATGGATGCCTTGGAGGGTGGACTCCGTTGCATTATACTCCCTGCCCCCAAATCCAACCTACTCACAGCTCTGCCCCCAAAATCTCCAGCTATTCTTCGACTTGGCTCCATCTGCCGCCATGCAAGCCATCTAGTCCAACCTCCTGCTAGTCTGCCACTGTACCCACTACACCAAGCAGGTTCTCAGCTACGATATTTATTTACTAGGGCTATGTACCACGTTACTAATAAAAAGAAATTCCCGTGCCGGTTTCCGTTCTCAGAGGAAATACGAATGGAGAACTGGTGTACTATGCTGGCATTTTATCAGCATGCAGGAGTTATCTGGCTGGATCAGCCCAAGGTCTATAATTCAACTCTGTGGATTGTTGCGCTCCCTCTGTTTCTCTTACTTAACCTGCCTGCCGTCTGAACTGGCAAACAAATGGCAAGTTCAGACTCGATTGGAGGCAGACGACAGGGTTATTTTTCCCCCAGAGTGTAAAAGGCGTCTCAAAAGATGCCTTGCTTCTTGGATCATTTACAGTCACGCGAAGTGTGTGTAACCCTGAAACAAAAGACGTACTTGTATGCACCTGGCAAGAGGCTCCAGTGTCTCTGCCAAATCCATTCTCGGCTCTCCAGCCCATCGCGGTACGTCTCTTGCTTGTAAATAATACTTGAAGCCCCCTTTGTTTGTCCTCTTCACAGTGGTTTTGTGAGGAAACAGACTTTGAGGACGACGCTGAAATGATCAATGTAAAAAAATTCAGAGGAGATTTGGCATACCATCGACAAGAGTTTAAGGTATGTTCACGCACACACACACACACCGCATTTGTTTGTATTTTCTGTTGAGCAACTCTTGTGACTGCTGTCTGGCTTTTTCTTTGTCTGCTTTCTGGCTGGTGAAGAAAGAGGCCCCACACCCCTTATTAATTTTGCTCTTTCATTTTTATTCTGGATTTAAATCTGATATCCCTGCCCCCCCCCAAAAATAAAATAAATAAAAACAGGTATTTGGGGTATGAGGCTGGTGATCAAACTTACCCCCCTTTTTTAATTACCTTGAACCTCTTGCTCTCGCTTTGCGTCTTTGTCATCTGTATCAGATTCCCATCAGCTCTGTTTTTCACCATCTTTACAAACCTCGTTTCAGAAGGCCCTGTGTGAATACGCCAGCTGCTACGCTCTGCTGCCTCCCAGCAATGCAGCCATGAGAAGAGACGTACAAGAGAGTCGGGCTCGCTGCCTAGCTCAGCTGGGGCGCCACAAGGAAGCTTTGGAGATTGCAGAGATGCTGGTTGGTCCCTTTCCCTGTTCTGTCTCCCTAGAGCGCACGTTTCCTTCCTGCCCTTCCTCCAGGCCACACAGGCAATTCCCCCTGTTATTCTCACCACAGCCCTGTGAGGTTTCCTGAATTCTGCAGGGGTTTGGACTAGATGAACCTGTAGGTACCTTGCAACTCTATGGTTCTATGTAGGTGAGGCTGAGAGAGGGTGAGTGTTGCAACTCAGGGATCAAACCCAGCGATCCCAGATCCTGGTCTGATGCTCTGACCACTCAATTGCACTAGCTCTTGATTTCCTTACTTGATATAAGGTTGTCATTAAAAAGCATGCCCTGACCTGGCCAGCCTGATTTCATCTGATCTCAGAGGTTTAGCAGGGGTCGGCTTTGGTTATACTTGGATGGGAGACCGCCAAGGGATATCAGGTTCATGACACAGAGGCAGGCAATAGCAAAAAGCACCCCCTGAACATACCTTGTCCTGAAAACCGTACGGGATTGCCCTAAATCCACTGTGGCTTGATGGCAAAAGAAAAAGAATGATTGGCTGTGCCTTTTTATTGCTGGTATTCTCAGGATCTCCATCGTAGGAAGGACCAGCAGCAGCATAGAGAAAACTGGCCTCTCACATGGCTATAAGTTGACTCTGCCAGGTGGAGTAATTTAAGTGGCTGTTTGGCAACGCAAGAGGAAGACGGGGCTCTCTTCTTCGTTATAGCACCGTCCCATGTGGCCTTTTGTGCACTTCGCTTCCAGACTCTCTGGTACAGGCCTAGGGGGGATTAAAAGGGGGCTGTCTTTATGATTTCCCTGAGCTGGATGGCCAAGGCTTGCCCAGTCGTGTCAGATCTCGCGAGCCAAGCAGGGTCGTCCCTGGCTAGTATTAGGATGGGAAATCTCCAAGGAATACCAGAGTCACTGTGCAGAGACCTGCAATGGCAAACCACCTCTGAATGTGGAATAGGCTGCCTAAGGAGGTGGTGAGCTCCCCCTCACTGGCAGTCTTCAAGCAAAGGTTGGAAACACACTTTTCTTGGATGCTTTAGAATGCTTAGGGCTAATCCTGCGTTGAGCAGGGGGTTGGACTAGATGGCCTGTGTGACCCCTTCCAACTCTATGATTCTATGAATGTCTCTTGCCTTGAAAGCCCTATGAGGTTGCCCTAAGTCAGCTATGGCTTGATAGGAATTCTCACTATACCACCACACTTCCCTTGTGAGTTGGCAGAAAAGTTGGTAGGCGCCAATCAAAGTGTTTGAGTAGGAGTTACCTGAGCCAAGAAGGGACTTCTCTTTGTTTCTCTATTTTATAAAATTCATTTGTAAAAAAAGGGCTGTTCTGTTCTCTGCTGACTTTGTTTTCCCAGAAAAGCGGAGCAACAAACACCGACCACCTAACCACGACCCTTGGCCTGCAGGTTACCGTATTCCGCGCCATGGACCATGCCGAGAAAATGATCGAGTGCTTGCAGCAACTGATTTCGTTACATCCTTTTCACTCTGGACACTGGAAGCTGCTGGCTGAGGCTTATTGGAGCCTTTTGCCTCATCCACTTCCCCCGCTGGCCTCGGAAGGCGATCTCTCGCAACACGACGGCTCGGCTGTTTTATCCGAGGCCCCTGGAAACAGAGCTGGCTTTCGACATTGCAAAAAGCACCCTTGGAGGAGGGGTGAGGAAAACCAAAGACTAAAGGAATGCCTCGCTGACCTGGGAAAACTGGAGCCCCAGCACACAGAGAAAGGTGTGACGCTTGGTTCGGTGGGACAGGAAGAAATTTGGATGTACGCATGTGCTTCCTTTGTCAGAGCAAGGTACTGTACCAAATACCAACATTTTCACATATGGAACATGATGCACGTCTGACCTTCGTTATTGTGCTTGCATTTTTATTACACTTTCCTTCCTCTGTGGAAAGTGACTTATGCAGATTTCTCCTCCAGGCTCTTGGGTGACCAGCCTCGCTTCAGCAAGGAGGCTGGATACACCCACGCACTTCAATGTTTCCAGAGTTGTGATAGTCTGACATGGAAAGTGAAGTGTTTGCTTTCTCTGTGTGTGTGTGTGGGGGGGGGGGGAGGGTCTGGTAGAGCAGATGAGTTCAGAAAGCAAGTGTTTTAAGTGGCCTGTTCACACATACCTGCGCCTGTCACTTGTACTTTGACAAATGATGGTGGGAGGTGAGACTTGTTCTGCTTAAGTTTACCTATTGGGGAGCCTGAGCCTAATCCTTAGATGTTAGGAACCTAAAGGTTGAGCTGCAGAAAATTTTTCTTCCAAGGCCGCTCCCACCCTCTGGAGAGCAGGGGCAGCCTTGGGAGACTGGCAAGGGTGGGGCCATCCCAGCCAGCAGGTAAGGAGAGGGAGAGGGAGTGGGGGTGGGGGGGACGAGGGAGGGCCAGGGAACAAGGATTCTCGCCCCTTATGTGGATGTTCCACGTAAGGGACAAGAATCCTTATCAGTAGATTTTTTTAAATATCGATATTTATAATAATTAAGTACACATAATAAAAAACAAAAACACTGATATCTGTTATATCTCCTGCCTTGTACAGGGGGTTGGACTAGATGGAGGTCCCTTCCATGATTCCATGATTCTGTACTGTATATTGCAATCAACACCAACACTTGGAACATATGAGGAAGCGAGACCAGACGCGTTCCAACCCTAAGGGTCTTTTCCAGTGGTCAAATAATGTAAAATGCAGTTATACAATAAAATAACCTTAGTAGTTACCGTACTGTAGTGGTTAGAGTGTCGCACTAAGATCCGGGGGACCCAGGTTTGAATCCCCACTGGTATTGAAGCTTGCTGGCCGACCTTGAGTCAGTCACACATTCTCCACCGAGTCTACCTCACAGGGTGGTTGTGAGGATAAAACGGAGGAGGGTGGAATGATGTAAGCTGTCTTGGGCCCCATTGGGAGCAAAGTCAGGGTATCAATAAAGTCAATGATTAATTATAGGTTCATCCTGATTGGTGTGCCCTTGGCAACAGTAGGAGGAGCTTAGTCTGTATTCTGTGATATTTCCGTGAGAGGGATTCTTGTGGACAAAAGGAGTGAAGCCCACCGATAAGCAATCAAAGGTAGGGGGGGAGATGGGAATTGCCATCTGTCCAGAATTGTTTAGGCTACAGGGGTGGCCAAACTGTGGCTCTCCACATGTCCATGGCCTACAGCTCCCATGAGCCCCTGCCACCTGCAGGACTTAGGACTGTCTGTGGTGGTGGGAAATGCCATCAAGTTTCAGCCCACTTGTGGTGACCCTGTAGGGCAGGGGTAGTCAATCTATGGGACTCATGGGTTTGACTACCCCTGCTGTAGGGTTTTCAAGGCAAGAGACATTCAGATACTAACCAGGGCTGATCCTACTTAGTCTCTGAGATCAGATGAGATTAGGCTAGCCTGGGCCACCCATCTGGTAGCCCTGTATAAAACTTGCTCATTCCATCTCCTGTAAATAAATAGCAGACTGTAGATACTCTCTCCACTTCAATGGGAACAGACACTGTGAAAACTCTCCAGAACACACCCTTCCCCACAAACCAAACCTTTTAATTTTGTTAATTCCTTTTGCTGGGTTTTTTTTTAAACTGTCAAAGCTCTTTTGATCCCACTATCTGTATAGGTGTGTTTAATTTTTTTATTCTTGCCACTCCCAGGCTCTTGCTCCAGCTCCTCCAATCGCATCAGTGTTCCTTCGCTTTAGAGAGTAACTTAAAAGCGCAGCAGGAAATTGAAGATAAAGTTGCATCTTTTGGATTGAGGAGAGACACCTTGCTCTTGGTGACTGAGGTGAGTGGAGATTCCATATGGGTCTATGCCAGGGGTGACCAGACTGTGGCTCTCCAGATATCCATGGACTACAATTACCACCAGCCCCTGCTACTACATGCTGGTAGGGGCTCATGGTCATTGTAGTCCATGGACATCTGGAGAGCCACAGGTTGGCCACCCTTGGTCTGTGCTAATTACAGGCCCTGAATAAATCATTCCCGTTTAGGTGGTTTGGACATAACCCTATATATAACCCTATATATATTCCCCTATATATATTCCCCTCTTGCAAACTGCAGGGGGAAGTAAGGAACTGGTGCCATAAGGGACGCTAAGCTGCTTCCCTGCTAATTACAAGGGGTCCTGTTCATTCTTACAGCCGGCCTTTCCCAGCTTTAAGGGGCTAACATAAAAACTCAGTTTGGGAAGTGCTAAATTATGCAGGCGCATTGTGACCACTATGCTGCTCAGAAATGCTAAATGTGCTTGGCCATGTCTGCATGTATCATATAGAGCTGTGTCTAGGCTGATCAGACAGTAATGACTTTGATGAGCTTTCCGATGAAGGCCAGCAACAAGGAGCTGCCTACAACCCAGTCCCTTACCAGTAACTCTGGCATCAAATAAAATATTTAAAATTTAATTAACTCCCACCCATTCAGGAAACCTTCCAGGGCCATCCAGAAACCCCAGAGTTTCACGAACCCCTGGTTGAGAAAGCCTGCTGTAGAGGTTTCTTTGTAAAATCTATATTCTGCCCCTCTGGAGACCTCCTCAAGATGCCTTACATAGCAAAAATGAAACTGTACAATCCTAAAGACAGCAAACGTAAACTTGTTTTGTCTCGCATACCTCCAGTAACGGTAACTGGCCCTCCTCCAAGTGTTATTTTCTTTTAAGTGTTTTCAGTGGCATTATTTCATAATTTTAATTGGGAGAGCTTTCGGTTTTCTGCAGGGCCTGCAAAACGGAGCTCTTCCGCCAGGTCCATGGTTGAAGTCAGGGCAAGTAGTAGGAGAGGATCAGGGCTCCCCTCCTGGAAGATAGATTTCCATGCCAGTCCATTAGTGTGGTCAAATGTCACACCCCTCTCCAGCTACCCTGGCTGATAATAAGGGCTGTTACATAATATGTTATTTCCTCCATATGGCTTTTCCTCTAATTTTACGAGGTTTTAATGGGCGGGAGAGGGTTAACTGGAGACTGTGTTCTTGTGTGTTTTTTGTATGTAACCCGCCATTCAGCGGCTCAGACTACTCCTGAAATTCCTCAGAGGTATATAAATCAACTGCTGGGGTGAGGGGGTTACTGTCTACGAACCCAGACCAAAGCTGTGTCAGCTGCAATATAATCAAAGTCTTGAAGTTCTTTGGACGGCAGGCGCTATTCGTTGAGCATCTGCAGGCTCTCCTGCTGCTTGAGCTGAGCCTGAGGCTTGTTGGCTAATTAGTATTCCCTCTCCGCTCCCCCTCGCTTTCCCCTGCAGGTTATGGGAGAGGATCTCACCCCTGAAAACCTCAAGGAGGACGCCCAGGGAGAGGTGAAATGCATCGGCGCTTCAGCTCTGGCTTCCCTAATGACCGACTCGAAGGCTGGCTTTGAAAGGAAGTGGTTCCAGAAGCTCAGAGGCCAGTGGTGCTCCTTGGACTGCTGCGGGTGATGGAGGCTGGCCACGGTTAAGACTCCTGCTGTTTGGTTTTGACCCCGCCTGGGATGAGGACTCCATTGGATGTAGCCACGGGGCGTGGACAGCCAGCCTGCAAGGCACCCATGCTGGTCAGGGGAACGAGCAGGGTGGCCATACTTGAAGTGTCCTGCAGCTGCCTCCTCCGAGTGCCTTGGGCAAGGGGAGATGGGAATCTGAAAACATGTGACATAGCAAAGCAAATCTTTGTCAGATTAATGACATGCGTGAACACACGCAAAACCGCATTTTACTGAATGAGACCATCGGCCCGTCAAGATGAGTACTCTCTGCACAGACTGGCAGCAACTCTCCAGGATCTCAGGAAATGGGGCCTTTCACATTACCTGCTGCTTGGTTTGTTTTAACTGGAGGTGCCAGGGATTTGAACCTGGAACCTTCTGCAGGGCGAGCGGAAGCTCTTCCACAAAGCCACAGCCCCTGCCCACGTGACTGGATGGGATTTCTTCTGGAAATCCTGCATAAGTTCTGTAATGGAAGACAGGCGTGCCTTACAGGGAAATAATTTTTGTGGGGCAAGGAGCAGGGCCATCGCTTCCTGCAATGTTAATTGAGCCCTGTTCAGCTTTTCCATCCCTGGTGCTCTTTATCAACCTGGAGCAGTACCTGGATTAAGGAATGAGGGGTGGGGGGCTGCTGAACTACTGTGCTTGAAACTCTTAAGCTCCCACCTGCAAACGTCATAAAATGCTGTGCAGAACAAAGTCCAAAACAAAAATTTTAGTCCAGTGGCACTTTTTAAGGCCAATGAAGTTGAATTCTGAGTATAACCGCTTTTGTGTAGGCGCACTTCTTCAGATACATTGAAACAAGGCTTTTTCAAGCATTATACGCAGGTAGAGAAAGAGTAATTTACCAGGAAGGTCTAGTTACAGTCAGGATGCACAAGTAACTGAATGGAACAACGTTTGAACCTAGTGGCACCTTCAAGACCAATTAAGTTTTATTCAAGGTATAAGCTTTCATGCACAAGCACACTTTTTTAGATTAGTCTGCATACACTGGACTCAAACTTTGTTCTGCTGTTTCAGACCATCACAGCTACCCACCTGTAAGTAATTGAGCAATAAGTATAGATAAGATTGGATTAAAGCAGGTTATAAGACCTGTTCATAACAGCAAATTGACATACAGCTAGTAAAAGAGTTAACAAAAAGGTTTGAATCCAGCAGCACCTTTAAGACCAACAAAGTTTAATCCTGGGTATAAGCGAGAACTGAGTTATTTAGCCTGTGTATTGAGATAGGAACCTGATATCTCTGTTAAGCCCTGGAGGTTCCATTGGCCTGAGTGTTGTAATAACTTGTAATTCGGCAATCTCCTGTTCCAATCTGTTTCTAAAATTTGTTTGCAATAAAGACCTCCTGAGTGTCCTGGGAGGTTGAAATGTTCTACAAGTTTCCCAGTTTTGTGATTCTATTTATCTGTGGACTCGAAGCTTTGTTCTGTTGCTTGAAACCAACACAGCTTCCCACCTGAATCTATCTTCACCAGAGTCCAAAATGTCTTTTAAAAGGTACAGAAACATTCACTGCCTGACAGAAGTGGATAGTTCATCTTACATGTGCAAGGGTTCAAACCCGATGCAAAGAGCTCTTTGACTGCTATAGTCAGATGTCAACGAGGGGTGCAAGCTGCCCACCAGCTGCACAGTCAATTTCTGTCACTGCTGCTTGTTCAGGTTTATCTCCCTTGCTGTGGAGTAGCGGCTGATGCCACACAGGTTTTAGCTATTGTTAGTATGACCTTGTAAGTCTCTGTTTTGTCTTCTCTTTTTTCTACAAGTTTAATGCTATAATAACAATATTAGCTTGTTATATTTTTACAGTCACTGAAGAATATACTTATTCTGTTTTCAGAATAATTTGAATATTTTACTTCTGTTTTAGATACTCTGTCAAGAGATTTCTTTATAAAGTTGAAGTTGGTCCTTAAATATAAATTCATGACAACTCCTTGTTAATTTGGTAATATACACGTAATTATTTTTCTTGAACAACCACTAATTTTACCTTTGTATTTTCGAAGAGCCATTGTCCCTTGAAAAATGTATAAGGCGAAACGCATCAGGACTTGTGTGGATTATAAAGAATAAAGAATTACTGAAGATAGAAGACTCCATACAAGTCCATTTGGGATATTTTATTGCCATATTGGTTCCCCAGTGCATCTATATTTCTCTACACAGGGTTTCAAGGCAAGAGATGTTTTGAGGCAGCTTGCCATTGCCTTTCTCTGCATAACCCTGGACTTCCTTAAAAAGGTAAAGATAAAGGTATCCCCTGTGCAAGCACCGAGTCATGTCTGACCCTTGACGCCCTCTAGCGTTTTCATGGCAGACTCAATACAGGGTGGTTTGCCAGTGCCTTCCCCAGTCATGACCGTTTACCCCCCAGCAAGCTGGGTACTCATTTTACCGACCTCGGAAGGATGGAAGGATGGAAGGCTGAGTCAACCTTGAACCAGCTGCTGGGATCTAACTCCCAACCTCATGGGCAGACAGCTTCAGACGGCATGTCGCTGCCTTACTACTCTGCACCACAAGAGGCTCGTGGACTTCCTTAGTGGTGTCCTAACCAGGGCCAACCCTGCTTAGCTTCCGAGACTGGACCCAATTCGGCTAGCCAGGGCTGTCCAAGTCACGGGCTTGTTCAGGACGTGGGGAATAGAACGCCTTCCACTTGCCCAAAGGGAGAAAGGGTGGCATATTTGAGAAGGCAAACATGAACTCTTCAAGGCAAGTGTTGTATTAGATGTATGGCTTATAGTCCCTTCCATCGCAGTTACTTGCACTGGAGCATAGCAATGTTAATATCAGTTCTGGGGCTCTCCTGGTTGAGCAGCTGGTGGATTTGTGCGTGTGAGTTTCTTTCCACATCAGAACAGTTCACGTTCCAGGAAATCAAGGTGTGTGTACAGGTGGGTGGCCTTCATTTTTCCCCTTGAAGCATTCCTTGTGGCTGTTAATCTTTCACGCTTTGTTCTGACAACTGTTGACAGGAACCTCTGGGTGATTTAGACCTGGGGCTTGAATATACACCAACTACCGCTATGTTTTCTTAAGGATTTTGCTGTAATAATGACCACACCTTTGTTCCCTGGGAGCGATTTTGAAGGGCCATCTGCCTATCTGCCGACATACTTTTGCGGGAATTGTGAGAAAACGAAGGATTGGATCAGTGCATCCCGCTGCTCAGCTTTCCAGGGTCAGAAGCCGCTTTCCGAAAGACAGGGCTTGTCCACCTTCTTGGCTCTTCAGTGAGGAGGGAGGCTTCGGAGACTAGAGCAGAGGTAGTCAAACTGCGGTCCTCCAGATGTCCATGGACTACAATTCCCAGGAGCCCCTGCCAGCATTTGCTGGCAGGGGCTCCTGGGAATTGTAGTCTATGGACATCTGGAGGGCCGCAGTTTGACTACCCCTGCTCTACAGCAGAGTGGCAGGGTACAAGCCCTTGTTTCTGGGCCCGTAACTACATATATATGAAATGAAAATATAAAGCCCAATGTTTTTAGAAGATCAGAAACAGGAATACGAGCTATGCTGAACAGCAAGAGTATGAACAAAAGTTCAGAAAAACAGTGAACAAAGCTAAATATATGAATGGAATCTAATTGGGAGGACACACGCACAAAATAGATACAATCACATTGTCTGCTCTGTATGAGATAAAGCTGCTATCCAAAAGAAGTTCAATATTAAGTCTTCAATTTTTTTTTCTGCAACGTTGATAGTTTTATTTGTAAATAAGATTCCTTTATTTTATATGCTGGGATTCTTTTCTGTTTCCAGAGTTTGGCAAACACTAGCCTCATGGCTATAATGACATTTAAGGGTAAATGTCCTACATTTATACAGGATAGACAGCCTCATATAATGGTTTCAGGCTTTGCCTCCCAGCCTCTTAATAGCTCAGGCATTCTTACTGGGATCAGACAGGCGATGCATTTCCCAGACCTGTTAGATGGTTAATTGATGGCTGGTTCGGTGTGTTTGTGCCCCAAACGGACTCCCCAAGTACCAGTCTACCTTGTGTGAGGATACGTATGCATCTCCCTGGATAGTTTTGATGCAGTTCCTATGTAGTGTAATTTCTGACCCACCAATACCAATGCAGCCTCCACCCCAGCACCCAGTCATGCAGGGGTGCCAGTTTGGGGTTGGGAAATTCCTGAAGGGTTTTTTTTTGGGGGGGGGTGATGCTTGGGGAGGAGAGAGAGAGATCCCACCTTCCGAAGCAGCCATTTTCTCCAGGGGAAACGATCTCCGTAACCTAGAGACCCATTGTAATTCTGGGAGATCTCCAGCCAGCACCTGGAAACTGGCAAGCCTGCTAGTGGGCGGTGGCTCATTAGGAACTCAGGATATCAGGTGTGAGAAGGGAGCTTGTCAAGATCTTGCATAAGTGTGTGGGGTGGGGTTCCGACATCGGGGAGGCCGTATGAGGTATCCGGTCGGCTGTGGCGGCTGGGTGGCTTTATGAGTCTGCAGGCTGACTGTGGCTCAATGGGGGTGGAGTGGCAGTGAATGGCTGGGGAGAGAGAGGTCCGGGACTAGGCCTGATTTGGTACCACGGCCAGGACCACAAGTATCCCGGCTCTGGTCTTAATGGGCTAGAACCTCCCCCACATCCCCGGATGCCCCTCCTACAGAATAGCCATTTGCGGAATAGCACAGCAGAGGCTGAACGAGAGGTTTTTAGCCAGCAAAGAATGCAGTGTTATTGCTAAACTGGGCCCACCCAGCCAGAACTAGGAAGCGAAGACTCCCCTTGGTGTACATCTGCAGCTTCTTGTATTTCTATTGAGGCTTTGGTAGCATGCAAAGGACAGCTGCACGGACTAAGATTGATTTGGTTATTTGTCATATTTTGAATTTGCCTGACCAGCCGGATCCCCTCAGATCTCAGAAGCTAATCAGGGTTTGTCCTGCTTCAAATGCAGATGGCAGGCCAGGGTTGGGCTGCAGACAGGCAGGGGCAAACCACCTCCGAGCATCTCCAGATGAAAAACGGAGCAACCTTGACTCTGATTGCCAGATTATCTCGATGCTCGTGGCTGTTTTCTGACAAGGGTACTGTTTGGCTTTTTAGTCATAACATTTAAAAACCCTTTTCTACTAATTTCTACAAGTCATAGAATTATAGAGTTGGAGGGGACGTCCTGGGTCATCTAGTCCAACCCCCTGCACTATGCAGGACACTCACAACCCCATCGCTCATCCACTGTGACCTGTCACCCTCTTGAAGCTTCACAGAATCAGCCTCTGTTTTAAAATTTCCAAAGATGAACCCACCACCTCCCGAGGAAGCCTGTTCCACTGGGAAACCACTGACTGTCAGGAACTTCTTCCGGATGCTTAGAGGGAATTTCTTTTGAATTAATTTCCTCCTACTGGTTCTGGTCCATCCCTCCGAGGCAAAAGAGAACAGCTCTGCTCCATCCTCTACATGGTACCCTTTTAAATACTTAAAGATGGCTATCGTATCACCTCTCCAGGCTAAACAGACCAAGTCTTGAATTGCATTCAGGAGTTTCCAGGATTTTCTTCAATTTCACCCTCTCTCTCTCTCTCTCTCTCTGTATGGAGGGGGGATTAGAACGTGTATCTTCTCCATTTTGCCTTGGTCTTGAAATTTTGGCTCAAGCGATCCGACTACTCATCGACGCGTAATCCACACGAATCCAAAATGCTTCTTCAATGTTTTATTTGCCATACGAAAACAGTAAGGAAAGGAAGAGCCATTAGATTCATTTGGTCATTCTAGATGGGTAGCTAGTGACGTTATTTTGTGCTAGCAGCAAATTAAAACTGGAGTCCAGGGGCAGCAGCACCTTGAAGCCTTAGCCTGATTCCTTCTAGCATGCATTTTTCTGATTTGCAACGCAGTTCCTCAGGGGCACGGCCTTCGGTAGCAGCTCCTGCCTGCTGCTCTTGGGGTTGATGCATCAGCTGAAGAGACGGGCGCTTTAGGCATCTGACAAAATAAGCTTAGGCTCCCAGGAGTTTATACACATGGGAGTGCCATCAAATTGCGACCTATTTACAAGGACCCCAGCAAGGGGCTTTCTAAACAGGCATGAAGCAGAGTCTGCCTTCCTCTGCAGAGTCTTTTTGGGTGGTTCCCTATCCAAATGCCAACCGTGGCCGACCCTGCTTGGCTTCAAGGCAGGTGAGAAGAGGTGCTTTGCTGTTATCTGCCTCCACAGGGGCCTCCTTGGTGGTCTCCCACCCAAGAAGAAGAAGAGTTGGTTCCTATATGCTGCTTCTCTCTACCTGAAGGAGTCTCAAAGAGGCTTAAACTCGCCTTCCCTTTCTTCTCCCACAACAGACACCCTGTGAGGTGGGTGAGGCTGAGAGAACCCTGATATTACTGAAGAAGAAGAGTTGGTTCTTATATGCTGCTTTTCTCTACCTGAAGGAGTCTCAAAGTGGCTTACATTCGCCGTCCCTTTCCTCTCCCCACAACAGACACCCTGTGAGGTGGGTGAAGCTGAGGGAGCCCTGATATTACTGCTCCATCAGAACAGCTTTATCAGTGCTGTGGTGAGGCCAAGGTCACCCAGCCGGCTACAAGTGGAGGAGGAGCGGGGAATCAAACGTGGCTCGCCAGATTAGAGTCCACTGCTCTTCAACCACTTCACCATGCTGGCACTCTGAGAACATCTTAGGTATGCTTGCAAGAGACATTGAATCACCCAGAAGACTCTTGCAATACGTTTCTCCCCTCATGCCTTACTCAGATTCCCCCACCCCCGGGTATGAGCTTGTCAGAGCTTTGAAGCTAAGCTGGGTCGGTCCTGGTTATCATTTGAATGGGAGACCACCAAGGAGGTGGAGATGGCCAGCCACCTCTGCTCCTCTCTTGCCCTAAGTTGGTTGTGACTTGACGGCTCTCGATTCTTTTAGACACTACCATCCCCCTCTCCCCCAGTCATCTGATCAAGTTCACTTTCTGAAGACACCTCCAGACTGGATTCAGCGGACCCCTGTTGACTTCCTCTGGCCAGATTCTCATGGACCTGTACAGGTTCACACTGTTGTAAAGGGTCGCTGGTGAATCGGTGATGTACTTCCGCTGGTAGTAGTTGACCTGGACGCTGCTCGGCGGTGGGGTCGTCTTGAACGGGGTGTAGCTCTGGAAAGGGTGGGCTCTGTTGAGTGGAGGAGGGGAAAGGGGTTGGCCGTTGTAAGCCGGAGACCGGGGAGGCTGCTTGGGCGGCGAGGAGCTGTGGTTTGACCCGCTGCTGCTCAGATCTGACCGGGTGTGGGTTCTTCCTCGGCCGCTGCTGAGGCTGCCCTGGGTAGCCGCCGTGGTCTCGTTGAGCAAGACGCGCGTGGTGTGTGACGGGGGCCTCAGGCCGGCCACGGGCTTGGAAGAGGCATAGAGGTGGCGGAACTCTTCGTCAAACAGCTCCACCACCTGGCCGGTGAACTTGGAGAGGAAGTTGCGGTGGACCTGGCCGCACAGCCACGTGAAGCTAGTGGGAAGAAGAATGAAACGTGGGTACTGTGATGGGCGGAAGTGACTTTGATTACGACAGGTTTTATCAACAGGGGTTTCATGAAAACCTGGGGTTTCTCAATGGCTCTGGAAGGGTTTCCTGATTGGGTGGGGGCTAAATAATTTTTAAGATATGTTTGAATTTTTTAAAAAGTCTTATCAGGTGATATGGCCATATGTAGTGATGCTGACATGCCCCCCCTCCCAAAGTGACCAATGATGGGCCTGGAGGGGGTTGAAAGGGGGAAAGGCCCCGGTTTTAAAAATCCTTGCTGGCTGAGACTTGTTGCACATGGTAGCACCTGGATTCTAGAGAGTTTAGTACTCTTATTTTAATATAACTGCAATGGGGGCATGGGGGGGCGGGCGATGTCTGCCCCAGCCCTGTTCCCAGACCAGCAGAGTAGGCTGCTAGGCTGTTTCTGGTGTTGGGGGAGCGGGGGCAACAGGGCATGATGTCACATCCAGTGGGAGTGTCTGGGTGATGTCACTTCTGGTGACATGTGACTTCCAGGGGCATGGCAAGGACGTGTGCCCTGCTGATCACTTCCAAAGTTTCTCGAAGCCTGAAGAATTTTTCAGAAGTTTCTCAACAGTAAAAAAAGTTGCGAAAAGCTGGGGGATGAATTAAATGGCCAGCAATTTGCTTCACTATGGTTTCTGGCTTACTGCCCATTAGGCCTTTGCCATGTTTTTAAATTAAAAAAACGGTATTGCCAAATATGTTGCCTGCATTTTCTTATCTTCTCTGCAAGTAAGAACACGGGGTAGGCTTTTTTGTTTGTTTGAGGAAAGGTAAATCCAGGGAAATGATCTGCAAATCCTCTTGAGGAGTGTTTGGGGCCCTTGCGCCTTACCCCTATCCCCACGGCAGATCGTATTTAATCAGAAGAGAAAATCCACATCAAAAAATCAGTATTCAGCCCCTTCCCCCTCGCCGCCCATGGTCATGGCCTATTTTCAGGCTTGAGGTGGGAACTTCAGGTTTGGGCAAAACTTTGCTCTGAATAAGCAACACGGTGTTTCCAGAAGTTGCTTAATACCCCCTATTATTTTCAAGCTGAAACATATGTATTAGGGAAAAGCAAACAAGGGTGTGAAAGAGATCTGTCCAGCCCAAAGCAAGCTCGGTTCTTGATAGAAATCTTCCTGGAACAAATCCAGGATGTTTGTTTCAAGGAATTCACACACTGCTGCATATTTTGTTATGTTTGCCACTCCCTAAACATGATTCTTGCCATTCGAGAGAGAAAGAGAGAGCTAGCACTCTGTTAAACAGTTCATGAAATCCCAGGATCATAGAGTTGGAGGGGTCATCTAGTCCAACCCCCAGCAGAATGCAGGAAATTCACAACTACATGCCCACCTACAGTGACTCCAATTCCATGCCCAGATGATGACCCCCACCCAGACCAGAAACCATGGGCTGTCTGGTCTGGAGAGAATTCGCCTCCCGACACCTACATGGCGATTGGCATTTCCCTGGGAATGCAAGGAAGGGCCACAAGAGCCAAGCACCGACCCAATCCCCTCTACCCATCCATTCCCAGTCTACCTACGTTCACAGAATCAGCATCTCTGCCAAAGGACTCTCTAGCCCAGGCTTTCTCAATCCTGGGGTTTCTTGACGGCCCTAGAAAGGTTTCCCAAATGGGTGGGGGTTAATTAATTTTTAATATATTTTAAAAATTTGTTAAACATTTATTGGGTGATATGAACATATGTGGTCATGTCAACCCACCCACCCCTCCCAAAATGGCCAGTGATGAACATGGAGGGGGCGGGAAGGGGAGGGACCCCAGGTGGGCAGGTACACAGCTATAATTCCTAACTATATTCTGCAGGATTGAGCCACTTCTTGGGTTTCTCAAAGCCTGAAGAATTTTTCAGGGGATTCTCAATGGAAAACAAGCTGAGAAAGGCTGATCTAGACTCTGCTTAAATACTTCCAAAGAAGGAGAAACTGCCACCTGTTGAGGAAGCCCGTTCCACTGAGGAACTGCTCCCACTGTCAGGAACTTCTTCCGGATGTTTAGCCAAAATTCTTTGGAATTAATTTCATCCCATTGGTTCTGATCCAACCGAAAACAACTCTGCTCCATCCTCTCTGCGACAGCCCTTCAAGTACTTGAAGATAGTTATCATACTACCTCTTAGTCATTTCCTCTCCAGGCTAAACAGACCTTTACTCATACATCTTGGTCTCCAGACCCCTCACCATGTTCTCTGGCTGCAGGCAAAAGAACAAAAAGTCTTCTACCACTTAAAAGACACCCTGACCTCAATGACCCCAGCTAACCCCATCTTGTCTGATCTTGGAAGCTAGGCAGGGTCAACCCTGCTTAGTGTTTGGATGGGAGACCACCAAGGAAGTCCAGGGTCATGACGCAGAGGCAGGCCATGACAAACCACCCTTGAACGTCACTTGCCGTGAAACCCTTCAGGGTGGCCATAAATCAGATGTGACTAGGGAGCCCTTTCCCCCACCACCAGCTAAAAGACTAACACCTTCACTGTGGCCTAAGCTGTCGTACGCAATAACCCCCTTTGTCAGCTGCATGAAAGGTGGCATTCAGGCGACAGACGTGCCTAGGATGATGAACGGCAGAAGGGTGGGGGAGGCATTGCAGCAAAAAAGACAGATGTAGGACCAGTTTATCAGGACAAGGCGGTCTTGCATGACAGTGCAGGCGACAGGAATGCCGGGTGAATCAGAGCAGGATCAATCCCAAGTCCCAAACTGCTGTTTGTTGAGTGGTGGAAAACATCTAGACCACACGTCCCCAACCTGGCGCCCATTAACACCTTTCCTCTTTCCCACCAATTATTTTTGGAAAGTGGGTGAGGTCAGGGGAGGGGCCTTTGCCCAGGAAGACCTCTGATTGTCCACTGGGGATTTGATTGGCTATGTAGTTTAAAAAAAATACTGGTGTGTACCCGCTTCTACCCCAGCACTTCATCTCTTGCGCCAGCTGTGTTGTGGCCGCCATTTTATGTCTGCACCTACCATGCCGGGTCAAAACTACAAAGGCATCTACAAGCTCAAAAAGGTCATGGAACTCGGGCCTGGGCCCCTTCCGCACACGTTAGATAATGCACTTTCAATGCACTTCGGAAGTAGATTTTCCTGTTCCACACAGGAAAATACAGCTGCAGAAGCACACTGAAAGTACATTATCCGTGTGTGCGGAATGAGCCCTGGACAGCCTGTATGTTTCCTCAATGAAATCACGGGGGGGGGGGGGAGGGGGAGAAAGACGACGTCGTGTATCTTCCAAAACCACATGGGAGGAAAAAGATTAACCCTCTCCCCCTTCTCTAATCTTCATCCACCACCACCCCCTTAAGCATCCTTCTGCTCTTCCACAGAACTCCCAGCATAACTCTGGCTCTCCTGAGTGCTGCCTTTTGTATTTAGGAATCTGCAGGCTATTTGCTTTGCATTTATGAACTCCAGCCAGCTTTGCTGGATCTCTCTGGCTCGCTGCCTGTCCTGGCATTGCAGAATGCTTAGGTGGCAGGAGAAGCTATTTGGTTGGCGTTGCCATGCGCCAGGCCTTGCAAGCAAACTGCTGAGCTGATGCTTTTCGTGTCTGAGTTCACTCTTACTCACTGGGTCTTCCAGCCTAGGACCAGACAGCTACCTGGAGCTGAAATACAGTTGCTGCAATACCTATCAAGAACTTTGCAGCATGGCGGTTTATTGAGTTTGACAAGCAGACGCTGGGTGTAGCCAGAATTGAGCAAGCTTTTGTTTGTGGGTACCAGTCGTAGGATGACAGGCCTGGAAGGCCGTCCCTCGCAGCGAATTCTCGCTGTGCATTCTTGATCACTTCAGCCCACCCTGTAGCGCCAGCCAGCTGCCAACGACCCATGAAACGAATGTCAAAGTTACTCAGTTGAAATCTGCTTTGCAGCTGCAGGCTCTGTGTGACTCCTCAGCCTTGCATTTTGATGTCTAGTTTGTTCAGTGCAGAATTGTGTGGGTCTATCATTCATTCATTCATTCATTCATTCATTCATTCATTCATTCCCAGATTCTGCACAGTGAAAGAACTGCTTGCAGGCTGCAGGGACCTTCCTGGTTTAAAGAAATACTCCTGTGAGCTAAAAGCACCCACCCAATGAGGAAGATACCTGCTGTCTCTCTGCATGTTGTTCTGCTCCAGCCTAACTTCCTCCCTCCCTCCCTCTTCTTCTGGAGTGTCTTGTCCGCTTAGGAACATCCAGTTGCAAATTATCACCATGGCTCATCATTCAGAATGTGAATACACCCTTGGGCACCTCTTTTAACAGAGTACAAACTGCCAAGGCAGAGATGTTGCAGAATAACCTGACCTCAAGGAGGCTGCTCCATGTCTCTGCAAGAGTCACTGTTCTTGACTTGCTCCCTTCAAGTCGGAACGCACATATGGATCAGGAACTCACAGGGAAAGGGAGACCTCCAATAAACGTGAATTATTCAGAACTGTATAGTTTAGCACCTGAGATTAAATCCCCCTCCCCATTGTAGTAAAATATTACTCCGTTTAGCTGCTAGCTTGCTGCTTTGGGGGAATCAAAGCCTGTTCAATGGGGTAGCCACCCTCTCTGCCCTATAGTAGAGTTTGTATAAATGGCTGGCCTCACTAACCTTTTCACTTAATCCAAAAGGACAGAAAGAGAAAAGGCATTTTAGTCCCAATGGAATTAATAAACATTAACTAAGCACTTAGGGGAAGGGTGGCTTGAAGGTATACTATTTGTTTTGCATGCAGAAAGTCCTGGGTTCGATCCCTCCTGACACCCACAATTTAAAGCAGCCACGCTCAACCATTTTTTTGGCCGGCATCCTCTTCTTAATGCTGCACAGTACTTGCTGGCCTGGTTATGTAAAATGTTCAAAAAACAAGTTATTCCAATCCAGTGGATAGTTGCGTAAAACCTCCTGCTACCCAGTCTTGTTTTCCCACTGTTGCTTCTCCCCCCCCTTCCTCTTTTTGCTCCCTTCTATTCCCTCCCTAAGAGCCTCTTGTGGTGCAGAGTGGTAAGGCAGCGACATGCTGTCTGAATCTGTCTGCCCATGAGGCTGGGAGTTCAATCCCAGCAGCCAGCTCAAGGTTGACTCAGCCTTCCATCCTTCCGAGGTCAGTAAAATGAGTACCCAGCTTGCTGGGGGGTAAACGGTAATGACTGGGGAAGGCACTGGCAAACCACCCTGTATTGAGTCTGCCATGAAAACGCTAGAGGGCGTCACCCCAAGGGTCAGACATGACTTGGTGCTTGCACAGGGGATACCTTTACCTTTACCTTTACCTTTATTCCCTCCATCTCTTCTTCCAGCCTCTGCAGGCCGTGAGAATCAGGAGAGCGGTGCAGAATATCCCTGTGATGGCCTTTCTAGCATGGGTTGCAGTGGTGCCCCTTGGCTCGGAAGGGCAAGTGGAGAGTTCTCCCTGGTGCCATTTTGAAATATAAAGGACTGAGAGTTCAGTCCCCAAATCAGGATGCATTGCGGAGCAGTTTGCAGCTCTGCCGATGCTTTTTCCAAATTCAAGAAAGAATGCTTGGGCAGCTCGAAATTGTTGCCTTTGTCTGCTCACCAGAGAACAACGGCTGGTCTCATCAGGTGCCAAACACACGCTAAGGACCTGCAGTGTGGCTCAAGGGACTGCCTTGACCTGAACTCTGTTACACAACTGTTCTTACCTGTATGAACCGGAGAGGACATATCTCCAGTCGGAGATGATGAATTTTTCTTGGATTTGCCCGGAGAATTTCCGGCCTGATTTAGCACAATAAACTTCTCCAGTAACGCTTCGCACGGAAATATTCTGTCAAGAGCAAAGAACATGACATAATCGTCTATTAATGCTGATGCTTGTAAATGCTGCTTGCATTCTAATACTTTCCTGGCTGCCACTATCAATCCTTCCCTCTGAGAATTATTAGTGTACTAGAATTAAAGTCCGTTGCATAGGTGCGGGCCAGTGCATTGGTTTGGGGGTGGGGGTGGGGGTGGGGTGGTGGACAGTCTCCTCTTCCTCCCCGCCACCCCTAAGAGCCCCAGCGAGGGCCGTGGCTGGGCTTTAGGGGGGAGGGGGAAGTGGGTGCCATTCATCTCTCCCTCCCAACCACCCCCCAGAGCCCTGCCAAGGGCTAAGGAGGCTACAATGGGGCTTTAGGGGGCAGAGGGAGGTGGCCGCCAGTCCCCTCTCCCTCCCAACTACTCCCAAGAGCCCTCCTGGTGACAGGGCTTCTCAGCCCACCGGTCAGTGCGGGTGGGAACTCCATGGCTTGCTGGAGCCGCACCTGGAGCTGCACCAACCTATGTCCTTGGTAGCAGGCAGGGGCATACTGGCACCCATAGCACCAGATTGCCCCTGACTGGGTGGGCGGGGTTGCGTCCTGATTGGCCCATGGACTGGAAGGGAAGTCCACACACGGGCCGCCCACCATGGCCTTGCACAAATATTAAACAGCTGAAAGCTGTTTCAGATGGGTATACATGGTTGGGGGGGGGAGACACAATCCCTAATGTGATGGTTTCAGACGTATGTTCCTGGCTGCCGCTGCAACCACAGCCCCCTCCTGCAGTGGGCGGATGATTTGAATATATGATGGGAGGACATCCATGGAAACCTGTATTTTGGCTAGCTCTGTGCTAGTTATGGGCAAGGTCACATCCCAAGTTCCAAGACTGAGGATACGTCAGGATGAATATTCTTATGCGGGATTAGTCACAACTGTGTTTCCGGGGGATATCCATACACAACGTGTGTGAAATAACACGGACTGTGGGACAAACACACATGGCATGGCCACTTGTGCATTATATTGGAATGCACAAGTGGCCCTCAATGCTCCACTCACAGCTAGCGTAAAGGGTAAGCATTGCTGGGTGCCTCCCAAGGCCTACAGGCTGGTAGAGGGTCCATCCCTGAGTGGATATGGCAGCTCCACTTCCCTGCCTGGGAAACATACTCAGTGACGTTGGAAGAAGAAGAAGAGTTGGTTTGTATACCCCACTTTTCACTACCCGAAGGAGTCTCAAAGCAGTTTCCAATCGCCTTCCCTTCCTCTCCCCACAGCAGGCACCGTGTGAGGCGGGTAAGGCTGAGAGAGCTCTGTCAGGACTGCTCTGTGAGAACAGTACTATCAGGGCTGTGACTAGCCCAAGGTCACCCAGCTGGCTGCATGTGGAGGAGCAGGGAATCAAACCCGGCTCGCCAGATTAGAAGCCGTCGCTCTTAACCACAGGGGTAGTCAAACTGTGGCCCTCCAGATGTCCATGAACTACAGTTCCCAGTTCCCAGAAGCCCCTGCTGGCAGGGGCTTCTGGGAATTGTAGTCCATGGACATCTGGAGGGCCGCAGTTTGACTACCCCTGCACTACACCATGCTGGCCTCCACAGCTTCCTCCAGGGGGTCCTTCGTCCTGAGAAATGGGAAATCTCCCTCCAAGAGGGGTCAGCAGCCTTTTAACAATGAAAGGTCCATACGATTTCAGAATTTGTTGTGCTACTTCAGACCAACACGGCTACCCACTTGAATAGGTCCAAATGATGTCAAACTTCAGAGCATGGAGATGAATGAAGAGCCAATTAAGAAGCCTAATTGCCTAACTGAAAAGGTAGAATTTAGCATTACTGATAATTGACATGTTGATTTAATGATCTAGGAAGGTTCCACAGCCCAAATGCTGGTGTGTATGATTTAAAAAAGAAAGAAAACAAAGACACACTACAAAGGGGCCATATTTAGATACCGACAAATTTTGCAGTTGTAAATACTGAACCCAAACCAAAAGGAGATCTGTAGGCTAGATACATTTACTAAAGTATTTATTCATTGGTTTCTTCTTTGTCATGATTTCACAATTTTAATCAACAAAAGTCCCAAGAGTTATATTTTCATATTTTTCATTTCTTAAACATGATCAACAATCAAATCGGTATCCCAGGTATTTGGCCCATTTTCCTGCACCTTCGTCAGTGATTGTTAATCTTAATACTCAATTTTATTGGCCATCAAATCAGCTTCTGCTCATAGATTCTTGTCTGTAAGCACTGGGTTGTATTGTAAGTGTTGCAGTTGTAAATATTGACATTCAACAGAGTCTGGTAAGTTATATCTTGACCTCAGCTGAAAAAAATGACAAAAACTCATCTTCATAGTCTCTCCGTTGGTCCAAAATAAAAATCCCTCCTATCGGTCCAAGCCTTCCATACAAAAGAGTTCTTCCCAATTTGTAGTCTGGATGAGCCCGTAATGTTAATTTTGCAAGTGAAAATGGATCAGATTGGTATAGCTGTGACATTTTGTCGCAGTAACTACAGGAGAAATAGGATCCACCACAGCATAATAAACTGCACCTAAATAAGGGCACCAGGCAAGCTTCTAAAGGAGACCAAGAGGAAAGATCCCAGTAACAAGTACAAATTAACTATTATGCCCAATGATATTAACTAAGATTAGGGAAACCAGTTCCTCTTTCATTAAATGGGAACTGTGCCCTCATTAAGGATATCCGAGGTGGTACGGAACCCCACCTACATTCCCCAAGCAAAGTATTAATTTTATGAATATATCTATAAGGTATGTGAAAAGGAATTGCCTATAAAACATAGAATCTGAGGTATAATATTAATGGTGCATGCATTGGCCCCATAAAGGCAGGTTTAAGGTTTCCCATTGGTCCAGGTCCAAAGATATACAGTATCAGCAATCGTCTTATTGAAATTCAGTATAATCATGGGCATAATATCTCTAGGAATCAATATTCCAAGATAAACAATGGCATCTGAGCACCCCCAAATATGCACAGGCATAGCGACGTGATCAGATCTCTTCCTATTTAAAACAGTCAAACCAGTGACCGGCCTTAGGTGATTAGAACCTGGCGTATCCCATGCAAATCTCATGCGCTCTACTTGTACCATAGTTGTAACGATCTTTCAAAGACCGGAAGCAAGAACAGCCATTCCTATCTCAGCATCAAAGGTCAACAATTTGCACATTAAGTCTTTGCCTAAGGGTGATGATAGCAAATCGTGCTGGTTGTCACAGGGAAGTGAAACCTCTGTGGTCTCACAGTAAGGAATACCCAGGAACATGCTGTGATGACTTCAGTGCAGTGGCATTAATTTGCACAGGGTTCAGACTTGGATTACTGGCAGCTACTCACGTATATACTTTCCCCAAACAGCCCATTAAGCACATGCCCTTCGCATACTAGTGATTCTAGCATCATAGAATAATAGAGTTGGAAGGGATCTCCTGAGTCATCTAGTCCAACCCCCTGCACTACGCTGGACACTCTCAACCCTCTCGCTCATCCATTGTCACCTGCCACCCCTTGAACCTTCACAGAATCAGCCTCTCCGTCAGATGGCTCTCCAGCCTCTGTTTAAAAATCTCCAAAGATGGAGAACCCACCACCTCTCGAGGAAGCCTGTTCCACTGAGAAACTGCTCTGTCAGGAACTTCTTCCGGATGTTTAGACGGAATTTCTTTTGAATTAATTTCATCTCATTGGTTCTGGTCTGTCCCTCTGGGGCAAGAGAGAACAATTCTGCTCTATCCTCCATATGGCAGCCTTTTAAATACTTGAATATGGTTATCAGATCCCCTCTCAGTCGTCTCCTCTCCAGGCTAAACAGACCAAGCTCCCCAAGCAGCCCATCTACCACTCCAATAGATTTCTTGTTGGGTTTTTAAAGAGCCGTGTTGGGTTCTAAAGCTACCGGTCACAAACCCTTCCCCTAAAAGCTTACATCCCCAGCTAGGAAAGACTCGCTATTTATCTACTTCCTACCCAGCTTTTCTCCCCAAGGGAGACCCAGAACAGCATCCAGCATTCTCCTGTCCTTTGTTTTATCCTGACAACAACCTGGTCAGGTAGGTTAGGAAAAGAATGTGAACGCTCAGCAACAAGCGATCAGGAACATCCAGTGGGCCTTTCCTTGGGAAAAGCCCCATGATGACTGCTGCAGCCAGACTACGCCTGCAGATTACATTGGTGCGCCAAGATGGTTTAATGCTTTTAATGCTTTTATTGAAGTGGTTACTGTTAATGCTTTTTATGGTTTTATCAATATTATTTAACATTAATACACTTTTGCTTGTTCCTTTTGTTGCAAACCGCCCTGAGCCACTATGGAGGGTGGTAAAGGTAAAGGTAAAGGTATCCCCTGTGCAAGCACCAGGTCATGTCTGACCCTTGGGGTGATGCCCTCCAGCGTTTTCATGGCAGACTCAATACAGGGTGGTTTGCCAGTGCCTTCCGCAGTCATTACCGTTTACCCCCCAGCAAGCTGGGTACTCATTTTACCGACCTCGGAAGGATGGAAGGCTGAGTCAACCTTGAGCTGGCTGCTGGGGTCAAACTCCCAGCCTCATGGGCAGAGCTTTCAGACTGCATGTCTGCTGCCTTACCACTCTGCGCCACAAGAGGCTCTTGTGGAGGGTGGTATATATACCAAATTAAATACATCCTCACCATCATCATCACTGGCCCTACGATCCCTGGGCAGAGAGTGGATTACAGCCTTGGTCTCCCCTAAATACTATGCAACTAATAGACATCCCTGATAAAGAGGTTATTGGCCCTCTGTGTGTGGAAGTTGCAGCAGAGTTATGGTGACCGCATAGGGTTGTAAGGCAAGAGATAAGAAGAAGGGGTTTTCTCACTGCCTGCCTTCGCTTTCCTTGGTAGTCTCCTATCCAAGTAACCAGCCAAGGCTGACCTTAGTCTCAAGACTGGGCTAGCATGGCCCATTTGGATTGGGGCAATTATTTGTCTAAAGGTAAAGGTATCCCCTGTGCAAGCACCGAGTCATGTCTGACCCTTGGGGTGACGCCCTCTAGCGTTTTCATGGCAGACTCAATATGGGGTGGTTTGCCAGTGCCTTCCCCAGTCATGACCGTTTACCCCCCAGCAGCAAGCTGGGTACTCATTTTACCGACCTCGGAAGGATGGAAGGCTGAGTCAACCTTGAGCTGGCTGCTGGGATCGAACTCCCAACCTCATGGGCAAAGCTTTCAGGCAGCTGCCTTACCACTCTGCGCCACAAGAGGCTCTTTATTATTATTTGTCTACTGATGCTAAATACATGCCAAGTTTTTATTCGTGTAGAATATTTATCCTCTGTCCTTCTCACTATAGCAGGCTTTCTCACCCAGGCCTTTGTGAAACTCTGATGTTTCTTGACATCTGTGGAAGGGGTTCCCGATTGGGTGGGAGTTAATCGACTTTTAATATACTTTTCAAATTTCTTAAGCATTTATTGGGTGAGAGGACCATCTATGGTCATGTCGACCCGTGCCCCTCCCCTCCCCAAATGGCCAATGATGGGCCTGGAGGGGGTGGGAAGGGGAGGGGCCTGAGTGGGCGTGTCCACAGCTCTACTTCCCAACCCTATTCTGTACGATTGCTCCACTTCTGGGGTTTCTCGAAGCCTGAAGAATGTTTCAGGGGTTTCTCAATGGTAAAAACGTTGAGAAAGGCTGCACTATAACATCCAAGGCAGTGAGGAATTATACGAACATGAATTGCAAAATAGTGTTTGTATGGCAGCTGTGGTTTCATCTACCCCCTCTTCCCACCTCCCTCTGAGTATTGGGAGAAGGGAGAAGTTTTTTATTTTCTCCGCTTTTTTATTTTATGTTCATGAGATTGTGATTTTTTTTTATGCCTGGGGTTTTAATGGGGTTTTATTGAGATTGATGTAACCTGCCATGAACCACTGGGAACAGTGGGCAATAAATCAAAGCATAATAATAACAAAGTATAGGATAACTAAGTCCATATCTGAATTGGCCTGAAATGGGAACAGGAAAACATCCAATAAACCAGCATTTGCCGCCTTTGAACAACATCCCAAATTTGCCCCTTCCTCCGGATGCACTGAGGAATTCAATATAAAGATTAACTCTTCCCCAAACCAAAGTTGTAAGTCTCGGAGGGCCTGCAAGACGGTTATTCCTCCAGGCCTACGGTTGAGGCCAGGTAATCAATACCAAGAAAACACTGACCTTCCTACCTACAAATCAGCAAATGCACCGTCCAAAAAACTCACCAACCACCCTACAAAATTGTGATCCTTCCACTAGTTTAAGAGGGAGGTTCTCTTATATAGTTTAACATAATTGAATTAACATAATTTAATCTAATTAAAAACTTTATCAGTGTAAAGTTAATTGCATGAATCCTGTTGTTACCTGCCTTGAACCGACTGGGAAGTGCGGACTATAAAAATTAAGTCATTGTTGTTATTGTTATTATTGAAATGGGCACGATCTTACTGTGATTCGAAAGAACACGTACAAAGGCCAACCAGCCGGGAGTTTGCAATGATCAAGGGTACCTTGAATTGATCTTCCGTGACATGGAGTTTGTTGCACATTTCGGTGAAGAGCTGGAGGTTGCTGAGGTCCAGCAGCAGGTAGACAAAGACCCTCCGCTTGTTCGCGGCTTCTAAGACATCGCAGAAGATCTCGGCGTCGCTGAATACATCCATCAAAATAACCAAGACCTGGGAGGAAAAAAACAGAGCAGAAACAGAGCACTGGGAACGGAAATTTCTCAACCTTGAGAAATCAGAAGTTGGCAGCCCTAAAGATCAGCATCATGGTTGACCTTTCGGCATACTGACAATCCTTCACGTATCCTTATTTTAGTCACCTTGACAACAACCTTGTAAGGTAGGTGAATGTTTGTTTTTAAAATCCCTCTCTAATGGATTTCAAAAGTTACATAAACAAAGGTATTGCAATGTATTTTATTAGGTATGATAAACGAGAAACTGATGAACTGTTTTCTATATGACTTTTATATGTCTGTTCCTTCTATTGTGTTTTTACTCTTCTCCTTCTCGTTCCTTCTCTCTTTTTTCTTCTTTATTACTTTTTCTCCTTTTCAGGTAACCAAAAACTTTCAAAAAGTTATTTTTAAAAAGTTACATAGACATTACATCATGTAGCAATCTTGACAAAGCTATACAGTGATAAAAGTCTATTGTTAATCCAAGGGTATTTGATAGAAAATAATTCAGTCTCAACTTTTTAACCAATGCTATCTCAGATATTAGTAGATCCAGAACCATATTCATGTTAGGTAGATTAATAGTAAACCCTGATCTAGATAGGGCAGGTGTGTTTGATTTTGTTAAATCTGCCAATCAGAAGTACTGCTGGGCAGTAGCCCCCACCTGGCCACACCCACATTCTAAAAATACTTGGTGGGCACCATGTTGGGGGCCCTTGGGCTAGCCCGGGGTAGTCAAACTGCGGCCCTCCAGATGTCCATGGACTACAATCCCCAGGAGCCCCCTGCCAGCGAATGCTGGCAGGGGGCTCCTGGGAATTGTAGTCCATGGACATCTGGAGGGCCGCAGTTTGACTACCCCTGGGCTAGACTGTCAGACTAGGACAGACTAAGAATCTCTGCTCTTCCATGGGTGTTTGCTGGGCGACCTTGGAACAGTCACACTCTCAGCCTAACATGCCTCACAGGGCTGTGGGGAAGATAATATGGAGGTGAAGGAAACAATTTGAGATTTTTTTGGGTCCCCAATGGGAAGAAAAGGTAGGGCAAGTGAAGTCACAAAAGAAATACGTTTTGTGTTGCCCTGCCAACTTAGTGGAGTCACTGCTGAGCATCTCCAAAGAGAGTACTTTCTGGGGGAACTGGCTGAGCCAGAAATCATGCGACAACAGAGATCTGAGCTCTATTTCTATCTCCAGAGGCCTCCCTCAAATTTTAATACCCTGGGCCCAACCTGCCCCTATGGAAGAGCTACCCTTGCCCACCAAATTTCAATCCCCATACCTGGCTTGTCTTGTTAATGCACCGGCGTATAAGGTCTCTGATATTGCTGTTCTTATTGGTTTGGAAATACACGGTGGCGCTTGACTTCTCTTTCAGGTAGGGCTTTTCTGTGGTGCTCCAGGTGTGGAAAAGGGCCGGCTCGCTGCTTTCTGAAGCAAGTGGAAAATACGTCCCTGACTGCACGGACCTGGCGTCGTTGGTCTGCCTGGGCCCAGTTTCTCCATCGGCGTGAGCATCGTTGGCATAGTAAGGCTCCGTGGCGTTTCTCTCGATGTACCGTACTTCCTCCGAAGACAGGAAGTCCACTTCTCCCTCTTCCTCCAAGGCCTTGAAGTAGGACTGGACCCCGCCGTCCAAGAAGGCGTCGGTGGCCAGCCGCACGCTCTCGTTGTGGCTGAAATCCGCTTTGGCTGGTCGGAACGACTGGTTCTTGGCCTCCACGAGCCGTCTCCGGATCTTGCCTATGGATTTCAAGCGGTTCATGATTCCTCTCCGGGCTCGTACGCTAGACTGAAGAGACGGCTCTGGCGTGCCTCCTGTTTAAACAAAACTAATCTCACAGGCCTCCCACTTGTAAGCCATCCAGGTGTGGAGATCTCCCATCCAGCACCTGGATGGGCTACGCTGCAAACGCACTTGTCAAGAGCCTCATTTGTTAAAGAAAACAAACAGCCCTCGGGGCCTGAGGTGCATTACCCCAGCCAGCTTTCTCCTGATATAGATAGCTTAAGACAATGCACTTCAAGTAGGATTGCTTTCCAAGTGCCATCAGATTGATATATTTTGCTTGTCTGAGAAAGTTACACCTTCTCCCCCCAGGGAACAGGAAAGAAAGATTCAGCGTATCATCATCCAAGTCTGATTTCATCAGGTGATTACCCCTTCCCTGTCACTCACTCTGACACGGCAGGTATGAAGGAGACACTGCGGTCACACAAGCCCATTTCTGAACAGCTCGGCACAATTTCCAAACGGGCTTAGGGAGTGCGGCAGTTCCGACAGAATTTATTATTATGGAGCAGATCTGCAAGGACACTCTGCAACGTCAGGCCAATGCAGCCTTTCTTAACATAATTACAATTGACAAACCCTTGAAATATTCTTCAGGCTTTGAGAAACCCCAGATTGTGCAGAATATGGTTGGGAAGCAGAGCTCTGCACGCCTACCTGGGGCCTCCCCCCTTCCAGTCAATGGCCATTTTGGGAGAGGGGGTCAACATAACCATATATCACCTGATAAATGTTTAACAAATTTAGAAATTGGACTAAAAATCAATTAACTGCCACCCTTGGGAGGTGGTGGATTCTCCATCTGAGGCTAGATGGCCATCTGACGGAGAGGCTGATTCTGTGAAGACTCAAGGGGTGGCAGGTTACAGTGGATGAGCGAGAGGGTTGTGAGTGTCCTGCACAGTGCAGGGGGTTGGGCTAGATGACCCAGGAGGCCCCTTCCAACTCTATGATTCTATGATTCATTCAGGAAACCCTGCCAGGGCCGTCAAGAAACTCCAGGGTTTAATGAAACCCTGGTTGAGAAAGGCTGAGCTAATGTTTCAGGTGTCAGAATGGAAGGTTTTTTTAAAAAGACAGAACAAAGTGTGCATAATATTTCAGTTGCGGAAGTTTCATTGCCGCTGAGCATGCCTCTATACTCACAGTAACCACGAGAGCAATATAGGTGGATTTTTGCTCTGTGGAAGTAAGATTAATATGCGAAAAATGCAGAACCCATTCTGTTAGTTCTGTTCGAGGAGTTGATGCTGGTGAAAATTACTGTCAAGTTGCAGCTGACCTACGGTGGCCTTTTAGGGTGTTCTAGGCAAGAGACATTCAGAGGTGGTTTGCATTGAATGTCTCTGTATAACAACCTTTCTCAACTTCTATGCCATTGAGAAACCTTTCAGGCTTTGAGAAACCCCAGTTGTGGCGCAATTGTGCAGCATATGGTTGGGAAGCAGAGCTATGTCCTCGCCCACTATGGACCCCTCCTCTTCTCAACCCCTCCAGGCCCATCAAAAGGCCATTTGGGGAGGGGTAGAGTGAGTTAACATGAATGTATATGGTCGTATCTCCCAGTAAATGTTTAACACATTAAAAAAAATATATTAAAAATTAATTAATTCCCACCCATTCAGGAAACCCTTCCAGGGCTGTCAAGAAACTCCAGGATTTCACGAAACTCTGGTTGAGAAAGTCCGCTGTATAGAGACCGTGGGCTGCCAAAATATTTACTGGGGCCAGCCCAGTTTAGCTTCCGTGATCTGACAAGATGAGGCTAATTTAGGCTATCCAGGTCAGGTAAGCTAAGTACCACCGATCAAAGGGTGGGCCATCTGTGTTTCTTGCGTTTCATGGCTTCCTGACCCTTTTCACGCTAACTCTATAAAATATATGCCTAGGGAGGATTCTGTAAATGAAGAAGAGCTTTTTTTATATATACTATTTTTTTATATACTATTTTTTATATACTATTATATACTATATATTTTTTAAGTATTTATGTTGTAAACCGCCCTGAGACCTATTGGGAGAAGGGCGGTCTAAAAATTAAATAATAATAATAATAATAATAATAATAATAATAATAATAATAATAATAATAATAATAATAATAATACAGCTTTTCTCCTACCCAAAGGGGCTTACAAACACCTTTCCCTTCCTCTCTCTACAACAGGCACCCTGTGAGGTAGGCAGGGCTGAAAGAGCTCTGAGAGAACTGTGACCAGCCCAAGGTCACCCAGCAGGCTTTGTGTGGAGGAGTGGGGATTCAAACCCAGTTCTCCATGTTTGAATCCCCACTCCTGCCACTATACCATGCTGGCTGCATCTAGAGAAGTGGTGAAATTTGTTTTTATTTATTCAATTTATACCCTGCCTTTCTCCTGAGTGGGGCTGAAAGTGTCCCACTCTTTTCTGTCATATCTTCACAACAACCCTGTGAGGGAGGTTAGGCCAGTCTGAGTGACCGGCAAGCTCAAGTTCATGGCAGAGTAGTGACGTGAACCTAAGTACCACTAAGACCACTGAGTGGCCGGAGGGTTGGGTGGGGGATGGGGTTTCAGATTCATGTTGAGAAACAACTAGCAATTTGGGGATGGAATCTGGGAGGACAGAGACATCATCAAAGGGGTAGAATGCCATAGAGTCCACCCCCCAAAAAAACATCCATTTCTCCAGGGGATCTGATTTTGGCAGTCTTGACATGTGTTGTAATTCCGGGGAATCTCCAGATCTCACCTGGAAGCTGACATCTCTCACCGCCGGCTCACACTGGTTCTCAAGAAAAGAGAATGCTAGTCTTCCAGATGTCACAAGACTCCTGTCTAAATCTGCAGCAACAGACTGAAAGGGCCACCCTGCTAGAAGAACTGACACTAACAAATCACAGCTGATCCTCCTTCATCAGCCTGTAGGCATTAAGCTGAAGGGTTTTTTTTGTAAGGTAATTATTCGGCGACCTGTTAAGTTCAATCACAAAGGATAGAGGTGTTTGGAATTGTGAACCTGACAGGTAAATTACAGCCTGTCATCCTCAATCAGGCCAGCCAGAATTGGCATGATATGGATTTGGGTTTTGGCGGGGGTGGGGGGGGGGTGGGAGGAGGTACGTTGCCTTAAACCATGTCAGGCTCAGGCCTGAAGAGCGTCATCACCTTTTCTTCTAAAGAGCTTTGCGACAGGCAGGCATTCAACCAGTCCGGCTTTCCTTGGTGTGAAAATGTAGTGACAGGGGTGGCTTGCCCGTTGAAGGTGCCAAGAAAACTCTCTTTTTCTGTTTGCGGCATCAAACGAACAGGCTAATTACCATGGAAGTAAAAAAGACAGACTGAGACTGTCTATCCATCCACTGCAGCCTGATCAAAGGCGATCATTGGGTGGTACTGAGCCACAGGCGAAAAGGAGGAGTAAGGGGCCTCCAAATCTTGACGGATACGACACCAAGGCCTGAGAAAAACCGCAGTGATTTTATTTGCCACCTTTCTCCCCTATAAAGGACCCAAACAGCCTACGTAAGTTACCTCGCCTTTTTTCTTCTCACAACAACCCTGTGAGGTAGGATAGGCTGGTTCAAAGTCACCTAGCAAGCTTCTGTTCGGAATTGGGGAGTTGAGCCTGGGTCTGACACACTGACCACTCCACCCCCCGCCCAGCTTGTTCATGCAACTCTTACAAGGTTCTAATGTTAACTTATTAACCCTCCCTACTCCAAAGGCCCAGGGCAGGTAGCAGCATATATAAAAATATAAAAATAGTACAATAATCATTCATTAAAAAGGTAAAGGTATCCCCTGTGCAAGCACTGGGTCATATCTGACCCTTGGGGTGACGCCCTCTAGCGTTTTCATGGCAGACTCAATACAGGGTGGTTTGCCAGTGCCTTCCCCAGTCATTACCGTTTACCCCCCAGCAAGCTGGGTACTCATTTTACCAACTTCGGAAGGATGGAAGGCTGAGTCAATCTTGAGCTGGCTGCTAGGATCGAACTTCCAGCCTCATGGGCAGAGCTTTCAGACTGCATGTCTGCTGCCTTACCACTCTGCACCCTTCAATCATACATTAGTAGAAGATGGAAGAGGCTCTTCAATCATACATTAGTAGAACCCAGTTACACCAACTCATTTCAAAGCTGCCTTTAATTATCAGCTGTGTGTTTAGGCTGTATAGATCTCAATACCTGGGGATTTAGGGGGGGGGGGGTGAAGGCTAGGGAGGTTGGGGTTTGGGGGAGGGATTTCAATGCATTATTTTGCCACAGAGTCTACCTTCTAAGACATTTTATTCAGGTGAACTGGTTGCTATGCTCTGCCGGAGACCAGCAGGTGTAATAGTGGGAGATTTCCAGCCACCACCTGGAGGTTGGCATCCTACCAGGAAAGGAGTTTCCTGCCACTGCATTGGGGACCCCTGGCCTAAAGCATAGGTATGCACCAAAGGATGGCTTCAAGGAATCCAGTGTTCTGTTCAAATGTACCAAAGCAGGAAATTACATCCAGTGATTGTGGACAGAGTGCTAAGCCTGTGCGTCTTATGCATGGCTGGGACGTTCAGGGGCAGTGCCCAGGAAGGGTAGACTTTGGGAGGGGAGGGTACTCAGAGGGCATCATCTAAAAGGGGTGGCCAAACGGGTGGCTCTCCAGATGCCCACGGACTACAATTCCCATGAGCCCTTGGAGAGCCACCGTCTGGCCACCCCCTGCAACAGGAGCCTTGTCTTCGGTTGGCCCCTCTTTGGCTTTGAGAACTTCGCCTAACAATTGCAAGAACAGCCAAGGGCTTCCCGTTGGGGAGCAGATGCTAAACGGGGCTGGAGTTTCACCACTGCAGGGGGATTATTCCCTGCCAATGAGAGCCGTTTCCCCGTGCTGCCTTCTTCCGCAGCTACCGGGGTCAATGCAAAGGACGATCTTGCCCTTCCCTCCCGCCCACAGCGGCGCCGTCATTCCTGAACGGCAATCAGCAGGAAATCGAGGCCAAATCGTCAGACCACTCCCATCGTTACAGCTTTTCTCATCAGACTTGGCTCCTCGAACACCAGCCGCCTCGTTAGCGCAGTAGGCAGCGCGTCAGTCTCATAATCTGAAGGTCGTGAGTTCGAGCCTCACACGGGGCAGCGGAATCTTTTCCTTCCCGATAACAGCTAAAAGGCAGAGTTTTTTTATAAAACGAAACGGGCGTTTTCCTGGGCTTCTGCAGAGCACTTGGACATTGCAAGCACGCTTGACTTTAAAAGGTTGATTGGTCTTTTGCAGTTGCAAAGGGGAAATGTTCACCGTGATCGCCCAATCCAGGCTGCTGGGGGCTTCAGGGGAACGATCCGCCCCGAGCCGATTTCAACGTAGCAGCCAAATGCTGCTGGAGCCTGTGCAGGCTGACTGCGAAGTAAGCAGTCCCGAATCCCCAAAGAACTGTGCAGAGTTTTGCAGTCGGCGTGCGAAAATACGGAATTTACGTGCAGGAGAGAAATTCTTTGTGGCTTCATGCCTGATCTTTTGCCTTTCCTTTACGTTTTTTGCCCAAACCTTGGGCGCCCCCCTCCCCAGGCAACTTCCGACTAATAATTTGTGCTTCCCTGCACAGTCCCAGGTGGGACTTGCAGATCCCCTGGAAATGCAAGAGACAGGAAGAAAGGGCTGCTTTGGAGGGGGGGGGGGGGGGCTCCATAGCGTCATACTTCACGGAGAACCCTCCCCGCCCCAAATCCCACCCACTGCTGGCTCCACCCCCCAAAATCTCCAGGTGTTTCCCAACCCAGAGCTGGCAACCCTAGTTTGCATATTGTATCCGGCCATGGATTGAATAGATTTAAAAGCATTGCACTGTTGTTAATTTTAAGCCTCGTGATCCTCATCTGAAATATTTGTCTCTCTCTCAAGGCATTTACAGTGCAATCCTAAATAGAGTCACTCCAGTCTAAACCCTTTGAAATCAGGCTGACATATGGCATCTGCACAACAACCAAGAACGAAGTGTGGGCAATATAGTGTTGTTTTGAATTTGTAGTAGCCCTAACACCAGGAAAGCGGGGTGTATCGATGTGTGTCCTTGTGTGGGTGGGTGGGTGGGGGGCACTAGGGATTGGACTGGGAGCCGAGGGGGCAGCCACCAGAAAAGGCTTAAGAACCACTGTTCTAGATGCTCATGCAGCAAAGGACTTCTGAGATATACTGCCAATCAAGCTTATTTCTAACCAGCCTAATCAAGAGGGGTCTTGATTCTCTGCAGCTGGGATGTCCTCAGAATGCTGGGTGTGGTTATATAGCCGAATTACAGCCTTCGCCTCCATCAAACTCCTTGCAAACAAATCAACAATACAGGAAGAATGGTTCATTAAAGCACCCTGACACGCTAGCTTTCCTGAGGAAGGAAGTATTTAACAAGAGAGCATGAAAATAAGAAAGCTTCCCCTATTCCGGTTGGTTCTTCCTATGGGATTATTTTTGACCAGCTCAAAACTTTACACAAGATAATTCTTGCATTTAATTCTGACAGGCAACACAAACCAGCTAAAATGTATTCTATGTGTGAACTTAGTCCTGTTGCAATGAATAGGACTACCCTGGTTTCCTTCTGGTATTATAAATATTGGCCAGCTGGAAGAATAAACTGGAATGGATTTTAGGACAGCCGACTTGGGTTACAGAGATGCTGCCCATCTTTGAACTGTTTCTCTCTGTATGTTAAACAGCCATCTTTTAAATAATGCTGACTTTTTATTTTAAAATGTCTACTCAAAACACTGGCTTAAAATTACAGTAACACACTGACACACAGGGAGGGGGTTTCGGTTTTTTATATACAAAAATATTTCTAAAAACATTTACAACAGTGTAAAAAGCCAATCTCTCTGATTCCCTATATGAAAAATCACTGAAGTTCATGTGGCAGGTGGATCGGATCCCTTCAGCTGCTCCACTGGGCATCGGGTGATGGAGTGTATTTTGCCCGCGCCTGTGACATAAGCTTTTGCCTCAGTTGCCTGACTTCCGCCATCAGTTCCCGCTCTTTAGATTCCAGATTTTGTCGTCCTCTGTCTAAAGAAACTTAAAGAGAGAGAGAGAAAGAGAAGAGTAGGCATTAGAAAGGGACTACAGATCCAAAGTATCTTCTCAGGATCAAAGCAGTCCCAAGTTATGTTTCCCTGGCAGGCCTTAACTCCCAGCTGTGATCTTTTGAATCTTTAACACAGTGTTTTGATCATGGAGCCCCAGAAATATTTTTTCAGGCTTCTAAGAGCCCTGATATCAGCTGGCTATGCCCCGAGAAGTTGCTATGCCCCGAGAAGTTGGCTATGCCCCGAGAAGTTGGCTATGCCCCGAGAAGTTATATCACCAGATATGCATTGACAGGCAGGCTCAAGGACTGTTGGGTGGTGGAATATAAACCCAGCAATGGGAGGCAGCTTGGTGTAGTGGTTAAGAGCAGCGGCTTCTAATCTGGCTAGCTGGGTATGATTCCCCACTCCTTCACATGCAGCCAGCTGGCTGACCTTGGGCCGATCACAGTCCTGTTAGAGCTGTCCTCACAGAGCTCCCTCAGCCCAACCTATCTCACAGTGTGTCTGTTTTGGGGAGAGGAAGGGAAGGCGATTATAAGCCACTTTGAGGCTCCTTCGGGCAGTGAAAAGCGGGGTATAAAAGCCAAGTCTTCTTAAATCCAGCTCTAGCCTTAGGATCATCTGATGAGCAGGGGCAGAGACATCTACCTGGATCACCACCCCCCCATCCCTGCCGCACATTGTAAAAAACAGCAAAGCAGTCAACTGGGAAGCTGAGGAAGCAGCCAAGTGGGGAATTTAAGGAAATGACTCCTGGCTGACACTTACAGGGTTCCGAGGAGTCCACTGTCGATGAATTGTTTAAGCAGATGTTGCCAGGCTGTGAAGCTGCCTTAGGGGGTGTCTGATGGTGTTGCTGGGATCGGGAGGTTCTCAAGTCACGCAGCCTCTCTGCAGAAAACAGACAGGGGTGTTGCTAAGCTACAAGACTCGGTTCCATCACATTTTCAACCAAGGATACTCCAAGTATTTAGATTCACTGAAAGCAGCAAGGAAAGTCTTGCGGTTTTGAGAAAATGGATAAGTGGCAGCGTTTATAAAGGGCTACATCCTGCGCACTGCCAGCGGAAGAGGCTGACGGGCCGGTCTTCTCTGCCTTCCCCTCGTGTCCTTTCCCAGCAGCCCTCTATGGGTATCAGATTTGGTTTTAATGTCTATTTCTATGCTTGTAAACGGCCACGAGCCAGCTGGTCCGGGAGTGACGGTATATAAAACTAATAAATACATAAATAAGTAAATAAGAGCCTCTTGTGGTGCAGAGTGGAAAGGCAGCAGACATGCAGTCTGAAAGCTTTGCCCATGAGGCTGTGAGTTCAATCCAGCAGCAGACTCAAGGTTGACTCAGCCTTCCATCCTTCCGAGGTCGGTAAAATGAGTACCTAGCTTGCTGGGGGGTAAACGGTCATGACTGGGGAAGGCACTGGCAAACCACCCCGTATTGAGTCTGCCATGAAAACGCTGGAGGGCGTCACCCCAAGGGTCAGACATGACCCGGTGCTTGCACAGGGGATACCTTTACCTTTAAATAAGTAAATAATAGTGGGCAGGCCAGAGACTGGAGGAAGTGATATGGACCACAAGCCGTGTGATATGGGTGGCTGCGGTGGGGAGAAAGGAAGATGGGAATGGTCCCCCTCTTGGTGGTGCATAGGGTTCAATTCAAAACCGGCTTTTCTTTCAAAGTACCCACCCCCAACCGGGGTGCAAAGCGTCACAAGCAAATAGTGACCCCATAGGGCAGGCGTAGTCAACCTGTGGTCCTCCAGATGTCAATGGACTATAATTCCCATGAACCCCTGCCAGCAAACGCTGGCAGGGGCTCATGGGAACTGTAGTCCATGAACATCTGGAGGACCACAGGTTGACTACCCCTGCAATAGGGGATGCAACAATGTAAAAAGCGCTCTCGAACAGTGATTGGCAGATGCCAGGACTCAACACACTGCCGTCAATGCTTTGAAGTTTACAAGCACCGTCTTGAATGTTGCTCTCTTGGCCCACCTCAATTCGTTCTCACACCAGCACGGGCTTGGGAACAGTCTTCAACAGCAGCCCCGAGCAGGCTGCATCGCAGCAGCCTAGCCTTGAGGCTCCCGCAACTGTGTGGTTCGAAAGGGGCAGTTCAGCTTCTTGCAATGAAGCAAACAAGCAGCGTTACGCTACAACAGGCCAAGGGAAGCACATGGGTCTGTGGTCCAGGTGATAGAAGGATGGATAAAGCAAGTGCGCTGGCCACAACAGGATGTGGCCGATTTGCCCAAGGCTCCGGGTTGGAATCCCTGCTGCGTTATCAACTCCAGCCCAGCCCACCTTGCACGTTTAAGAACGAGGTGGTGTCACCCCCACCCACACATCCACCCTGCAAGCTCCATGGAAAAAGGGCAAGATGTAAATTTTGGAAACCAGAGACTGGTGGTAGTGCATTCTGCCAGTGTGTTCCCCTTTCCTCCCATTCAGTTTTGTTGGCATTATGACAGCACATGGCTCCTGCATTCTGTCCTCCCTCTGAGGAATTTGGAGCAGCAGGCTCCCATTTTATTCTCGTGACCAGAGATTTGAACCCGGGCCTTCCCAGTCCAAGACTGAGTCTGCATCTGTTACTCCCCGTGCGAGCTTTCATGCAGCCACCACACTCACCGAAATAGCCGTTGTCACCTTGAAGCTTCGCCGCCAGCTCCATGGCATCGTCCATTTCACGCTCCAGAAGCCGCTTCCGGTTGGCATCCAACGTGGCGGTGATGGCCTGCTCTGCAGCCAGCTGCTCTCTCCTTTCCTGAACTTCCTCCCACTAGACAGGAGATGAACATACAGAGGACTAGCTCCGTTAGCGGTAGAGGGAGGGCAAGGGGGGGGGGAGGCAACCCAAAAGCTGCCTTTGGCCACCCTTTGAGCTCTTACTTTTTCAGCCTCCTCCTCTCTCAGGGTATCCAGCAGCTCCGACTCCATCACTCTCTGGTCACGAAGGTGCTTTGCCAGCTCCTGGTAGCAAGCTTCGCGGTCCAGATCCTCGCACTGCTGCTTGTGAAGGGCTTGAGCTCGCCAGTCGGCATCGATGAGCTCTTGGTCGGCCTTGGCCAGATGCTCCTCAGCCAGCTGAAGGAGATACGGTCCAGGAGAGTGAAACGAAGACACAGATGGCCAGGGAGAGAGAAAGAGAGAGGCGTTTTGTAAATATCTACATCCCTCAGGGATACCTCTGACCTTTGAACCTGCAGGCACCTCGGAGATCCTGACAGAGTGTGGTGGAGCCAGCCACAAAATGGCTGCTACAGGAGGTGGAGCCAGCCACAAAATGGCTGCTACAGGAGGTGGAGCCAGCCACAAAATGGCTGCTGCAGCTTTCCTTGCCACACAATGAGATTCTTCTGCTGTGGGGGCAGCTACTGCCAAAGCCACATTTTAAATAAACTGCCCAGCCCATCAAATCTGATGGCCAATCAGAAGCCTTGATGGTCTTAATCCTCGCCTCAAGAGATGTCTTGTATCATGCAACAAAATGACTAGTCTACTGTCCACAGCAGTGGCCCTTGTTTTACACATGCTACCACAGGGGTCCCCAAGCACAGTGCCCATGGGTGCCACGGTGTTTGCTGATTGTTTTTAGGAAATGGGCGTGGCCAGGTGGGTCTTCTGCTCAGCAGGGCTGCTGCCTGGCCACAGGGGACACGATGGGTTAATGCGGGCTAAAGACAGCTTCCATCCAAAATGTCAAAGAGTCTCCTCGCTTTGTGGCGGAACCTGAAAAGTGGCTGCTGGCTCAAAAAGGTTGGGGAATTCTGTGCCAACACATATTTTAACTGAAGGGAACCGGCACGGAAAAGCTTGTATTTCAGTGAGCCCCAACAATCTGAGGAGGCTGTGTGCCCACTTGGTTTCTGTCTCATCAGCTCACAACTGATAGGGTTGGGGATGCTACAACAACTAGGTTGAAATAACCGCCTCGAAACCGTCACCATTTCTCTGTCGCAGGTGAAAAGGAATACTGTCCAGAAACCACCTAGGAGATTGGCCTTCCAAAAGGGGGGTGAGGCTGAAAGAACTCACAAAAAGTAACTCTAAATGATTTTTGCATAGGATGAAACTTAAAACAGCAACTTTTAATCCTTGTCCTTACCATTTGAGCTTTACGTTGGCCGGCTTGCTCCGCTTCTACAAGCCTCTGAAGGAGCTGGTCCTCAAGGTCTGCCTTCGTCCGGTTGGCGTTCAGCTCCCCTTTCACTTCCTGGGTAGACGCTTCCTTTTCTTTGGTCAGTTTCTGTCAAGAGATTAAAGGAAATAAAGGCCCTTGCGCCTTAGAGATACCCCTCCCCCTATATTGGCACATTGATATTTTCAGTGTAGACCTTATACAGTCTAGAAATTATGTGAGCAAAGAATCTATGCTTGAATGCCAACTGAGGGACGCTGTCCCTGAAACCCCATTTGCTGTCTCAAAATTCCTTGCAGACATTTTTAAGATTAAGTCTAAAGCTTCTTCAATTGTAGCTTATTTCTAAGGAAAAAATTGTATGCATTTTATCTATTGTGATGATTATCTCACTCCTTAGCTTGGTAATTTTTAGTGAATGTGTTTACTGTGCTTGTTAAGGGCTGTTGAATGTACCTTTTGTCCAATATGCCAATAAGGACTGAATTGACGGACTGAACATTTATATGGCGCTTTGGATACCCTAAGCCAGGGGTAGTCAAACTGCGGCCCTCCAGATGTCCATGGACTACAATTCCCAGGAGCCCCTGCCAGCATTCGCTGGCGAATGCTGGCAAGGGCTCCTGGGAATTGTAGTCCATGGACATCTGGAGGGCCGCAGTTTGACTACCCCTGCCCTAAGCAATTCACAGGAACTGAGCCACAGCTTCTCCAGTGACCCAAACAGGAGTCAAGGCAGGGGATCAAGAGAGGGTGAACTCTTGATGATGCACAGCAAAATGGCAAATGACAGGGATCCTGCTGCACTCAAATCTGCTTGCAGCTTGGTGTAGTGGTTAAGAGCGCAGACTTCTCCCCAGTGTGGGCCCAAAGCAGCTCAGTTCTTCTCTCCCCCTTCTCTAAATCCGCCTTACTGAACAGGGGGAGCCGTTTCGAGAGCAACGGGATTCACGTAAGTTGCCAATTTGCTGCACATGACAACAGGCGTTCGCCCCTCTCTGACCCAGTCTGCTTCTCCCTGCCTTGACTACCACCTTGGTCCATCGGGAGGATGTACAGACACATCAGACTGGTATGAACAAGAGGGCCAAGGCATCCCCCCGCTCCCCCTCCCAAAGAAAGCACATCAATATCTCATGTATCTCATAAGGAAGGAAAGCTCAATCACAGTGCTCCTGTTTTGCACCTAGTGGGCTCCAATTTCAGTCCCTCTGATTAAAAAGTCAGTGATATGGGCTTGGTCAAGATCCTGGGCAGCAGCTGCCCGTCCAAGGAGACAGTACTGGCTTTTACAGAACGCCCTCAGAGAGAAGGTGGCTTCCCTGTGTGAACACGCAACGCTCGCTCACCTGTTCAAAAAGCCGCCTTTGCGCCGCGAGCTCCATCTGCTGCACTTCCACGTCACGAATGGTGGCGGCCGTCTCTCGCTCTCTCAAGGATGCCTAGAAGAGAGGTGCATGGGACGGCCGAAAGAGTGAAAACGGTTCGTCCTTTTTCGCCAGCCTCTCCTTTTCTAGCAAATATTTCAAAATGAACTAAGAAATCGCCAAATGGGGTGTGTGGGGGAGGAACTTGAGGGCCACCCAGTCCAACAGGGCCTTTCGAAGCTCCCCCACAAAACTGAGACAGGCATGAAGGTAAAGGTCTTCAGCTTGAAGTTAAGCTGTTCAGGGGCTGGAGTTTCCCTCGGCTGCTTGTCTGTGAAGAATCCAGCTCTCCTAGGCTCAAGAAGTCTCTCTGCATCTTTTGGAAAATGAATAACTGTTGTAGACCTCCCCCCCCCCTGCAGTCCTTTCATTGGCCAATCCAGAGCTATCCTACAAGGACTTTGGGCAAGAAGGCATGGGACTTTGGCTAAGATCCTGGGGGAAAGCTACCAATAAAAGCTGAGAATATTAAACCAGAATGACCAATGACCCAAGTGGATACAAGGCAGCTTCAGGCATTCATTTTTACCCCAAAAGAGACAGAACACTTGTTGTTTCTGAGCATTGTTTTTTGGCTCAACTGATGGAGAAGAAAAAGAAAGATGGAGTGCTGACATGCAAAAAAGCAGGGTTAAGGGAGGTTTGGAGATGAGGAAAGGCCTGGGATTTGAGCTGAACAAGGTACTCTTCCTCAAATTCTTGGAACTGCTCTCAGCCCTGCCCCCATCCTCTTCTATGCTTCACAATTCCAAAATTTAACAATTTAATTTGCAGATTCCAGAAAGGCAAGGAAGAGGCACACAGCAGTACATCAATTCAACTGCCTCTCCCAGTATGCCCTCAGAAGAACTTTTAAGATCTTCTAATACCAACATGTTGCTGGTCCATGGCCTGATGGAAGTGCATCTGGTCTCAACCAGGAACAGGGCCTTTTTGGCCATAGCCCCAGCCTGGTGGAATGAGCTGCCAGTTGAGACCTGGCTCCTGACAGAACTACCTAAATTTTGCAGGGCCTGCAAAACTGTGCTCTACCAACAGGCCTTTGACTGAGACAGAACAAACAAGCACCCAATAAAATCTACGGGCCTCACTGGCAGTCTTCAAGCAAAGGTTGGATACACACTTTTCTTGGATGCTTTAGGATGCTTTGGGCTGATCCTGCGTTGAGCAGGGGGTTGGACTAGATGGCCTGTGTGGCCCCTTCCAACTCTATGATTCTATGATTCTCCCTCCACCTCCGGGTACTTCCTTCCACTGAATCAGAATCCAATTAGAAGAGCAGACTGCCCGGGAAATGCACCAGGAGGCGGATTGACGAACTGTGCAGTTGTAACTGAGCACCGTAAGTTTTCAGTGTTTTAAACTGATTTCATAGATGATGGGTGGCGGGTATTATGAACCACCCTGAGCTTGCGTGCGGGGAGGGGCAGGATATTAAATCCGATAAGTAAATCAATCAATCGAACATGCATCTACACAATTTCACCAGATCTCCTCTCGCTCGATTACCTTCCTCGCGATTTCGTCATCCAGCCTGTTCAGCTCCATTTCCCGCTGATCTTCTTGGTATTTCAGAAAACGCCTCCTTGCAGCTTCCAGTAACTGTAGCTCTTTGACTTTCAGCTCTCTCTTGACGGCAGCCAGCCTTCCAAATCCAACCAAAAGTTATTAAAAGTAGGGGTAGTCAACCTGTGGTCCTCCAGATGTCCATGGACTACAATTCCCATGAGCCCCTGCCAGCATTTGCAGGCTCATGGGAATTGTATTCCATGAACATCTGGAGGACCACAGGTTGACTAAAGGTAAAAGGTAAAGGTATCCCCTGTGCAAGCACTGAGTCATGTCTGACTCTTGGGGTGACGCCCTCTAGCGTTTTCATGGCAGACTCAATACAGGGTGGTTTGCCAGTGCCTTCCCCAGTCATTACCGTTTACCCCCCAGCAAGCAAGCAAGCTGGGTACTCATTTTACCGACCTCGGAAGGATGGAAGGCTGAGTCAACCTGGAGCCGGCTGCTGGGATAGAACTCCCAGCCTCATGGGCAAAGCTGTCAGACGGCTGCCTTACCACTTAAAAGGCCATACCCCCCCACCTGGAAGCAGCAACAGAGAATTCTGGTGACCCGGTATGGCTGGCATTCTGCACTGGCCCGCAGTAAGACCAGAGGAAGCTCCCTGCAAGGGGCTGGCCTCTCTTTGGGAGAGAACTCAGAGAGAACTTCTCTATGAGAACAGCTCTAAGAGAACTGTAACTAGTTCAAGGTCACCCAGCTGGCTGCATGTGGAGGCAATCAAACCTAGCTCTCCGGATTAGAAGCTGCCGCTAGTTAACCACTACTGACTCTTTTAGATGCAGCCCTTTTGAGTTCTAGGGCCTTAGTGCAGGGGTAGTCAACCTGTGGTCCTCCAGGTGTCCATGGACTACAATTCCCACGAGCCCCTGCCAGCGTTTGCTGGCAGGGGCTCGTGGGAATTGTAGTCCATGGACATCTGGAGGACCACAGGTTGACTACCCCTGCCTTAGTGGACCAGCCCTGCCCTGAGAAGCTAGAGCTCTTTTCCAGCTGTGCTCCAAAGCGGCCACATCCTGCGAGCCCAGCCCCAGAGGAGCAACCCTTCCCAGTCAGAGCGTCAGCGGCTTCTGCCCACAAGCCGGAGGCTCCTCCGACGGAAACTACCTCTGCCTTTGCTCCGCCAGCTTCTCCTCCTCCTTGAGCAGAATCTTCCGCCTCTGCTCCTCAGCCTCACGGAGCAGCTCTTGCTTCCGGTACCACTTTTCGTCATCCACCCTCTGCTGGACCGCTTTCGCCTCGACCTCATGGACCAGCTGCCTGCACCGAGAGAACCGGGCTGTGCTTTTCCACCTGGGGAGGACTCTGAGCGAGTCTCCGTGAAAGCACACGTTACGCTTAAACTTGCCTCCTATCGCAGAGCAATGTTCACCTTCAAGTGCAGTGGGTGACGTAAACTCGGGAGGGAGGCCTTTGACTGAACAGGCTTCCTCGGGAGGCGGTGGGTTCTCCATCTTTGGAGATTTTAAAACAGAGGCTGGACAGCCGTTTGATGGAGAGGCTGATTCTGTGAAGGCTCAAGGGGGTGGCAGGTGACAATGGATGAGCGAGAGGGTTGTGGGTGTCCTGCATAGTGCAGGGGGTTGGATTAGATGACCCAGGAGGCCCCTTCCAACTCTATGATTCTGTGATTCTATGAAGTGCTTGCATGAGCCAAGGGGGCCCTTGAAGGCATGGGGGTGGGCAGATCGAGAGGTCCCAGTGTCAGAGGCGGCCAAGAAAGGCAGAAAAAACTGGAATGAAAACCCAGACAATTGCTGTGCTGTTTAAAAAAGCATATGCAGGCGGGTAGCCAGGTTGGTCTGAAGAAGCAGAACAAAGTTTGATCCAGCGGCACCTTCAAGACCAACCAAGTTTTATTCAAGGTGTGAGCTCTCGGTGTCTATGCCTTGAATAAAACTTGGTTGCTCTTAAAGCTGCCACGGGAGAACTTTTCTGCTGCTTTAAAAGTGGTTTATCTGCTGGAAACGGTCAAGCTGGCCACAGAGCCATGCAGGTCAAGTTCGGTTCACAAATAATCTGAAAATATTTCTGCGCTGTCATTTCCTGTGCCCTGGGAGTGGCCGGGGGATGTCACACCTGGTGGGAGTGTCTGGATGGTGTCACTTCTACTGCCATGTGACTTTCAGGGGCGTGGCATGTAGGTGTGGCCTGCTGACGTCATTTTTGGGGTTTCTTGAAACTGGAATGTTTCAGGGGTTTTGTTTTCAGTGATCAAAAGGCTGGGTTAGACCACCTTCAAGACCGATCCATTCTGGAATTTTGAATCTCAATTTCTCCCCCAACCTCATTTGCACAACATTTCAAAAAATTAGTCACCAAAGAGAGATGCCACACTTGTCCCCCGGTCTCCTCCAGCCATACCTCTCTCTCAGGTACTCGATTTCCTCCTGCCTGATCCGCTCCCGCTCTTGGGACTGGTAATCCACAATGAACTTGGGGTACTTATTAAAGATGGGGTACTGCCCCTTAGTCAGGGGCACAAAGTCATCCAGCATACGCTGGGGATGGATGTCTGCCGGGGTGCACTCCATGAGGTGGTAGGCCTCCTTCATCATGGCGCTGATATCCAAGTTGTTCCGGTGATGGAAGAAATACTGCAACAAAGATTATTTTGCTCAATACGTACATGTTCCCAGAAAGAACACTTGGAAGAAGAAGACTTGGATTTTGTAACCAGCTTTTCACTACTCAAAGGAATCTCAAAGCGGCTTACAATCACCTTCCGTTCTCCCCACAACAAGCACCCTGTGAGGTAGGTGGGGCTGAGAGAGTTTTGACAGGACGGCTTTGTGAGAACAGCTCTGACAGGACTGTGACTAGCCCATGGTCACCCAGCTGGCTGCATGTAGAGGATTAGGGAATCAAGACCAGTTCTCCAGATTAGAGGCTGCCACTTTTAACCACTACACCAAGCTGGCTCTCTTTATTCTCTTTAGTTAAAAGTTTCTCCAATATGCTCACTGAGATGACCTTCTAAGGTGAGCTTGGGTGGACTTGGAAACAGCGGGGGGGGGGGGAGAGAGAGAGAAGATGCTATTCCAGAGCATGGCCACCTATTTTTAAAATTTTTATTTAAAATATATTTTAGCCACCTTTCTACCTTCAAGGCAGTTTACAATATAAACATAAACAGAACAAAACATTAAAAATACTTTTTTAAAAAGCACAAAGCCAACCCACAATTTACAACAAAACAAAACAAATGCTGTCGGGAATAAAACCTACGGTAGGGCTGGACTGTGCAGCTAAAAGCATCACACAACTCCATCTCGCGGAGGGCAGAACAGAGCAGGCCCTGAGAGTCCAGAACATGGCCCACTTAAACAGTGACACACTCACCTCAAAGTCTTCTTTCTGATTGCAGTGAAGCAGAGGAGCTCTGGAGCGGATCACGTAAGCGGCAACCAGCATCAGGAGATACGAAGGGTGGTTGGAGAAGACATTGTCAAACACTTTGAGCCATTCTTCCCTTGTCAGCACCTCAGAGAACATGGTTTCTAGAAGCGGCCAAGCGTATACCTGAAGAAGTATGGATGAGACAGTCAGGAGCTGTGGGCCCAGTGATAGCAAAGAGCCTGGAATGGCAAGTTAGATGATGAAATATGTTTTCAGCAGCAACTGCAGGCTGCCACAGCACATCCCTTGGAAGCCACAGAGCTCCCCTTCTTCAGAAAAGGCAAACTATAGAAGAAGTCCAGCCTCACAGAGAATACAGTCAAATTGCTGGGGGCAGTATATAAATGGAAGGAAGGAAGGAAGGAAGGAAGGAAGGAAGGAAGGAAGGAAGGAAGGAAGGAAGGAAGGAAGGAAGGAAGGAAGGAAGGAAGGAAGGAAGGAAGGAAGGAAGGAAGGAAGGAAGGAAGGAAGATGCAATGTCCAGAATAGTGGAAGGAAGGGAAGGGAAGGGAAGGGAAGGGAAGGGAAGGGAAGGGAAGGGAAGGGAAGGGAAGGGAAGGAAGGAAGGAAGGAAGGAAGGAAGGAAGGAAGGAAGGGAGGAAGGAAGGAAGGAAGGAAGGAAGGAAGGAAGGAAGGAAGGAAGGAAGGCCGTTAATCGCACAAATTTGTTTGTCCATTTGTTTATTTTTAAGGGACCATGAGACAGTCTACCTTAGTTTGCTGCACTTGTTTCGTAATTGCAGGGAGCTTTTAAACTGAGAGGCCCGTTCCAAAATGTTGCCCGTCACCCCAGGGTATGAAGACGGGCGGTCTGTTCGTAACACCTCACTCCCTAGTGTGTCCAAGATAGGCCTGATGGTGGTACGGTCATTGGGTCACTTGCCTGCAGGGACCAATGTCACACGATTGCTTGATCAGCCTGCTAACCCAAGAGGAAACATCTAATTTGACACGGGGTGTCAGAATGGAGAATGACTTCCAGTTAGAAGAGGAAGAAGAAGAAGAGTTGGTTTTTGTACTCCTCTTTTCACAACTTGAAAGAGCCTCTTGTGGCGCAGAGTGGTAGGGCAGCCGACATGCTGTCTGAAGCTCTGACCATGAGGCTGGGAGTTCGATCCCAGCAGCTGGCTCAAGGTTGCCTCAGCCTTCCATCCTTCTGAGGTTGGTAAAATGAGTACCCAGCTTGTTGGGGGGTAAAACGGTAATGACTGGGGAAGGGAATGGCAAACCACCCTGTATTGAAGCTGCCAAGAAAACGCTAGAGGGCGTCACCCCCAAGGGTCAGGCATGACTTGGTGCTTGCACAGGGGATACCTTTACATTTCACAACTTGAAGGAGCCTCAAAATGGCCTACCATCACTTTTCCCTTCTTCTCCCCACAAACAGACACCCTGTGAGGTAGGTGGGGCTGAGAGAGCTCTGAATGAACTGTGGCTGGCCCCAAGGTCACCCAGCTGGCTGCCTGTTGAGGAGTACTGGGAAATCAAATTCACTTCTCCAGATTATAGGCCGCCGCTCTTAACCACTACACAACACTGGGAAGTTAGGGGAAAATAACAATCTTCCTTTGCCCCCAGGAATATTGGCCAGGCTCACAAGAGCAGAATCGAACTGAGCAAGGGAGAGCCCCCTTTACAGGATAATTTATGGTGATTTATACTTTGTGAGATCATTTTCGACTCTAAGCAGCAGCCGGAGGGTGTTTTGGGCCCATAAGGCCAAGGAATCTCAGAACCATTTTGAAGGTGTCTCTATTGGGGTCGAGTTCCAGTGCTATGGATAATTCCCCATGGCCTGGGGGTGTCTGTCCACTGGGGCCATCACACCCCACTCTTGCTCCCCTTGGCAATAGGTATGCCCTTCTCAAAAATGCGTTGAAAGTGTACCTGCGATGTTACGTTGCGGTTCATCAAATGCTGCAGGAGTTCTTTGTCGTGATGGGGCCAGGAGGTTTTCCACCATGCTTAGAACGTTGACGGGGGGATTGGGAAGAACTCAAACCAGTGCTGGCACCAGTTCGCTGGAAGAAAGAAAACAGAAGTGCTCTTGGAGACATTTCCATCATCTGGCAACAGCCCAGAAACGACGTTTCATCTCCCCCACCCCGCACCATCGAGGTAATTTCCGTCACCAGGAAGGCACAGCTGGTCAGCTCCTTATTGTGTGTACACACAGAAAGGATATGATAGGGTGCACATATTGTGTGTTTGCTCTCTTTCTCCAACACGCTAACAAAACTGAGACCAGAGATCACAGAATCAGAGTTGGAAAGGACCTTCAGGGTCATCTAGTCCAGGGGTAGTCATCCTGTGGTCCTCCAGATGTTCATGGACTACAATTCCCATGAGCCCCTGCCAGCATTTGCTGGCAGGGGCTAATGGGAATTGTAGTCCATGAACATCCGGAAGACCACAGGTTGACTACCCCTGATCTAGTCCAACACCCTGCACTATGCAGGAACTCACAACGACCTGCCCACCCACCCACAATGACCCCAATTTCATGTCCAAGTGATCCCCCCCCCCCCCCAAAAAAAAATCTCCAGAATCCTGCCTGGCCTGGATCCTGACACAGGGGGCAGGGAGGAAGAGCTGAAGCCATGGGGGCTTCCTCCACGATGAACACTTATGTCACTTTTTGCCTTCCTTTCTCTCATCAAGGAACTCCAGTCAGCCACATCTAAGACTGCCTCATACAGAGTCCAACTGCTGCCCACCACAACCAGAAGTCCCTCTCTGTGGTGTCAAGCAGCAGAAGTAGAAAAAGAGCAAGAGCCCAGTGGCACCTGAAAGACTAAATCTGTGGATGGGGAGAGACTTGTGTGAGTCAAAAGCTCATACATTTTGTTAGCCTTTAAGGTGCTACTGGATTCTTGCTCTTTTTCTGCTGCTCCAGAGAAACAGGGCTACCTGTCTTGCAGACAAAGAAGAAGAAGAAGAAGAGTTGGTTCTTATATGCCGCTTTTCCCTACCCGAAGGAGGCTCAAAGCGGCTTACAATCGCCGTCCCTTTCCTCTCCCCACAACAGACACCCTGTGGGGTGGGTGAGGCTGAGAGAGACCAGATATCACTGCCCGGTCAGAACAGTTTTCTCAGTGCCGTGGCGAGCCCAAGGTCACCCAGCTGGCTGCATGTGGGGGAGTGCAGAATCGAACCCGGCATGCCAGATTAGAAGTCCGCACTCCTAACCACTACACCAAACTGGCCCTCCTAGCATCAGAGAGTCCTTTTAACTGGAGATGCCATGTACAGGGTGACCACAAGCTGGTCAGTCTCCCTCAGCCTGACTGGGAGGAAGAACCATGCTTTCCCCGAACTCTGCGGCACCCCCCCTCCCCCTGAAGCTCCACAGAGAAGAGGTGGACATCAACAAATGGCCAAGGGTGCCCGCTGGTGCAGACTTCGGAATCCTGCCATACCTATGACGGTCGCCACCACTTCAAAGCAGATGAGCTGGTTGTTCTGGAAGAGTTTGACAAAAGGGAAGGCCAGCAGAGGGATGTAGGGGATCTCGCCAAAGATGGAGGACCAGTGGGCCAGAGCAGAGAGCGTCCTGCGCAGCAGAGAGGAGCACCAGCTTAGGAAAAACATCTGGTGGAGCAAAGAGTTAAGCTGCTCCAGAGTCACCTATTCAGATTTCTGTTTGTATTAAAGATAGTATTTGCTGTCATTCTGTCTCAGGAGGTAGTCAAGGCAATTTATGGAAGAAAACCACTGCCATGTCGTTCCCCTCGCTGCGCTCTGTCATGTACTTGGGGGGTGGGGAGGAATGGAAGCTCTATTTATTTGTGGATGGAGAGGAGATTGAACTGTGACAGGCAGAGAAAATGGTCAAACCGTCACATGATTTCCACAAAAGTTGTCTACAAGACCTTGTGTCAATTAGCAAGATTAGTACAGTGAAAAGTTAAAAGAACCACAGACGCTTCTCCTGCTATGGCAACTACAGCATTATCATCTGTTCCACATCAGCCACTCAGCATTTAACACCCACTCAGGGAGGTTGTCCCGCCTCTGAGTGGCTCCTCCTCCTACCAGCTTGCCTGTCTGTCCAGCAGCCAGCCAATCGCCTTCTGTCCCCCACCCCTGACCACCCCCCCTCCTCCTTCCACTTCCCTCCGAGGCTCGGAGGCGGCAGATCCCTGCTGCATGAGAGCTGCCCCTGCTAGTGAGTTCCCTGCCCAGGGACCTCCAGCCTGCAGCCTTTCCAGGTCGGGGGGGAGGGGCATCCACAGAGTTCTTTCAGCTCCACCCCCAATCTAGCGCCCGTTGTATTCCTGAATGCAATGGGCTTGGCCCCTAGTCATGAAATAACGAGCAAGAGTCTCGTAGCACCTTAAAGACTAACACAATTTGTGGCAGGGCAGGAGCTTTTGTGAGTCACTGCTCGCTCACTTCTGCAGGTAAACAAATTAAACAAAAACAGAGCAGATTTTATCCCAGCACAAGCTTTTGTGGAATAAACGTTGTTCACTTCCCAAGATTCCACCGGACTCTTGTTTTGAGTTTTCCTTGCAGATTAACACAGCTGCCCTCTGGGAATTACCTCTGTAAGACTCTCAAGAGCTTCCGGCTTTTAATAGGATATTCACTCTGAAGGTGCACGAACGCGGAATGGGTCCCTTTATCCAAGAGGCTGCTGAAGGCCAAGTGATTTTTCCGGAAGCTGGAGCAAGGACCGCCAAATAAACATCCTGCAATCATGAGGCAGGTTTACATTTGGGTACATTTTGGACAACAGGGCAGTCAACAAGAGATTAAGGGCGAGGCACACACCTGTATTTGGCTGGGTACTCCCCAAAACCCTTCAGCAAGGTTTGCAGTCGTTTCTTGTTCAGTCCCTCTGGCAGCTCATTCTAAAAACAGGACCAACACAGTAATTCCCCTGCACAGATAATGACACCATTGCCCACTTCCTTGGCTTCTTTCCTCCTGCCTCTCCCATCCATTTTGATTTCCCCACCCACACAATTTAAACCCTTGCCATAGTCCCTCCTCTTTCCTGGTCTCCACAGTGGTTCCTTCTTTATTCCCCAAAATGGCCTCTATCGCCTTCCAAAACCAACTATTTCCAAAATGGCCGTTCAGCAGAGTTCCAGCACCTGAGGCGGGCAAGCGTGGAGAACTACTGGTTGTCAGAAGAGTGACGCTCCCTGACAGGCCTGCTTCCATCTCTCGCGACTTCAAATTGCCAGATGTAAACATGGCTGCCATCCATCAACCACACCAAACAAATAAGCGTTGACCTAGTCTGTCTGTCACAGACAGCAGGGGAAATGAGCTAGCCAGGACGGTATTTAGAGTGGCCACGGACAGTTGATATTGGACGCATTCTTTTATATTAGAATTGGTTTAGAACTTATTACCTTATGACGTTTGATGTAAACTGCCCAGAGCTGTATGGAAGGGCGGTATGAATGAATGAATGAATGAATGAATGAATGAATGAATGAATGAATGAACAAACGAATGAATGAATGAATGAACAAACGAATGAATGAATGAATAACTATTTTGTTTGTGTGTTTGCATCTAGGGCTGGGCAAGAGGACTTTCCCTCCATGTCAATTAGCAAATGTCTCTCAGGCAAAAAGCAGCTCAGGCCGGCTCTGCCATGTGTGTCCTTACCTCTTTATCCTCAAGTGAGGCATTTGGCTGCGGCCTCAACATTTTAGCATGGGCTTTGCTTCCTTTGGGTTTCCACGGCCTCTCCGGCCTTCCAGAAGTCACTTTCACGGTCAGCTTGGGTGTCCCTTTGGAAGGCTCATCGATCACTTTGAACAAAGGTGGGGGAGGCTGAAACACACACACAAACACACAGATTTGGTACTGTTCAGTGGCAGCCTTCTAGCGCAGGGGTAGTCAAACTGCGAATGCTGGCAGGGGGCTCCTGGGAATTGTAGTCCATGGACATCTGGAGGGCCGCAGTTTGACTACCCCTGTTCTAGCAGCTCTGCTTTAAGTTACAGAGGACGTGGGTCCAACTGGCTCTTGTTGCCACCACCATTTTTAGAAGAAAATTTAGTCATTTGTTGTGAGAGCCCTCTGTTGTGTGGTAGCAACAAGTGGCCTGGTGTCCCCCTCCCCTTAAAGCAGGGGTAGTCAACCTGTGGTCCTCCAGATGTTCATGGACTACAATTCCCAAGAGCCCCTGCCAGCGTTTGCTGGCAGGGGCTCGTGGGAATTGTAGTCCATGAACATCTGTAGGACCACAGGTTGACTACCCCTGCCTTAAAGTGTCAAAACAGCGATCATGCCCTGATCTGATGCTTCCACGTGTTATCTGTGTGGGTTCCCATTTCTCCTGGGACTGACCTTATTGAGCTCTTGTGTCAGAGCTTGGACACTGTATAAGTTCAGGCTGCCATTCTCCATGACTGCAGCAAGGTATCTGCCATTGGGGCTGAGGGCGGCTGTGCCGATTCCCTCTTCGTGGCTGCCGACGTCAAAGAGAAGCTTGCACGTTCGTACGTTGATAAATCTCATGATGCTGTCTTGACTCAGCACCCCAAGAACCTACAGGGCACGAGAAAGCTTACATTTAGGATGGATTCAAAGCAGGAAATAAGTGTTAGATGTCACCCACATTACCATTGTTTCCAGCCAACTTGGTAGGAGATATCTGTCAGCACGTCTCAAAGTTCACAGTCAGAGTAGTTCAGCAGTGGAATAGGCTACCTAAGGAGGTGGTGAGCTCCCCCTCACTGGCAGTCTTCAAGCAAAGGTTGGATACACACTTTTCTTGGATGCTTTAGGATGCTTAGGGCTGATCCTGCGTTGAGCAGGGGGTTGGACTAGATGGCCTGTATGGCCCCTTCCAACTCTATGATTCTATGGCATTAGAATTCACTTAAGTCACCAATGGATTCCCAGGGCTCTCCCCACTGCATGAGTTGCTGTTCTGCTTCAGGCGCTTTCTGGTTCCTGTCTGCTGAGAGAGGTGGCTTGTTGCACCTCTGCATCAGACCCACAACTGCCCCTCCAAGCAGAGCTACAGGACATACCCAGTTCCAGAGTATGCTGTCTGCAGTATCTCTGACTGAATCACTGCTCAGGCCTGGCCTCTGTTTAAGTCCCATCCTGAACAGCAACTCACAAAGAAGCACCGAGGATAAGCTCCACCAAAGGTAGCACATCTCTTCAGGCGTAAGACCAAAGAGTGCCTACAACCTGAATCCAGAGGAAAGCGTTATACCTGCTTCTGCTGTGCGGGAAGCTCAGTGCTATTCCTTGGCTTCCAAGCTGGCCACTGACCTGATTCGAACCGCCGTCAAAACTGTCTGCGAGGAATTCCAGGTGGCGAACCGACCGCACCTTTGTCGGCATCTGGATGATCCGCAGCAGCTGCCGGGACTCCAAACACCACAAGTGGAGGTGATTCGACTTGCCACCCGCCGCCAGGACCCGGCCGTCTCTGCGGCACCGAAACAACGCAATTAGGTTAAGCTGATTCCTTCCATTCCGCGTTTCCGCGCTAACCAAAAACTGAACATAGCCAGGGCAAAGGTAAAGGACTAAGTTCGACACAGGTCAAATCAAATAAAGCTCTCTAGGGATGGAGCGCAGTCTTGTAGCGTCTTTTGATGTCATGCCCGACCTCAAGCCGCTTGCTCTCTCTCAAGCTAGCCTACCTCATAGGGTCGTTGGAAGGTGGAGAAGGGAAAGGCAGAAATCCTAAATGCCACCTCAGCCTCCTTTGAAGAAAAGCAGAGTTTCTTATGGTTCTCCGTAAGTTGCCTACCTGCATCATTTTATGAGATATATACTATTTTACCTGGAGTACAGGAATATAGGGCAGAATGTGGAAGGGAGGGGGATAGAGGACAATATTACAAGACAGGAGGGGAGCCTGGGGAGGATATAGTGATGTCGTGTCTACCCTACAAAACAGTCTTTCCCCCAAAGGATGTCTGTGGTCTGGAGATCATTCGTAATTCCAGGAGATCTCCAGGCACCATCTGGAGATTGGCAACTCTATGGCACACTCCCTGCAGACAGACTACGGGGGATGCTGTGGTACTCAGGTCAAAAAGGTCCCCTATCCCTAGTTTAAAAACACCCAAAAAATCCAGAGGGAAATGTAATTAAAACATTCTGCACGGTCCATGAAGGTTTTTGCCCACATGAAGATTACAACGTACCGGGTAGCAGCAAAAACTTTATAACGCAAGGAAGAGCCTTCTATCGGAGACGGCAGCTGATACTTGCAGTGAAGAGTGTCGAATTCCCAGGCAAAGATGGAGTTGTCTTTAAAGCAGCTGATAATGGTGTTGCTGAGTGGGAGGAAGAAGACCTGAAAAGGCAGCCAAGAACACCTAATCATGGTATTTTAAAACAAGCCTCCTCCTTTCACTTAGCAAGAGCCAAGTATCTCACACTCAAATCCAGCAGATCTCCCCCTAATCTGTTCCACTTAATATTTCTGGTAAGGCCTTGGAGGAGGAGCTGGTCTCATGGCTTAAGTGCCACTCAGCGCTTAACAGCCACCCACTGCGGTTGTCCCACCCCTGAGTGCCTCCTCTTCCAACCAGCTTGCCTGTTTGTCCAGCGGCCAGCCAATCACCTTCGATCCCCCATCCCTGTCCACCCCCTCCTCCTTCCACTTCCTTTCGAGGCTTGGAGGCTGCAGATCCCTGCCTCGTGAGAACTGCCCCTCCCGGCAAGTTCTCTGCAGCCTGCAGCCTTTCCAGGACGTGGGGGAAGGAGAGGCTGTAAACCCCCCTAACCTAGCATCCCTTGTATTCCTGAATGCAACGGGCTTGGCTCCTAGTCTCTGTTGTATTTCCCATATTTTATTACCCTGTGCTTTATATGAGGGAGAGAGAAAAGAGTTAATTATGCCTTGCCTTATGCGCTTTAATCCCTGTGAAAGTTTCTTGACTTATGCAGAGGATTTACTGTTGAAATACCTACTGGAGGATAAGCGCAATTTGGTTTGGCACACAGTATCAAGGCTTTGCTACATCGTGATTCAGAAATGGAAATCTCTTTTAAACAACATGAACAGCTAATGTGCACTAGCTCAGGGGTAGTCAACCTGTGGTCCTCCAGATGTCCATGGACTACAATTCCCATGAGCCCCTGGCAGGGGCTCATGGGAATTGTAGTCCATGGACATCTGGAGGACCACAGGTTGACTACCCCTGCACTAGATCATGATGTATCTTTTTTATCTAGTTTTTATACTTATGTCACACTGGGTCTTTTGCTTTGGGTTTTTACAATTATGATGTAGTTTATACATCTGATGCACTTAGAGGGGTATTATTCCAGAATCCTAATTCGTTACTTTTCTTTCTTATGAAAAAAATCTCTGCTATTTTGATCACATGAGCCTGGAAGTCCTCCTACCAGCAGTGCTAGTTGACAACCACTGCAGTATCCGGAAATTTCTGGGCCGCGGTGCTGCTGTTCCTCAAGACACCTTGGCCTCGCATGGCCCGTTTCCTCCCTCTCCCTCAGCTGAGAGCGACACCAGCTTCCCATGGCACAAAAAGGGCAACATTTCCTCAGGCCTGACCTTCTGGATGCCCACAGACTGGCGAACGTTCAGCTTCCTTTTCCGCTGAAAGGTGTCAAGATCCCACAGCTGGGCCGTATCTGCGGAGGTTGTGATGGCGTATCGGCCAGAACCGTGAACCGAGATGGAGGACACGGACGAATCGTGGCCCCTCATCCAACTAACCAGGTCTTTGGTACCTAGAACAAGAACAAACAGAAAAGAAGCTTTCAGATAGAGGTTCTAGGCTGTCTTTAGATGCCTGCCATTATGCAAAAGGTACACAGCCCCCATTGATGCCCGGCGTGAGCATGTGTTTGGCTCCTCTCTTTTTATGTGCAGCATAGTGGATGGTGACTGAATACCTACTATGTTCACCTGAGGTGTGAATGCAGATATGCATCTTTGTTCCCCTCCTCTCACAAACTGGGATTCTTGACTACTCTTTAATTCTGGTTTAAAATCTTGGTTAAGGACATGAGAACAGCCCTGCTGGATCAGACTGGTAGTCCTCCCAGTCCAGCATCCGGTCTTACACAGTGGCCAACCAGTTCCTCTAGACCAGAGGTAATCAACCTGTGGTCCTCCAGGTGTCCATGGACTACAATTCCCATGAGCCCCTGCCAGCGTTTGCTGGCAGGGGCTCATGAGAATTGTAGTCCATGGACATCTGGAGGACCACAGGTTGACTACCCCTGCTCTAGACAGCCAGCAACAGGCAAAGAGGCCAATGCCTTCCCCTGATGTTGCCTCCTAGGTCTGGGATTCAGGATTAGTGCCCCTGAATGTGGAGTTTTCTCCATAGTCACCACAGCTAGTTGTCTCCCCCCTAGGCTAAACAGACCAAGCTCCCTCAGCCTTCCCTCATATGCCTTGGACTCCAAAGTCCAAGTCTTCTTTCGTCTTCTGCAAACTAAAGACTCTCCATCCAGTTTGAATAACTTGTCACTTGACCAGTCCACATGACTTTAGGATCATTTCTCTTTTACCATTGAAGATGTTTTGTTTCTTCAGTTTTATGGGAGCCAGCTGGGCTGGCCTAGGGTCAAGCAGACAACTGAAGTGAAGACGTACAGCCCCCTACAGCCCTCTATCTGGAGCACTAGTTTCACGAACCATCTCTGTTACCTGTATCAAAGCACTTGATGGAATAGTCAGCCAAAGCAACCAGGAATTCAGTTTTCCGGCGAAGACTGAAAGCCAGAGCAGTGCAGGCTTGTGCTGTGCGCTGAACCAGGTTAAACCTGTTGGAACGAATTGAAAGAATGACTCTGTTCAAGGGCTAGTAAAAGGAACTGGCAGGAACTGTCAAAACACCCACAGCAACTGTCAACCAGAGGGACGCGGTCATCTTATTTGGTCTTCAGATACTAGCGAAAAACGCAGAATCGTCTCATTTACTCAGTGTCAAAACCATGCCTGTTTTTGCCACTTGGCCATTTATTTTACCCTTAGTTCATTCATTGCTTTGTTCTGTTTTCTGCCTGTGCAACTGATGACCTCAGATGCCTTAGGTGTAAATTTTCCCAGTAGTGGATTAGGTAGTTGTGGGTAATCTCCTGCTCTGTCCCTTTACTACGGCACCACCATCTCTGGCGGTGGCCTTGAAAGGTGGTTGTGTTTTTCCTGCGAACTGCAGGAAGACATCCCAGAATCTTAAAAAAAAATTATCCAAAATGTATTGAATCAAATGGGTGAGGCTACAAGGACAGTGCACATTTCCTCCAGACATCCCAGAATCCCAGAGGAGCAAGGGGGATTGGGGGGTTAAAATGGAGCAGTGGCCACTGGGTATTAGTCTGAACAAAGATCTCAGGTAGAAAGCATTGTACTTTCCATGACACCTGGATGGCTGAGAAGATATCCAAACATTCAGGACATAAGAAACAAAGCATGAATGGAGAGTTATATTCATCGCACTCTTACATTTAATACAGTATTATGAAGACATAGCACAGTACCAATGCAAAGACCTGAATGGGATCTTAACAGGGCAAAGGGAACTTGCCCCTCAAAGAGCTCTACGTTTCACCACCTCCAACTGGATAGTGACCCCTGGCCTCAAGGAAGTCTGCTTAACCTCAACCAGGGCCAGAACTTTCTCTGTCTGTAGCCCAGTGGTCCCCAACCTTTTTATCACCGGGGACCACTCAACGCCGGGGACCACTCACCGGGGACCACTCAACGCCTTTTACTGAGGCCCGGTGGGGGGGGGTAGTTTACTCCTCTACACTCAACCACTGCCCTAGCGCTCTCTGATCGCTATGGTAATGTTTAAACATCCCTTCAAAATAAGATACAGACACGCCACAACAATGAAGTGTGTTGTAAAGGGCTGGGGTAAAGGGCCAGGGGGGGGAGGAGAAGGCGTCCTTCGGGGCCCACCTCCAATTAGTCAAAGGACCACATGTGGTCCGCGGTCCACAGGTTGGGGATCGCTACTGTAGCCCACCTGGTGGAACAAGCTCCCAAAGATGATCAGGGCGCTGACGGAGCTAAAACAGTTTTGCAGGGTCTGCAAAAGGGAGCTCCTCCACCAGGTATTTGGTTGAAGTCGACCCAAACTAAAAACCAGCTACTGGGCCCCAATCCCCCCTCCCTGAACCCATGTGACTAATCGTACCAGCCATGGGCCTGCTAGATTATTTATATGCTGAAGGTTTTCTCTGTTCATTGTTTTTGTTATTGTTACCGTTCATTCATTAGGATCAATGAGTTTGATGTATTATTTTGTTCTATGTGAACCACCCCGAGCCTTTACGGGAGGGTGGCATACAAATGCAATCATTCAATCAAATAAATAAGAAAAGCAGGACAGAGCATTTAAAAATAAACAGCAATATCAGTAAAACTACCTTGCCCATTGCTTGACATCACTGTATGCCCGCTGTTAATATGTTTTATACAGGAGGAAAAAAAAGACTTAAAAATAAACAAGCCTCACCCACCGGTTGCCCACAAGATCAAAAACATAGATATTCCCTTGATGGTCTCCAGCAAGTAATGAATCTCCAGAGCTGTCAAAGGCCACATGCAAGAAACGGATCGTCTTGGAATGATAACCCGTCGTATTGTGGATAATATTTGCGATGATCCTGGGAATACAAGGAGAAATTAACAGCCCAGTCCAAGTAGAAGTGAGCGATCCAAGACCATCCACACAAAATGAGATTGGTTGGGCTAAACTACACAGGTCCCAAATTCTTCCTCATATAAGCACTATTTAGCTTTTCTGAGCAAGCCAGACTGTTTTGTGTACAAGAAGAGTGCCCAGCCAGAACCTTCCAAATTTCCTTATGCCATTGACTTAGAAGGGACTAAGATCCTTGGGGGATGGTCAATATGCACCATGTAGAAAATCTTCTGATAAAATGTAACATTTTTGAAAAGGGAGAAAATGTAATTAAAAAGTCACCTAAGTGTCACCAGGATAACAGATACAAAATAAAAGCAAAGAGGTCTATGATGTATAAGAAAAGAGAACTAAGCTGATGGGAATAGACTAGTTAGCACTGGAAAACCCATGGTGGGACATACCTAACAAAATTGTAGCTTGCACCATTTAGCAGAATCCTAGTTACAAGCTTGCCTTTACTACTTCATTAGGGCATTTGTTCACGGTCATAGCAACAGGAACATCTGCTCTTCTCTTTCCCAGCCTGGATCTGGCAATTCTACTGCATCCCCTGTCCATGGCTAGAGGTAACCTAGCAACCACCAAAATTCGAGCCATCACACTACAAGTCCCAAGGGAGCTTTCTTTCAGCCTCATACCTGATCCTGAAGATACCAAGGTCTGGGCACCTGAACTTGCACTTTTCCAAGCTAAGACTGCCGACAAGGTGTCCTGAGATAGCTTTAAATTCTTCAGGGAAATCTTCTTGACTAAAATACACCCAAGCCACCATTCATCTAAAACCACCAAGCAGCAACTGAGACAATGAATCAGATTTTAACATTTATCATCATGGACAACTGTAAAGGGCACTAGAATTGCTTTTTATTTGGTCCAAGTTCTGCTTAGCCTCACCTTCCATTCACAACAGCAGCCAATCATGTGGTTCTGGGACTGCACCCTTGTTAATAAATTGGATGGTAGAGTTTATCCATCATGGGGCTCAGTGTCGGAGAACCTGATTTGCATGCAGGGTGCCAGGTTCCATCCTCAATATCTCCATCTAGAGGAAACCAGTATCTTGAAAGACCTTTGTCTGAAACCCTCAAGAGCTACAAGCCAGAGGAGATGATACCAACTTGGACAGGCCAGTAACCTTATACTTATAATATATAAGACAAGCCTATGAGTTCCATAGCTATTCCTAGCACCAGCACCCACAACCTTGCCTGTCCCCTTTATGGAATCTATCGCAGAATCATAGAGTTGGAACGAACCTCCAGGGCAGGGGTGGCCAAACTGTGGCTCTCCATATCCATAGACTACAACCCTCAGTACTGGCAGGGGCTCATGGGATTTGTAGTACATAGACATCTGGAGAGCCACAGTTTGGCCACCCCTGCTTCAGGGTCCTCTAGTCCAACTCCCTGCACTATGCAGGCAAGTCACAACAAGAAAAATCTAAGCAGAATTTTCCAGCTTGCAGCTACCTGGCAAATCAGGTATACTGCTTCTACATAGAGAGATTCCGTTTTTAAAACAGAAGCTGGACCTAAGCAAGACGGAAACGGAAACTAATTTCTTGTACGGTTACCCCTGCTGTGCTGCTGGGGAAGGCTTGCGGTGCCAGATCTTGCCCTCCTCCCTGTTGCCCACATCGGTACTTTGCATCCTGGCCGGGACAGCAGCTCCTTTCCCTCCCAAAGGCTCCTACCGGACTGCCCCGCCCCAACCGCCGCTTTCTCCAGCCAGAGCCCGCCCACTTTTGGAAGAGACCAAATGCCACTCCAAGCAGGGGGAGCCCGAAACCACCGGCTTTGCAATGCAAGCGCTCAAGCGCAGCTCCCCTCCTGCAACCTGTTCAGGTCAGCCCGAGGCCTTCTGGGAGTTTTCCCTCCTGGGAGAACAGGACCGCTTTGACTAGGTGGAAAGTGCGCGTGCGTGCAGCAGCTCCCAAGCGAGAATTCTCTTGCATTTAGAAGACGCTGCTTCAGCTTGGCTGCGCTTCATAACATCGGGCGGACAGGGGGACTATGCATTTAGGGCGGGGGTAGTCAACCTGTGGTCCTCCAGATGTCCATGGACTACAATTCCCATGAGCCCTGCGTTTGCTGGCAGGGGCTTATGGGAATTGTAGTCCATGAACATCTGGAGGATCACAGGTTGACTACCCCTGATTTAGGGGACAAAGATAAGAGAAAACATTGTACCGATTTAATGTGTGTCGAACTAAGTGGGAGGCCAGATATGAGCCTTCATGTGCACCCACACTTCTTCAGAATGTGTCCTTTTGTGAAAAAATAGATTCAGGAAGTGGCCGTTTTGGTCTGAAGCAGCAGGACAAAATTTTGATTCCAGGGGCATCTTTAAGACTAACCAAGTTCAAATCTGGGCATAAACTTTCTTGTGCCTGGAAACTTCTTCAGATCTGAAGGTGTGGCATGCACCTGAAAGCTCACACCTTGAATAAGACATTGTCCCACGGGAAACTGATGCAATCCCTGTAATCCTCTGCAGAATTACTCCAATTTTAACCCTCTTGACTGAAATGAATCTTAGACTGGTTATAGCTGCATGTACCATTAGTTCTTTCCGGTATTTACAATTTTTTTACATATATTAATTATATTTTGATGTTTATTGTTATGTTGTGATTTCTTTTTTTCGCTTTAGGGGCCCTATATTGGGCAGCAAGGTGGCATACAAATGTTTGAAATAAATAAAGCGATGTATAAAATGTTGAGTTCTAATGGACCAAACTACATTTTTTTTAAAATGTGCTTTATTTTTTAAACGAATGCCCTGTCCTCTTGCTTGTTTTAACCCACTCTGTGTAACCCGCCTTGAGTTCCAGTGAAAAAGGCAGACTGTAAATTAAACAAAGAAAAAAAATGAAATAGGTGGGTGTGTTGATGTGATTCCCCCCTCCATCTGACTCATAAGCGGTTTGGGGATAAATAATAAAACCTCATAAATATCCAAATTAATAAAACTCTCAGATGGATTATTGGAAGCCACAGGCTGCACAAGGGCGGAGAGGAAAAAAGCCACCCGCGCCTGCGTCGGTCCCTTTAAGGAAGCCACGCCTCCCGACTCTCCCTTTTATTCCGCTGCTTAGCAACGGGAGGGCGGAGCCGGAAGTGCCTGATGTCCCGGCCGAATTCGGAGCGGCCACGTCGGAGGAAGGCGGGCTCCGCCCCTCGCCCATCCTTTGCGTCTCGGCGGCAGCGGCGTCTCCGGCGGCCGCGTGAGGCCTAAACTGCTAGGCCGGCGCCGCTTCGCGTGGCCCTCGGGGGCGGGCAAGATGTCGGACCTGGCGGACTGGATCGGGGGCATCCCGCTCATCACGCGCTACTGGTTCTTCCTCACCGTCGGGTTCACCGTCGTCGGCAAGATCGGCTTGGTCAACCCCTATTACCTGGTCCTCTTGTCGGACCCGTTCTTCAAACAGTTCCAGGTAGGAGCGTCGGGACTACGGCTCCCGGCGTGCACCGCGCGGCCCCGGCCGTAGAACTGCAGGCGGCATCGGGGCGATGTGCCGATTGGGAGTTGTAGTCGCGAGGAGGTGCTTTGCGGCATGCTGGGAGCCGTAGTTGAGCGGGCGTTCCCGGGGGTAGGGGGTCTGCCTGGGCTCATGAATGGGTGGGTGGTCGCCGGAATCCCCACCCCTCCTTTTTTTTTGCAAATGAGGACTCGCGGAGTTGCAGTTTTGCAAGCAGGGACCTACAGTCCCAATTAGGGAAGGGTGGTGACTCCGGCACGTGTGCCTTGTCTGCAGAAGGGCCCGCGTCCCTCCTGACCTGTCCTGCCCACAACTTCGGATGTCCACCTGGTTCATAGCAGCGAGGCTGTGGTGGGAACTTCATGCATGCAAAGGTCCCTGCCTCAGTCTCCGGTCTCCACTTAATATAGGGTTGCCAGGTCTCCTGGTAGGGGAGGGTAGTCAGCTCCAGGTTAGGAAACCCCCGGAAAAGGACCCTGGAAAGGTCAGGGATCTCAGTGGGGGACAATGCCACAGAGTCCACCCTCCAAAGCAGCCGTTTTCAGCATGGGAGCTGATTTCTCTAGTCTTGAGAGGAGCTTTGATCTCAGGGGATTCCCAGGTCCCACCTGGAGGCTGGCATCCCTAATTTAAAGGGGTCCGGACAGAGGTGAAAGGTCTTTGCTAGAGACCTTGGAGTGCCCCAGCCTTTCAAGGTAGTTTCAGATTGTTGATCAGCAGTAGAAGAGCGGAATTCAAGCTCTGTCGCATCTCAAAAGCCAAGAAGGTTTTTCAAGTCAGAGTTCCCCTTTTTTGAATCATTTTGAGTTTTCAGTTGGGTGCCCAAAGTCCCGGACAGGCAACCCAATGCCATCTATGCCTCCTCTTCTGCCTTGCAAAAAATAAAAGAGGTGTGTGCTTCTCTTACATTGTTTTCATTCAAGGGAGGAAACATTCCCCCCTCCCAATGTAAACTTACATAATGTAAGTAAAGTACACACTTCATTGTCTCTAATTGTTTTATGAGGAAAAGAGGGAGAATCTTTCAGACTGTGATGTTGGTCTGTTCTCCTTGTCCCCCTGATTTCAGAGGGTGTGAGATGGTGTGGCTCACAAGCTTACCCTTCTGGTAGCCTTGGGCCCTTTGAACCAAAGAGCAAGAAATTATTGGAACACCTCCATTTACTGGGTTGGATCCACCCAACTTTTTTGACCCTGTCCTGTTCTACGTGACTTTTGTCACTCTTTAGCGGTCATTGTTCCCTAGCAGCGGAAAGGCTAGTTGGGCCAAACACACTGCTGCTGGTCAGTTGGTTTCAGACTGTTGATTGGGGCATCCCTCCTGTCCTGTGAGAGGAGATGGACAACTTGCCTGACATGAGATTTCATTGTTGTTAATTTTATGAATTACTGTATCTTTGGAAATGGAGGATTTACCATAAATGTATCCTTGGCATAGGCGTGGTTGGGCATCCACAAATTGTGGTTGGGTTTTGTGACTGGCTTTTATTTTCCACTAGCCAGCTGCAGGGCTTAACCCTACCACAATATTATGTATAACGATAATATAGTTTCTAGTTTAGTATGTTAACACTTATACTGAATTAATGCAAGGAGAGCTGTTGTTTGAACTTTAGAGAATTAAAATTGGTATTTGAACACATGGCGTAATTGTTATTTTGAATGTTGCAGCCTTTACTGGTTGTCCTTTGAAGTTCTTATTGGGTGAGGGGGGGCAGCTGATAGATGTACATTGGGGGGCCGTGGCTCAGTGGTAGAGCATCTGCTTGGCTTGCAGAAGGTCCCAGGTTCAACCCTCAGTGTCTCCCAGTGAATGATCTGGCAGTAGGTAGTGTAAAAAACCTTTACCTGAGATCCTGGAAAGCCCCTGAATCAGTATAAAGCAACTTCATGTGTTCACATATATATATATGTGTGTGTGTGTAACTTTGTCCCAACCTCAGATGCTGTGTGCACAGTTTATATATTTTCTGACCTAGGAGATGTTTTCACAAGTATGAAGAAATCTGGCTCAGTCCTGAACTTCTTTCCCCTTGAGGTTTTGTTTAAACCCTGCAATGTTTATGCTGTGTATTTATGAGTTGACCTTATTTACATCCCATTTGCCTTCCAAAAGGGACCCAAAGTGACTTTTCCTCTGCTACATTTTATTCTCGCAACAGTCCTGTGAGGCCTGTTCGGCTGAGAGCCGAAGGTCACCCAGCAAGCTTGAACATGAGTCTGCCAAATCCTAGTTTGACACTCTACTGTCTATTCTTACAGTTACTAGAAATCAGGGGTAGCCACCCTGTGACTCCCCAGAGGCCCATGGACTACAGTTACCATGAGCTTCAAAGGGCAGGGGCTCATGGTAATTGTAGTCTATGGACATCTGGAGAGTCACAATGTGGCCACCCATGTTGTAAATGCTTTTTGTGCTTTGTTAATGGAAAAGTAATTTTTCCAGATTTAGAGAATGGGGAAAAGAGTTTAGTGGTAACTCTTTTTGTTTGCATGCGGAAGATTTCCATAGCCAGGTGTTCCTGGCATTTCCAGGTCAAAGGATCTCTGAGAACAATCTGTAGATGAGATCCCACGGATCCTTCCGCCCACGACTGTTCAGAACAGACTAGGCGGAGCCGGCAGGGCCAACAGTAAGTGATAGTTTTATAAGTTCTAAGGTGCAATCCTGTTCACAGTTATGTGAGAATAAGCCATATTAAACCCAGTAGGGACCTACTTCTGAGTCAATGTACATGTGGCCAGACCTAGAGATGAGAAGGCCTACAGAAATTTGTTTTTCGCCTCTAGCAGTGGAAATAATTGGGAAACTCTGGGGGAGCACAGAAAAAAGAAAAATGTTCCGTGAAAGTTCCCTATCCTTTTGGAATTAGCGTAACACTTTTCAAGACAAGGTTGGATTTGTTTTAATGTACATAGTCAAATTTTGATGGCGGTGCTTGGATGCCCTAGGGCAGGGGTAGTCAACCTGTGGTCCTCCAGATGTCGATGGACCACAATTCCCATGAGCCCCTGCCCTAGGGAGTTTGGTCTATTGTGGGGGAAATTGCAACAGAGGAAGAAATGATGGGACGACTCCTTGTAGGAGGTGGCACAGATCACACGACGGAGACTCAGAGATATCTACAACACTGCGGCCTCTGCTTCTTACCTCCGGAAACCCTCCGGTTAGGTTCTGAAGACCCATTGATTCCTAGACTCTCAGAGCTGGGAAGGGTCTGTTCAGTGCAGGAAACCCAAAGTTATCCCTGATAAGATGGCCCTCTAGACTCCGCTTGAAGACCTCAGTGAAGGACAGCTGGCCCGCCCTCTAGGTAATTAATTCACCTCTTAAGCTGCTCTCACCATTTGTAAGTTTCTATTCAAGTTCAGCCAAAATCTACATTTTGAGCCCATCAGATACCTGAGACAGCCGGAAGCCGATCTAGGGAGGGGCTGTGGCTCAGTGGAAGAGCCTCCGCTCGGCATGCAGAAGGTCCCAGGTTCAATCCCTGAATAAGTGATCACGGCTCCCTTTGGACTTGTCTTCTCCATGCTAAATATATCCAGTTCCTCCAGTCATTCCTTGCAGGGCTTGTTTCCCAGATCCGCCCACCCCGCCCCTTGCGTTGGCTCTCTCTGAACCTGATACTGCAGCCTTGTGAGTCAGGTTTGAATCTGGTTTGGGGCCTCGATGGGAGACATCTTGCAAACCTAACAAGAAGCCGTTTGGGAGGCAAAAGGAATGAACTGAGTAGTCACAGCCTTCGTCTAGCGTGAACTTTATTTAGAACAGCGTTGAACCAGGATCGCAGGGCGGCGGGTTAGGAGTCGCACCCTGCCCTGGAAGCTTGCTGGGTGATCTCTGGCCAGTCGTGTGCTCTCAACCTCGTCTGCCTCACAGGGCTGGTGTGAGGATAGAATGAAGGAGAGGAGGATGCCGTGAAGCATTTCGGGTCGTCCTTTCTTTGGGAGAGGGGTATAAACAAAGTAAATAAATATTTTAGTGGACTGGTTCATTGTGTACATGCATCCTTAAAACAAATTCGGTAAGTGTTGACAATATTCGATAGACATACTTAGACAGCCAAAGACCTCCCCAGCTGTCCAGACACTCGGATTTCATTTCTTTTTTTAACTACACGTCCCTTGCCCTCTTTGGTATGTGGAATTAGACATGCTTTTCTGTAATCTGCGTCCAATTTGGCCCCTGAAGGTGTTCCAAGCATCCTTTTCTTTGCCTGACCGCACCTGATCTGGTTAGCAGTGCCTTGCCGAGCAACAGCCCTGCCAGATGTTGACCTCTGCTGCCTCTGAAGCTAGCTCCTCAGGCCGCTGGTGAAGTAAAGCACAGTCTGTTCATGGTTTCCTTTGTTTCTTTCAACAGGTATGGAGGCCGATCAGCGCGATGTTGTTTTACCCAGTCAACCCAATGACCGGGTTCCATTACCTGGTGAATTTATATTTTTTGTATCAGTATTCATCACGACTAGAAACAGGTAATTGCTATTTAATATTTCCATGGGCATGTGTGAAGTGTTTTGTCCGGGATATTTTAGTGTTCTCCCCCCCGCTTCTGTGTCCTGCTGTTCAAACCTTAGAGATCTGTCCTGTGAAGACGGACACAGATTCAGCCCCGCGTTCAAACACCTTAAATGGATTCATACGTGAGGGTGGATCTGTATGTGATAATCGAATCCTAAAACTCACAGAATTCACTCTGTTCTGCTTACACAATTCTGCAGAACCCAAAGGTGGTTGTGGAGGGGGAAGTCTTGGTGGCTTAACCCTTCTGAAAATATGATTCTTGCCAGGTAGTGAATATCAAGCTTGGGTTTGGAAGGCCCACCCTAACCTGTTCTTGGAAGCTAAGCCAAGTGGGCTCTGGTTAGACTGGAGAGTCAAGGATGATGGTCTAGTGCAGGGGTGCTCAACCTGTGGTCCTCCAGATGTTCATGGACCACAATTCCCATGAGCCCCTGCCAGCGTTTGCTGGCAGGGGCTCATGGGAATTGTAGTCCAAAAACATCTGGAGGACCACAGGTTGACTACCCCTGGTCTAGTGTGTGGGTGGAAAATCTGGCTTTTCCTTGCTCTCTGTGAATTTCGCTTAAGTCTTCCAGATGCAGGTTTCACAGAGTTACACCAGGAGCTGTTGGCTCTGGGGGGAGGCCAAAACCCTGTTGTTGATGTGTTCGTTGAGAAAATACAGGACACCGCTGTGGTGAAGGGGGCAGGAGTGGAGGACCTGGCTTCATATCTCATTCATAGGACGTCAATCCCTGAATCCTAGTGCCAGGAGGCAGCATCAAGGAAGGGTCTTGGCCTCTGCGTGCTCCTTTTTAACCTTCTGGGGCAACTGGTTGCCCGCTGCGGGAGATGCTGGCCTAGATGGACCACTGCCCTGTTACAACGGACGGCTCTACTTACATTCTTAAGAAATGTGGTGGATGACTTTACGCCAGTCGTTCTCTCTGAGCGTAGCCCACCTCTCAGGGTTGTTGTGAGGCTAGAACCATATCTACTTGTACCGAGCTATTTTGAGGAAGCGTGGGATAAAATGCAACTCATAAAAGGCAGGTTTTATTTAAAATCTGCAAAAACGTACGGCTGGTCTCCATCCAAAAGCTTGAACAGGGCCAACCAACTTAGCTTCCAAGGTCTCACACAATCAGGCAAGCCTGGGCTAGCCAGGTCAGGCCAGATGACTGGTTAGCAAGGGACAAATGAAAGCTAAGCTACCTGCATCAGTTGCTAGGATACAAATGACACCTTACACGCCCCCTGGTGCAGTGGCAGCAACCTGGTGAGCTAGCAGTGCTGGGTGGATGATGGGTCTCCTCCGCCCTGCATTGCTGAAATCCTGCCTGTTGCTTGTTGACTCTGCTGCCAAATATTGCTGAAGTTTCGGCAAGGGAGAAAGTGTATCGGGCTGACTTCCTCCAAAGTGGCTGTGGGTGTCGCCTCCCTCGGCCCCCATAAAGAAGAAGAAGAAGAAGAAGAGTTGGTTCTTATATGCCACTTTTCCCTACCCGAAGGAGGCTCAAAGCGGCTTACAGTCGCCTTCCCTTTCCTCTCCCCACAACAGACACCCTGTGAGGGAGGTGAGGCTGAGAGAGCCCTGATATCACTGCTCGGTCAGAACAGTTTTTATCAGTGCCGTGGCGAGCCCAAGGTCACCCAGCTGGCTGCATGTGGGGGAGTGCAGAATTGAACCTGGCATGCCAGAGTAGAAGTCCGCACTCCTAACCACTACACCAAACTGGCTCAAAGAAGCCTCCTTGAATCCATTGTGTGTGGTTTGCATGTGAAACCGGTATTGACCGATGAGAGCATTTGCCAGTCTGCACGTGGGGTTGGGATTTTAGTCTTTAGGCAAGTCACAGCCAATTTATGGCGACCCTTTTGGGATTTCAAGGCAAGAAAGGTTCAAAGGTGGTCTGCCATGGCCTGCCTCTGGGTAGTAGCAACCCTGGTCTTCCTTGGTGGTCTCCCACCCGAGTACTGACCAGGGCCGACCCTGCTTAGCTTCTGAGAGCAGATGAAATCGGGCTACCCTGGGCCATCTGGGTCAGGGGTGCAGCCTAGATCAAATGGCATAAGAGGAAGGGACTGGTGCTTTTAGCAGGACTGGTTTCCTGGATTGTACAGTCTAGACCAGAGATAGTCAAACTGCGGCCCTCCAGATGTCCATGGACTACAATTCCCATGAGCCCCTGCCAGCGTTTGCTGGCAGGGACTCCTGGGAATTGTAGTCCATGGACACCTGGAGGGCCGCAGTTTGACTATGCCTGGTCTAGATGGCCCATTTTAAGGGAGCTTTATGTACAATAATTCTCTATTCATTCACTATTCTCTAATAAACAATCATCACTGGTTTATGACTATATGTTAGCATCTGTAGTATTATATGTATGTCAGTCCTGTTGGCCAGTTGAAGAACAGCTATTAATCTGCTTCTTCATGGACCGATCGGCTAATAAAATAAATTTTCAGTCCGCTCCTTTTGCTGTTGTAGCTGCAGCGTCTTTTCAAGCTGTTGCACTCGTAATTTTTCCTCCGCGTTTTAGTTCTTTAGAACGGAGAGGTACCATTGCATTAATGCACTGGTGCTGAAATCAGCTATGGCCCTCGTGCTGTGCGAGGTTTTCCTCGCTGGATTAGCCAGTCAAGGCTGTGTCACCTCCTGCTGTGTAGGCTTCCTTGGAAGCAAGCCTGAATTCCCTGGGGAGGTGCAGAGAGTTGTATTGCTATGCTGATCACAACATTTAAATCTTGCAGCCCTAATACTTGGAGAGCTGAGTCACGTATGTTCTTAAAGCTCTGGCCATAGCACGGATGCAGCTTCCAGGGAGACATTCGGCCCCGATGATCTTTCTTCTGTGTTTTTTTTTTTTTTTGAAAAATGACAATGCCAGATCTCAGATTGCTACCTGTGCCCAAAACTCCCTCCCCCTCCCCAATTCTCCCCTCAAATTGGCAGTAGGCTAAAAGGATCTGTTGAAATAGTCCCATTTGTCCATTGCTCTCCCTTCTTTGGAGGTAGAAAAAGGCTGTGCGCCTGCAGATTATACGCAAGAGTCTTGCTCTTTCCTCTGAGTGCAAGCTGCGGCTGTTATGTCCCTGCATTATAATCATAGCCTTTAAGAGCCACCCAGCCCCTCTTGGGAAACGCAGCGTGAACTGAAACCCGAGCGGCTGATTTGCTGACATCCTCCTTTGTTTGCAGGTTTGTTTGATGGCCGGCCGGCCGACTACCTGTTCCTGCTTCTCTTTAACTGGGTCTGCATAGCTGTATCCTTCCTTTTTGCCATTGAGGGGGTTTCATCTGGTGCAAGCTCAGGGGGCATCAGCCACAGAGAACAGCGGGGCAGGTGTGTCAACTGGGCCTCCAAGGTGTCCCAGTGAATCCCAGCTGAGTTTAAAATACTATGTACCGTTCTGGTTACCGTGTCTAAAAAAGGACTGGAAACAATACAGAGAATGAGAAATCCAGACAGCTTGTTGGAAGTGTCAAGCCAGGGTGCTGAAATGATGCAAAAGGCGAACTCTGGGTTGGGGGTTATCGGGTATGGGATTAAGAATGAAATGGCCAATACTGTAATGCCCCTGTATGTATCTTAAGTTGCAGCCTCATTTGATATACTGTGTCCAGTTCCCTTTATCTCAAAAAAGATATTGCAGAGCTGGGGACACTACGGAGGAGAGTAACCAAGATTGTTAGGGGTAGAGGTGTGTGCTTCGGCTTGGCTTGGCCGTCTTGGCGATCACCGAAGCCTGAGGCAGCCAGCGCTGCGGAGAGAAGGGATGGTGGTGGGGGCGTATCAGCGGGCGGCCACATGGAGGTGCAGAGCTCCTGGCCTCTTACACACTGCTTCGGGCTTTGGTGATTGACAAGTTGGCCGAGCCGAAGCTCACAACCCCAGCTAGGGGGTTGGAGCACTTTCCCTTGGAGGGAAGGCTGAAGAGCCTGGGACTTTTCAGTTTAGTAAAGAGCGAACAAAAGGGGGACACAATAGAGGTTTCTAAAATAATGCCTGGGGTGGAGAGAGTTGACAGAACTTTTTCTCCCTCTCTCAAAGGACTAGAACTCGAGGGTGTCCAGTGACATTGCTGGGCTGTAGGCTCAGGGGCAGGTAGTCGGCAGACTCATGCACAGAGGGATTAAAACATGGAATTTAGCGGCCGGAGGATGTAGTGATGGCCACAAAAAGAAACCGTTTTTAGAGGGGATTAGTTAGATTCATGGCCGATACGTCTGTCAGTGGCTACTAGCCGTGGTGACCAAGGGGAGCCTCCACATCCAGAGGCATCAAGCCTCCAAGTCCCAGAGCCAGGAGACCATCTTGAGAAGGCCTCATCCTCTATACCATGTTGTTGGCCCTCCAGAATAAGTGGTTGGCCGCTGAGTGAGACAGGATGGTAGATTTGATGGCCTTTTGATCTGATCCATCAGGGCTCTTCTTAGGATCTCATGCACTGCTCCTCATGCCATGACTGACCATGGGTGAGAGGTGCTCTGCTCCATGCAGTTCCCTCAAGATGGGAGAGGGAGCTACACTCTCTGCTGTCCTATGCCCGAGGCTGGGTGAGGGAAGCAATACACTGCCCCCTCTCCCTCTCTTGGCTGCATGGCTGTGTTCTCCTCCTATCCTGGCTCTGAGACCAGAAGCAGCTCACCTTGTGGGCTGTGTGAAAGGTGTGCAAGAGGAAAGCTGAAAGGCCTGGGATGCTATCCGGCCCTATACCCATGCAGGATTTGTAGCTTTGGAGCTGTTTGTTTGTTTTTCCTTAGTCACCTCTTTCCAGATTGCCTCCTTGACAGTGGGCCTCCGGGTAAGTGCCTTTCCATTCCTCAAAGGGATCTGGTGGGTGAATGGTCACATCTGTATTTCTGGGTCCGGTATTTTTAAACATTTTTATCCATGGTCTGTATGAGGAAGAGGAGGGACTATTCTCATTTCTCTCACAGGTCCTGATGGTGGCTGGCGTCATGTCCGTGATTTATATTTGGGCCCAGGTGAACAAAGACGTGACTGTATCGTTTTTGTTTGGGACGCAGTTTAAGGTAAGGATGAGTGGGCTCCACCCCTGTGGCCTTCTCCAGAGAACAGAGTTTTTCACACTTAAAAAAAAAATTCCTTTTTACATTTGGGAGGGAAGAGCGTCCTGTGCGCGAAAATGTTTCCATTGCATTTAAGCTGCCTGCTGCGTAATTACCTGGTTGGTGGTTTACGGTAGGCGAGGTGGTTCCTTTGGAGGGATTCTGCTGGTGGTGCTCAGTTTCCACTGGGCTAAACCCCCTTCTTGTCTCTTTCTCCAGGCGTTCTATTTACCTTGGGTTATCCTGTTGTTCAACTTGATCGTTTCAGGCGCGTAAGTGTTCCCCAAACACCCTTTTGCAAAGGAAAATGGGGCTTGGCTCCTTGTTCCCTGCTTGGGTGGGGCTTTTGCCCTGGTGTACGTGGGGGGTGATACTGAACTACTGACTGTGACCCCAACACCACCACCAGCTGGATGCACGTTTGAGCTCACTGTCTTGTGGGAGTGGAAGTGCTGAGTGCTGGAGGAATGCACAGAACAGCTGAGCCCTTTCTCTACAGTGGAAGAGACTGTTGTGCAAGCAAAAGCAAGACTTAGCATCCAAGCCGGAGGTTCCGCTATCTGCTTACCTGCTCCTTTTTATATGCCTCTTACTGTTTACTTGAGGCTCAGGCTGTTCTGGAGGGCCTGTAAGACAGAGCTCTTCTGCCAGACCTGTGGCTGAGGCCAGAAGAACAACATCTGGGCCATCCTGCCGAAAATCCACCCGCCGTTAGACAACCCCTCCAAGCTCTGTGCAGCCCTCACAGGGACATATGTTTAAAGGAGGTGGTTTTTATTATTTTATGGGTGTAAAATCTTTTCCACTAGGACTGTTTTAAATTTTGTGGTCAACCGCCCTGAAGCCCACCAGGGAAGGGTGATAAAGAAATAAAATATTTACTTATTTAAACTTAAAAGCACTGTGCAAAACAAGATGCTGGACGAATGAACCAGTGGTCTGATCCATCAGGGGTCATCTTACACTTTTATGACGGTCACCTCTTAGGATGCTGCCGTGTCTTTCATGGCTTTAAAATGCAAAAGTATAAATGAGTTGGAGTAAGTGACACTTGAGGAACCCTTGTTGCTACCAGGGCAGTTGGTCCTAGGATTCAGGTGTTAGTCAAACGGCACCTACCTTTCAAGTGGAAAATTGAACTATTTCCATAATGGGAATCATTGAAGGGCCCCATGGCACAGCCCTGCGCATTTGTGATTTTAGGACCCCTTCGGGCCAGCAGCACAAAATGCTTCTGAACTGTTCAGAACACTAACATCTTGTTCTGTTTTTTTCTCCAGTTTCGTCGAAGAGCTGATTGGCAACCTGGTTGGCCATCTGTACTTTTTCTTAATGTACAAATACCCCTTAGACTTGGGAGGAAGAAGTTTCCTGTCAACACCTCAGATCCTGTAAGTTGGTTGGGTCTTTTCCTTTAAAAACAACAATGTTGCATGCTTGAAATGTCTGTAGAATATCCCAGTCAATGAGTTGCAAAAGTTTGAAAGGAGCCACAGGGTTTAAGGCAGGGGTAATCAAACTGCGGCCCTCCAGATGTCCATGGACTACAATTCCCAGGAGCCCCTGCCAACATTCGCTGGCAGGGGCTCCTGGGAATTGTAGTCCATGGACATCTGGAGGGCCGCAGTTTGACTACCCCTGGTTGAGGGGGACCCATGTCGATTTCCCAGGCGAGGGTATCCGTGATTGGGTCAGCCGCATCACCGTGTTGTGACATCTCTGACTCCCGAGACAATGAAGGAAAGTTGGTTTTGTGATGGAAACTGTAATTGGGAAAGGGCAGAGAGAAAAAACGGCAACTATCAAGTGGAACTGAAGTACAGCAGACATGGTTCTACGTGTAGTCAAATTGTCCCAGTAGCCATTTTGGTGGAAGAATTCTTACCGAGAGCTTTTACTAAAGCTAAGTATATATTTGAGCATTCAAAGCACTCTTGTCTCAACACTCCTTGTGACCGCTTATCTAATGTGGGCTAGCATTTATAGCGCCTATTGGGGCTGGGGAAACAAGCTGGAGGCTAAAGTAATGGCTTGCTTCAGATCTTTAAAGATATATTTGAGAGAATTCCAGATTCTCAGCCGAGTTCTGTTCAGGGGTAGGCTAGTTCAGATTTTGAAGCCATCTGAGTACCCTTTTACGACTTATAATAATTTCTAAGATGCCTAAGTAATGATCTGAGAAGAAAGAATGGTCTGGTTTCAGGTCTATGCTGTAAACTGTCCTAATGTCTTTTAAGCCATCTATAAGTGGAGAATCAAGCTATGCAGCTCTTTTCCTGGACCCATCTGTGGATGCTTAAATCCAGAGATTGGAGTCATGAAGCAATGGGACCTGATTAAATGAAACTTCCTGCCAACCCAAGAAAAACCCTAGGTTTGCAGAAAAATTTGAAATAAAACAAAAAACATTGAGGAGATAAACCCTCCCCTGATAATGGCAACAGTAACCTGTACCTTTAAGAAAGGTACCACAATTGGGTCCATGAAGTGATTGATTAGATTGATTCTCAGCGGCCATTCTGGAAATTGCTAGGCAGTCACAAATAAATAAATAAATGACAATTGTATTTTAGGCCACTCCCCCCTGTCAATTGCTCTTTTTTTAAAGGGCCTACAAGATACCGAGTGTTACCGGTTTTGACTGCACACAGGCATAAGTTTTGAGTGGCTCTTTTCGTTGTCTCCCAGGTACCGCTGGCTGCCCAATAGGAGAGGGGGAGTATCAGGATTCGGCGTTCCGCCCGCCAGCTGGCGCAGACCAGCAGAGGAACACCAGGGCGGCGGAAGACACAACTGGGGGCGGGGCTTCCGACTTGGCGATCAGTGAAAGGAGAAAACCCCTCTGCTGCTTTGGTTCTCCCCCCTCCCCCACTTGAGGAACATCTTCAACCACACATGGGAAGGACTATCCCTGCAGGACACCCATAAGGGCCAGCTGGGCTCTTGTGCTGTTGAGTCTGAGCTGTGGAGGATTTTTTTTTTAATTGAGTTCTGGGTGGGAGATGACGTAACTGAACACACGGGGGGTAGATTTGACTCCATGCTCCTATTAAAAACACACACCCCAAAAACATTTTAATATTTACTAGCACAGTGTCCTTTCTCTGGCCTGTCTTTTAGGCAGGTTTTTATTTTTCTTCTTCTTTTAGGCTGCTTTTCTTTTCAGCCAGGAGGTTCACCGAGTCCGGTCAGAATTCGCCTCTCGGCCAAAGACTATTCTCTCGGGGTCATTGATCCAAAGGCAGTGAATGCTTAACACCCCCTCCCCCTTTTTGAATGGTTTGCTAGCCTTTGTTTGCCATGAATCAGTCAGCGAAAACGTCTTCTGTGAGTATCTCCTCCGAATTCCACTAGCCTGAGCTTTGTTTTTGATTGGGAAGGGCGACCAGCACGAACCTTCTGAAGGGGGGGGGCAACAGTGAAGAGGGGCAGCTTCTAATCTGGCAATCTGGGCTTGATTCCCCGCTCCTCCACATGTGGCCAGCGGGGTGACTTTGGGCCTCCTCACTGTCCTGTTAGAGCTGCTCTCCCAGAACAGAGCTCACAGCCCCACCTACCTCACTGGGTGTCTTTTGTGGGCAGAGGATAAAAAAGGTGCTTGTAAGCCACTTTGAGACACCTACAGGTAGTGCAAAGCAGGGTATAGGAAAAACTTCTTTTCCTGAAAGTGGCTACCTGGAGGTTGCTTCTGCTGCATCCACAGCACAGCGAAAGCCTTGATGCGCTTCAGTGCTGTGATCCTACCCACACTCACCTAGGAGTTGATTCCACTGAACTCGGTGAGGCCCCGGAGGAAATAGCGTTTCTAGGATTGGGCTAGCGGATCCTAGTGACAAGGTGTGTTTCTTGGTGGCTACTAGTGTCTTGAGAATGAAATCTGAATAACTGGAATGGAAAAGATGGGGGTTTGGGGTCTGTGCCCCAACTTGAGTCACTAGGTATGTGCTGAGCTTGGTCACGGCTGCATGTACAGCTTCTTTTTTCCGTATGCCTCGGGGCTTGGAAATCTCCCCAGTGGCCATTCAAAGAGCCCTTCTCTTTGGAAACTGATACACTGCATCATGGAGGTGATCTTGGCTCTCCCTCTACATTGCGGAGCTGCTTCAGAAGTGCCCAAGAGGCAAAACCTTTGCATGTGCAGGGGAATTCCCATTTGAACATTTCCCTTGGCACCTCTCACCCATGACAGCCATTTTTTGGGTGTCCACAGCCTCATGTGCCTAGACCCTCAGTTGGGTCCATCTGCTCTGAAATGAATAGGGTGGCAATTCTGGGTATGTCTTTTTTCACAGACAGAATCGGAGACAGAACGGCACATCCTTGTCAGGATTTACAAAAGGTTGGGACTCAATTAGATAAGCAGGTAGCCAGCATTGATAGCTTTTACTTTACATTAAGGCATCGTGATTGAAATCAGATTATAGGCTTAAGACAGATGCGTTCACCTCCCCACACCCCTCCGCCAATAATTGACATTGTGAAAATAGAGTTGGATACCGAAGGACATTCAGCATATTGCAAGCCAAGGTCTTAATAATTTCATTAAAAGTAATTTGTATTGTACTTCTATCCTGCATGGAGCTTTTGACCATTTTCTAGTAGGAAGTATCGGTGGAGATCTGCATTCAATGCCATCTGAAAATCTGTTCTGCTTAAAAAAAATATGTAGATGATATACCCATTTGTCAATATGGCCTACTATGGAAACCTAAGAAGCATTATAGCTGTCCTGGTCTCTCCCTGCCCCCATGGAATCTCCAATCTGGGCATGTCTGTTTTCCCTCCTTCTTTCCACACCGAGAATGGAGATATTTCCCGATAGCACTGCAAAAAAACGGAAAATGCAATATATGTAAAAATTATGAATGTTTTCAATTTCATTACTACTGAGATTTCTGCAGGCTCTTCAAAATGTACGGGTTAAACCCAGCCAGTTTTTCAGCTGCCGAGGCAGTCCCCTTGGACCGTGATAAAATGGAATGCCAGGGATCGTGGGATGGATGAGAGTCACGTGGGACAGGGGCTGTGGTAACAAAGAGAAGATTGGGCAGGATAGGTTTTTTTTGAATGGGCTGGATCCAACCCTGTATCAGCTGCTTGAACTGGGAAGAGGCAGCAATGCCTAGGGCTAGATCCAACAAGGGTATGTTTATGTTCACCCAATCCCATTGTCGTGGTTTCTGTATCAAGGGAATCTGGAAGTCTTGTTCTCATTTTGACTATGGAGAAAAGTGTGGATTAAGAAATCATTTTAGCACTTTACTGTTCTTAGCGCAGCATTTCTCTTTTTAAGAAAGCACGGTGCCCAAGGCTTACAAGTTACTATACCTCTCGTTATCCTTGCTGGTTTGTAGATCATGGGAAGCTCCAGTCCTGCAATAGATGAGTGCTGACTAATAACAGTGGTAACCTGGTATCCAAAGGAGGGGAGAGAACTGTGCACACAACCCAGGGATTTGCTTGCTTTTGTTTCTTCTTGGCAGCTCCCACTGCTGAAGAGACAAGCCACTTCTAAAATAGACCTGCCGCCTTGGCTCTTCTGCGCCCAAACCGGAAAGCAAAGATCTGGCTGTGTGCAAAGTCCCTACAGGGTACATCTCCCAAGCCCAACGAGTATACACTGTGAATGTTTGATTGTTCAAAACTCAGTGGCCGAAATAATTGAGTTCTGCTTATTGTGCATTATGGAAGGATCTTGTCCCTGTATTGGTACTAAGGTAGAATTTCTCACCAGGGGCATGCCTCTGAAGGTTGAAATGATGCTTCATAGATTTGCAAAAGGCATCACCTTCCTTGCATTGTACTGTTGCACGATGTTGGCACAGTATTGCAGGACTGAACGCACCGCCATGCAGAAAACTAGCAGCCTGGGAAGAAGGCGAGTCTCTGACTTTCCGCAGGCAGGGCAGGTTTCTTGGACGGGGAAAAAAATTAACCACACACCAGCATTCTGCAGAAGATAATCCTGTTTCTTTTTTAAGGAAATGTGTAGCTTGCCTCTAGCTTAAGGGATCTGTTGTGTAGCACGATCAAACCAGTCCCCTGCAGGATATGGGGCAAGGTGTTTCCAGAGATGCAGTGCTCCCCTGCTGGCCTCCAAGACTAGCGAGGATCCTGGGCTCAGACACTATACCATTTCTGACGGCAGCGCTGCCTCCACTACAGGCAGTCCTCTGGTGCTGGGTGCTTTCTGAATGATTCCAGACATTGAAACTCAGTAGTTTGGGATGGGGAAGGGGTGGGGAGGTGCGTGCACGATGGAGGAAGTGCTACAAAAAGGACGGGGTAGGGCTGTGTGGCCGACCTGGCCTGTTAAATCCGCACAAGGAGCTTTTTGATGGAAGCACGGAGATGAGCAAGGGGGGAAGTGGTGTGTCGAAAGTGGTGTGTCTCCTTGTCCCTACTCCCTATTTGCAATGCAGGGGTCTGTAATGCTGGTACACTGGAATGCCTCTGAAAGGAACATCGAATTGCATCCCTGGCAAATACATCGAATGCTTGCAAAGAAGCTGACTTCAAAAGATGTTTTGATTTGGTCTACCATATTACATTTGTAAAAATAATGAGAGGAAAATGAAATGTAAAGGAAAGGGGATTGTACATCATTCTCACGAGGCTGTTCTCATTTTCCTCTAAGTCCACTGAACTGGAACTATTTGTTCAGGGCAGTTTGTTGGGTCTTTCTTGAAGCAGGATGGGGCTTTTCAGAGGGGGTCTCCCTCCCCTGAATCAGAAATCCCATTGCCTGTGGGAGGAAGCCACAGGTATCGATGAGAGAACGTCAAACCAATTCTTCTGGCCAACGGGGTGAGCTCTCAAAATTCACTTTATAATGCTTGGCACTGCTTTTTGTTGGTTCACTTTGAAGCACTTTTCGGCTCTCTTCAAGCTGACACGATGGTGGGAGATCAGTACTTCTGTTCTTTTGTATAGAGATCTTTTTTTTTGTAATGAAATTTTTGTTGGCAAAATTTTTAAATTAAAAGTGGTAAAACTCTGTGCGCTTGCTTGGTATTGATAAGTTGTGTTTTGTTCTCTCGCAAATCCTTGACATATCATATGACCTCAGAAAAACTGATAGAATTATAGTGGGAAGGGACTTCCAGGGTCATCTAGTCCAGCCCCCTTCAGAATGTAGGAAACGTAAGTAATTCACAATTCCAGTCCCCTCTCTCTTACTAGGCTGTAATACAAATACTTTTAACAGCTGGCAACAGCTACTGTAACTTGCAAGGTAATAGATTATTAACAATGAACATGTTAAGACTCCATCTGCTGTCCCTGTAAATCTCATAGCAGTATTGTAAGGAAGAAAGATGATTAATTCATTTGTATTCATTCGACTTCTATACCACTCCTCACAATAAGGAATCAAGATAACAACCAGAAGGACCATGGCTTGGTAGTAGAGCATCTGCTTGATATGCAGAATGGATGAGCACCTGTCAGAGTGTGTTTTAAGTCCCTGAGAAAGTGGGTGGGATGGGGGTGGCTGGGTTGGATGGCCCTTGGTAGTCTCTGTGTGATTCTGATACTTAAAATTCGGAAAATTTTGCCTCCCTGTGCATAATTTACCTGTATTGAGCTTCATTGGCCACACTATTGCCCCCCCCCCACGCCCAATTTGTGGAGAAACTCCAGGAGCTCTTTGAAGTCCAACTTGGGTTTCAGTATTAATGGCACCAATAATGATCTTTGTGGGTACATTCCTCTGTGAATTCGTTTATTCCTAGGCTCTGCTTCCTTTCATTTAGCCAGTTTTTAATCAGTCAAAGGACCCATCTTCGTCCCTCGACTGTCAACTTCGGGTCACCATTATCTGTATGTTACCTCACTCTCAAATAACACCAAAAGTTTGGTGAGGTAGGACTTCTCTTTGCAGAAGCCATGCTGATTCTCCCTCAGCAGGTCTTGTTCCTCAATGTGTCTAATAATTCTATCTTTGATTACACTTTCTGCTGATTTGCCTGGGACTGACATTAGGCTAATCATCCAGTGATTTCCAGGATCCATTTCTTCCAGTTCCCACTTATAACTGGGTGAAATGAAATTGTTGTTATGCCCGAGACAAAATATTAATTAAAAACAAAACTGACAAGAGAAAAAGCTTACCGAAACCACCAAGTCTTTGTTTTATTAAATTACAACAACTAAGCAACGTTAGAAAAGTTTTTTTTATATTTAAATTCCCTAGCATTAGACTTGTGCAGCGTAGACTGGGAACCATGGACCTGTCCCTTGAAACCGCAGGTCACCTGTGAACATTGTACACGACTGTTCTCTCTCCCTCTTGGCTTTCAACAGTTAGTTCAAGGAGGCATGGAAAGTGCGAGTGCACTCGGGGACCTAGAAACAGACTACAAAAATTGGGACAAGTCCAAGGAACTTTTCGTGTTGCATGCTGGCAACATCTAAGGCTGAGAGGCTGGCAATAAGTTTCATTATAAAGATACTTGAGCTCTCTTGATGTAAAATCCTTTTGTTCTGAGAATGTACTACATATAGTAAAAAGAAAAAAAAAGAAAAGGTGCTCGGAAGAAGTTAAGGTGTAAAATCAACGTTTCTGGAGTTCCACGGTCCAAAGGTTTTGGCAAAGGATGAAAGGCAGGATGTAGCAGGAGAGTAGCTCTCCTCTACTGGGATTACGTGTTTTGTTTTTGCATGCAGAAGAACATAACTTAGCTAACTTGCAAGCAAGATGGCTTCTGAGACAGTCCAACAGGGTCCCCAAGATCTCTGGGATGGATTGTGGAGATCCATCAAGAATGCTGAGAGAGGACAAACTCAAGAACATTGAGATAGGACAAGCTTCTTGGGCTTAGGAACCCATCCTCTGAAACCAACGTAGGAGGACAGAAGGGTTCCGTAACAGTCTCCAAAGTAAACGACAGCGGCTGCTCGTTCTTAAGACAACGGATGAGCCACACCAAGACCTTGAGGCAGCGATGTTCCGCAGCAACATAGCTTATCGCACATTAGCTGGGAAAGGCAGCAAAAATGTTCCCCAACTGAACAGTAGGGCATTATAATTCCCCAGTGCATGTACAAACAGAAGGCAAGCAAGTAGGACGACGGAGAAAACCTATATACAAGGGCCCTTTTTGAAAAAGCCCTTTACAGGACTTTGGCACCACTGAATCTCTTGCAATGCCACAGAGGGTGGTCTCCTCTTCACTGGGACTGCACTGGCGTGTTTTGACTCCGGAATCAAAACTGGCTCGGTATCCTGTTTCCAAAAACAAAGGTTTTATCCCAGGCTCAGTAACGGTGGACTCCCAAGATCGTCGCCAAGTTAGCGAGAAGACCTGGAAAGCGGGACAACCGATAGGCCTAAGAAAAAGAAAAAAATGTGGGATGCTATTATATAAGTGAAGGATTCCATATTCACAGCCAGCCAAAATCACACCAAACACATTTCTTTATGCTTCTTCATGCACAAGTTGGCAAGTTTCCTTTAAAAAACAACTCACGCTCTGACTCTTTAAGTGCAGGTTCGCCTATCCGAGTGATCGAAAGGTTCCAAACCCAATGTTTTAAAATTGTTATTTATTTTTGGATTTATATCCTGCTCCACCAGGCTCAAAACACAATCGTAAAAACATTCTCCTTGCCTTGAGTGTTTTCCTGTGTGGGAAGGAATCCCAGTCATGATTTTCCCATTCTTATGATAATTTTTTTTAAATTCAATTTATATGCCATCCCTCACTATGACGTCTAATGGGAGTCTAGTCAAAGGAGGACTCTGATAAAGGTAAAGGTATCCCCTGTGCAAGCACCGAGTAATGTCTGACCCTTGGGTGACGCCCTCTAGCGTTTTCATGGCAGACTCAATACGGGGTGGTTTGCCAGTGCCTTCCCCAGTCATTACCGTTTACCCCCCAGCAAGCTGGGTACTCATTTTACCGACCTCGGAAGGATGGAAGGCTGAGTCAACCTTGAGGACTCTGATAGAGGAGACTAGTTTTCTGGTCTTGTAAAGATGCTCAATTATTAGTTCAAAGACAGAAAGCTAATCAAAGGTACAAGAGCTTAGGCCATCCGCTTGCCCCATGCTAATCTCTTTCCCCACCCCCATCCCCCAAAGAATTTTTCTGCCTTAATTGGTACTTCTATGTGAGTACCTCTATCAACTCTCCGGGTGTATGAAATAGCATCAGGAACTCCACAGCATTGTCCCTGGCCTGGTAGAATGTGCTCTCTCTCTCGGGAAATCAAAACCTTGAACATTTCTGCAGGGCTTTTAAAACAGAGCTGTTCTGCTAGCCCCATGGATGCGGCCTGAACAACATCTGAGAATAGCTGACCTCCCTGTCAAAATCCTGCCCGATTCATATTCCAATTAATGGACCCTATGCCCCTCTTCCTTCTCTAACCTGTAATAGGAATTGGGCAGACTGTTGGCAGGTGCTTACTTTAATTGGTTTTGTTTTTGTACTTTGAGATTTTAAAAAAAATTAATGTCAATTTTAGCTTGTATTTTACATGAATGCATTTAATTATGATGTCATCCGCCCTGAGACCACAGAGATAGGGTGGAAAACAAATACAATTATAAATAAAAAATAAAAATTCTTCCTGGAGATGGTCTTTAGGCTGTCAGGAGTCAAGGATGGCTGGTTGGAGCAGCGTTGCCTGAAGCTCAACCCCTCCAAGAGGTCCTGTGGCTGACAGGAAGCGCATATCCCCACCTTTGGACAAGACAGGAAGCGCATATCCCCACCTTTGGACAAGACAGGAAGCGCATATCCCCACCTTTGAACAAGACAGGAAGTGCATATCCCCACCTTTGGACAAGACAGAAAGCGCATATCCAGCTTTGGACAGGACAGGAAGCGCATATCCCCACCTTTGGACAAGACAGGAAGTGCATATCCCCAACTTTGGACAGGACAGGAAGTGCATATCCCCACCTTTGCCGGGGCATAACTTAACATCTTGCCCATGACAAGGGATTTTGGAGTGATCCTAGATGCCTCCCTTATGAAGGAGGCACAGGTCATGGGTAGCACACACGGCATTCTACCACCTTTGCCAAGCTCCCTACCTTCCCCCAGACTGCCTGGCCAAAGTGATCCATGCAACTGTCATCTCTAGGCTGGACTTCTGTAACTCGCTCTATGCTGGCCTACCCTTGTGCTTGACCCAGAAACTCCAGCTGGTGCAGAATGCAGCTGTTAGGATCCTCACTGGTTCATCTTGGAGGACCCATATCCAGCCAGTACCGAGTCAGCTGCACTGATTACCAGTTCTGGTCCAGATCAAGTTCAAGGTCTTGGTTTTGACTTTTAAGGCCATTCGCAGCTTGGGCCCAGCCTACCTGAGAGACTGCTTGTCTGCTTATGCCCCCGCTTTACTCTGCAGGTACTAATCAGTTGGTGATCCCTAGCCCCAGAGAGACTAGGGCCAAGGCCTTTTTGGTCCTGTCCCCAACCTGGTGGAATGAGTTCCTGGGACAGCTACAGGCCCTGTGAGAGCTGGCAAAGTTCCACAGGGCCTGCAAAACGGAGCTCTTCCGCCAGGTCTTTGATTGAGGCCGGGTTCATAAGATCAATGGGCCACCCTCAGGCTTTGCTATTACATCTAGTGCACCCCTTGTTAGAGGACTGTAGCCTTCTCTTGGCCCCGGGAGTTGCCTCGTTCTGCCATGCCATACCACTCCCCCCCCCCAGGAAGCCTTCATCATGCGAAGGCTTCCCTGGGGACGGGGGCCTAGCGCCCATTTTATTTAGACATAAAATGGGCTTTATTTCTAGTATGGTCATATCACGCAATAAATGCTTAATTTAAAAAAATGTAAAAAATTAATGAACTCCTATTCATTTCGGAAACCCTTCCAGAGCCTTCAAAAAAATCCCCAGTGTTTCATGAAACCCTGCTCCATGGTCTCAAGCCATGGGCTTTCATGTCAACTACTACCTGATCCTTGATGGACTGAAAGTCTGGTTCAGTATAAGGAAGCTTTGTGTGTGTGGAGCAATATGGAGCAAGCAAATATGGAGCAAGCAAATCAGCCACCCCTCCCCTCAGCCTACAATGACTGTCCCCTCTCTCTTCATGCTCATTAATTTAAAAAAAAATCTCTATCTGGATAATTGTTCCTTTCTTAATAAAAAAAGATCACGAGACTCCCAAACCAAAGTGTATTTAAACACACACACACAAGAGCGAGAGAGCAAAAGAAAAGTCAAGGCTGCATTCTCAACACAAAAGAAACCTCACTGAGCTTAAATCTCTACCAGGTTTTTGCCAAAATGCACAAGTAGAAAATGTTCAGGGTGCCTGGGTGGTACATTTCCCCACTAGAGGGCGCAAATGTTAGGCATCTTACACATATCAAGATGCTAGATCAACTACGGATTTGTGGGGCAACTTTGCTGGCTTTTGGCCCTTAGTTTTCTCCGTGTAAAATGTAACCACAGCACGGTTGTGAGGACAAAGACGGTAGAACGCTAACCTTATTACTGTTTTTGTATAAAAGTGCTTACGGCAACACTACAGCAAACTGGGTCAACTCTTTCTTTCCCAAGACAAAAACTGTCTAGCTAAATTTGTCTGAGGGGGGAATGAAAAATACACATTTGGCAAATTCTTTTACTGAAATAAAATGCCTGAAGAAGACGAGTTTGTTTTTATACCCCGCTTTTCACTCCCCAAAGCGGTTTATAATTGCTTTCCCTTCCTCTCCCTACAATAGATGCCCTGTGAGGGAGGTGGGGCTGAGAGCTCTGACATAAATGCCCTGTGACTAGCTCAAGGTCACCCAGCTGGCTGCATGTGGAAGAGCGGGGAATCAAACCCACCTCTCCAGATTAGAGGCCACTGCTCTTAACCACACTACACCAAACTGGCTTTCCTGAATTGAGCACGTTCTGTTCAAAATGAACCGTCAGGCAACAAAATAATTGAAACTGTGAACAAGGCAAAGAGGCAAAAAGGCCAGGGTGAAAGCAGAGTTCAAAATTACTGGCATTGTTACCTGTCTAGGTATGAGAGTTATCACCAGATATACTTTCAGGATCATACTCTACTTTGATTTCAGGCACTGTTCGAGTCGAGCTGTCCATACCGTCTGAAGTGGCATAGTCATCTCCTATGGTCACCTCCACCCAACTCACGTCCTCACTCTCCTCGGTATCCTCATTGCCCTGGCTGTCTTGGCTACTGCATTCTGATCTGTCCGTTCCTTCCCTCTTTAGCTTCCCCAGCTTCGGAAATTCCTTGTGCGGCTGTTGAACCGCATCGCTACCCATCTTTGTAACAGGAATTGGCCCCTTTGGGTCTTTATATCCATCAATGCCAAACTGTTGTTGGTACTGGTCCAACCATTTCAACGTCCCGGATCTTAACGAGCTCCTGTTCTCTTTGAACCAACGCACTATTTCAGTCCTAGTGAGACCCGTCTGAGCCGCCAACTCGTCGTACTCTTGTGGCGACGGCCACTGAGTTCTTGCAAATGTGCTTTTTAGTAAGTGGACCTGCTCTTGGCTATTTGAGGCAAATACTGGGGGACACCTAGACAAAGACGGTGGTGCTTGGGTGACGTTCAGCTGCTCTGTTTGACTCATGGCACCATTGGAAGTCCCCTCTTCTTGAGTCTTTGTGCTTGATCCCATTGAGTCCAAGACCGCTTGTTCCATGTTATCCCTGAGCTTCCTCCGCTCAGTGAACCAGTAATCCACCTCTTTTCGATTCATCTTGGCTTCAGTCCTCAGCCTTTCCAGCTCGCTTTGGGTCGGGAAGGAGCTCTTCAGGAAGCTTTCCTCCAGGATTCCCATCTGCTCTTGGCTTCTGTCTTTGAACGCCTGGGTCATTAAGTCTAAGGGGAGGTCATAAGGATGCCCTTGCCGTACAGTGGCCAGAGCGATCTGGTCTTTGGCTATGGATTCGTTCGTGATGTTAATGATGCCCCTTTGACTGCGGTATCGGTGGTCACTGAACCACTTCTTGATCTCACTCCTGGAGAGGCCCGTGAGGTCAATAAGCCTGTATATTTCTGCACTGTCAGGAAACTGGCTGGCGACAAAGCTCGCTTTCAGAGCTGCTATCTGTTCCTTGGTCTTCTTGCGGTCGTTGGGTGAGATCAGCGGCAGTGATGGAAGTATAGGCGTCAGCGCAGGGGGAGCAGGAGGATTTTGTTTTGGTGGGGCTTCTGTGGGGACGACATGGGGACGTTTCACTTCCGGGGCAGCCGGCTGGTTCTGAGTGCAGCGTTTCTGACCTTGGTTGGCGGCGACAGTAAGTGTGATGGGTGTCACGCTCGATCCATTTGACACTTGGGTCAAAACCAAGCCGGTCTGACCGAGTATCTGGCAAGGCACAGCAGTTTGGATCAGCGGCTGTGGCATTTTTGCAGGGGCGACATGAGCTGGCAGAACAGCAATGGTCTGGGGCGCAGGCGGTTGGATGGTGCCATTGAACATCTTCTTCCTTGCCTCCTCCACCTCTTCTGGAGACCAGCTGATCCCATGCTTCAAGCGCTGAGTCGCGAACCAAATTCGGATCTGCTCCTCTGGGTGTTTGGAAGCTGCCGTCAGCCACGACAGCTCCGCCTGCGTAGGGTACGGGAATTTGTTGAAGGAACTGATCATGGTGGCGTTAGTGTCCAGTGCAGAATTGTATTTGGTAGTATTCAGTGGCACGGGGACTTTGGGAACCAGGTTGATATTTGGCGGGAGCTGTACAGAGGGCATCACGTGAGCGAGCACATCCTGAAGGAGCTCTGCGGTATTAATACATGCGATAGGCTCACTGGTTTCCGTAACAAGATGGCGGAACCCGTCCAGGTGGTTGTCTAGAGAAGCTTTCTTAGCCTCCCCTTTGGACTTTCCAGTGTTCACATTTGGAGTCACTTTATGTGTAACGCTTCCTGCAAAGGGATCTACCTCGATCTCGGGGATTTCAGCAGCAACTGGGTTGTTCGAGACCTCAATGGACTGTGCTAGAATAGTCTGATTATTGAGTTTCATTAGCTTAAGCTTAAAGTTGTTCTCTCCCGGGTGGAGTTTTGCGTTGTGTTCGGATAAGGAATCATACTTTTTGGTTTTATAGTTACATTCCGCACAGACGTAGAGAGGGTTGAGGATCACATTGGGGTGCTGGGTGTCTATGTGCTCTGTGAACTCATTCAAGTTCTGCGAGGAGTAGGGGCAGTACTTACATTCGTAACCGCCTAAGAGTTTCTTTACGGGATTGGCCGGGGAAGATTTCCCCTCGATCACTTCACAGTCGTTCTCGCAGTTCTCCTTACCACCGGACCAACTGTCTCCCAAATCCTGCTCTGGCAGGCCAGCTGCTTTTCCCGTTCTGGAGTCCTTGGAACCTTCTTGCATTCCAGCTTCATTTGATCGCACCATACATGGAACTGTCGATTTCCTTTTGCTGGCCATGCTAGCCCTAAGATTGGAAGCAGCAATTTGCTTCCCTTAACCAGCTCCAAAGGTGCTCTTGGATGGGTTTTTTTTTTTTTTTTTTTGCTTTCTCAATGCTGCCCTGGATATCTTATAGAGTTCTAGCACCAATCATGGCCATCAGGCTGTGGCCTAACAAACTGGGCTGCGTCATGCCTGCAACACAAAACAAACATCATTAAAATACATTCACGGTATTCTCTCTCATCAGCAGCACTCTACCACCATGTTATCTTCAGCTGTAACATACTTCTGTACTTCTTCCACACTACTGCGAATTTCCTGCATTCTGCATGGGGTTGGACTGGCAGTCTTCAAGCAAAGGTTGGATACACACTTTTCTTGGGATGCTTTAGGATGCTTTGGGCTGATCCTGCATTGAGCAGGGGGTTGGACTAGATGGCCTGTATGGCCCCTTCCAACTCTACGATTCTATGATTAGATGACCCTGGAGGTTCCTTCTATAATTCTATTCCATGAAAGCATGGAAGGTGGGTGGGGAATAGGACATTCAATAACAAATGCATTAGGATTTTAGAAGTCTGGAACCACCAGAAAGAACATGGCATGTTAAGCAGGAGGCCTCCCACTATAGCAGGAGACATGGCCTCCCCATCCTGGGGATCTCCTGGAATTACAGCTCATCTCCAGACAATAATAATAATATTAATGATAATAAATTTTTATTTGTATCCCACCCTTCCAAATGCTCAGGAGATAAGTTCCCCTGGAGAAAATGGATGCTTTGAAGGCTGGACTCTATGGCATGAGCCAAGTGAATGTTTTAGGGACTTGCAAGGAACTCACAGATTGAATGCAGGTTAAGCGGAAAAGGCCCTTAAGAAAAACTTCCAGCCTCCTGAGAAAAACTGTATCGCGCAATGCCTGTTTCTTATCTGCAGAAAGCGGCCTTGGAAAGTTAATTGCTGAAATATTTGCACCAAAGCAGTTCTGGATTCATTAACTGTGCATATTAAAATAGCAACATATTAGTAGTCCCCCTGGAGAGGCCCAAACAACTTGAAATAATTGTGCTAGCTACAGCAACCTATTCTGCTAAAGGCACTGCTCACACACTGCTGAAAGTTCATCCACCCTCCTCCAAGTTCTTGGCCAATTCTTACGAGATTCTTGGTGTTCTCAAACCTAACCTGCTGTTAGAAAGAACAAAACTATGTGTGCAGTGCATGCCTCAGAATCTGTGTACACAGCCAGTAGCATATAGTGACAGGGCCTCATGGGAATTGTAGTCCATGGACATCTGAAGGCCACAGTCTGGCCACTCCTGTCCTATGGCATCAGTGGGGATTTGAACCTGTGTTTTGCAGATCTGACACTTTTAACCACGATACCACATTGGTTCTTTCTTTCTACCTTGTTCATTTCCTTCCTGCGTCATTCCTTTCTTACCCCAAGAAAGGAATCCAAGAATCAATAGATACCCCACTAGCAAGGTGGACTAATACTGTTGGGGGCCTGCTGTATATAAGAGGGTAAAACTGCCCTTCCTGCCTCTTCCCCCAGGCCAGCCATTTTTATCTGGTGTACCATAATGTTACTTAGTTATTTATTTCACTTATAGTCCACCTGCCTGAGACTCAAGGATCTGAAAACACGTCAATAAAGGACCATTATAATATCTACAACAAACAGCACAATAAAACTGGATCTCAACCAATGAAATACAGGCTCCCCAAAATTTGTGGCCTGTGTGCACCTTCAGAGTTCTGACAAAGGGTGTATGTGTTAGAGGCTACTACAAAATGGCCGCCACAGCAGTTGATGTCAATGACAAAATGGCCGCCACAGCAGTTGATGTCAATTACAAAATGGCTGCCACAGCAGTTGGCGTCAGTGACAAAATGGCTGCCACAGGGAGGCAGTCCAAGTGTGGGCGAGCTGAGAGGTAATTTTTTTTAAGTACACTGGAAAGAGGAGGGAGAGAAAATAAAACCAATACTGTGAGGGCAGCTGCGACTAAAACAATGCTATCCTGTTCTGACCAGAGAATCAGAAGCCTTGCTGGGCAAAAACACAACATGGCTCTGCTTTCAAAATACATTTAGTGGGCAATAGGAAAGGTGTTGGCAGGAGCCACGGCACCCACCTGAAACACATTGATGAAACAGGAGCAGTGTAATGCATCCAGTTAAAAATACAAAACAGGAACAACAAAAAAAAAACTGTCTAAATGCTGCAGCAGACTTTAACAACAAACTGAGGCAAAATTACACCCTTCTAAATCACTGATTTCAAGGGTGTTAGGATTGTTGCTTTATAGTGCAGTCCTATGTCAGATCGCTTTGTACTGTAATTTCCTTTTTGAAATAAAAATCTTCTTTTAAAAATCCTATCCTTTATTTAAAAAGCCCCCCTCCAGCAATTCCATTATGCCTCCTTATTTTAACCAGGCCCAGGGTCAATTGCCAGTTAAAATGAGCTTATGGTGCAGGTCAACACCAATCTTATGGCAGAAGGTCACAGAAACAAACTTTGGTGACCTGAACTCAGGATAGCTACCACCTGTTGGTGTAGGCGAGGCACAGCTAGGTGGATTGATGGTCTGCAGGAGCAGATCGGCCATTAAGGCCATCTGGAAAAGCTGTATCATGAGCCACATATTTCCGAGTGAGAGATGAACATGACCCACCACCTCCATAAACTGTCAACCCTTGCGTTGCATGAGGTGGGGAAGGAGCCACTAGGCTCCACCTTGCATGGGGAAAGAAGGAAGTCACTGCTTGGTACATGTAGTAAAGATGCCATGCAATGCCTCACAGAGAACAGGACACTCCCAGCCTGGCCTCATTTCATGTGGCAAATGACATACTGGGCCTTGCCCCACACAGCAAAGGATGCATCTAGCCAAGAACAGTGCAGTGCAGTGTGAGTTAAAGGGAACCACAGCAATAAATCATACATCAGAATAGCTGTAAAGCTATTGCTATAAAGCTAATATCATGGAATGGGGGGGGGGGGAAACAAGCATTAAACATGGAATTGACAGAAGTGAAAAGAAAATATAAAGACCTAAGTATTACAAAAAACATGCACCACAATATCCAAGCAAACGGCTCTGCTAAAAAACCTGAGCGGCATACATGGCAAGTCCTTGAAGAAACTCACATTTCTGGATCTTGCCATCCTGTAAACTAAAAGGCAGAAATGTAGAGATATAACAATCCTGGATTTACAGGATGCCGAAGATGAGACGGAAGACCTCCCAGTCTTAATTTGTCTGTTTCAAACTTCCTTAATCTTAAAATTTTCAGGAAGTCACAGTCTTCATAAACAGACTCAGCCTTGCATGAGGTGTTTCTAAGCGTGCGAATGGAGTTAATATTTATTTTTTTCTATTCACTTTTCTCAATAGATCAGGGGTAGTCAAACTGCGGCCCTCCAGATGTCCATGGACTACAATTCCCAGAAGCCCCTGCCAGCATGTGCTGGCAGGGGCTTCTGGGAATTGTAGTCCATGGACATCTGGAGGGCCGCAGTTTGACTACCCCTGCAATAGATTGTTTTGGACACTGGATTGATAAGCGTTGTTTAATGGCTGTTCCCCCCACCCATTCCAAGATATAGCTTTGCAGCAATTTACTATTGCTGTTCCAAGAACAGTGCAAGGCTGGCTTGAAAGGCTTATTCTTACTCCCTCCCTCCTGTGGAGAAGCCATTTTCTGCTCCAGTCTGCCCCTTGGGCCAAGGAAACGTCTACACCATTCTGCAAAAAGTTCCTCTAGTCTAGGTGTCCCCAACCTTTTGCAACCTGCAGGCACCGTTTAGATTCTGACACAGAGTGGCAGTTGCAGCCACAAAATGGTTGCCAAAAATGGCCACCTCAGTAGACAGAGCTGGCCACAAAATGGCTGCCGCAGCTTACTTTCATTCACACTGTGAAGATTTTTGTGCGGTGGTGGCAGCCACTGCCAAACCAATGTTAAAAAAATTAAATCTGAACAGCCAATCAGTACTCCGGTGGCCAATCAGAAGCCTTATTGGGTGCAAGTTCCACCCACTTTCTAAAAACACCTGGGAGACACAAGGAAAGGTGTTGGCGGGTGTCATGGCGCCTACAGTAGCCATTAAGATGACGTTTGTTCCTCACATATCATGGGAATTAAGTCTTGTCCTATTGCCGTTTCAAATGGGCCTTGCTAAAAACACGTCTCTCATCCTTACATTTTGATCTGAGTTGCTTTTGTGCTAGCAAGAATTAGAGGTAAAGAGGTCACAAATCCTTGGCTGCCGCTAGAAATGCAGTTCAAAGCTGCTGAAGCACGGGTCGCCTGCTCCTCTCAAAGGAAATAAAACCAGCATTCTTTACATCCTCCTGCCAACCTCTCTCCTAGTGGCACAGACATCCTTGATGCTCAAAATGTCAAGTTTTCCAGTTCTGAGAGACGACCACTGACATCTTCTCTGGGGCACATGTGTATCAAGAACTCCACACCGCTTGCCCTGAAGGCAAGGGTCAGTCCTCATATCTCATGCCCAATGACGGCCGCATATGCCATAGTCCAGAAGAATTACATCTTATGGCTGAGGAGCAGCTGCCACACCTAATCAGAGCGCTCTTCTTTGGCAGGATGCTCAGCCAAGGTCAGAGCGGCGTCCCCTGCAGCGTTCGACAACAAGCTTCTTGTCGAGGCATCCGAGGACGGCCGAAGGAAGCTTCACTACGTCTACCGAGGAATCCGCTAAGCGATTGTGCCGTGGGGGAGCATCCCCTCCTCCCCCCGGCCTGTTTTCCCAGAACAACAGGTTTGGAAACAAGCCATGCCATTAGAAACAGCCACCCATGCATTGCCTTCTTTTAATCAGCGCCAAAAGAGAAGGAACAAATGAACTCTCTATGACCTGAGGAAATGGGATTTTACTCCAAAGGGCATTAGCACCAAGAGGCTCCTGGCTTTTGGACCATCACCATTTCAAGTAAACCGAGAGCCAGTTAGCATGCTACCGTGACTTCTTAGTGTGCAGTGGTAATCTGTTTTGCAGGAACCCTATGGATGGGGCTGATAGGGTGTTTCTTTATCACTTGCATGAAACTGCTTTATACCCGTACATGGGGGAGGAGCTGTGTCTCACAGGTAAAGCATACGGAGGAGCCCAGGTTCAATTCCCAGTTATCTCCAGTTCAAACAACGAGGTGGCAGGTGTTGTGACCCTGGAGAGCTGTTGCCCATCTGAGTGGGAAATGCTGATCCTGAGGGACCCCATGGGATGATTCAAAATAAGGCAGCTTTCTAGGAGCAGTGAGTGGCTTTCCAGGGCCTCAGGGAGAGGTCTTTCACATCACCTATTGCCTGGTTCTTTTAACTGGGGATGTCTGGGATTGGACCTGGGACCTTCTGCATACAAAGCAGAGGTTATTCTGCTCAACCACAGCTCCCCACTGGCTCATCAAGGTTGATGTTGTCTCCTCCAACTGGCAGCAGCTCTCCAGAGTCTCAGGCTATGGCAGAGGAAGCCAAACTGTGGCTCTCGAGATATCCATATACAATTACCATGAGCCCTTGCCAGCATTTTCAATTGGCAGGGGCTCATGATAATTGTAGTCCATGGACATCTCGAGAGCTAGTTTGGTTAACCCTAGGTTACAATCTTTCCAATCACCTACTACCTGATCTTTTTAGCTGGAGAAGCTGGGGATTGACCCTGGGACCCTCTGCATGTAAAGCAGAGGCTTTTCTACAAAGCCACAGCCCCTTCCCAATGATTGGTCTATCAAGGTCAATGTCACCTACAACAAGTAGCAGCAGCTCTGCCACAAACCGAGATTCAGGTCTTGTACCTAGGATCTTCTGCTTGCCAAGTACATACTCTGCCACTGATCCGTGGTCCTACTCAAATGTCACCTTCCCCTTTACAGCTGAGATATACGTAGGTATTGATCCCCAGGATTTATTCTAAGCTCTCCCCCCCTTTGCACAAGCAGCCAGTACACAGCCCACTCTCGACCCAAACAAGCACACCGCCAAACTTTAAAAAACTGAGTGGGAACGACAGAGGGAGCGAATACAGGAAGTTGCCTTGTACTGAATCAGAACATCAGTCCATGGATGTCAGTATTGTGTACTCAGACTGGCAGCAGCTCTCCAGGGTCTTAAGCAGAGGTCTTTCGTATAATCTACCAGGTTCTTTCAACTGGAGATGCCAGGGATTGACCTTGGAAGCGTATGCTTTACCACTGAGTCATAGCGGTTTTACTAACAGCAAAACAAAATACAGGATGACCCATGAGGTCCCTTCCAACTCTATTATTCTATGATTCTAGGGAAGAATGAAGGTAAGAAGAATATTCATCTTCATATTCTTTTTTTATCTACTTTGTTGTTGTTGATGCACTTATCTATGTACTTTTAAGAAACAGCCTCTATTAAACTCCTATTAGATCATTTGAATTCGTCCCACTAACAGTGGTGCCTTCCTCCAGTGTAAAGGAAGGCTGTTAGTGGAGCAGATCTGTGGAATCCAGACCCATATAACCAACAGCTTGGTTTCTTCTGTAGAAAATACGTCCTTTTGCACATGCCAGATGGCTTCTGTGTTGTGGTGGATGCATCTGGTGGTATCAGATCAACGTGGGAAAAATCTTCAGGATAGATTTTTTTTAAAAGAAAGAACTTATGTGCTCAAGGAGGTAAAGTCTGCATCCCTGGTTATCACGCATTAAAACGAAATGGTACTTCCTTATCCAGAGACTATATCAATAAGACCAACCACTGGGGACAAAGGAAAGGCTATTGCTAGAGAAAAGTCTATACTCAAAGTACAAAGGCTTCCAGCTAGCTAGTGATGGATACAGAATGCTGGGCAAGATTTCAACATTCTGTATCTGTCACTGATTCTTCAGGAGACAAAACACTACCAACCTAGAGAAGCCATGGGAAAACAGCTCTTAGAAAGAGAGCTAGTGTGGTGTGTTGCTTAAGAGTGGTGGACTCTAATTTGGAGAACTGAGTTTGATTCCCCACTCCTCTACATGTAGCCAGTTGGGTGGCCTTGGGCCTGTCCCTGTTCTCTCAAGAGCTTTCTCAGTCCCACCTACCTCACCAGGGTGCCTGTTGTAGGCAAAGGAGGGGAAGGTGATTATAAGCTTCTTTGAGACTCCTTCAGGTTGTGAAAAGTGGGGCATAAAAACTAACTCTTCTTCTTCCCTATTATTTTAAATTTATTTTTGCATTTATACACTGCCCTCCCTTGCAGCTCAGGGTGGTTTACAGAGATCAGCGGTTTACAGAACACATTACAAGAGTGATAGTACAAAGATGTTTGATAACTGAATCAACAATCATAATGTCATCAATCATAACATAACATGTTCAGTGGCAATTTTAAATACAATCCCATAGAGTGGGTTTATTTGGATAAGAACAGGTTCTGTGGGCCCAGTAGGTGTTATCACTGGCCTCAACCATTCTGGCGGAAGAGCTCCATTTTGCAGGCCCTGTGGAACTGTGCTAGGTCCAGCAAGGCCTGGAACTCCTCTGGGAACTTGTCCCACCAGGTTGGGCCAGGACAGAGAATGATCTGGCCCTGGAAAAGGCCAAACAAGCTTCCTTGGGGCCAGGGATCACTAGCCGGTTGGCATTGGCTGAGTGTGGCATTCTTTTGGGGGCACAGGCAGAGAGACGGTCTCTCAGGTACGCTGCTTACAATTCAAACCGGCTTTTCAAACAGAATGCCTGCTTGTGTTTGGTCTTGTTCTCTGCAATTTACAGGGGAACTGTGTGCTCTGAGCAGAATGAGAAGCGGATAAATGCTTTGCTCCTTCCCCGGCTGTTAGCTTTCCTGTGCATGCCATCAGCTGCTCTGACACCAGATCAGAGAACTCTGTGGAACTGCCAACGGTTTCTTTCTGCAAGGCCGAGCTGCCTGTAATCTCAGGCCTGCTTGTTTGTTTGTCCCTGTGGTCATACGTGCAACCTGCTTCCATCTAAGAAATATATGACGTGTGAAGTGCAGACCGTAGAGTTTGGGGAAGTTCTGAAAGCCGTGTGATAAACAGAAGCCAGGGCAGAGATGACAGGCAACCTCACACACCTGCATACCAGATTGGTTCTCTGCATAAGCATCCAAGGCAGGGGTAGTCAACCTGTGGTCCTCCAGATGTTCATGGACTACAATTCCCATGGGCCCCTGCCAGCATTTGCTGGCAGGGGCTCATGGGAATTGTAGTCCATGAACATCTGGAGGATCACAGGTTGACTACCCCTGATCCAAGGCAAGTCCTTGAGGCACTGGCAGTGTTGCTAGGAATGGTGGCTTGGGAGAAGACCGTGGGCACCACTTACACCTGGATTTCGGGCCCAAGCCATGGTCACTCTGGGACACAACTTGTTTGCATTCATTTGGCCAAGTGCAACCATTGGCTCTCCCACTAATGTTTGGGTTGCAGGGAAGGCACCCCTGCAGCACTAACTTTCAGGCCAAAAGGTCAATATTAGGCAGCTTCCTGTGTGCGCTTTCCACCCCAAACCAGCAATTACCTTTGTGTAGAAGAAGAAGAGTTGGTTTATATACCCCACTTTTCGCTGCCCGAAGGAGTCTCAAAGCAGCTTACAATCACCTTCCCTTTTCTCTCCCCACAACAGACATCCTGTGAGGGAGGTGAGGCTGAGAGAGCTCTGACAGAACTGCTCTGAGAACAGCTCTAAAAGGACTGCGACTAGCCCAAGAATCCTCTGCATCATTTTGCTCATTTTGATGTCTAGAGTGCTTTTTGGCTCAAAAAAAAAAAGAAAAGAAAAAAGACAGGCACATGTAGCTGAATGTGAACATTGAAAGTGACATTTATCCAGGCACTGGTCCCTAGCTTCACTAAGAAAAGTGAACATGCGTTGGCTTTTTTCCACCAACAAGATGTATGCACATATATGTGGGATATATGTACACACACCATAACACCCAAGCAGGGCTTACATCTGCTCACACCATAACACCCAAGCAGGGCTTACATCTGCTCACACCATAACACCCAAGCAGGGCTTACATCTGCTCACGCAGCTGGGAAAGGCACAACAATCCTTCCAGGAAAACAGATTACCATTGGCAAGACAAGCGTGCAACTTGCCTGTTCTGCCCCTCCCTGGGCCTGATGCTGGTACCACTGTTGCTCCTCCAGCAACAGGGAACCAAGGCAATTGGCCAGCTGTTTCCCAGTCTATGTAGGAGGATGGATACTAGCTATTGTTATTGGCGGTTCTGCAACAAGAGCAAAGGAATTAAAAAAGGCATAGACCTGCCAGTCATTTGGACTTGGTACACATGATTCACTGGGACTGGGAGCCCAGAGTGTAAAGCATTTATTCCCCTCCTCTTGACAGCCCTGGTCCTCCCCCCCTCCCCAGTTTTCTTGTTAACGTAATAAGGCAGAGATTAGAGCATTTAAGGGTGTGTGTGTGGGAAGAACAGCATTATTATTTGGCCTTGAAGAGACATGTGTCTAGTGGAAACAGAGGGATTATCATAGCTAACTTTGTAAATTGTCTTACATGCTATGCATGAGAGAAAGCAAAACCTTGCCTTTAAAAGTATTGGACTCATTCCAACAGAGAAAATATTTCACAGGATTTGTCTTTTTTAATGTACCCTGCAATTGTCCAGTTTGTCCATTACAAAGATATTTTTTAACTCTTTGAAAAACAATACGAAACAAATGTGCTTCCTATTTTTTTATTTATATTTCCCCTGAGGCTTCTTTAGCTCTACACAAAACTGGGCCATCCAAACCACAACCCTCTGTTTGCTAAGGAGACGTTTTGGAGGCTATAAATTCATCGGGTCACCATAAGTCGGAAGTGATTTGAGAGCGCTTCACGCATGCACAAATATGAAATAGTGATGACGATGTGTTGTTTTGACTGGGGGAGTTATTCCTTTTTGGTCCCCTGTAACCCTACAAAATAATAAAAGCTCTGAGCATGCAAAAAGAAAGATACAGCCCCCTCCAAAAAAAGACCACCTTTTCCTATAGCAGCAGCCTTCTGCAACAACCATCAACAAAGCAGTAGGAAATATCCAAACCAGGCCACCGTCTGAAGGGCTGACGTGAAAAGTAGCTGATAAATACTGACAGGGATGAATCTCTGCTTCTGGCAGAGACGCCACAAAAAGTTACTCCCCCTCCAGCCATCCCGGCAGGTCAGCTGAGTGCTGAACCTTGCTTGTGAAATGCAGTCATTCCTTACAAAAGAACCCCTGCCAAGATAATCCAAGTGAAAAAGGAGGGGAGTCTGCTTGGATAAGCACAGCAGCAGAATACCTTTCTCTCTCCTCCCCTTCCCCCTTTTACCAACCCAGTTTTGCTCCATCAAGGCAACTGGGTGCAGTCATAGAAGGCAGGAATTTCAAGAAATGATTAAGGTAGGGTGCACAGAGTATCCCAATATTGGCAGCTGGGGGTGGAGGGGGAGGGAAATCAATGAAAACAATTCTGTGTGTTTCTGTTCATCTATCACATTTGTCTCCTGCCATTGTCGGAAGGAACAGAACACACAATTCGTTTGATTCTCAAAACAACCTTGTCTGTTTACCTCCTCAAAGAACTCTAAAAGGTTAGTGAGGGAAGATCTTCCCTTGGAGAATCCATGCTGGTTCTTTCTCAATAGCTTTTGTTCATCAGCGTGCCTTCTAATTCTATCTTTAATAACGGATTCTACCAACTCACTGGTGGTCTTTAAGCAGTGGCTGGACAGATACTTCTGGATGCTTTAGGCTGATCTGTATGGAGCAGGGGGTTGGACTAGATGGCCTGGATGGCCCCTTCCAACTCTATGATTCTATGATTCTAACTTGCCTGGTATCGAGATTAGACTGACCCCCTGTAATTCCCCAGATTGCCTTATATTAGTTACCTTCCAGTCCCTGGAAATTAAGGCAGATTTTACTGAAAGAGTGCATATTTATTCTTAGGAGATCCTCAAGTTCACATTGGGGTTCTTTAATGTATGCCATTGGGGCATGGTGATTTGTCATCAGTTTTTATATTGTCCATCACTTGTAGGGTCTCCTTTCTCATCACTTCGATTCGAGTTAGGACTTTCAACATTCCCTCCTGAAATCGGCAGCTCTGGAGTAGGCAAGGACCTCCCATCTTTCACGGTGAAGACATTCAGCTTCTCTGCTGTTTCCCTATAATATTTTAGAGATCCTTTTACCCCTTCAAAATTTGAGTCCAATGGCACCTTTAAGACCAACAAAGATTTATTCAAGGTGTGAGCTTTCAAGTGCACGCGCTCGAGAACTCACACCTTGAATAAATGTGATAGTCAAAGGTGAAATTGGACTCAAATTTTGTTGTGATACTTCAAATCAACACTTGGGGCCATTTCGCACAGAGCTCAAAGTTGCTATTTGGTTGCCGTTTGTGAAAGCGCTACTTCAAGTAGCGAAATGTAACTAGCCGTGCCCGTAACGCACAGCTGCGGTTTTTGCGGAATTTGGCACTTTCACTTCTCGCCACTTTCGTAACCCACAGGCTTCCGGTTCTCCGTCTTATCGCTACAAAGGAGGTCCCTTTTTAGCGCTTCTGGCCTCCCGTGCCCGTCAATCAAACTGCAGGCACACCTTTGACCTCGACCCTGAAGCCGAACTTGTCGGGGTTCCCTTTTTTTTTAAAAAACCCAGGAAACCCCGTAGCAACGCGTTATCGTCCGATCATTGGCGCCCTTGGAACGTGTTTTCTATTGTTTTCTAGGAACCAGATGCATTGACATGTTTGATTGGTTAATCCCCGCCCACAGTACACGCCCACAGGTTACCTGCTTATATGCACCTGGGCAGACACGCGGTCGGCCTCACTCTTTTGTTTGCGTAGCCTACTGCCCGCAGCACAGGTCAACGTTGCAATGGAGAGGCTTATTTTTCAATTGCTGGCTTACATGCTCGCGGTGGTCCAGCGCATGAATACCGCCTTGTCGCGTCGGACGTATGCTATCGCGGAGTACCGAGAACGGGTGGCCGGAACGCTGACCAGCAGCAGAAGACGTTCTGTAAGGGTAACCATGGCGGCCAAGAAACGCTGGCAAGCTCTGGCAGAGGTCCGGTTCCCCCCCCGGTTCTGGGTGGACGAACGATCCTCTGACTGGTGGGAGAATTTTGTGTGGACTCGCTGGGATGATGACCACTGGATTGCCAACTTCAGGATGTCGAGGGGGACATTTTTTGAACTCGTGGAGGCTCTACGTGGACGCATGGAGAGGCAAGTCACTGGCATGCGGCGCCCCGTTCCAGTTGAAAAAAGGGTGGCTGCCGCATTGTGGTACTTGGCCACCCCTCAGTACTTCCGGACAGTAGCCCAGCAATTCGGACTCGGAGTCACTACGGTTGGCGATATCCTTAAGGAGTTCTGCCTCGCCATGGAGGCGGAATTGTTCAGCAAAGTCGTGTGCCTCGGAGACCGGCTTGGAGCGGTGAGTGTCATTCCATCCCCTTTGCCCTTTAAATTTTTTTTCTTGTTTGACAGGTCAGCAACGAAGACGCGATACACCCCACGCTGACATGCCATGGCTTATATTCTTTTCTTTCCCTTATTCCAGAGTATGGACGGGTTTGCCAGGCTTGGATTCCCGCATTGTTTTGCGGCCGTCGATGGAAGCCACATCCCTATCCGTGCCCCCGGGGGAAGCATAAAAGAGTACGGGAACAGGAAGGACTTTTGCTCTGTTCTCCTGCAAGGAACAGTGGACTTCTCCGGCCGGTTTATCGATGCCGAGGTGGGGTGGAGTGGCAGGAGGCATGATGCCCTTGTTTTCAGGGAATCCAACCTCAGGAAAGCCATGGACGAAGGGGTCTTTGTTCCAGGAAACCCCACCGCCACCATTGAGGGCGTGCGTGTGCCGGCGTTGGTCCTCGGGGACGGAGCCTACCCATTACGACGCTGGCTCATGACTCCCTACAAGCGGCCAAGGACGGACGTGCAGAGCCACTACAACCTCAGTCACTCCCGGGCAAGGAATGTAGTGGAGCGTGCCTTTGGACGTTTGAAGTCACGGTTCCGTTGTTTAATGTCACGACTCCATGTACATATTGACAATGTGACTCCGCTGATAATCGCATGTGTGATTTTGCACAACATATGCGAGGACAAGGGACATAACATCCCCTTCCCTGAGGACGAACCTGAACCTGTAGTCCTTCAGGATACACAGGACATCCCTGAAGCAAGGAGAAAAAGGATATATGCTGAGGGGTGCAAGGTTCGGGACGCCATAGCCACCCACATCTACAGAAACAGGAGGCGTGTTTAATTGTTTTTCCTACTCTGTTGTTGAATAAAGTTTTGTGTTCTTTGTTTAACCTTGTCTTGTGCGGTTTGTGTACTTTGCCAGCAAAAAAACGGGGATTCTCTGGTCCAAAAGCACTTTGACAGCCCTAAATGCTAACTCCCCACTGAAATTGACAAACACAATACGGAAGCGCTGAATGGGGAAAGTTCGGGGAGGCGGGTAGCCAGGAAGTATTGGCGACCCCTGTCAAACCGGAGGATCAATCCACTCATGTTCCAAGGAATAATTTTATTGGTGGGCAGCTTTGATACATTTAAAAAACGGGGTGGTCGATCGGAGCAACGCACGTTCGTTCCCTAACCGTCATTCCGAAGATGCCGAAGCCACGGAAGGGCTCCTTCTGGCAGCGCGCCGAGGCTGAGGCACTTCTGGAGCTGGTGCTACAATCAAAAAGTGTTGGCCGCCTAATGGCCAGCACCCATTGCCACACCAAGGGTGCCTACCTGGTGTTGGCTTCAAAGCTGAGGGAGAGGGGCTATGTCCGGACCTGGGAGCAGGTCCGGACAAAATTCAAGCGCCTTAAGCTGGACTTCCTAAACAGTCTGGAACAGTGGGGGGGGATCCCGCAGCCAAGTGGGAGGACGGTCTTCCACGACCAGATGGTGAAAATATGGGAGAAGGCTGGGAAGCCCCCCCTGGACATGAGGAGGCATATGGGTGAGTGCTGCCCTCGTTGTGTTTTGCCCTTAAACATGCATGGAATGACTAGCTGCCTCTTTCCCCTACTGTCCCCAATGAAATTCGAGAAAGTATTTAGATGCTGTCAACCCCCTCAGACTTAGCCAGCCAGTACTGTAGAACCACTTTGGTTATGCGCTTAGACTCTAACTGTGGTGTGTCCACCAGCTGTGTTTCATCTCTGTTTTGTGTGCTTTTAATTATGATTTGTCTTTTTCTTTGCCCAGCCACACAATCACCATCCAAGCTGGCAACAGCACCTGAGCGTGAGGAGGGGGAGGAAGAGGGACCTTCCACCTCGGGACAGGCTGCAGGTGAGAGTTTTATGTCTGTGAGGGAGACCCATGTGTGTGTACCCACACGGAGCCATATGGGAGCCTGATGTGATGCTTCCTTTTGGAGTGTGATCAAATTCTTTGTTTGATTTCTATAGCTGAAACTGTGGAGGCAAGGCTGCGTGCCATGGAGGCCAGAGTTACTTCCCTGGAGGCTCAAGTGGCGGAGCTGAAAGGGGAGATTGAGCAGCACAGGCAACAGAGGGAGGCGGAAGAGCGTAGGTTATGTTCCCCACTGCCCAACTCTTCTCACACTGTGGCTAAGGCCACTTAAAAGTGTATGCATGTAAACTAAAGAAATTTGAAAATATGTGTGGTACTAATGTGTACTTTTTCTCCCTCCCCACAGTTAAGAAGAAGGAGGACGAAGAGCTCTTCCGGCGCAAAGTTAGGGGGACCGTGGGACGGCTGTGCAGGAGAGTTAGGGCGATGGAAGGGGCTGGGGAGGGGAGCGGTGGGACCTGAGTTTTGTTTCCTGTTTGTGTTTTGGGGTAGGGGTTGGGGGGGGGGGGCTCCAAGTTTCATTCCCCAATGTTTTTCCCCTGTTAAATGTATACTTTTGTTAAAAAAAATTGGTTTTCCAGGGGGGTGGGGGGTGGTGGTGCTGGTGGGGCTCCAAGTTTCATTCCCTAATGTTTTTCCCCTGTTAAAATGTTTTTTAAAATAAAATGTTATTGCAAATTTTATAACAAGACTCCAGTGTGACTTCTTAAACTCGCACATATTTAACCCCACACCACACTCCTAAAACTCCTTGAACTAACACCCCTCCAACCTCCAACCCACACAGCAGAACCACAATATACACAATCACTAGAGAGGCCGCTTTCAGCCTTGCAGATTCTACAGTAGGGTACACAGAGACAGAGTCAAAAATATAAACTTTATTCAACAAACAACAAAACACAGATAACATGAAATAGAAAAAGTGGGCAAAACTAGGAGGGGGAGTACTTGTCTGCTGGTTTTATTTTTCTCTTTCCGAGAATAGTCCTCCTTCTTGTTTGGGTGGAGGCATTCTGAGAGGGAGTCGGTGGGGTGGGTGCTGGAAGTGGTGGTGTTGGTGTGGGTGGTGGTGGGGGGGCGATTTGTGGAGGGTAGGCCCTTTCCATGACCGCTACAGCCCTCTCCATGAGTCTCCTTATCAGACGCACCTCCTCCACGCCTTCGCGTAGGATTTGGTTTGTCTCTCTAAGGACTGCCCTCAATTTTCTCCCCTCCTGGGCAATGAGTGTGAGCATGGCTTGGTCAGCGGCCGCGGCACGCCGTGACTCCTCATAGCAGTGCTCAAGGAGCCTCTCTCCCACGCTTGTCAAGACGGAGACGCGCCTCAGCCTGCCGCGTTCCCTCGTAAGCCTCTCCTCTGCTGGGAGCGCACCTCTAGGTGGTGGGCTGCCTGGAGCCAGGGGTGGTTCCTCCTCCTCATCTGAAAGAACCTCTGTTGGCAAAAAATGAGAAACAAAACTGTTAGTAACATCCAAAAAGTCAAAACACACCATGGTGGACATGGTGTTCTTTTTTGTCCCCGTGTTTTCCTGCCAAGAATTTAAACAATCCCCGGCGAGCACATGGCTATTGTTTGTTTGCCCATGGTGTGCTTTTACTTTTGCCTACTTGCACAGCAGGACTCTCAACAATTAAAAGGGAGCACATGGTTAGTGCCTAGCGACATTGTCCTGCAGCTATGGCTCGAAAGGAACAGGTCATGCACGCTCACCATCTTGAATCTGTATCCGCCTGCGCCGGGCAGGAGGTCCAAGCACCCTAGGCTGTTCCTCCTCCTGTGTTCCGGGTATGAAATCTGCAAAAAAAGGAAAAAAAACAGATCTAGGACCAAAGGGTGGCAAAGCCAGCTTCAAAGCCTACACCAGCAACGCAGAGGGACTCTCTTCTTTCTCTTAGCAGTGCTGCTGCCCTGCACAAACAGAAAAGCACAAAGCAGTTAAAACAGCCCCCCCCCCTATTTTTACTAATACCTACCAATGTTAGTTGATGCCCCCGAATCACTATCCACGTCAGGTGCTGCTGGAGACTCTAGGGGCCCCGTCCCTGGCAACTGTGTCTCTGTGGACAAGAGCAGAAAATAGTGAAAAACGAGCAAGCATACACCATGAACCACAAAGCAAGCTCCCAAAGTTGTGAGCCAAAGTACTGCAGAAGGCCTATGGGCGAGGCATGCTGCAAATATTTTGGGGCTGTTGGTTAAACATGACCGTTTCAAATACTAACCACATCAAGCACTCCACAGCCAACCATCTTAATAAATCTTTTAAAAATTAAAATTAAATTATAAAATTAAAACCGTTTCAAATAGTAACCACAGCAAGCACTCCACAGCCTACCTTCTTTTAAAATCTTTTAAAAATTAAATTATAAAATTATAAAATTAAAACCGTTTCAAATAGTAACCACAGCAAGCACTCCACAGCCTACCTTCTTTTAAAATCTTTTAAAAATTAAATTATAAAATTATAAAATTAAAACCGTTTCAAATAGTAACCACAGCAAGCTCTCCACAGCCTACCGTATTATGCGTTGCAACGAACACACGAGAAAACGATGCCCAAACGTCAGAACACACATTTGCTTAAAAGGAAATATAAAATAAAAAGAAAATCACTTACCGGAGGCAAGGGGCGTTTGCTCAGGAGCCTCCTCTGGCTCCCCAGGAACGATGGCGATCAGGTCCAGCGTTACCGATTCCGCGGCTCGTTGCTGGACGGGGGGTGGAGGGCGAAAGCTGGAGGAGGTTCCCTCGCCGGGATCCTCCTCAGCGGGTGGTTCCTCGACCGGGGCAGCCGGCTTCCGAACCACCTTAAGGCTCCGGCCGACGCGCTTCGGCCTGCCGGATCCTTCCCCGTCCCCGTACAGCTGGCGCTGCTCCTCGAAGTAGGGGCAGGTCACCTTTTCGTTGCCGGAACCCTTGTTATGGTTCACGGCTCTCATGTACTCTGCCCTCATTGTCTTCGTCTTCGACCGGCATTCAAGGCCGGTCCTGTTGTGGCCCAGGGCGCGCATCTTAATAGCCACTTGTTCAAAAACCTCCCTATTCCTGTGGGAGGACTGGAACGCGTCCTGGATTTTCTCCTCCGAGAAAATCCCGATCAGGTCCCTGATCTCCGCGTCCCTCCAAGTTGGGCCACGGCCGGTTGCAGGGACGGACGAGGCTTGAGAAGACGATTCCATGTTGCTTTTGCTAGTAGCTGAGCAAAATGGTGGTGGGAGGTGCAGGGTGCAACGGATCATATACCTTCCCGCACACAAAGACAAAGGGACTAGCCGGCTCCTGATTGGTGGAGGGCAGCAGGGGACACGCACATTGGCCACATCAGGTCACATGTCACGTTCAAAACTCCTCGCGCGGGAACAGGATCTGCTCCTAATGGCCAGATTGGCGCCCTTGTTGTTTGACTTAACGCATGCGCGTATTCGTTTACACGCGAGAAGAGCAGTTTGAACATGCAGCGGGAGCCATTTTAGGAAAATGTCCGCCATTACACAAACGCATGCCGGTGTTCAACCGAGAGCAAGTGCGGCAGTACTCGGCAGTTCCCCAATAATATTCACCAGCCACAGCATAAATCAACCAAACATGACATGTAACTGGCGTACGTTCGTTGGCACGCTCAGAGGAATGTTTTTTAAAATGAACGGGGGACGGCGACTCCGCTTGCCGGAGGTCTAGCCGCCAATGGAAGGGGTTGTCCGCACCCAAGCACAAGCACGCACCGGGAACCACACAAAGACCCACTACACATAAGCCGCCCCTCATGATATCACCTCGAATCATGTCTATTGAACCCCTGTAAGCTAAGCAGGAGACTGCGAGCGGCGACCGTTCGTTGGCACGCTCAGAGGAAAATTTTTTAAAATGAACGGGGGACGGCAACTCCGCTTGCCGGAGGTCTAGCCGCCAATGGAAGGGGTTGTCCGCACCCAAGCACAAGCACGCACTGGGAACCACACAAAGACCCACTACACATAAGCCGCCCCTCATGAAATCACCACGAATCATGTCTATTGAACCCCTCTAAGCTAAGCAGGAGACTGCGAACGGCGAATGTTCGTTGGCACGCTCAGAGGAAAATTTTTTAAAATGCTCCCTGTACGTTGACTCCGCTAGGACTGGCCGATGGTAGACGGGGTTTTAAGCTTTGGGCAAATTTTGGGAACGTGACGGTGTGTGCCACTGTGCTTGTGAAAAACTCTTGTGGTGTCCGGGCAGAATTTCCGAAAGTGATCGTGCTTGAAAGCCAGTCGCTGTCCCGTTGCCTCGTAGATCCCCGCTCGCTCGGAGAAAAAAAAAATGGCGAACAGTTCGCCGGAAGTTTGGAGGACAGGCTCGGGAGGAGGGACTTTGAAGAACCCGCAACAATGGTAACGCACAGGTCTTTAGCGCTACTGTTGCAGATTGGTTGCAGGAGTGTATCGCTATCCGGAGGGTGAATCCAGTTTTCTGGATTCCCCTAGAAGCGCTACAACGAAGCGCTTTTTGCGGGTCGGTTTCAGGATTGTTGCAGATTGTTTACGACGTCGTGCGTTATGGCAAATTAGTAGCGTTTTCAATCAGCAACCATTGTGCTATTTTTAAGCCGTGGGAAATGGGAATCTACCTTTTATCCCTTGGCCCTCCAAGGACCCCATTGCCTCTGACTGCTTTTCTGCTTCGAAAATTACCAAGGCAGGACACAAACCTATGCCTGCATACTTAGTCATTAGATCTAGGCTAGCCTCTCTCAACTTTTTTACGGTTGAGAAACCCATGAAAAACTCTGCAGGCTTTCAGAAACCCCAGAAGTGGTGCAATCCCACAGTATATGGTTTTTAAAAATATACTAAGAATTAACTCCCACCCATTCAGGAAAACCTTCCAGGGCTGTCAAGAAACCCTCGGGGAATTTAGACTCTCCAAGGCTTACGCCCCCCAAATATTGCTGGTGTTTAGGGTGCTACTGGACTCAAATCTAGTTCTTAGACTGGAGGAAGACTTCAAACTGGAGCCAAAAGAAAAGATGGGGCAGAGATACTTTTGATTGATAGCAGGAGTGTGGGATCCACCAAAATGGCTGCAACCGCCATGGGTCTCTCAGGAAGGCACTCGCTCTGATAGTGACCCCTCCCCAAATGTCTTTAAAGGTTCTAGTAAAATATGAAAACATATAAATCGTACAAACACCACGAAACACAGAATGATACACACACACACACATCTGGCAAGAGTGCAAAGCCCTGCAATTTTGCACTGCTGTTTGGTGTTCCCCATGTCAAAGATTTGTTTTTTAAGTTCCCAGCCTGCCAGAAAACGCTGGTTTGTCCCCGCCCTTTCCCACTGCACACAGATCCAGGCTTCCGGGCAAGCTGTGGGAGAGAAAGTCATCCGGCTAGATATGCGGAAAGCGAACAAGTAAAATCTGGATAAAATCTTGACAAGTTAAAAAAAAAGAAAAAGAAAAAGGAAGGGCGGAAGTCTCAACAGCAGCTTCCCAAACACCACCATAACTGCTTGGATATTTACCAAGCACCAGGCTTCGGCAGAGGAGTCCAAATGATTGCTTGCCTTACGTTTGCTATCTGCCTTGAGAACAGACCTACGTTTTTGCGTGATGAATGAATCCTAGCTATTCGTCAGGGGAGACGACAGTCCGGTGCCAAGAAACTCGCCTTCCGCCGCTAGGCCTTTGCTGCCACAATCCCGCCCTCTGCCTCGCCAAGAGGCATGGTTTCCATTAAATATTAAAACGGCTATTTGTTAAAGTCGCTTTACCATAGCAACTGGGGAAGGCCAAAGCAGGCCAGGTGCGGTGGCTGCTGTTCCGTTGGGGCCTCCTTCCCTGCCTAAACTTTGCCGCCACTGCAAATGTATTAGGAGAAAGCGACGTCAACTCGCACCCGACTTGCACCCGACTCACGATGATCCTGCGGGGTTTTCGAGGCAAATGAGCAGCAGAGGTGGTTTGCCATGGCCTGCCTCTCCAGAGCAACCCTGAACTTCTTTAGTCATCCCCTAACTGAGGGGCTAAACAGGCCTGACCCTGCTTAGCTTCTGAGTGCCGACAAGATCACACTAGCCCGGGTCATCCAGGTCAAGGCTACTAGGAATATGGCGATTGGTAAGAAAAAGAAGTATAGGGAGAAGCAACCTCTAGCCCAGCGGTTCTCAAGGTTCCTGCCACTGCGACTCCCGCCACCAACTCAAAGGGTTGACTGGTGATCATGGGAGGCCGAGGCCAGCATAGCTGCTGGCCGAATCATTGAGATTCGGGTAATGTCACTGGAGCTTAGCTTGTCCCAAGTATATCCCTAATCCAGGCTTTCTCAGTCAGGGTTTCGGGAAACCCTGGGTTTTTTTGATGACCCTGGAAGTGTTTCCCGAATGGGTGGGAGTTATTTAATTGGTCAATGATGGGCCTGGAGAGGGTGAGGAGGGGAAAGGCCCTGGGTGGGCATGTCCACAGCTCTGCTTCCCAACCATATTCTGCACGATTGCGCCACTTCAGGAGTTTCTCAAAATCTGAAGAATGTTTCAGCGGTATCCCAAGTGCAAAAAAGTTGAGAAAGGATGCCTAATCTATGACTTCACCTCCACCCACCCGCATCTTCACAGGAAGACATGGCATTTATTCTCCGCTTGGGCCAAAAAAGATTGCCTACCTGCAAACTAGTATAACACTTGGATGACTTAAAATATGAACATTTGCTTCTGAACATGTGGCGCATCTAGGCATTTATTCCCTCCCCCCATCTATTTTCAAGCTCTTTTGTTGCGCTGTTTCCGATTTTAGCAAGACTTTCCAATCGGCCATTTTGAAATTTGGGTCCTGAGTCTATGAAAGAGAGTGAGAGCTGGTCTTCTGCTAAAGACTGCTCTTTTATGAACGTTTGCTATCTTGGTACACCTGAGAATTATGCTTTGCTAAGGAATTCAGGAACGCAGAGTCATGGTCCTCCAGGATAAGGAACTGAATTCTCATTGCTCTGTTGGCGGGTTCCGGCTGGGTGACCATGACAACCGCGAGCATCCAAATGCCTGTCGCTCAGTCAACAAAATGAGCTGAATGGCCTGCTTGTTCACACCCCGTTTAAGAAACGGTACAAAATATTTCTTCCTTACTCTCATATGGACTGCTGGCTATAATGAAAATAATGTGCTATTGGTATATCATGGTTTGGCTGCTGAAGCAGCACAAGGAATTTTGGTGCCCTCATTAGGGTTGCCGACATCCAGGTGGGGTCTGGAGATCTGGAATTTTTACTCATCACCAGGCTTAACATGACTCGTTTCTGATGGTGGACTATGACATGGCGTCTGCACGGAGCTTTCGCCCCTCCCCAAGCCCCATCCTCTCCAGCAGGGTTTCCCATGAACACCCCTTAATGGTACGGGTTGGGTTTTCAAAATGGCGGCTGGGAAGAGCTCTCCTACCTTGTGCCTGCTGTTTCTGGCTCTGAGCAAAGAGGAAAGAAAACGTTTTAATAAAAAACCCTACCCTTATTTGGGCAGGTTGACCCGCCCCTACCCCAAGTGGCCAATTATGGGCCTGGATGGTGTAATAAGGGGAGGGGCCCGGCCATTTAAACCTTTGCAGGTCAAGGCTCCTCTTATATTTACAGTGTCCAGTCTCCAGCCCCAACTTTTCCTGTTGTATTCCTCTGGTAATTATGGCAGAAAGAATATTTGCCCAGTCCCATGTCAGCACCACCAATTCCTAGGAGAATCTGAGGATACCATATGAAGTGACAGGGCTCAGCAGTTTCTTATTTCAAGACCTACCGGCGAGGCAAAGGATCGACTGCACAGTGTATAAACGGGACCCAAACTACGTGTCCCCCATTAATAACTTTGCAGTGCAGCTTCAATTTGGCATCTGACTTCTCCCCCTCCGCCTCCAGCCTCAGTATCAGTCCCAACTCTTCTGTGTACGTCACGCAGGGTCATTAAAACAGGGTTTCGTGGCCGCTTCCAACAAAGACAAAAGACAGAGCGCAAACGAGAACCGCATCCAACTGGAAGCGAAGAGACCATCCCCGGAAGAAACTGCCGGCACGCAATCTGTGCCCATTCGCCCGTTCATCAAATGATTTCGGTGACTGATGGTTGTGCCTTCCGCCTAAAGAACCTGTTATGCGTGTGCATCCCTTAAAGAAAGGTTCTCTCAGACGGATCTAATTTAAACTATGAAGAATGGCCTGCCACTCTGCCCCCGGAACATTTCCCCTGATCAGATACCCTTCGCAATTCTTCCTTCACAACTAGCGTCTTTGAACAAACAGAATTGGATCCCACCAATAATTTTTTTGCTCACAGAGGGTACATCGGTGACCCCAGCATGACGGTACAAGAGGCAAACACTGAACCAGAGAAACCCCATGAAAACCCCAACTTATGAACAAAAGATCAACAGAACAAAAGATCTCACCAGCGCACGCTATGGGTCAGTTTCGCTTTGAACTGACTGGATCCGGCAGATGGGATCCGACCATGCGCTGGCCAATCGCGGTCCCAGAAGGACGATCCTGCCTTGGACCTCAAGCTCGGTTCTCGGCAGGTCTACAGACATAGCATTATTTGCTAGAATGCAACATAACGTTCTTTGGTAGGAAGAGCCAGTCTTGTGAGAAGTCTCGTACCCACCATGTAGGATGGACAGGGGTTCGCCCTTGATGTGGCACCCCTTTGGCCTCTTGCCCGCCGTTTCGACAGGAGTTAATTGCCCATGATTGGAATGAGTGCTAAGGGGGCATTCTCATAAGGATTAATCCAGTGAACGCTTGATGTGGTCTTTTGACACTGAAGCTGGCTCAGGGCCCGAATCCTGCTGCAACGGCAACAAATGAATTGAGCATTCATCTCCACATGACCATTCGTACCTCTCCCAGCGTCTGTCTTTTCTGAGTAGCCTAGTGGTCCAAGGTTTCTAAGGATCTGCTGGATCAGAGCAGTGGTCCGTCCAATCCGGCATCCTGACCTCTCACACAGTTGCCCATATGTAACAAACACCTCCCCCCCAAGCAAGCCTGATCTCATTAGCTCTTAGAAGCTAAGCAGCATCAGTCTTGCCTAGTATATGGATGGGAGAACTTGAAGGAACACCACAGTCAAGATGTGGAGGCAGGCAATGGCAAACCAATGCCTCTCGCCCGGCTGCCAGACAATTCTAGGAACTCCTGGCTATACGACACAGGTGCCCTACAGCAGGGGTAGTCAAACTGCGGCCCTCCAGATGTCCATGGACTACAATTCCCAGGAGCCCCTGCCAGCGAACGCTGGCAGGGGCTCCTGGGAATTGTAGTCCATGGACATCTGGAGGGCCGCAGTTTGACTACCCCTGCCCTACAGTAAATTAAATAAATCCCCCATGTCACTCTTTTGAGGGATACAGATGAACATGACATATTTCATTCCTCCCAGCGCAGTATTATTGGAAGCCGCTGAGACATCACCTTCTTGGAGATTTTTTTTTTTTTTTTAAAGATCAGCTCTGTCATGTTAAAAGGGAGACCAGGAGCTTTCCAGGACAAGATCATTTTCCAGACTCCTTTATCTGGGTCAGCATTTCTAATGAGTCAGCTGGAAGAAGCCGTTTCATAATCTTCGGCCAATTATCAAGCAAATTAAAGATGAATGCTCGTCAAGGTGGAAAAGCCCACTGTATTCCAGTCGAAGCCACCAGGCTGCAAGTGAGGAGGGTTCACATGAGGTAGAACTCTCTTGCAAAGAAACCGCCCCGCAGAGAGAAAACTAGCAGCACAAGAAGAGGGCTGGATTAGAAGCCATCGCCTTGAGGTGCTAGTTTTCTAGGCCCTCAGAAAGTGACTCATTCACAGGGACCTATAGCTGAAGTCTGAAGTGATGTGGCATTTATTTACCTCCTTGCTGAAACCTCCTCCTCTTCTTATTGAGCAGAGCAGTGATGCGACTCAGTACAAGTCCACATGGACAGAGACCACAACACAACGTCTGAACATATACTTTGCATGCAGAGTGGGATGGCAGCCTCCAGGTTGGACCTGGGGATCCCCAGGGATTATTGCACATCTCTAGACACAGTTCTCCTCCAGAAATACGGATGCTTTGGAGGGTAGACTGTGGCATTCAACCCCAGAGGTCCTCGTCATCCCCCCCCAGGCTTTATCCCCAAATCTCTAGGAGCTGCCAAACCCAAATCTGAGAACCCTATTCCCCCCCCCCCCCTGACTTTCAGGGACCTGGCAATCTTCCATGCAAAAGGTCCTAGGTTCAGGTCTGCAGTTCTCCAATTAAAGGATCTTAGGTAGAGGGCCCTTCTCTGAAAAATATCCTGAAGGCTTGCTGTTAGGTAGCATCGTGGTCTGTCTTGTTATAAAAGAACTTTGTACATGCATATGTTCACTTGGGGAGAGACCTACCTGATGCACCTACGCCTGCATTGCAACATGGTCCTGGCAGTGATATGCTCGAGCCCCCCCCCCCCCCCCGCCCCAGCTTGGAGAAAGATACTTGGAACTAAAATTCAAGCATCCATCCCTTTTTCTTTGGCTGAAACACTTATTTATGAGCTCTGGAAGTATAACCAACGAGAAGTATTAAGTGATTTTCATACATAGTCACTGAAACTTCCCCAAAGCTCAGTCGGACCAGAACTCAACACAGACCTAAGGGACTGGCAAAACATTCAAGAGGTTTAATAGCCCACAAAAATGCCATTGCACCTGCCTGCTCATGCCCACAACAGTAACGAAAAAAGACAGCTTTTGTAAAGCTTTCATGTCTGTTCGCCTATTGGGAGTTCCCACTCACCATAGGCGACCAGCTCAACAGCCCGTTCCCAAGCGTCTTGGTGAGTGAGATAACAATTTATGCAGTGTTCTCCCAAGCAATTATTTTTACCCTCTTCCTTGCTAGCTGCTACTGACCTACATTGTGGTTTTACTTTAGTTTGAGGCTGGGCTAATTGATTTCTTGGAGCTTTGCAGGGGGGTTGTGCACAAAAAGCAAGACCTGGTAGAATAACATGGAACACAAGACAGGGACCAAACTGTTAACTAGGCAAAACATTCCCCTGCCAGCCAGCCAGGTTAGAGCTCTGTTCATCAGGTCTACAAGTATATCAGAAGAAGATGACAAGCTGGATTTTCACTACTTGTAGGAGCCTCAAAATGGTTTCCAGTTGCCTACCCTTCTTCTCCCCACAACAGATACCCTGTGAGGTAGGTGGAGCTGAGAGCTCTGAGAGGACTGGCCCAAGATCACCCAGCTGGCTGCATCTAGAGGAGGAATCAACCGTGGTTCTTCTAGGGGCTGTTGCTCTTAACCACTACACCAGGCTGGTTCAAACACTAAGAGGACACCATAGCCCTTAACACACAATAATTGTGCTGCTCAATAATAGCTTGAAGGGCTTGGTATAGGCATAGTCTAAAGCGCATAACACCTTTCTTCAAAGCAAGTCCTGCTGCTTCCAAAGAGATTCCATGTCCATGCTTGGCTCTTGTGGCCCTTTCTTGCATGCTCAGGGAAATGCCAATGGCCACTTTGGGGTCGGGAGGTGCACTTCCTCCAGGTCAGACTGGCCAAATCGCCTAGTACATGCTTAGACAGTGCTGGGAATGCGGCAGTTTATATAGAATTTTAATCCAAATAATATTAGAGGGAGCAGGGGGACTGATCTCTATTGATTTATTGTATGATGTGTGTAGTGTAGCCACAAGATCTGAGGATGGAAGTAGTCTGCCATCACTTGCCTCTGTGACATGACCCCTAGTATTCCTTGGAAGAACTCCCACCCAAATCCTTGGAGGCCTCCCATCCAACTACTACTCAGAGTCAGCCCAGCTTATCTTCCCAGATCCTACAAGATCGGGCTTACCTGGCCTATCCAGGTCTGTCCTGACTCTGCCATCTGGAGTTCCGTTGTAATTCCAAGAGGCTGGGCTGGCTTGCCCCACTGCTTAAGACCTCGTCTACACTAGCAGCAGACCAATCATTCGAATAACCCCTGGACTGCAGTCATTCACCAGGTCTCTTGTGATAAGTTCCAGGTTCATCGGGACTGCTTCCTGTTATCTGCACAACCCTTCCCCAAACTGATTTGCATCCCCTGAGAAATTCCCAGTGATGTGGAGGGCTGCACGTTACCGGTGGGAATATGTAAATTCTGACGGGGTCCAATGGCAGAAAGCAGGAGCATCCGCTGCCCCCCCAGGCGCTAATTAAATCACCACCACCTTTGAAGTCATGTGGAAAGTGTGAACCTTCATACCCTACATATCACTAATTCCAAGCAGTGTTCATTTCTGTCAATTCAGACCCAATTAAACGCTGTTAGGTAAGAAGCCTTCTCCCCAAAAACTGAAACTCAAGGGCATCCAATGAAGCTGATGGGCAGTAGGTTCAAAATGGACAAAAGGAGATGCTACTTTACACAGAGTGATTAAAATGTGGAATCTGCAGCCAGATGATATAGTGATGGCCACAGGAATAAACGGCTTTGGAAGGGGATTAGATTTACGGGGGATGTCTATCAATGGCTAATAGCCATGATGACTGAGGGGAACCTCCATGTTCAGAGGCACTAATCCTCTGAATCCCAGTGCCAGGAGGCAACATTAGGGGAAAGTCTTGACCTCTGTGCCCTGTTTTTGGCCATCTAGAGCAGGGGTAGTCAAACTGCGGCCCTCCAGATGTCCATGGACTACAATCCCCATGAGCCCCTGCCAGCATGGCAGGGGCTCGTGGGAATTGTAGTCCATGGACATCTGGGAATTGTAGTCCATGGACATCTGGAGGGCCGCAGTTTGACTACCCCTGCTGGATCTCATGTGGCTTTGGTACATCCAAATCCCATGATCTCCAGCACAGCCTTTTTGGGCAGTCAAATGGAACTCTAAAGAATTCCTCAGACAAATCCCAGTTTTTCTGATGGTTGCACGCAGCATGTGTGGTTAACGTCCGGTTCAATTTTTCCCAGGATGCCACTGACGCATCTCCACTCCAGCTCATCTCACCCCATAGTGCCCTGGAGCAGAAGACGGCAAGAAAAAGAGAGGTGGGGGTTTTTATACCCTGCTTTTCATTACCCAAAGAAGCCTCAAAGCGGCTTACGATCGCCTTCTCTTCCTCTCCCCGTAACAGACACCCTTTGAGAGAGGTGAGGCTGAGAGAGCTCTGATATTAGTGAAGAAGAAGAAGAGTTGGTTCTTATATGCCGCTTTTCACTACCCAAAGGAGCCTCAAAGCGGCTTCCCTTCCTCTCCCCGCAACAGACACCCTGTGAGGTAGGTGGGGCTGAGAGAGCCCTGACTGAACTCCTTTGCAAGAACTGCTTTCAAAGGACTGTGACTAGCCCAAGCTTCCCCAGCTGACTGCGTGTGGAGGAGCGGGGAATCAAATCCGGTTCTCCAGGTCTGAGGAGGCCACCGCTCTTAATTACAATACCACACTGACAAGAGAACACATGACTACATGAGAGAACCAGTGTGGTATAGGGGTTAAGAGCAGTAGCTTCTAATCTGGTGAGCTGGGTTTGAATCTTCGCTCTTCCACATGCAGCCAGCTGAGTGATCTTGGGCTCCTCACAGCCCTGATAAAGCTGTACTGACCAAGCAATCCTGTCAGATGCTCTCTCAGCCTCACCTCCCTCACAGGGTGTCTGTTGTGGGGAGAGGAAAGGGAAGGTGAATGTAAGCTGCTCTGAGACTCCTTGGGGTAGAGAAAAGCAGCATATAAGAACCAACCCTTCTTCTTCTTCAGTAGTATCAGGGCTCTCTCAGCCTCCCCTCCCTCACAGGGTGTCTGTTATGCGGAGAGGAAAGGAAGGCAGTTATAAGCCACTGTGAGACTTCTTCGGGCAGTGGGGTATAAAAGCGGGGTATAAAAACCAACCCTTCTTCTACATTCTGCTTCACGACTGGAGAATCCATCAGTCAGGAGGGATCGCCAGCCTCGATGTTCTATAGATCTGTTCCTTTGTCCGTATTCTCTTTTCTGATTGCTGGTATATGGTTCTTCATCTCACTTGAATTGGAGAGACAGACAGCAACAACAAATAAGGGTACCATATTAAAAATTATAGGAAAAGTACTGGATTCGGCCTACCCTGAGCAAGACTGTTGCCCCTGCTGGTTCATTACTATGTTCTCAAATAAGCAGGTGTTTTTTTTCAAAATCTCAGGCAGGGAAAGGTCTTTCCCAGCCTGACTTCCTGAGAGCCATGGACCTCACCTGTGACCTTATGCAAAGCATGTGTTCTTATAACAGACCGACCCGCTTTTCCAATACTCCCCCACAAAGCACGCCGATTCGTCCTGCAGACTCTGTTGATGACTAGCTAATATACACACATACACCACAAGGAAATGTGTACGCCCAAACTAGATTTAATTTCCCATCATACTTTTTTCCATGCGTGAGCGTGAAAGTCATGGCAACAAGATTCATGCTTCTAAATTATGTCACCCTTTGGCCACATGGACTCAACGGAGAGCGATCACCCCCAATGAACTTGAATCAATCAGTACCTGGTTTGGCTTCGTGTATCGACACGTGTTCTCGGTGTGCATGTATTTGTGTGTACTTGTGACCACAAGAAAAGGCCTACATCGCTCACTGGGATGGTGGTTTTGTTTGTACATCGTCAAATTTTGGATATTCATGACCCGACCTGGATAGCCCAGGCAAGTCTGATCCTACTAGATCGCAGAAGCTAAACAGGGTCTCACCTGGCTGCCCCTTGGAAAGGTGACCTCCAAGGTCTACCAGGGTCGTGACATGGGGACAACATGTATTTTAAGCACACAGCAAAATAAATTCATTTAAAGTCATTTTTATATTCTTTCTGCTCAACCTTCCTGGTACCCAACTCAATGTTTTGGATTTGGTCCGTCCCCCCTCCCCTTTTTCTTGCAATCACTACCGCAGGCCTACCCCGAGGCTAGCCTATTAGGGACCAGATAAGCCTCCTGGGATTGATGATTGGCTAAATTGCAAGTGGAGGAAAGGGGGCGGAAGTCTAGCATCTGATTGGCTGCGGTTTGGTGTTGTATAGGTCTGCTCTACTGAACACGAAATCCAGCCATGCCCCATCATGGTACTTCTACCGGACAAAGGCCAATTTTGGGGGTGGATGGGTGGGATCTGTTACCAACTCTTACTTACATGGAAACCAAGAATCTCACAGAACAAAAAACAGCATTTTAAAATCCCACTCCTTGTCTTTTGTCCAAATGATTACCAACTCTTATTTAAGTGGAAACGAAGAATCCTGCACAATTAAAACAAGCAAAGGGGGGGGGGGAGAAGAAGCATTCCTTGCATTTTGTCCAAAGCACCATCATTGACTTCCCCCCACGCCTCTTTCCCGACATATGGGGGTCATCTCCCTTTCTCTCTCTTTCCGAACTCTCTTCCTTCTGGGACACCGGACCCCACTGCTGTGGCCACCTCAAGCAAGAGAAAAGGCGCACTGTGCCTTTAAATGAAAACACCACCTGGCTGTACATCAGCCTGGCATTCCCACCCCAAGCAAACAAAAGGCACTCAGGAAGTAGTGGGGGGGCCCAGACCCCCACATGGCTTTGAAGTCCATTAATCAGGCGGAGCTCAGCAGCAAATCACAACTTCACTCCTTTGAAAATGAAGTTTTCTCCCCCTCCCCCCAATAAGAGGGGCTGAAAAATAGGGGTTGCTTGGTCCACCCCCCCCCCCCCCGGAGAGGTGCAGCGCCGAATACACACATGACAGGGGAATGAAGCCATGCAAAGAAACCCAGTTGACCTGGAAGCATCTCCAAGAGGGAGGGTTTCTGGTCGTGGGGACCGGGAGGAAACAAACCGACAGGTGAAAAATAAGCAGCAGCAACCGGTAGGAGTCACCGGGGCGATTTTTGGGGAAATGCACTGGCCGTGGGCAAAGGAGACTTGGCAAGAGGATTGGCTTCTTCTTTTGAAGAGGGAGAAAAACTAACAACAACACAGAGATGCGCAGGGAAAGGGCACGACTGCCTCTTTGGAGGCAAGATATGGGGGGGGGGGGGGAGACGAAGCGTGGTTTTTCTTTTTTGTTGTCGTTCCGGCCCGTCTCCGCCCGGGAGCCTCTTCCCGTGCGAACGCGACCCCTGGGGTCCGCTGCCTCCGGGGCCAGCTGCAATTACCCGGCCCGGGAGGGAGGGGGGAGTCCCGGGGCCCGGCTGCAGCGCCCGGCGGGGGTGGGTGGGTGGGGAAGCGAGACGGCGAGGCCAGCTCGGTGCCAACTCCCAGCTGGAGCCGGGGGGAGGGGGCTGCTTCTCGGGGGGCGCCCCGGGGACTGCCGCGCGGGCCCTCGGCGGAGGGTATTTGGTTATTGCCACCCCCGCCCGCTTTGCAGCTGTGCTGGAAAGCGACATGCGACCGAAGAGACGGAGAAAAGCGACGCCCGGGTGCTCCTTTCGCCTCGCCTCGCCTCCTCTACGTAACGCCCTCTCGACAGCGGACGCCATATTTTGTATCGCTGATGTCGACACAGGCAAACGTAGACATGTTTTATTTCGGGACCGGGGGGGGCCTTAACCTTCGTGCTTTTTCTCCTTAGCCCCCCCTCTCCCCCCGATCGCCAGCCCCCCTCTAGGAAAACTTGAACGAGGGGCTGAAACAAACAAAAAGACCCCTGGCCAAAGCCACCCCCCCTCCCCCGCCCAAGAGACCCACTTTTGTTTTTGGGCAAAAGGCAGCCCGGTTTCCCCCTCGACCCCCCCTGCCCGCCGCCCCAGGACCCTCAAGGCAACGGGGCCTCGGAGGAGGGGAAGGGGAGAAGTTGCGCGCCGAGCCCGCTCTCCCGCCGTGGAGCCCCCGCGTCCGACGTGGCTCCGGGGCCGCAGCCTCACTTCCTCGTAGCGAGCCGGCGGCCGCGGGCTGGAGGGGGCTGCTTTCTCCCGCTGCGCCGGGGCAGGCTTCAAAGGGCGGGCGAAGTTTCCCCTTACCTGCGATCAAAGCTTTGGAACGCGGCGAGGCGAACTTTCCCCCGCGATGGAACTCCCGGGCGCGCGCCGGGCCACTCTCGCCCGCAGAGCCCCGGAAGGGGGAGCCCCGCGACCCAATGGCGATTTTTTGGTGGGGGGCAAAAACCCCAAATTTAAAAAAAAAATCTCTCCGATCGGCGGTGGCGATCTACGCCAAAGCCCACATGATCCCTGACGTCAGCTTGCGTATTTGCATACGATACAACCCGCGGCACCCGCTGCCCGGGCGCAAAGTTTGGCGCGGCCGGAGCCAACTCCGGAGTGGCGCCGCTTTCCCGCGACCCTGCCTCTCGCCCACGCTTGGCTGTTCTTAGGGGCAAGCCCGGGCGGGTGGATCTGCCCGGAAATCCCGCAAAACACCCCGGGAGGTGGGGGTGGGATTGCTCCCGAGGACGCGCGGGGGGCAATCGGGTCTATCCGTCGTTCTGTCTACACGTGGATCTCCCAGTCTGGGTCCAGCTGTAGCCTAACTTTGATGCGCCGGTCACGTACTAAGAGGCAAGGTTGAGAGTGGAAGGAAAAGAAGGTGCTGCCACTAATATTTAATAACTCACATAGCTTTTGGGGAGGGGGCACTGCGCAGTTTGGGGGTCCGTCTCACGAGTAAAAACCCTTCAGGACTATCATCTCAACTCTGGCGGATTTAGGGCTTCTTAAAGCTGCTCACAGAAGTTCCCGCGCAAGCCTAGGCTAGTTGACACCAGTGTAAACCTACGGAAACCACTGGGCTTCGATTGGAAGAACTCCGCCGGGGAGGACGGGGGTTAATACGCTGCGGAGTAATTCCAACGGAACTCAGCGGGGCTTCCTACTCCTGCTTACTCCCGGGAGCTACATCGAAACCGACGGGGCTTGCTCTTAAGTGAGAACACAAGATCGTCGCCGATGCTGTGCGCGGATAGTGAAGAGAACCGGTCACCCTTGCGAGTATAAAGGGAATTCTGGATCGTGCCCATTGATATGCTGGCGAGTTGATTTCTCCACTTCTCCCGGGACTTCCAGAATACATGGTTGCCAAGCTCCAGGTGGGGCCTAGAGATCCCTCGGAAATAAAACTTCTCTCCGGGCTACATAAGTCTCTTGTTTATTATTTATTTAAAAGATAGACGATGCATTCCACTCCAGGGGCAGCTTTGGAAACTAGACTGCATGGCATTCTACCATTTGGTGCAGCCCGGAGGCTGTTCTCCGATCCCCAGAAGTGGACTCCGGTTCTCCAGAAACAGACTCAAATGCCCACAGGAGAAAGGTTGAGTCCTGGGGCATCCGTAGTCAACCTGTGGTCCTCCAGATGTCCATGGACTATAATTCCCATGAGCCCCTGCCAGCGTTCGCTGGCAGGGGCTCATGGGAATTGTAGTCCATGGACATCTGGAGGACCACAGGTTGATTACCCCTGCTTAAGACGAACCAAGTTTTATTCATGATAAAGAAGCGTGCATCTGAAGAAGTGCGCATGCCCACGAAAGCTCACCCCTTGAATGAAACTCTTGCTGGTTTGAACGGTGCTCCTTGTCCTCCGGCTCCAGACCAACACGGCCTCCCACCGGAATCCGAATCCCATAGAATGAAAGCATGCCAAATCCCAGCCCCCTCGCGAACACGCGCCGCTCTAAACTGGAAAGCCGATCCGTAGGGACGCTTACTTCCAAGGAGACCGCCTTCGCCGGGGTGGGGTTCGAATCCCGTGTTGGAATTCATCGGGAGGGGCGCGCAGGTTTCCTCCGAGGCTCCCTCTGCAGCCAAGGGGTTTGACCCTCTGGGCCAGAAAGTTGGGCGTTCCTTTCCGGGCGGCCTCGGAACCAGCTCGCCGTCGAAACGCTCTGCTCTGGCGGAGAAAGCCGATGAGGCCTCACTCCGCGGCTCGGTAGCCCCTGCACCTACGAATCTGAAAGGATCCAACCCTAATTTTTCAGCTACAAGTTTCCGGTGACCGGGGAATGCGTTGTGGATTCGATTGCGATGGCGCAGAGAGCGGCGCGTCTACACCTGACCTCAAGCCTCAGTACCGGACGGCGGGGTTACAGCTGATGTTGGCCATGTGGCCAGATCCAGATGTGGCTTGGTGTTTGTGAGTGTGTTAAGGTAAGGTTCGACCCCTTCTCGGCGAATCCCTCTGATCTGGCGCCCAACGCCCAGAAGGAATCACAGAGAGAAATATACGCTGGCCCTTTAAGGTTGCCAACTTTGGGTTGGGAACCCCCTGGGGATTTGAGGAGTGGAGTCGGGGAAAGCGGGCGGGATCTCAGCCGGTTATACAGCCACTGAGACCACCCTTCAGAGCAGTCCTTGTCTCCCGAGAGCCATTGCAATGGTGGGGGGTCCCCAGGGGCCACCTGGAGTTGGCAAGCCTCTCTCCCTTGGATCTCGGTGCGAAACGGGGGACAGGCGGGAGGCGGTGTCAGGGGGCGCCGAAGCCGGTTTGCTGCCAAGTTTCCACCTGCTTCCGCCTTAGGGAAGGACAACTGTAAGTTCATCGCAGCCTTGCAGTGGAGTCCTACCCAGATGACAGAGAAAGAGAGGCGCGATCGGCATCTTCTTTGTGGTTTGGGGGGGGGGGATAAGGAAAGGACGGAGGCTTCAATAGGCAAACTATATTCTGCCCCCCCCCAATAGGCTTCATTAGGGTGTTACTTATCTCTGCCTGCCCAGAAAGGCTTCACCTGCCAATTTCCACACATTAGCCTTACATTAAAGGCACAGGTCTCGCCCCTTCCAGTTTGCTGGCAATCCAGCTAGCCTTGGGAGCTGAGTGGCATTGCCAACCTCCAGGTGGGGCCTGGCGATCTCTTGGCATGGCAGTTGCTCGGCAGACTGCAGAGGTCAGTTCTCCTTGAGAAACTGACTGCTGTGATGAGTGAGCTCTGGAACATTGTGCCCTGATTCTCCACTCCTCCACATGCAGCCAGCTGGGTGACCTTGGGCTACTCAGATTCCTGTTAGAGGAGAAAAGTAGAGGTGTTCCATAAAACAAATAACAAGGAACAAGCTTATAAAACTGACCTTGGAACAACTTAAACCTCCAATAAGTTAAAGTAGAGTGTAGGTGAGCTTGCTAACTTTTTTGTTTGTAGATAGAGATCAAGTTTGACAGAGCAGAGAATCCTTAGGGTCTCAGTTTAGGAGGTAATGGCACATTCCTTGCATAGAGTTGAGTAAACCACCCTTTCTTAAGCTCTCCTTCTGTTAAACGGAGTGGTGGGGGGAGAGAGAGAAAAAATAGCCTGCCACATAAGATTGTTAAACAAATTGGTCCGCTAATTGCTCGGCCAGTTTTACCAATATGCAATATCACTGGCACGGATCATCCAGGGGTTGCCTGTGAGTAAACAGTGATGAATGAACTTGGTGATTAGGATGCAGTGCTCTAAACCTCCAATCATGCTTTAATTGCATTTCAACTGCACTTAGAGTAATGCTCTCAGCGTTCCCATTTGCCGCTTAATGCCCCTTTGACTTATAACCTCCACTGAACTGTATTCTCATTTCACCCTCGCTTGCTGGTTGGCATTTGATTTCCCAAACACCCGTCTGCCGGTTGTCGTGGCCAGCGAGAACACAATAACCATTTTAATATTGGATATAAACTAATTATAGGGTACTCTTTGGCAGGGGATAATTAATAGCTTGCTTGAAAGTCATGGGAGGCCTGGAGTCTGGATTTATGTTTCAACAACGCAGGTTGATATTTTTCTTCTTCCCCCTTGGTTGGATTTGGGCGTAATGCAGCAATGGGATTTGTCAACGTCGTCCTGTGGTTTTTCCTCGTGCAAATCGGACAATTGCTTTTGAAATATTGGGATTTGCTAGGCTGAGCCCGACCCTTCATCCTGAGCTAATGAAATAAGAACTGAAATTGGTGGGGATTAAAGACATTTGGAAGTCCAGTTTGTGCAAGGTTTTCAGGAGGGCAGGATGCTGTTTCCGTTGGCTGCAGAGGAGAGGACCCGCAGTAATGGGTTTAAACTACAAGTACAACGATAGAGGCTAGATATCAGGGGAAAAAATTTCACAGTCAGAGTAGTTCAGCAGTGGAATAGGCTGCCTAAGGAGGTGGTGAGCTCCCCCTCACTGGCAGTCTTCAAGCAAAGGTTGGATGCACACTTTTCTTGGATGCTTTAGGATGCTTAGGGCTGATCCTGCGTTGAGTAGGGGGTTGAACTAGATGGCCTGTATGGCCCTTTCCAACTCTATGATTCTATGATTCATTGGTAGACGAAGTGGTCCAGGTCTTCTGGGGTTTACCAGGAGTGTTTTAAGGATTTGTGGGGCCCGTAGAGTGGGGCCGTAGCAGAGCATAGTTGTGGTGGGAGCAGCCAGATCCCCCCACAGTGGAAAGAGGTGTCACTCCAAGTGTCCTTAAAGAGGGAAAAGGGGGAAAAGAGAGGCTGTAGCCCTGATCCATGAGGAGGGGGGAAGGCCCCATGCCTGCAAGTGCGGGGCCGTAGCACGTGCTATTTGGATAAACTGGCCCTGGGTTTCACTTTACATGTGAGAGAAGAGAAGACCAGGTTTTAATACCTCACTTTTCACTACCCAAAGGAGTTCCAAAGTGGCTTACAAACACCCTTCCCTTCCTTTCCCCACAACAGACACCCTGTGAGGTGGCTGAAGCTGGGAGAGACCTGATATTACTGAAGAAGAGTTGGTTATTATATGCCACTTTTCACTACGCAAAGGAGTTCCAAAGTGGCTTACAAACACCCTTCCTCTCCCCATAACAGCCAGCCTTGGAGGTACGTGGGGCTGAGAGAGCTCTATGAGAACTGCTCTGTAAGAACAGCTCTGTGACTGGCTCACAGTCACCCAGTTGGCTGCCTGCGGAGGAGTGGGGAATCCAACCTGGTTCCCCAGATCTGAGACTGCTGCTCGTGACTACTATACCATGCTGGCTCTCCGCTTTCCTTTCCAAGGAAGGATTTTTTGGGGCCAGGCAATATCTGCCCAAATAGCTTTGTACACATGGCTCCTCAAGGCGAAGAAATCCAGACCTCTGTACCCATTCCTGAAAACAAGGACTTGTGTGGTGTATTTCAGGGCTCACCTCTCTGCCATTGCGTAATTGGAATAAGAAGCATGAGATATGCAAAAGTCGCTTACATCACTGGTACACAGCTGAGTCACATTTAGAGAATACTGGGTCAGTGTTGGGGAAAGAAGGCAAATGAGACCTTTGTTGAATCACCATTATGTGGTGGGGTCTTCAAGCAAAGGTTGGATACACACTTTTCTTGGATGCTTTAGGATGCTTAGGGCTGATCCTGCATTGAGCAGGGGGTTGGACTAGATGGCCTGTATGGCCCCTTCCAACTCTATGATTCTATGATTCTATGATAAAAGAACAGGGGGTTTGGAGCTTTCTACTTTCCATAGGGCCTGCAAAATGGAGCTCTTCCGCCAGGTCTACGGTTGAGGCTGGGCAGCAAGGGACAGCAGGACTCCCCAGGGAAGTGGAGGTAGCAAAGTCTACTAGCACCCTCTGCACTGTCCCCTCTAGATGGTGAAGATTCGGGGTTTTGGCTAGCAGTTTTTCGCCATTTCATCTTGTTTTTTTGGGGATATTTGTAAATGTACTGGTTTTATATTGTTTTATTGGATTGTATTTTGGGTTTTTTATAGAGTGATGTAACCCTCCTTGAGCCTTTGGTGGGAGGAGGGTAATAAATAACAACAACAACAACAACAACAACAATAATAATAATAATAAAGAAACTAGCATCACTCTCTGATCTCTAAATATTATTTAAGAACCACCCTACTGAGTTTTGGGGGAGAAATTGCCTGCAGATTTCACACAGGAAACTTTGTGATCATGAGGACTAGAAGAACGGTTTAGCACTTTGTTTTGCAAGGGGCGGGTGGAGCAAATATTTAGGGCTCAGATTGCATCCACAGACTCCTTGGCTGTAGGCCAATCCAAACGGTTGTTTCTTGTAATCACGTTCTGATGATGTAAGAGTCACCTGGGTTGCATAAACTCTGAACGATATTAACGGCCTTTTTTGCCAAATGATCAGTGGAAGCCAGGTTTAATTGAGGAGCTTGACAATTAAAGGTGAGCTGTTTTTGAGACCGATGTTGGCTTTGGAGGGGGTGCAATAAGAAATGAAAAACTTAAGACAGTCTCTCCTTTTTGACCAGGAGTCCGTTGCATCACACAATTGTACCTAAACTCGAAAGGAAACCCAGTTAAGGGTTTCTCATGTACATCTGCCTTTAAGCCAACTGCCATGTAATCATGAAAAGGGTGCAATCCTTCTACATTCATTGACTTTAGGATGCTTAGGGCTGATCCTGCGTTGAGCAGGGGGTTGGACTAGATGGCCTGTATGGCCCCTTCCAAATCTATGATTCTATGACTTAAAAGCATGCAACTCTGCTTAGTATCCTGCTATTACCCAATTTGAAAGGGGGCCACTGTTCTGCTTGCATGAGCTTTATGTGAACCTTGTTGACAATGTGGCTCAGTGCAATTAGCATGACTGGACAATCCTCCTGATTGTTTAAGAGACATAACGGCAGCCATGTTGGATCTAAAACGTGGTCCATCTCGTCTGGCACTGTGTTGCATAGATTGGCCAGCCAGAAAGGCACAAAGCTTTCAAACTCCCCAGCTACTTCTGAACAGAGAGGCTCCCTTAATCATCATGGCTAATAGCTGCTGATGGACCTGTCCGCATGCAGACAACTGGGTGACCTTGAGATAGTCACAGTTCTCTTGTCTTCAGAGTAGTTTGAGAAAACTACTGTCTCTCAGCCTCACCTACATCACAGGGTGTCTGTTGCGGGGAAAGGAAGTGAAAGGTATTCGTAAGCCGGTTTGGGACTTTTCGGGTAGCTTGACGTAGTGGTTAAGAGTGGCGGCTTCTAATCTGGTGAGCCAGGTTTGATTGCCCGCTCCTCCACATGCAGCCAGCTGGGTGACCTTGAGCTAGTCACAGCCTTGACAGTTCTGTTCTCACCGAGCAGTCTTGTCAGGGCTCTCTCAGTCCCACATGCCTCACAGGGTGTCTGTTGTGGGGAGAGGAAGGGAAGGTGATTGTAAGCTGCTTTGAAGCTTCTTTAGGCAGTGAAAAGTGGGGTATAAAAAACAGCTGTTCTTCTTCGTCATCCTCCCTCTTCTCTGTCTCCCATGAATATGTCTAATTCTAGCTTGCCTCCTCGTGGTGCACCATGGATACTGCTAGAGAGCTGGAACATTTGGCTGCCGGACAATCATAGCATCTCCTGGCTACACTATAAACATGGAAACAATCAGTCAAGCAAACCTTCTTAGGGCCACTTGACAAGGATTGCAGGAGGCAGCCTCCGAACCTGCCCAATGAACATTGAGAGTATAAGCAAGCCTAAATGACAATATACTTGTCCTGAATCCTGCTGCCAGTAAAATAGTTAGCTCTTATTCAAGAAATTCTTCTTGTCCTGTGTGTAGTTCTTCCACACAATAAATGAATAAATAAATAAGCTCTTTTTAAAGCCCACTAAACTAATGATCCTCAACACATCTTGCTGCAGGGAAATTCAGGAGCTCACCGTTCTTTGAGTGAAGCAGTATAGAATCCTAGAGTTTGAAGGGGGGTCTATAGAGGTCATCTAGTCCAACCTGCTGCTCAATGCAGGATCAACCTAAAGCATCCATGGTAAGTAGCTGTCCAGATCAGCCTGTCTCAGCTTTTTTACCATTGAGAACCCCCTAAAACGGGGGTAGTCAAACTGTGGCCCTCCAGATGTCCATGGACTACAATTCCCAGGAGACCCCTGCCAGCATTCGCTGGCAGGGGGCTCCTGGGAATTGTAGTCCATGGACATCTGGAGGGCCGCAGTTTGACTACCCCTGCCCTAAAACATTAACCAGGCTTCAAGAAACCCGAGAGATGGTGTGATTATGCAGAATATGATTGGGAAGCACAGCTGTGTACATGCCCACCCAGGGCCTTCCCTTTCCCACCCCTTCCATGTCCATCATTGGCCATTTTGGGAGGGGGCGTGGGTCGACAGGACCATATATGGTCATATCACCCAATGAATGTTTAACAAATGAAATATATATATATATATATATATATATATATATATATATATATATATATATATATATATATATATATATATATATATATATATATATATAAAATTAACTCCTACCCATTTGTGAAACCCAGGGGTATCAAAAGACCCCAGGGTTTCACAAAACCCGGGTTGAGAAAGCCTGGTTCAACCACTGCTTAAAGACCACCAGTGAGGGGGAGCCCACCACCTCCTTAGGCAGCCTATTCCACTGCTGAACTATTCTGATTGTGATTTTTTTTTTCCTGCTGTCATGTATATTTCTTTTCTCTCACGTTGCAAATCTCTTGATAGCACAGCTCGTTATGTTGAATCAGGGTTGCAGTAAAATGCTAATCCCAAACATGTGCTGACTCCAATGCAGGGTGTGAGCATTCACACATCCACATATGCTTCATGCCTAAAAGGGTAGTGAGAACAGGCGTCGGTGAGACCAGAAGAGATGGGAAGGTGGCGGGGCGGGCTGGTGGTGGTGGTCCCTATTGTTTGTCTTGGCTTTGTGAGTGACAAATCTCTTCCTGCCACCCTCTCAGCTGTGAACGCTCCAGGTCATCTTTGAAGCATCTCCATAACAACACTGGGAGAGGTGATAAATGCAGACGTGACAACCCCAATCCAGGGCCAGGCAGGCAAAATGCATGGTAGAAAATATGGATTTAATTTTTGCTTTTGTTTTGGCAGAGGGAACAAAGTCGCAAAAGCACCTGTCAAAATACACCGATGCACAGAAACATACCACAGAATGCAAGGTGCTGAAGTTCATCTGCTGTGCTTTTGAAATTCTCTTCCTCCGATTGCCATCTCTGGATTGAGAAATACCTGGAGAGTTTGGGGGTGGAGCCGGGGAGGGGTGTGTCTCCCAGATGCTACTACAGCATTCTAAGCCCTATACCCAAGAAACAATTAATTTCAAAGAAGAAGAGTTGGTTCTTATATGCTGCTTTTCTCTACCCAAAGGAGTCTCAAAGCGGCTTACAGTCACCTTCCCTTTCCTCTCCCCACAACAGACACCCTGTGAGGTGGGTGAGGCTAAGAGAGCCTGATATCACTGCTCAGTCAGAACAGCTTTATCAGTGCGAGCCCAAGGTCACCCAGCTGGCTGCATATGGGAGAGCGCAGAATCAAACCCGGTATGCCAGATTAGAAGTCTGCACTCCTAACCACTACACCAAGATGGCTCTACACCAAAGTGAGGACTGACTGGCTAGCGTGGAAGAAGCAACCAACATGCTTCTCTTGCTGTCCAGCAGCAGAAATCTCACACAAGAGAAGAGGAGAAATTATCAGGCTCTGGGGGCATTGGCCTTCCTCTCCTCGCATGGGCAATGTCTCCCATTTCAACCCTGCAATTCTCCCCAATTTGTAAATCAAAGAACCAGCAGGTGATACCAGGCATGTACTTGAAGGAAGCCTCAAATAGGATCTGTTCAAGCAAGATGTGCTGGGGTGCAGGAGAGAGTAAACAACAAGCACTCTTTGGTAATATGCTCTGTGTTTTTATGGGCCATTAAGCGTTTTGCAAAGAGTAGCTCATTAGAATGATAAAGGGGATGAGTCAGTGCTAAGCTGTAGTTCTTATGGTGAAGCCATTTTATTAATAATTCTTATGAATAAGACTCATTGTTCAATTCCTGTCCAAGGCGGGGAAATGGTCTTTTGTGTTCTCTTTGTACTAGATAGAGTTGCCAACAGCCTGGAAGTGGCCTGGAGATGACTTGTCATTCCAGAGCCCCCCCCCCCCCACTTCCAAAAAAGCTGGTCTCTATAGTCTGCAGATGACTTTCAATTCCAGGAGATTTCCAGGCCACACCTGAAGGTTGGTGCCTCCTGGGTCAGGAATACTCCTTGAGTTTTGGAGGCGGGGCCTCAAGAGTCCAGGGGTGGGCGGGAGTTTTTGCCATGTCGCCATCCCCCAGGAAGGCCACAGTGCAGGTATGCATTCTAGCACCCGTTGTTTCCCTGGGCACAATGGGCTTGGCCTCTAGTTATTATATATGTAAAAATAATATTAATAATAGAATCCGTTAACAGGTGTGCATGCCAATAAAGAGATATTACAAATATGGTACACTAGCTTTGTGAAGGCTGCCCCTGGCATTCTAAAATGAGAGAGTTGCCTTCTCAAATTGCAAACCTTATGAACCACACAATCACCTCTCCGTGTAGGAAATACCTGAGTGTCTCTCTCCTTGGATTGCTCTGAGAAGCGCACCCCCAGGGAGGGCCAATCAGGTATGGAGTAAGTTATCTGCATGCAGTTTGAACTGACTCGGTCTCATTGGCAGAGCGCAGTTGAATTGATATGCCCTCATTGGCAAAGTGCTCTCTCTCTATTGGGGGCACACCTCCACGGAGGGTCAATCACAGAATCATAGAGTTGGAAGGGGCCACACAGGCCATCTAGTCCGACCCACTGCTCAACGCAGGATCAGCCCAAAGCATCCAAGAAAAGAATCAGAGAGGGAATGAGCTGTCAACTTGAGACTCCTTCAGGTAGTATAAAGTGAGGTATAAAACCAGCTCTTCCTCTAAGAAGCAAAGTATAAAAATAACAGCTATTATTGTATGTGGAAACCATTTTTTCTTCTTCTGCTCCTGGGTTCCTTGGGAATAGGAAGTTGGGACCAAGGGCAGGTAAGTCCCTGCTTTGGGTGGAAGGCCTATCAGAAGCCACAGTGTCCTATTTCCCATACAGGAAGGTTAAGTCTCTGGCAGAGGCGGAATCTACAGAAGCGTCTCTAATGCAGGGGTGGCCTCTAGACATCCAGGGACTACAATTACCATGAGCCCCTTCAGTCGGCCATGCTGGCAGGGGCTTATTGTAATTATAGCCCATGGACATCTGGAGAGCCATATTTTGGCCACCTCTGCTTTCATGTATGGAGCGTGAATGCCATAGATCAGGGGTAGATCACACTCTTTTGGAATTCCTCTTACTTTTTCTGTCTCAGACCTTTGATAATATCTCATTGCTATACCTGGCCTGATTATCTAGCTGGAAAACATCGCTATTTCCAGTTCATTTTCACATCCTCAGAGGCCCTGATCCTATTGTGGTGCATGCACTGTCCCCTCCCAAGAGCACAATGGCTTGAAATATTCTCAGTTTTAATAATGTCCTGCCTTTGACATGCTGAAGGAAAATCATCAGTCACAGCGTTAGGATATCAGCTCCTGTTGTGCTTGTTAAATAGCCTGTCCAGGTGAAATGTGCAGTGCCTCTAACTTCATACACTTTTTGCAGCACCAGGGAGCAACAAAATAGCGCATAGGTGGTTATGATTAAAAAGAAATTTGTAACGCCATCACTCATCATTATGTGCAGAGTTATTGCACAGTTCTTATTGCTAATGGCCTTTTCATTATTTTGCTTGCTCCTGGTTTTTATTCTGTATGTTTTCAGCATAAAATCAATGACTGCCATTACAACTGTGGTGAGATACTCATTTAGATCATACTAATCTGTCATTCCTGGTCGAAAGGTATGTCATGTTTAATGGCTGTCAGAGGGCATCAAATGTGGTTAACATATTTATTACTTGTCTATTGCCTTATGCATATAGAAGACTAGATGACTGGTAGAAGAAGTCTAGGTCTTTTACCGGCTGGTTTTTCACATGTGGGATTTTTGATGATGCTGATGCTGATGGATTGTCACAGTCAGATATGTGGCTGGTAGATGGTGTCCTGCAATTTGGTATCTTGGGAACCACAGATGTATATTTGTAGGATTCTTGTTGTTCCAAGCAACACGCTCTTCTGTAGCTGATCTGATGTTAATACCCAGAATGCCCAAGTATTTTCTGAGACTTCGAGGCCCTGCTCCACAGGCTCCAGTGACAATTCACACAATAGTATCTTCTCCCAGAGATATTCCCAGAGATACTCTAATTCTTTTCAAAGGTCATGGTATTTTGCGATCTTCTCCTGTTCTTTCTTTTCCATTCTGCTGTATCGTGGGATTGCATTGTCAATGATCCTATTTCTCATTTTTTCCTAAAATTGTGATGTCAGGCATATTATGCTCCATGTGTTTATCTATTTGAATCTTTGTTTCTTCATTCTCCATGTTCTTGCCTGGTTTGTGAGCAATTTTACTGTAGGCACTGACCAAATGGTTGACTGTTTCATCATTTGTCTTGCAAAGTCAACTTTTTCTGTTATCACTGGTCTTCTCATTCTTGGTTTTTATAGTATACATTTCAAGTGCCTGCTCTTGTGTAGCTAGAATGAGTCCTTCCATTCCTTTCTTCCAGCACCATTTTGGAGCCAGATATTTTCACTAACAACAGTGTTCTCTGTTCCCCATGTAAGTAGTTTTCCTTCAAACTGTCAAAGTGAGTTTTGATTTCAGTGTTTTCTATGCTTTCTGGAAAGTTTGCCTTGTACACTTCAATTAGAAGCTTCTCTTTGCTTTTCCCAGTGTAATCATTCAGTGCTCACTTTTCTTCTTCAATGACTTACTTAACTTTTGGAACATCTCTTCCATCTAATATTCTTGATTATTAAACACCATCAACATTTCTTCTAGAGTGGAGGGCTACATTGTTACTCTTTTCGTGACAAGGCCTTTTCCTCTTTGTTTCCATTGCCTTTTGGCTACTCATAAGAGTAGCCATGCTGGATCAGATCTTGTAGGCTAGCTAGTGCAATCCCCTTCCTAAAACTACAGCATCCAATCCCTAAAACTACAGCTAGACAGTCCCTGCTTGAAGAGAGGGAGAACTTGACCCTCATCCCTGGATAATGGGTTCCACTATCAAACTGCCCCCACTGTGTTCAACAAATTTCTGCCCTTCTAGAAGTCTCCTAGATCTATTCTTTCTGGAGCAGCAGAGGTCAAATGTTCCCCCTCTTCCATGTAACAACCATTCAGGTATTTGAGGATTGCAATTATATCCCCTAGCTTTCTTTCCTCTCAGCTAAACATATCCAGTTTGTCCAAACTATCCACATAGACTTGTTTTCCAGACTCCTTCTGCCAAGATGAAGGCTTTCAATACACTGCTAACAGTAAAGTTAGGAAGAAATAAAGGGAATATATTCAGCAGACAGAAGTTTAGAAGGAGGAGGTTAGAACTGAAAGACGATTGGTTACTGCTTGGCTTGGCTGTAGTTGGTCAGGTTGGTAGCCCTGGTGCCTGATTGGTGGGAGTTTGAAAATTCTGAAGAGAGTCCGTTAAATTCAGTTAAAGGCAGTTGGGCAAACACAGAGACTTGGGCAGAAGGCAGTAAAGGGAACCCTGCTAAGAAAATAGAAGCGGTTAGTCGTCAAGGGAAGTGTGCTTCATAGATTCACATGTAATGGAAACAGAAAGATTATACTGTATCTAAATGGGGACTTAGAGTTAGTGCCGCACATTTTTCTCATATTACTCTTCTTGGTTTAATGCACTTCTCGCTGAAATTTGTCACAATTATTCAATCCTTAATGAAATTAATTGCTTTAATCAATCCTTACATCCAGTACTCGACTCCACTAATTACTATAAAATATATCTCCCAAGGCATAGTTGAGGATACTTATGAAATAAAGGAACAGAAATCTTAAGTCGTGACAGTACCTTACCCCCCTATCACCTTTGTTGCTTTGCTTTGCCCCAATTTGTCTGCATCTTTTGTAAAATGCAGCCCCCTCTCCCCCCATTCAGTCTTTGCCATCTCTCACTAAATGATTTTTTTGCTGGGAGAGGAAAGTCCTTGTTTAAGGTTCTGGGGAGATGTTGGGCTGCTGGGCAATCATGCTGGGCAAACCTGCTTCATTTTGAAAGCCAGAGAAAAGTTCTACCACTGCAGAAGCCTGTCACTCAAGGCTCTATGTGTCTGTGAAGAATTAACCCTTCACAGCCCTTACCTATTTCTACAGCACTGCTAAACTTTAAAAGTACAGTCTGTTACAGGAGTCAAGAAGAGAATGTTGGCTACTTTTTTGTAGCTTTTGTGAAGTCAGAATCAGAATCACACAAAGCCCATCCAGCCCAGCCCCACACCTTCTCAGGGACTTAAAAAAAATACACACTCCTAACAGGTGCTCTCATCCAGCCTCCTCCTGGAAACTTCCAGGAGAATCTGGAGTACTGTGTTCAGTTTGGGGCACCCCAGTTGAAGTGGGATGTAGACAAACTGGAGTGTGTCCAGAGGAGGGCAACAAAGATGTTGAAGGGTTTGGAGACCAAGACGTATGAAGAAAGGTTGGGGGAGATTGGTCTGTTTAGCCTGGAGAGGAGATGACTGAGAGGGGATCTGATAACCATCTTCAAGTATTTAAAAGACTGCCATGTAGAGGATGGAGCAAAGTTGTTCTCTCTTGCCCCAGAGGGATGGACCAGAGTCAATGGGATGAAATTAATGCAAAAGAAATTCCATCTAAACATCTGGAAGAAGTTCCTGACAGAGTGGTTTCTCAGTGGAACAGACTTCCTTGGGAGGTGGTCGGTTCTCCATCTTTGGAAACGTTGGAGAGGCTGATTCTGTGAAGGCTTAAGGGGAAGGCAGGTGACAGTGGATGAGCGATAGGGTTGTTAGTGTCTTTCATTGTAAGGCGGTTGGACTAGATGATCCATGAGGTCCCTTCCAACTCTATGATTCGATGATTGTATGACAGGGCAATAACAGCTTACATGGCATGGTGTGGCATCCTGTCTGCTTCTTTTTCAAGAATGTGTCATAATGACATTCAGCTTGCCAGGATGGAGTGCGTGCTTGAGAATTATAAACATCAGCTAGCATGTCTTTGTGTTAATTGCCTGTTACTAAGTTAGCACAATGGCTCTTAAAACTGTGGTTGGGGGACCACCCAAATGCCTTAGTGAACGGCTGGTCAGGCTCTGCTGTTGCAATTACAACAGGGAGGAGGGATCTGCAGAGGGAGACAGGCCTTTGAAGTCTCTACACAAACTTGTGGGAGACTGGGGGAGGGGTGTGAATATGGCCATGGCCTATGGCGGCAGAGTGACATGAATCCCAGGGGAAAAGAGGGGAAAACAAAAAGGGAACAAAAACCCAACCTGAGAAAACAAGCCAGGAAGCCAAAGGCTCAGCCACAAAGATACGTAAGGATTAAAATACATGGTTTACACATGAGGAGGTATACTCAGTATTGCACCTTGGCCCTGGAGAGGATTCTCAAGCCACCAACCAGATCTTATTGCTATATTGTAACAATTTTATTGTTGCTTATTGTTATGCTAGAGGCCAAGCCCATTGATTCTGGAATAAAACGGGGGCTAGATTGGGGGTAGGGTGGGGTGGAAGAACTATGTGGATGGCCTCTCCCCCCCCCCCCCCAGGAAATGCTGCAGACTGGAGGTCCTTGGGAAGGGAACTCATTGGCAGGGGCAGCTCTCATGCAGCAGGGATCTGCAGCCTCTGAGCCCTGGAGGGAAGTGGAAGGAGGAGGGTGTGGTCAGGGGTGGGGGACAGATGGCGATTGGCTGGCTGCTGGACAGACAGGCAAGCCGGTTGGAGGAGGAGGCACTCAGGGGCGGGACAGCCCCTCCTGAGTGGGTGTTAAGTGCTGAGTGGCACTTAAGCCATGAGACACGCTTCTCCTCCAAGACTTTACCAGAAATATATTCCGTGGAACGGATTGTAACTTGGCCACTGATGATGACCCTCTGGCTTGAAACGTGTTTGACCTGGGGTCATACCATGTGCAAGTGTCGAGACTGTACGTGCAACATTGCATAGACTCTGTTTCCTATATTTTAATGTTTTTGATGTTCTTAAAGTTCTCTGAATAATTATTTGTATTTTAATCTTAATATACATTTGTTGTTCGACCTTTGGGTTCCTGATCCATTCCAGGAAAACCTGCAATTGACATCACATCTCTCCAGGAATTGCCAGAAACTCTACGGAAGGTCCCAGAAATTCTGTTGTCTCCCTGATAGTCTTTTTGTTATATTTTTCCACACTGCCACTCAGAGCAGGAAGATGAAGAAGAGCTGGGTTTTTATACTTTACTTTTCACTACCCAAAGGAGCCCCAAATACCTTCCCCATCCTCTCCCTACAACAGACACCCTGGGGGGTAGGTGAGGCTCTGCAAGAAAAGGTCTAACAGGATTGTGACTGGCCCAAGCTCATCCAGCTGGCTTCCTGTGGAGGAGTGGGGATTCAAACCCAGCTCTCCAGATTAGAAGCCACTGCTCTTAACCACTGTACCAAGCTGTCAGGGGATCTCCCACTGGGAAATGCCAATCTTCTTTGTGAGACATCCCATTAATTTGATTTGTAGGGTCATATTAAGCATTAGAGCCTCTTGTGGTGCAGAGTGGTAAGGCAGCCATCTGAAAGCTTTGCCCATGAGGCTGGGAGTTCAATCCCAGCAGCCAGCTCAGGGTTGACTCAGTCTTCCATCCTTCCGAGGTCGGTAAAATGAGTACCCAGCTTTTAAAGTCTTTTAATGGGAGTTTTAATGGGTTTTTTAAGACATTGTAACCCGCCGCGAGCCATTTGGGAGTGGCGAGAAATAAATCGAAATAATAATAATAATAATAATAATAATAATAATAATAATAATAATAATAATAATAATAATAATAATAAACGGTAATGACTGGGGAAGGCACTGGCAAACCACCCCGTTTTGAGTCTGCCATGAAAACGCTAGAGGGCGTCACCCCAAGGGTCAGACATGACTCGGTGCTTGCACTGGGGATACCTTTACTTTTACCTATGAAGCATAGATGCACCCTTCAGAACACACTGGATTCAATGGTTTAGATCGGTGTGGCTCTGTTTAAGATGGCCCTGGATAAGAAAAACACAGAGATCCATCAGCAATAAATATAGCAGTGGTCCAGAATGCAAGGCCATGTAACAGTAATATATGAATGGCTATATTAATGGAGAACCTTAATATATGAACAGTAATATATGAATGGCTATATTAATGGAGAACCTTAATATATGAAATGTAATGCCACATGCTCAGAAACAGAGCAGGCTGTAGGGTCACAAATACACCCTACTGACACTGAAATCCCTGTAACCATTTCTTTTTCTTTAATTACTCTTCTCATTTGTAATAAGCCCTTATGCGTGCTTCATGATTCTTAAGGAGTAATTGGCCTCTTGGGTTGATCCACAATTCTTCACACATAGACTCGAAGGTCAGATGCAGAAAAGCTCATTAGCAAAGGAAATGCTCCTTTTGGAAAATTAATGAAAATCAGCCTTAATTGATTCACAGGGTATAGGAATTTCACACGAGGCATTAACATTCTAAAATGAGCAAATGTTTGGGACAATCTGCGTGCTCAGAATGGGGTGGGGGAGCCGTTTGCTTTCTTTTTAGCTACTGCGATCTAGTGAGACGCCATGAGTCACAAAGGCTCTTTCGGGCCGGCCGTGTGTCTTGATCTCATTTTATCCTTCTTGAGAATCTCAGGATGATATCGTTTCAGAGGCTAATCGTGATGGTCTGCAGTAGAATAGCCAGAGCCAGTGTGGTGTAGTGGTTAAAAGCAGTAGCTTGTAATCTGGTGAGCTGGGTTTGATTCCCCACTCTTCCACATGCAGCTAGCTGGGTGACCATGGGCTAGTCACAGCCCTGATAAAGCTGTTCTGTCTGAGCAGGAATATCAGGGCTCTCTCAGCCTCACCTCCCTCACAGGGTGTCTGTTGTGGGGAGAAGAAAGGGAAGGCGACTGTAAGCTGCTTTGAGACTCCTTTGGGTAGAGAAAAGCGGCATATAAGAACCAACTCCTCCTCCCCTTCTAGATTTGATTCAGAGCCTTTTCACACACTGAAATTTCTACACACAATCCAACAGCGTGCACCCAAGCTTTTGTGAACCAAAGTTTTCCTGAAGTCCCTTCTGATCCCCGGTTTGATTCCCCGCTCCTCTTCAACATGAGGCCTTCTGGGTGACCTTGGGCCAATCAAGCTTTCTCGGTACTCTCTCAGCCCCACCGACCTCATTAGGTGCCAGTTGTGGGGACAGGAAGGGAAGGGAAGGAAACTGTAAGACACTTTGAGATGTCTTAAAGTAGAGAAAAGCTGTGTATAAAAAACAATTCCTCCTCCTCCTCCTCTTTCCTGGAGCCATGGGATCCACCCAGAGGAACAGATTAGTCCAATTGCTATAGATTCTAGCACTTACTTCATGGGAAGAAGTAAACAACAGAGACATGTCTCAACTGGAGCAGGGAAGACCAGCAACATCCAAATTCACAGGCGCTGTTCCCACTTCAAGCACATGAAGTTGGCGAAGAGATGTATTTCTATAGCAACCACTCGTGGTGGCTCAGATGCCGACTCTCTAGTTTCCCAGCCTCGTGGCTTTGATCCTGAATTATTTATGTGTGTATGAACATTTCCTGTATGTTTGTTCCACAGGTTTTGCTGCCTCCTTGTTTGAGGACAAATGGTTTGGTTTGTTGGCTAGCACTTTGAAGGAAAGACACACACCCAGAGAATGGGCTGAAGGCATGTGATGTTACGAGATTTCATAACAGAAGGGCTGAGAGAGAGAGGATGTTTAAATCCTGCATGAAAAACTATCCTCGGAGTTAAAAATCAGAGCCAAAGTGACTTCTTTTACATTTGGGTTCACGTTTAGCTGCATCCAGCGTCATTGTAGCGTGGCTCTGGGACGAGCCACTAAAGGTTTGGTAATGCTTTTGGACCTGGTTCTGTTCCAGTTTGCTTGGGGATGTGATTTGCACAGCAAGATGGAGAAAATTAATGCTGACTTTTCTGGACAAAACATCTGGATAGAACGCTGGCTGAGCACTTCTGTCTGGCTTCAGAACAGGAATGGGGGCCAAAACAGCACTCTTGGCCACGGCTGATGATCTTTCGCTACAGCTGGGAAAGACAATCCCTTGCTACAGATATTGCTGGGTCTTTCAGCAGCACTCAAATACATTCATCCACAATATTTTGGTGGATTGACTGCAACCAGTGTTTGCAATAAAAGGGACAGCCCTCCGCTAGGGTTCTTTTCTCATGGGCAGGAAGCAAAGAGTTACTATAGGAAAGACAGGAGCTTAGAGGGTGCAGTTTGGGGAGGGAAGCAACCTCTGTGGGGCATATCGAGCCCACCCTCCAAAGTAGCCATTTTCACCAGGGGGCACTGATTCCAGTCGTCTGGAGATCAGGTGTAATTCCAGGAGACCTCCAGGTTCCACCTGGAGGCTGGCAACCCAAAGCCTAGGTGATATTATCTGCCATCTTGCCATGAAAACTTCAGCTTTCTACTTCCATATGTCCAATCTCTCTTACTGGGCAGCCCTTAGACAGCTGGCAAAAGGCCTTGTAGAACAAAAAGGATGGGTCTGCTATACTACACCCTCTTAATGCCTAGAAGAAGAAGAGTTAGTTTTTTATACCCCATTTCTTATAATCGCACTTTCCCCACAACAGACACCCTGTATGGTAGGTGAAGCTGAGAAAGTCCTGATATTACTTCTCGGTCAGAACAGCTCTGAGAGAATCTGCTCTGTGAGAACAGCTGTAACAGGACTGTGACTAACCCAAGGTCACCCAGCTGACTGCATGTGGAGAAATGGGGACCCAAACCTGGTTCTCCAGATTACAGGTGCCTGCTCTTAACCACTACCCCAAGCTTGCTGCTTTCTACTTCCGCCTAACTTTAAAAAAATGGCAACGATGGCTCCTCAAGTTGTACGGGATATTTTTTTAAACCATGGCAATTTTTGGTAAAACAAATTTTCCAGCATAAAATGGCAAAAACTACGGGTACCGCAAATTACTGTTAAGTGCATAGATTGAAAACACGTCTATGCTTTTCTTTCCCACTAGGTGGAGCTATGTTCACATTTTAAAAGGTTTTAGGCCATTTGCGCTGCCTGCTCTCTGCTTGTTTGTTTTTGGGCACCTTGAATCTGTCTCAGGTCAACCACACTATCTTCCAGTTGTCATTTGTTCTCCTGCATCTGTGTAACTTTGTCTGTTTTCACACACTTTGAATAATGCACTTTCAATGCCCTTTGCCAGTCCTTTGGAAATGGGCTTTCCTGCTCCATACAGGGAAATCAAATTGCAAAGGATTGTGAAAGGGCACTGAACGTGCATCCTCCAAGCAGGCTTAGAGAGCAATGGTTAGTGCTCTCAGTGCTCAAGTGCAAGGGCTATGGAACAATCCCCTGCAAAGTGTCAGAATCCTTGGGTTTCTGCCATGATTTATTAATGTACTCTGAACCTGTATGTAACCATTTTGAAATGTACTCCCGTTTCTCTTTGTGTCTGGCTGCTAGTGTTAGGCGCCTTTCTCCAAGGTCACTGCTTGCCGCTCAGTTATCTTGTCTGGCTGGCCTCCTGGACCTAGCACCTGCATCTCTTGTTATTATGTCTGCTTGTTATGTGAATCTTAATGGGTCTGGGAAAGGTGGGAAAACTGCTGGGATAAGAGCAGGGGTTTGTCTTGTATTTGTCAGATTCATCTATGTGAGTCCAGGGAGATCTGCTTGAATAAACAATCATCTTTCAATACAGTGGTGTTTTATTTACAAGTCTGCAATCCTGACACGAAGTAGTATTCTTTTTCAAATGTTAAGTCCCACCAAGGGATCGGATGTCTTCCATTTTCTTTTCCTGGTATGGTGATGACAAGTAGGATGTTCAACAGGTACTGCCTGTCCTCCCCTGGAGAAGCAGCTATGGCTTGCTAAATTCATTTCGCCTAGGACTGGCTAATGGAATAAAAATGGCTTGTTGGCATTTTTTTCAGGGGGAATGGAACTAGAGGAGTGGTTCTGGTCTCCTTGGCTAGGTATGCCAACTCTGGATTGAGAAATGGCTGGAGGATGGTGGCTAGAGCCCAGAGAAGGGGTGGTGGTGTTGGTTGGGCAGGGGAGAGACCTCAGGGAGGGGGAAATGCAGGCGTTTCCTTCAGGGGAACTGATCTCTGGCATCTGAGCTTCAGTGGGAGATCCCTAAGCTGCTTTGAGAAGGTGATAACCTATCCTTTGCTGACTCCTGACCCTGAAAAAGCAACCTTGAGAAACTGCCTTTTAAACGTTTTAAATAGAATTGACAAAAACATTATACAATTTGAGGCTAGGGCATTGTTCAGTAGTAGCTGGCTAGGCGTGCTCCAACAGATTGGGGCCATGGAGCAGGAAACGTTTAAAAAATCTCTTTTCCTCTTTTTTTTCCAGTCTCAAATTCCTCCTCCTCCTGCTTGCTGTAGGTGGGAGACCCATCAGCAGTGTACAGAAACCTGTTTCTCTTTCCCCCGGCACAACAAAAAGCAACTTGTGTGTGTGTATCTGTTGATGTCAGGAAAATCAGACGGAGAGCTTAAAGTCTCTTCCTGTGCTAGGGCCCTGATACCTCTGCTGCAGCTCCTTTTGCAATGAAAAAGGCACAGGGGATCCATTTGCAAATCTTCCAGCATCTTGTATGGCTGGATGAGGGATGCCAGATTCCAGGTTTGACCTGGGGATCCCCCGGAATCACAGCTCACTCCCAGACTAGTTCCCTTGGAGAAACTGGATGCGTTGGAGGGTGGATTCTGCAGAATTGGACTGCACTGAGATCCATGTCTTTCCGAGGCTTCATCTCCAAAGCTCCAGGAGCTTCCCATCCCGGACCTGGCAACCCTATTCCCACATCTCCTTCCGTTGGCAGGTTGGTGGGAGACGTGGAAATTGCAGGCTGCCTCCTAAAGCTGCATACACTTGTTCCACAGAAGGAGTGGCCAACAATGTCCCTATTGAGGAGACTGGCGACTTATCGGTAAAGCAAATAAGCAGCCAGCAGCTTCTTCTGGGGCTTGATGGGTTACAGCTGAGCCAGATGACAAACACTGCCCATCTCATTCATAAATTCCGCGAGGGCTTTGGGCCGCCGTTCTCATACGCGGCCCACGCTGAGCGAGGCTTTAAGCACCTCTTTCAGAAGGAGTTAGGAGCCGTCTAATGGCTTGCTTCCTTGCCAAGCGCGCTCGTTTTTATGTTTTCCCTTTTAACTGTCTCAAGAGCATAGTTTAAACAATGCCATATTAATCTCGGCAAGAGCCTCCACTTCAGAGGCAAGGGAGCCAGGAAATTATGTATCAAAGGAAAGTAACCGAGAGAGTTATTAAGGAAGCACCGTTGGATATTTAGCAGGGCAAACGGAGCGCGGCGGAATAATGCTGCACAGACACGCGTGTGCTTAACTCGTGAGGAAACGTTTGCTTCAAAACGAAGGGAAACGTCACCCAGAAAGAAAGCAACAGCAGTCGAACGGAATCATAGTTCTGATCGCCGCCATCTTGCTTATTTGTTCCCTCGGACTCTGAGAAGGAAACGATTAGAGATGCCAGCCTCCAGGTGGGACCTGGAGATCCCCTGGAATTCCAGCACATCTCCAGGCAACAGAAATCATGGAGAAAATGGCAGCTTTGGAGGGAAGACTCCACAGCATGATATTATAGTGAGGGCCCTCCCCACCCCTAATTCTGTTCATTCCTGGCTCCGCCCCCAAACTCTCCGGGTATTTTCCAACCCATTGTTGGCAACCCTAGAAAGTATGGATGTCCCCCCCCCCCAAAAAAAGCTCCACCCCTTGTGTACGAGCATAGGAGCATGAACTATTTCCAATATATTGATTAGCCAATCTTAAGGTCATCTTATTAAGAATAAACCCGCCTCCTTGGTGGTAAGAAATACAACTAAAATTCATACAACAGTGATCTGTCCCCCTAGAGCAGGGGTAGTCAATATGTGGTCCTCCAGATGTTCATGGATTACAATTCCCATGAGCCCCTGCCAGCATTTGCTCATGGGAATTATAGTCCATTGACATCTGGAGGACCACAGGTTGGCTACCCCTGCCTTAAAGAACATGACTGCTTTGGAAGGTGAATTCTATGCCATTATAGGCCACTGAAGCTTATCCCTTACCTAAACCCCATTCTCCCCAAACTTCAACCCCAAATCTTCAAGAATTTCCCAATCTGGAGCTGGCAGCCCTAACCCCCAGGCCTGGCCTTGCTGAATCCTCCCTCAGGGGATTAATAGGCCTGGAAAGGGCCCTGCCTCTCCCCACTTTTACTGACTGGAATTCTATGGTTGCCTAGCAACAGCCATGGCAGGAATCTGTCGCTTAAAGCTGCAGGCACTCCGTTTACCATTGGGGAGTTTTCACCCTCCCTCCCAGTTATTATTTTTTAGATTTCACATTTTTCTTCAAACAAGGTTGTCTTTCAGGTTTGTAGAAAGATAGGTCTTGCCCGTTCAAAGCTCTATCCACCAGAATTATGTATGCTCCGATTTAGCTTAGTTGGCTGTTAGTATATCGAAGAAGAATAAGAGTTGGTTCTTATATGCTGCTTTTCTCTACCTGAAGGAGTCTCAAAGCGGTTTACAATCACCTTCCCTTTTCCTCTCCCCACAACAGACACCCTGTGAGGTGGGTGAGGCTGAGAGAGCCCTGATATTCCTGCTCGGTCAGTACAGCTTTAACAGTGCTGTGGAGAGCCCAAGGTCACCCAGCTGGCTGCATGTGGGGGAGCAGGGAATCAAATCCGTCTTGCCAGATTAGAAGTCCGCACTCTTAACCACTACACCAAACTGGCCTGATGTTGCTGGACTTAAAGAAATGTTCAGTACCATCACTTGTTGAACTTCTCTAAGCATCCACTCTGGTTCCTCTGCTTGCTCACTGTAAATATGCTTTCTTAGGTTGTTTTTTTTTGGGGGGGGGGATGTATGTCATGGTGGGGAACCAGCCTTGAATCTAATTTAGTTGGTTTTCCTTTCATCAGGAAGGGAAACAACATCCACAGGCCAGGCCTGGAGGGAGTTTATGGAAGGCACCGCTGCAGTTGAAGGATGTGTTGACAAGTTCTCATAGGCATCACTTTCTGGAACTATTTCTGACAACCAATTGTCTCTTCCCCTGTTGGAACCGATAAGACATGTCATGAAGTGGACTTGATTAACTCACTATTCTTAACAACTCCTAGCAGTTGCCAGTCCCCATGAATAAAAGAAAGGAAGCAGGTACAAACCTGTCTTTTGAACAACTGGGGAACATGTCATGCCTTGGATGTGGCTCGCTGCCTGATTAAATCCTAGCCTTTAAACAAGGGTTATTGTAGCCGGTCGATAGGTTTCCCCCTTTATGCCCCAAGAACATTGGGTTTAAGCCCTGAATTCACACCTCCCCAGCCCTGAACGCCATGGTCAGAGGCAAGTACATAGCTGTAAGATTTGATACTTCATCTATTTGTTTTTTTAAAGATAGAATAATTTACTTCACATTGGACATGAGCAAAAAGGGGAATGGGAAGAACCCATAAAATGCTAAATATTTTGAGCAGGTTCCCGGAGAGAGAGCATAAAATTTACTAAATACATTTTCTAAATGTGTATGTTAAAAAGGAAGGAATGATCTAAACCAAACAAACATTCCGCTATATATGAAAGTTCGGGTTGCCAACTGTGAGCTGAAACATTCCTGGAAATTTTGAGGAGGAACTTGAGGAGGGCTAGGAGAACGGGAGGGAAGTTATACCGAAAAGCCCACCCTCCATGGCAGCCATTTTCTTCAGGAGAACTGATTGCTGTAGTCTGGATATCAGTTGTAATTCTGGAGGGATGCCAGACCCTACCTGGAGACTGGCAACCCTAGAATGTTGGGTGTGTAAAACAGCCCCTAGGAGGTGTGAAACAGCCTGAATTCTGCTGCCCTCCATATCCTTATTATTGGTCATTTGTTTATCCTAAAATATGCTGAATTTTGGCTTGAGGCAATAAGCATATCCCAAATACAATTTGGGTGGTTTTCTTTTTCTTTTCACTTTCCAGTACTCTGATGACTCAGCATAAACCGCACAAATGCCACCCCCAAAGTCCCTCCTTGCATTTGTGTAAATCCCGCCCCCCCCAATTGTCATAATCGGTTTATTTCCTCTGGGAATGGGGAAGGAGAAGAACTTATTGCCAGCTGTCTGTAAAGCCCCTGCTTTGTTTTGTTTTGTTTTTTTTGAAGAGCGGTACCAGAAAACAAATCATTTGCATATGTAACGAGGTTACAGAGGCCTTGAGAAAATTGCTTTCTGATTTCCGAGAAAGCACCCTTCCCAGAAATATCTCAAACGAATGGGAAGAGATGAATGTGTGCGAGAGCTGGCTGGCACACAAGCTTATGTAACAGTATTATTATTTTTGCTGTCAAGCTGCAGTCAATTTATGGCAACTCTGTAAGGTTTGCAAGGCCAGAGATGTTGGGGGGGGGGGTTTGCCATTGGGTGCTTCTGTGTCATGACCCTGGTATTCCTTCGGTGGACCATGTATGGATCAGGGCTGACCCTGCTTAGCTTCTAAGATCGGACAAGATTGGGCCTGGGAGAAAGAGAAGGCATATTGATCTCAGAACATACAAGTATACCTGTCTGATCACAGCAATGACAGGAAGGGGCTGTGGCACCATGGAAGAGCCTCTGTTTGGCATGCAGAAGAGGCCTGGTTCAATCTCTGGCATCTCCAGTTAAAAGGATCAGGCAGAACATGACGTGAAAGACCTTTGCCTGGGGCCTTGGAGAACCCCTGCCAATTTGAGCAGGCAGCACTCACTTTGGTGGATAGCATTTTTGACTCCCTATACCAGGCTTTCTCAGCCAGGGTTTTATAAAACCGTGGGGTTTCTTGACTGTCCTGGAAGGGTTTCCCGAATGGGGTGGGAGTTAATTATTTTTTATATATTTTTAAATAATCTGTTAAACATTTATTGGGTGATTTGATTATATGTGGTCATGTCAACCTACCCCCCAGTGGCCATTGATGGGCCAGGACGGGGTCGGAAGAGGACAGCCCCCAGGTGGGCGTGGACACATATTCTGCACAACCACGCCACTTGAGGGGTTTCTTGAAGCCTGAAGAATGTTTCAGGGGTTTCTCAGTGGTAAAAACGTGGAGAAAGGCTGCCGTGTACCATTTCCAAATCTATAACTGGATCCTTCTCTGTATGCTCTGGGTCTCTGGAACTTTGGCCTGTTTCTGGTCTCCTAATGTGGTCCTCTAAGAACACAGATGACAGGGGGAAATACCTGTGTAATCCTGAAGTCTAGCGGTTGTGGTCTGCTGTTAGAGTTGCCAGGAACTTTCCTGGAATTTATCTCCAAATGAAGATTTCCTGGAACTTATCTCCGGACGAAGGAAATCAATTCCCTTGAAGAAAATATCAGATCCAAAGGGTGGACTCACACCTCTGCTGACTTCATCCCCCCACGAACTGCAAAGTTTTCCCAAACTAGAATTAGCAGCCTTGTCTGTTGTCTATGAAACTGGATTGAGTGCCAACAGAGTCGAGACACTGAACAATGTCCGGCTTTCAAATGGGTAAAGCCATTGACTTGTCCCTTCTTGCGTCTTTAATGAACGCTGTTCTACCGTAAGCTACGTTAATGGGAAACACATCTACGGAACGCCAGCTTGGACTACAAACGTTGGGCGTCAGGCCAAGCCAAATACTAGAAGGGATTTTCTCTGCTTTCTCAGTGTGTTTTTACATTTTATCTTTAGAAGGCTAGTCTGGGGGCATAATTCTGCCGCTCAGCAGGAGGGGGAAGAGTTTAAATGAAATATTATATTTGGCTCTCCTTTAAATGACAGCCAAGTTAAGTGCAGGGGCTACAATGGTGGTTTTCAAGTTGTGTTCTGGGGAGTCCTGGGAGATTCTCCGTGGGGAAGATTAGGCCAAGAAGCTTACCCGAAAGATACATTGCCTGCTACTATGCATAATTCTGACCTGAAAGTCCCCATTGTGGTATTGCTTCTGCCTTACGGGAATGCAATCTGTGATTTCTTTAAAATTAAATTTTATTTTATCTTTCCCACACACAGTAAAATAGGTACGTTTTTTTCACCATTATATGCCAATAAACAATGTGCATCAGATATATATCGTGTTAGAAGTTATGGTTATAATGTGAACTGTTATAATTCCATTGTTCAGTTTTGAAACCGACTGTTATGGTTGTTATTTTTATGATTATTATATATATAATAATCTAGACATCACCCTGCGAACAAAAGTGCATTTAGTCAAGGCTATGGTCTTCCCAGTTGCAATGTATGGCTGCGAAAGTTGGACCGTAAGGAAGGCCGAGCGTCAAAGAATTGAGGCTTTTGAACTCTGGTGCTGGAGAAGACTCTTGCAAGTCCCTTGGACTGCAAGGTGAACAAAACGGTCAGTCCTAGAGGAGATCAGCCCTGACTGCTCCTTAGAAAGCCAGATCCTGAAGATGAAACTCCAATACTTTGGCCACCTCATGAGAAGGAAGGACTCCCTGGAGAAGAGCCTAATGCTGGGAGTGATTGAGGGCAAAAGAAGAAGGGGACGACAGAGAATGAGGTGGCTGGATGGAGTCACTGAAGTAGTCGGTGCGAGCTTAAATGGACTCCGGGGAATGGTAGAGGACAGGAAGGCCTGGAGGATCATTGTCCATGGGGTCGCGATGGGTCGGACACGACTTCGCACATAACAACAACAATATATAATAATCTACATTTTGTAGATTAAGGCTGATCCTGAGCCTTATGGGAGGGTGATATAGAAATACAACAATCAATCAATCAATACAGTATCAGTTGGGTATTACAAGCACATAGTGTATGAATATGATACAAACAAATGTACAATTATGACAGGAGAGAGTCAACAACCAAAACTGTTAACAAATATATTCAAATATATGAATAGGGATCATAACAGTTATTCCTACATAGTCTAACCATTCTTCCCCTGTGATGTGTAGCCATGGGAGAATGTTGTTCTAAGGTGTGTATGGTGAGGCCTAAGGTTGTCTATCCATTCTAGAACAATCCAGAGCCAGGGTGGTGTATTGGTTAGGAGTGGTGATTCCAGGAAGGTGGTTTAGAAATTCAATAAACAATCACAATAATAATCTGAAGCACTGGGTTGTATTTCCCACTCTTCCGCCTGCAGCCAGCTTGGACTAGTCACAGTTCTCTCAGAGCTTTCTCTCAGCCCTGCCAACCTCATAGGATGTCTGTTGTGGGGAGAGGAAGGGAAGATGATTGTAAACCACTTTGAAACTCTTTTTCTGGCAGGGGCTCATGAGAATTGTAGTCCATGAACATCTGGAGGACCACAGGTTGACTTCCCCTGCAAAACATGCAGTGATTGACATGAAGGAGAACACATGAAGCTGCCTTATACTGCATCAGACCACTGGTCCATTTCATGTCACCCCTTACTTGGAAAAAAATGCTCTTTTTAATTGGAAATGCTAGGAGACCTTCTGCATGTCAAGCAGATGCTCTGCCACTGAGCTACAGACCCCCCTGCTTGAATTTTACTAGTTCAAATTTGGGTTATTAGCTGAACTTTTGGGGGCAGGGAAATCTGGATCAGATTTAAAGTTTTGACTTCGACCAAGGTCCTAACAGTCTGGGACTCCTGTATCTTCAAGACTGCCAAGAGCCAGCTTGGTGTAGAAGTTAGGAGCGCTGGATGTTGGCGGCATCATGCAGAGTGGCCGGAATATAACGACTACCTGAGGTAAGCATTTCACTATATTTAACAGGTGCGGAAAGGCCCTATGTGACTTTTTTCAGGCTAATCATGGACTCAGCAGAAGACGCCATAAAAATGGGAGAAGAAAACCACAAGAGTCCAGAAGCACCTTAAAGACTAACAAAATTTGTGGCAGGGTAGGAGCTTTCATGAGTCACTGCTCCCTTCTTCAGATATGTTCCAGGCAGGCAACAAAGAGACTCACAAAAGCTTCTCCCCTGCCATAGAATTTATTAGTCTTTAAAGTGCTCCAGAGTCTTACTCTTTTCTGCTGCTACAGACAGACTAACATGGCTACTCATCTTGACCTAGACCAGTGGGAGGTCACATGTACCAAGGGGATTTCCCCCTGCTTCATTAAGCACATAGGAAACAAATACTTGCATTTGGAAGATCTGAACAAGAGAGCGTTTGTAGGGATGCCTCGAATTTCAGCCTTCCCCAGCCGAACGTGAAAACAGACTGGAGCAGTAGAGGGTGCTCACGCCTCACAAACCAAGAAAGATATGATGTGGCATTTATCCGTGAACTAGGGCCATTTTTTCACAAGCCTGAGCCTGGTGCAATGAGCTAGCAAAGGCTGCACACTTACAGAGGAGTAAGAAGTGTGAGTCCAGGGCCACCTTTAAGACCAAAACGTTTAATTCTGGATACAAGCTTTCGTGTGCACCTGACCATCGAACGAGAGAGACCCACAATGCAATATGGGCCTTGGGGTGGCAGCCGGCACTGGACAAGAAAGCAAGTGGTGTCAGACCTGTAATGAGCTCCAAGGTTGCCAACCTCTTGGCCAGACCTGGAGATCTCCTGGAATTACAACTGATCTTCAGGAGACAGAGATCAATCTTCTTGGAGAAAATGGCTGCTTTGGAGGGCGGAGCTCCATGATATTATATCCTTCTAAAGCCCTGCCCCTCCCTAAGCCCCTCCCCAATCTCTAGACGAGCCCTTGTGTCTCACATTTGAATCAGCCTCGCCTTAGGGTAACCACATCCTCCTTGGCCACTTGTGAGGGATGGGAGGATGCAGTTGCCATATTTATGTTGGGAAACTCCTGAAGATTTGGGGATGGGGCCTGGGAAGGACAGGGAGGGACCTTGGTGGGATACAAGATGATAGAGTTCACCCTTGAAATCATCAGTTGTCTCCAGGGGATTTGATTTTCGTAGTCTGGAGACGAGTTGTAATTCTGGGGAATCTCCAAGTACCACCTGGAGGCTGGCATCTCCACTCCCCTAGAGTACTATGTATGGCTAATAATATTAATAATAATAGTAATAATAATAGTAATAATAATAGTAATAGTAATAGTAATAATAATAATAATAATAATAATAATAATAATAATAATAATAATAATTCACATGTCCAAATGATTTCTGGCACTCTAAAAGAGGATTGACAGGGTAAAAAAGCTCATCTCTCATGTTTGATTAATTCTCCTTCTGGCCTTTCAAATGTCATGTTCTCAGTCGCATGGTCAGGAGGGATAGTCGATGCTGGAATTTTGATCAAGTTTGGTAACATCTGTTCCCGTTTTGGAAAGCTCAAACACAGCTGACTAGCTTGCCAGAAAATATTAGCTATAATCCGAAACACTGGATGCGGCTGCAGAAGAAATGTTTTCTTCACTTTGCTTCATTATAAATCTGTACAAACTGGGAGAGGGCCTGATTTGCCAATAGGGGGTTGTCCTGGACGTCTGCTTTTGGTGTTTATGAGGCGGATGCTTCTGTACATCTTGCACTTATTTCATAAGGCGAGTTTAGGCTTTGCAAGAAAGCAGAGAGAATCCCTGAGCAGCTCTGTCTCCATTCTGATACGGAGCACCTCTTGAGAAAAAACAGTCGAGGTGGGAGTTTAGGAGTTCTGGCATTACCTTTTAATCAAAAAAGGGCTGGCAGCTTGGATCATGGAAGATCTCCAAAGGGAATCCCATTTAACAGAGATCTCTTGATTGTCAGAAGTCAAGACAGGTTTCCTGCGGTCTTATTTCCTGGGATGTGCAGCGTAAAGCAAAGAAAGGTCTCTGCTCCAAGGAGCTTACAGTTGAAAGCCTGATCCTGGAAAGAGAATGGGGCAATTAACAGGGCAACCCTAAGCAGGTTTGTTCAGCGTCCTACTGAAGTCTACTCAATGGGGTTCTGTAAGAGACTGAAAAGTAGTAATTGCTTCAAACACTGTCACACAGATAATTGACTTGGCAAACTGGACAGTTTATATCTAAGTAAAGGTCAGTCGAAACTTCTGATCATCAGAATCATGCAGAGCCGGAAGAGACCACAGAGGGCCATCCGGTCCAGTCCCCCACCTTCTCAGGGGCTTAAAAACACACACACTCCTAACAAGTGCTCATCCAATCACTTCCTAAAAACTTCTAACAAAAGAGACTCCACCACCCTCCAAGGCAGCATATTCCATCTATGAGCAGCCCTCACCGTCAGAAAATGCTTTAAGTGGGATCTCCTTTCTCATAATTTGAACCCAGTGCTCCTAGTCCTAGCTGCAGCAAACAAGTTGGCCTCTTCTTCCACATGCCTCCCTTTTATGTAGTTAAACACAGCTATTCTATCACCCCTTGCCCTTCTCTTCTCCAAGTTTCGCATACTCAGCTCTCTCAGCCTATCCTCCTAAGGCATGGATTCCAACCCCTCGACCTTCCTAGTCACCTTTTTCTGATCACTATCAATATCCGTCTTGAACTGCCGTGCTCAGAACTGGACGCAACGCTCCAAATGAGGTCTAACCAATGCGGAATAGAGTGGTATAACAAATTCCTTTGCTCCAGTTCAGACTTTTTCAAACTTTTGACCATGAAGGAGCCGCTGAAATAATTTTTCAGGCTTTGAAAAGCCCTGGAAGTGATGTCAGCTGGCCACGCCTCCCTGCCACACCTCCGGAAGTGACATCACCACCTGCGTTAACAGGCAGGTGCATAAACCACAAGATAACTCAGTCGTGCTTGGGACAGGGAGAAGTGGAAGCTGGTTCCCTAGCTTGTGGCTGAGTCCATTAAGGCAGGGGGGAAAGGACGCAAACCCCCTCCAGAGCTCCCAAGGACCCCCAGGGATCCGCAGACCGCGGGTTGGGAATGCCCACTCTGGATTCTATGTTCCTAGCAGTGCAGCCCAATATCGCATTAGCTTTCTTAGCTGCCATATCAGCACACTTTGTATGTGGCTTGGATTGGGAGGGGCAGGGGCTCTCGGTCACGAATATTTGCTCTGCATGCAGGAAGTCCCAGGTTCAATCCCCAGCAACTCTTCCTAATAGAGTCACCTGACTGGTGATGTGCGATACTTCTGCCTGAGACCCTGGAGAGCTGCTCCACCACCACACAGACTAGATACTGCTGATCCAGATAGACCATTGATGTGACTCAACATAAGGCAATTTTGCATGTTCACTCGATTGGACAGTGTGTGGGTCAGAATGACCAATTTATTGTCAGTTTCTTGGCACATCCTTCTCCTGGCTTCAGTGTGCAGTTTTGGAGCACTGAGCTCCACCCTCCATTGGCCAAGGCTTTCATTAAAATCTTCCACCACCACTTCCCTTGGTTTGAAGATGTCTCCAGCTCAGCAGTTTGATTCATGGCCTGAATCCAAAGAGATGTGTAGGGAGCAACCAGCGAGGCTCCTTACCTTTGTGCTTCCCTGCACTGTATCCGAAGCCATTCAAGGATAACCTCTGGCTCAAGCACAACATGAAGAGTTTAAGAGTCTCATGGTGACTTAAAGATTAAAGGGTGGAGTCAATTTTGGACGAATGGTATCACTCCCTCTAGTGGTGGATTCAATGTTACCTTGGTTTATGTCTGGCATAAAAACCTGCCACTTAAATTGGCGGGGAGATATGCCAGGCATAAACGGATATAATATCAAATTGAAGGGGCAAAACACATGAAGAACAGGGAAACATCCCCCCCCCAAAGAAACAGAAACCATTAGTTCACAGGTGAGTCAATGCATCAAGGTCACATGGACCTTGGTACACATGGAGCTCAAACCTTGGACTAACAGCCCAAAGTTGAGACAATACATCAGGGTCATGGAGGTGAGTTTGAAAGGAGGTTTCATGTGGCCCTTTGGTATACCTGCAGCCCACATGTCCATGTAATTCCCCCAAATACAATGAATAGCAAATCCACAAGGTCCTTTTATGTCAGGAAAATGGTGCAGGAGAGAAGGCTTATACCTCACCATCTGAACTGGCACCTGCATGTCTGAACATATAAGTTTCAATGTGGAACTCCCAGTGCTTATATGGCTGACAGCAGATGAGAGGCCTTGTATTGAATATTAGGAGAAGAAAATGTGTTTTTTGTGCCCCACTTTTCACTGTCCGAAGGAGTCTAAAAGCGACTTACAATTGCTTTCCTCTCCCCACAACAGACACCCTGTGAGGTAGGTGGGGCTGAGAGAGCTCTGACAGGACTGTGTCTAGCCCAAAGTCACCCAGCTGGCACAGGTGGTGAAGTGGGGAATCAAACCCAGCTCACCAGATTAGAAGCTGCTGCTCTTAACCACTACACCAAGCTGGCTATTAGTGGAGAACTGGACCCGAGTGTCCCACCACTCCCCTCTTGGGTGCACTCAGTGACTTGGATCCCGCTATGTGCAAGCAGAAAAATAAATAGACTTAGTGCAGTTCTGCTTGTCTAAGATCTTTTCACCTGCAGATTTTTCCTTCAGACCTACAGGACTGCCTCCTCCATTACATCCCCCAAAGGAGTTTACGACTGAGCCAACAAAACTTTCTCAAAATCCTCATCTCCAAGGACGTCTCCATTTTGCCCTGGCCTGGTGGGACACTGTCCCTGGAGAGATCAAGACCTTGTGGAACCTTGGACAGTTCCCCTGGGCCTGTAAAATAGAGCTGTTCCACCAGCAGGCCAAAAATATCACTGAAATTCTGGTCTCCCTGCCTGAAACATCAGCCAACCCTTTATCATTTGACATCAGTTCTGCTCCCATTGGGAAATCAATGGTAGTTTGAACCAATATAGAATGTTTTAAAATATCTAATATATATGCTGTTATCCACCCTGAGGCTTCATAGAAATGCATGTTAGAGATAAAATTTGATGATGATGCCCAGAAATTGGTTGCACAAGATCTCACACAAGCAGAAATACAAATGTGGGCGCAATAAATCTGATTTAGCACCAAAGGCTGCCATGGGCAAAAATAAGGGTGGAATTTTGGAGAATAAACCTTTTAACAGGGGGCTCTAAGAGAGATACATTTGCACATATTTTATAAGTGTGGGAGCCTCTTCCTTTATATTTTTTGCCACCTAATAGTGCCCATTATAACATTACAAGTGTATTTAAATATCAGACCACTGAGGAAGACCCCAAGAGGGGAAGAAACACATTTGTTTTTTTTGTATCCTGTCACTTATCCGTGTGTCAATATGCTCTAGATTTGTACAATAGTGTGAAACTAATGTGGATGTTTAAAAGTTTTTGGCAATAGATATTTGTATTTTAATACTTAGCATATTCTTCTGCTGCTCAGCCTTTAAGGTTCTTAGCACTAGGGTGAGTAGGATCTGGGCCCCTCTCTGTGCTAACCAGGTCATTGGCCTCCAAGGTGTGCTCTCCTGGGGTCTATTCTTCCAGTCTGTGAGTGGAGTAGGGTGGGGTTCTGTCGCCATCAAGGGTGGGTTTTAATGGAGATTTTATGATTGTTGGGATTTTATGAGGATTATTGTTACCCACCGCAAGGCACTAATTGGGAGTGCTGGAATATACATGTAATTATAAATAAAATTAAGTGGCTATCGTGGTCTGTTAAAATTTATTATTATTTATTAAATTTCTATACCACCCTTCCAACATGGCTCAGGTTTTGCTTGCACAAAAGCTCTACCACAGGGGTAGTCAAACTGCGGCCCTCCAGATGTCCATGGACTACAATTCCCAGGAGCCCCCTGCCAGCGAACGCTGGCAGGGGGCTCCTGGGAATTGTAGTCCATGGACATCTGGAGGGCCGCAGTTTGACTACCCCTGCTCTACCACAAGTGGAAATTTTGTACTGATTAGGTCTCCTTTTTTAACGGAAACATGCAAGGGGAGAATTGTGACCGGGGAATATTAACCTGTCAGGACTGCATGCCTCGAAGGGACATTGGTGAATCATTTAGCAAAGATTCCAACCTGTTCTTCATTTGACGGAGCCTCCTTTAGAACACCCAGGGTGCCATTTTGTTTTGGTGTGGGATTCCGTCGCTTCCTTCTTCCCTCTGCTCTGCAAAGTTCTTATTATCGTTCGAAGGGAATGGCAAATAAATCACTGTAGCTGAGAATTTCCTAGACATTTATTCCCAGTTCAGATGTCTCCATTTTATTGAGTAGTTTTCCTGACTGCCTCCCAGTCCTTTGGAAAGATTTAGTTGCTAGGCATTCATGTCCAAACCCATCACTGTCTTTCTTTTAAATACAAGTTTGACTGTAACATAGAACCTTATGAAAAATATACAACTGTAGCATATCTGTGTAATGTTGTTGGGAGGGGTGATTTTTTTAACTTTCTCAGCTCTGCTGTTATGTCTCTCCCCCCCCCCCCCATTTCCATTTCAATCTCTCGCTTCTTGTTTGTATGAATTAAAGCCTGTGGTTCATTAGCTCTGTCTTTTAAAACATTTTTAAACAGTCTGCTTCTAGCTTGAGTTTTCTTTTACAGCTATCATTTTAAGTTGCTACATGGTCTTTTACATTGTTTATATGTCCTAACTTGACTTTATGCTGTAAATGTAAAGACTTTGTTTTTAGTTTGCCGTTTTAATGGTTTGTTTTTATGCCATTGTTTTACAGCATTGCTGTACTGTTTTAGTTATATGTCGGTCCAAGTCAGTCTTTGGAAAAATGGCATATACGTTTTTAAGATAACTAAATTTTGCGCTGTGTTCTGTTTTGTCACATTTTTTTCTAGCAATACGTATGCATTTAAAACATTATTTCTGTGTCAAGAAACCAATGTTATATATGACCGGTATATTATACATACAAGTGATATTCATTGCACGTAGAAATACAAAACTGCTGCCCTAAAAATATACAAACTACAAAAAATTCTACAAATCTAAACGTTTCAGAACTCAAACAGTTGACAAACTATACATGCATACGAGCTCCTCTTTTTTGGGTCCCTCTCCCCACCTGTATTCCGCACATGTTCTGTTTCTTCTTCATTGTTATTTATTTGATGATTTATAGCAGTGGTCCCCAACCTTTTTATCAACGGGGACCGGTCAACGCTTGACAATTTTACTGAGGCCCGGGGGGAGGGGTAGTCTTTTGCCGAGGGATGTCGCCCCAGAAATGATATCAGCTGGCCATGCCCCCTGCCACACCCCCAAAAGTAACATCTCTCCCCACCTTTATTACTGCTATGGCAGCTCTGCCTCGTGTAGGCCGGAAAGAAGAGTAGGACTGAGGAAACAGCCCAGACATCCCCCAAACATGCCACTTCAGAGCTCCTTTGGACCCCCTTCAGATCTCCTGTGGACCACAGCCCCCTAGTTGGGAATCCCTGAGTTAGTTGCTACCTGACCTAAGTCCAATTTATCTCAGCCTCCCCTACCTCAAGCGTGTCTGTTGTGGGGAGAGAAAGGGAAGGCGATTGTAAGCCGCTTTGAGACTCCTCGGAGTAGTGAAAAGTGGGGTATAAAAACCAACTCTTCTTATTAAATCTCCCAAATTTGGTTGCTTTTACACAACCGCACTGCCCCTGATGACCATTATCATGTCACTCTGCCTCCTTAATGATATTTTGCTGAGATAATCTAGGACATTTGTGGATCTAGCGTTCAATTAGGACAGCATATTTATTCCAACGGGAGGTTTTGTTTTAAAAATGGGGTGTGGGGGGGGGCTGGAACGGGGTGGGGAGTCTAATTAGCTCCCTAGAAACAGTCTGTTGATGTTGGGCTCCAGGAGCAAAGCCCACAGGTCTCAGGTTTCGGTCTGATCCTTTTTACCTCCACTGACTTCAGAAAACATTCCCACCACAGAGAAGGGCAACCAAATCAGAACCACGTTTGTGTACATTTAGAGAGTCCCTCAAGCTGGGAGTTCAGCAGGCAATCTCCCTGGGAGAACAGGGCCGGTCCTTTCAGTCATGTGCTCGGTTTCCGCTTGTGCCGGTGCCTTGCAAAGAGGTCTGTTTTACAGAAATGTAGCATGCGTTCTTAGAACATATAAACATCCAGTGCCAGATGCCGGATTATTTTGTGACTCCTTCCCCTTGGGCTGCCCCTGAGGGCTGTCTTTGGCCAGGTTTTGAAAGCAAAGGAAGCCCTCCTCAGGAAAGTTCTCAAAGCAGCGGAACAGGCCGAACAGACGAAACAGGTAAAAAAAAAAAAATATCCAATGCGAATAGAATAGACGAGATACACAGTGCGACCCTCATACGGATTTATGTGCATTGAAGACAATGTTATTTAGTGTGTGAAAGTGCACTCATCATGGTGGCAGCCTCTGATCTGGAGAGCTAGGTTTGATTTCCTGCTCCTCCACATACAGCCAGCTGGGTGATCTTGGGCTAGTCACAGTCCTGTTAGAGCTGTTCTGTCAGAGCTCCCTCAGCCCCATCTACCTCACAGGGTGTTAGGTGTGGGGAAAGGAAGGTGTTTGTAAGCTGCTTTGGGACTTCTTTGGGTAGCGAAAAGCAGGATATATTAAATAAACAGCTCTTCTTCAGTTAATATAGCCAACTTTGCTTCTGCTCTCACTGTATCTTCCTAGCCGCTCGCTTGAGATTTGACCAGCCCACCTATTTGTCTTATTCTCCCTAATAAATGTCATTTCTGATTTTATTCTATACCAATTTCTGCTTTCAAACTTGCAGCAGTGCCTTACTAGCACAGGACATTTAGTATTGATGTATGGATCATTGCCTAGATATTCATTGATTGATTGATTGATTGATTGATTGATTGATTGATTGATTGATTCATTCATTCATTCATTCATTCATTCATTCATTCATTCATTCATTCATTCATATTTATATACCGCCCTCCCCAAAGGCTCAATACATAGAACTGGAACTGAAACTATACATGGAACCACACATACATAACATTCATATTATTAACTAATAGTAACAGGTAACAGTATAACAACCAGTAATTCAAACAATATAACATAAACAATTCAAACTGGTCCAGGAATCTTGGTGGATTTCTAGGGAGGGAGGGGGGACAGGGGCCCTGCAGATGTTGATTGATTGTGCCTGGCTTCAGCCAAATGCCTGGTGGAAGAGCTCCTTTTTTGCAGGCCCTGCGGAACTGTTTTAGTTCCGTCAGGGCCCTGATCTCCTCTGGGAGATTTTGAATTTGAGGCTGGGTGTAGACCCTAAGCCAACATCCTTTTCAGAATGTGAGGTAGTGAAGGAAAGTAGCTTCCTTCTCTCTCTAGGCTCTTTTAGTGTGGATTTGGGATCACTTTGTCAAGTAGCCACACCCTAGGGCTGCCTGTTCTCTTTCCTGCACAGCGGGTGAACACTCAGGCCAATGGTCTGCATACAGCTACTGTTGGAAATGCAAATAAAATAAAGCAGTTGGATCTGTAGCTAGTGGACATATCTGACAGGGGTGAAATGCACTGCTGGCTATTCTGTCCATAAGGGAATGGAAAAATAAATTCCACAAATAAATAAAGCTTTATTAGAGCAGGAGAAGGAAGAGAGATTCAACCATTTAGTTTGCCATTTAGCACATATTACATCTGTACTCTCCCAGCTGCACTGTCTCCAGATTGGAGACGGAATCAAGTTCAAGATTTCAACTCTCACTTGAAAGCTCAAAGCCGACTTCTAATCTGGTGAGCTGAGTTTGATTCCCTGCTTCCCCACATGCAGCCAGCTGGGTGACCTTGGGCTCTCCACAGCCCTGATAAAGTTGTTCTGACTAAGCAGGACTTTCTCAGCCTCATGCACCTCTGTTGAGGGGGGAGGAAAGGGAACTTCTTTTTCTTCTTCTTGTTCTCCTCCTCCTCCTCCTCCTCCTCCTCCTCCTCCTCCAATTGTTCCTATTGAAAATGTCTACCTACTGAATAACTAACTAGACCTTCAGCAGTATCTGACCTTAGGCTGCAAGATTCTGGTCCAATAGTACCTTAAACGCCAACAAGATTTTCAGGCATCAGAGCTCCCTTCAAAGCCCTTGGAAGCTTATACCTAGGAAATCTTTAAGGCATTATGGGATTTGAGTCCAGCATCTCTACTACAGCCCAACATGGCTGCCCACCTGCGGAGGAGGTTCCTGTGGCCTGAATTGCCTTCCTCAAACTCATGGGGCTTTTCTGTTAAAGGAAGGGATGGTTACATTGGAGGAAGGCTTCAGATATCATTTTGTGGAGTTCTAGGCCATTATTGGCGCTTGTCCTACTGACTCCTGTTTAACGTTTGTGTCTCTCTAGATCCACTCTAATTCACTGGCTGCTGTTTGCTGGGCGAGGACAACCGGCGATTGTCATGGTGTTGAGATGTTACCAGGGAGACGCGTGGGAGTGAGGAACCTTGGCGGTTGTCATGTAGCCCCCACGACATCTCATTAGCCTCCAAGATCAATCCATGACCTTCTTATAAACGGGTCCCCAGGTCGGCTGCAGGGGCTGCATTTTCCTGGCTCGGCAACTTCCTGCTGCTCATCAGAAAGGTTGTCCGAAGGGCAACGAAACGGGGACCATGGAAATGAAAAGCCAAATTCATATCGAGCTGGCTTTATAAATCTGGCCTCCATTTCCTGCTGTCCCAGAATACCCTATAAATAGAGACCCCGTATGACATGCCCCTCTTGTTGCCAGGGCGGGGGCGGAGGCGGAGAGAAAACAAACTGAATCGGAGTCCGTTTTACAGTAAGGTTGCCTTTCGCGCTCTTGATGGAGCTCAAGGCCGGCAGGTCAAGCGACAGCTTTGCAAATTGACTGTGGCTAAAAGTGGTTCTTAAATGCCTCATTGTTTCTATGTGAAGTGTGATTGCCCATGTGTGGTTAAAGGAGAAAGAGAGCCAGAGAGAAGGAAAGAAATGCAAAATCGCAGTGGAGGTTAGAAGACAAGAAAGAAGCGTTTGTGTGTTTCCTTGCATGTGGAATGTTCTCTTCCGAAAACCTTTTAACAACTAATCTTTTTTACTGGGGCAGCAATAGGCCGAACAGTTGCCTGAAGTTGGTACCTGGGGGGGACTTGATAACTTGCAGACTTCACAGAGTTCCCCCCCTCCCCCTCCCTTCTTATTCGAAAGGGATATTTAAAGTTTTCAATTTAGTACCAGCTGTTCCTTTGAACAACGCCATGCTTATGATTCAGATCATGGGAGCAGCGTTATGAGCAAACCAAACTGATTATTTCCCTCCCTACTCTTACTCAAGGAAACAATAGGTGGGCTTGAAAGATAGGAGAAACCACACACACCCCCCTCCCAAAATGGGAGACTTGTGAATCAGTTTCCTGGTCTAACTGTGGCCACATGTGATTTTTTTTTTAAAAAAATATTGAAAACACATGCCACTTTGATAAAAGATTGCATTTAAAGAAGGGGGCTGGAGAAAGGCTACAGACAAACAGGGGACTGTTTTTCATCAACCGTTCCAGCTACACGTTTTGCAAATGTTTTGCATTAATGGACATGGGACACGTTCAAAGCCCCTTCCCTTCGGCCATGTGGACCGGCTTGGCCGATGGGCCGCTCCCAGTGTTGTCCTTCTGTCACACGGGAAGAGCTTCTGAATAGGGGAAGCAGGGTGGAAGTCGTACGCCCCTTTTGCACTGGGAAGCCCCCCCCCATTGTTTGTGCCCTCCCAGGGAGTGTTTATCCTACGACGTTGCTCATCACTGGCAGAATCGAACCGGGCATGCCAGATTAGAAGTCCGCACTCCTAACCACTACACCAAACTGGCTCTGCACGTAAGCTGCATGTATGCAAGAAAACATTTTAAAATGATATGTTCATTTAAAAAAGGCATACTGTAAAGCAGAGCTTCTGCCTGGAATGTTGAAGAGGTACTCTTATCTCTAATAGGGAGAGAAGTTATAATTTGGGGGAATTCCAGGTTCCACCTTGTAGCTGGTAAGAATCTAAAAGGAGCCATCTTGGATCTGGGCAGTGGCCCATCCGGTCCAACATTCTGTGTCACGCGGTGCCATCATGGTGCCTGGAGATCTTCTGAGGATTCAGCTAATCTTCAGGAGACAGAGATCAGGCCACCTGGAGAAAAGGTCACGTTGGTAGATGGATTTTATGGCCCGATACCCCACTGAAGCCTGCCCTCTCCTCTCCCCAACCCCCATGGTCCTCAGGCTCAAACACCCAAATCTCCAGCTGTCTCCCAACCCAAAGGTGGCAACCCTAGTTATTTAGGACTGCAGTGTTAACCTGTAGAAATCCTGGGAAAGGAAGGAAACCTGATGGAACAACATGAACAAAATGCTTGTAAACTTTTAGCCAGGCTTCCCCCAAAGGCAAAATGGGGACAGGGACCTGTTGCGGCAGAGACCTACGGAAAAGATTGTCTGTGGTGTGACCGAAGGAGGCCTCGCACAGTAACGCCTTTGCAAAGCGATCCTCTCCTTGCACTCTTGTGACTAAGCGAGCCCATCTCTGGTTCCTTCTATTCATTGTGTGAAAGCGTCTCCACCATCTGGACCACCTATGTGGAAATGTTTTCTTTAAGGCGGCGAGTTTAAGGAACAGGGATTTACACCTCAGCCCCAAAGGTAATTACCAGATGGCAAATGGCTTGTTTTCACTTAATGATTCAGTGCAACTGACTCGGGAAGACAGACATGGAGGCCGAATGTCGTTTCCCAGCAAACTCTTTGGGGGTTTTTGTGTGTGCAAGCGCAGCTTGTGCCGTGTTTCATGTAGGGCAACGGCCCTTAAGGCAGGGGTAGTCAAACTGCGGCCCTCCAGATGTCCATGGACTACAATTCCCAGGAGCCCCTGCCAGCGAATGCCTCTGATGAACCTCTGCTCCAGGGGTAGTCAAACTGCGGTCCTCCAGATGTCCATGGACTACAATTCCCAGGAGCCCCTGCCAGCGAACGCCTCTGATGAACCTCTGCTCCAGGGGTAGTCAAACTGCGGCCCTCCAGATGTCCATGGACTACAATTCCCAGGAGCCCCTGCCAGCGAATGCCTCTGATGAACCTCTGCTCCAGGGGTAGTCAAACTGCGGCCCTCCAGATGTCCATGGACTACAATTCCCAGGAGCCCCTGCCAGCGAATGCCTCTGATGAACCTCTGCTCCAGGGGTAGTCAAACTGCGGCCCTCCAGATGTCCATGGACTACAATTCCCAAGAGCCCCTGCCAGCGAATGCTGGCAGGGGCTCCTGGGAATTGTAGTCCATAGACATCTGGAGGGCCGCAGTTTGACTACCCCTGCCTTAAGGCCACCTTTCCTAAGTTCAGTTCAAGTCTGAGCATTCAGGGTTTAACGCCAAGAACTCCTTGGAGCTGGAGAGGTTGAGTGTTCTCTTTGGCCAAGAACATGTGCTGATTGGGAAATGACTAACCACCCTATCCTTAGGCTCCAGGAAGACACAACGCACACTGGGTTTTGACACTGATTGTTGTTGCTGCATTGCATTCAGAGTTGCAAAACAGCTATTTGAAACATGGAGAGTGTCTTTAGGAGGGGGAATAGAAATCTTATGGAAAGTAATGGACGGGGGAATACAGAAAGATGCCGTCAGGGTTGTGGGTACATGTTATTCTTTGGACGTAGAAACATTTGGAACTGGATGGAAAATTCAGATGGACAGGATATGGCAACTCACTGGCATTGGTGCACGTCGTCAGTGGCTTGTGTCAAGAGCTGAGGGGTGAGTTGCTTCCTGCTAATTGTCCTCATTGTATCAACCCAAATATCCCCCTCTGGCCTCTGTACCACCACCACCACTGAAAGCATCAGAACATAGAGCATAGTTGCTAAGTAAAACCATAGAGTTTGAAGGGATTTCTAGAACTATCTGTTGTCACTCCTGGAAGTGATAGAATAGAATCATAGAATCATAGAGTTGGAAGGGGCCATACAGGCCATCTAGTCCAACCCCCTGCTCAATGCAGGATCAGCCCTAAGCATCCTAAAGCAGCTCAACGCAGGATCAGCCCAAAGCATACCCAGCATGATGATGGGTAGCTCTAGGGATTGCTACGAACTCTATGGATTTGCTTAGGAATTCTAGGCGAGACTTAATTTTTTCAGAAACAAAAATGGGATGGTGGGCAAAGGGAACTACTTTGCAACTTCCTCCTGCCTTGCCTCTGTTCTGATGCTGCCAGCATTCCTATTGCCAACCCAGCTCCAATATGTGGGGAAATAATGGTGAAAGCAACAGTGGAGCAAGAGAGGGGAGAGAAGAAGAAGAGTTGGTTCTTATATGCCACTTTTCCCTACCCAAAGGAGGCTCAAAGCGGCTTACAGTTGCCCTCCCATTCCTCTCCCCACAACAGACACCCTGTGGGGTGGGTGAGGCTGAGAGAGCCCTGATATCACTGCTCGGTCAGAACAGCTTTATCAGTGCCGTGGCGAGCCCAAGGTCACCCAGCTGGTTGCATGTGGGGGAGAGCAGAATCGAACCTGGCATGCCAGATTAGAAGTCCTCCTAACCACTACACCAAACTGGCTCTCAACACATGTGGACCACCTCATCACTTCTAGTTTGGTCCTGTGGGTTGTAGACATGCTTCAAAGCATGCAACTGATGCCTGACAAAAGAAACCAGAATAACATTTCCAGGGATCCAGCTGTCTAGTTTTGTTCTTTGCCCCACTCATGACTGGTAAGAGCAACATAAATTATTTAAAATAAGATAAATTATGTTAATAGTTTAAGTCAAGTAGCTAACTGCCTTTTTGTAGAATTTGGGACACTGTTGCAGAATTTTACCTTTCTCTTTAAGCACAGAGCATATGTATCTCTGATTTTGGATCAGTGGCTTTGTAACAAGTTTATAAATCAAGAGGCTGCATCCTACCAGGTTTTCCATTGGCAAAAGAAAGAAGAAGGGATCTCTTTTGACCACCGAAAAGCTTCGCCAGGGATTGTGGGACCTGTATAGGCAAAAGTCACATGGAATAGAGCAGGGGTAGTCAACCTGTGGTCCTCCAGATGTTCATGGACCTGCAGCGTTTGCTGGCAGGGGCTCATGGGAATTGTAGTCCATGAACATCTGGAGGACCACAGGTTGACTACCCCTGGAATAGAGGCTATAGTGAAGGATGGAATTAGAAGAGATTGAATGGACAAGCTGGTAGATCCTGCCCATCACTGGAAAAAAAGTATTCTATGTGTTTGAAGGGAAGAATTCATGTGAACAGATCACCATCTTTTCTGAAGTGGTAGTTATTTCTACATAACCCCTGAACAACAGCTTATGGAATTCAGAGCCATTATATTCAGAGCCAACTTAACTCTAACTTGACTCTAAAAAGAAAATAAACCATGGTGGAGAGCTCTATCACCAGCTCTTCACCATAAGGGTGAAACAAAATGTCCACATTTGGAAGTCATGTGTCTTTAAATGTTAATATGGTGGTGGGGTTGACAGCAACAGGGAGAGGTTTTGACTTCCATGCACTGCTTAGAGATCTTCTAGGATAATTGTTGGGCAGTTTGGGAAACAGGATGCTGGCCTAGATGGAACTCTCAACTGATTAAGCAGATCTTCCTTTATGCTCATCCATTATCCAAATTTCGAAAGGGGACACATGCCCTATCCGTTCTGTGTTATTTGCCAGCCGTTTGTCACAGTTTCCTGCCCTTCTTGGTTATAGGCAGAGACCTGTTCTCTCCAAGAAGGCCTGCCACCCTTTTTCTGTGAAGAAAAAAAATATGCTAACTTTTCTCAGCATACCATCTTCTAGTCTGTCCATCTGGGAGATGAAGAAGGTTATGGAGTCATGTTACACACAAGATGGGTTTCAGAGAATGAACAGTCCTGTGTTTGTCATGTGGTTTAGGGACAATATTTATTTTCCCAAAGAATTTCTAAGGCATGTTTAGGTCCCCCTCCCCTTTGAAAAGATCACAGAGCCTGAACCAACAGAAGGGAATATGATATTAACCCAAAGGCTTGTAAAATTGCTCTGTAGTTATAAATTTGTTTTCCAGGTCCTCTGTTGTTTTAAAGGAAATCATAATTGACAAAGCAGATTTAATCCACCCAGATGAACATTTCATAATAGGAAGCCCTTTTTCCTTCCATAGGGCTGGCCCAGGAGGCAGAAGAGCACCCACTTAACCTGGGGGAGAGGGAATAGCCCAAGACTTGTATACAGTTCATACTGATAAGGTTGCCAACTAGGGATGCCAGGCCCCAGGTAGGACCTGGGGATACCCTGGCCTCATGTGTATGCATGAATAAAGGGCTGTTCTCAGCACCGTCATAAGAAAAAAGTAATTGCAAAGCTAGTTTTAGATACCTTGCTGAAAAAATGCAGTCAACACTGTGGGGTGGTGGTGGTGACATACAGAATCAAAAATACTATGGTGGGTTTTGCACAGTGAAAACCCTGCTATCTGCAGAAATAAAAACAAAAATATTATTGGGGGCAGACTTTTAAAGAGGTTTCCTGCCATGCATAATACATCCTGGTGGGTGCTAGATATATACTAGAATCATAACTGATCTCCAGACTACATAAATTGCTTGTCTATTAATTATTTAAGGAAAACTTTCGTTATCCTGAAGACAATGGTAAGCTATTGAAGGTGAATTTTAGGGCATTATACCAGCCTTTCTCCACTTTTTTACCATTGAGAAACCCCTGAAACATTCTTCAGGTTTTGAGAAACTCCAGATGTGGCATGATCATGCATAATGTGGCTGGGAAGCATAGCTGTGTACATGCCCACCCGGGGCCCTTCCCCTTCCTTCCCTTGCTTTAGGATGCTTTGGGCTGATCCTGCGTTGAGCAGGGGGTTGGACTCGATGGCCTGTATGGCCCCTTCCAACTCTATGATTCTATGATTCCCAGCCCCTCAAGGCCCATCATTGGACATTTTGGGAGGGGAGGGGCAGGTCAACATCACCATATATGGTCATATCACTCATTCATTATTATTATTATTATATTTATTTATTCGATTTGTATGACCGCCGCTCTCGGAAACCGACTCCCGATAAATGTTAAACACATTAAAATATATATAAAACATTAACTAACTCCCACCCATTCAGGAAACCTTTCCAGGGCTGTCAAGAAACTGCAGGATTTCACGAAACTCCGGTTGAGAAGGCCTGCATTATACCTCACCAGGGTCCCACTCCTCCTTAAACCACACACTCCCGGTATTTCTGAACCTGGAATTAACCATCCTCCCTACAGAAGACATCCACTCAAATCAGGTCCAGCTTTGTGCAAAGTTGGGCTGGGATTCCGCCTTGGCCACCACCCAGTTTAGGGTGCTTTTGATATTCCTAGAGATTTAGGAGCTGTGCCTTGGGAAGTAGGACAATGGGGAGGGATTTCACTTAGAATCTATGGTATGCCATAAAAATCTGCCTTCAGAAGCAGTCATTTTCTCCAGTGGAGCTGGTAGCTGATGTCTGGAGGTCAGTCATAACTCTGAGGTAACTTGGAGGTTGGCAGCCTTCAGTTCAGTCCAAAGAGCAGGAGCTGTTCAGGGGTCAGCTGAACCCAGCAAAGAAGTGGCTTGACAACAGCAGGCCAGAGTAGGTCAGATGATTCTTGCTGACCCCTGTAATGGTTTCCAGGTCAGGCTTGTTCATGGGCTTGAGCTCTGCTCCCGTCGACAGACTTCCTGTTGTCCTTTTGCCTATTGGCACGCCTGACCTTTCTCTCTTCCTGCCCAGCGTTCAACTTGACGGGTGCCAGGGATGACAGAAGGAAGTCACAGAATGGGGTATTTTATTTCGTTATTTCAACTATTCACACATCCCCTCTTCAAAGTCCTGCTTCTGGCGGCTCATGACATGTAAGATAAAACGATGAAACATAAACTGATTAAAATGAACTACTGTTAAACCCAGAAGCATAAAAGCTCATAGCAACCTGGGGCATAAAACATTTGGCTGCTTCTGTTGTCCTCATAGCATTCCTCAGGCTAGAAGCAGTTCATACAAACAATGAAAAAAGATCACTCTCTTATTAAAAACGTGGAAAGGGAACGTGGAAAAACATGGAAAGTGAGAGAAATGGGGTCTATAAGTTAAGAAAATAGAGATTTGGGGTATGGATCCTAAGGAAGGTGGGGTTTGGAGAGGGGAGAGACCTCACAATGCCATGGAATCAACCATCCAAAGTAGCCATTTTTCTCCAGGTGATCTGTTCTGCATTGCTGGGAGATCAGTTGTAATCCCAGGAGATCTCTGGCTAGAACTCGGATATTGTCAATTCTACCAAAAGAGAATATTGTAAGTGCCACGGAAGCCTCAAGTGGGTGGGCATTCCAGAGGTGGGAAGTTGACGATACTTTTAAAAATTAGGGATACTAAGTCCCTCTTGGAAACCAGTGCCTATGTCACTGCTCACATGACCTGGAAGTGACCCTTCACTTGCCGGATGCCATGATGATTTTCTGATACTTGGGCAAAAACTCTATGGCAAATCAGACATCTACCATAGAGTTTTTCCAAATACCAGAGCATCACCCCTGATGTCCTGGAAGTGATAGCATCACTTCTGGGTCATGGGATGCACATAGACATGTTGCTGTTCCTGGGAGAATGTTTCTTTCTTTTTGGGTGGTATGTTTACAATTGCCTACCATTGCCACCGTATGCCATGTAATGGATTGGCAAAACTGCCCAAATAACCTACAGTGTGGAAAATGAGGGAGGAGGAAGAAGAAGCAGACAACCTTCTTAGAAGAATTAAGAGCACCAGGATGAAACAAGAAGCTCTGGAAACGTTTACTTTGCTTAGAAAGGGAAGAATCTCGACTTCCTTGAAATTTCCGAAACCCAGAACGTTTTCATATAGCTAAACTAGATCTGAAAATGTAATTGGTGTAATCAGTAGATCAGTCAGCTAAATCTGTGGTTGATTAATCAGTGAGGCCCAATTTTAATCCTTGAGCAAAGGGGAAAGGTTCATTTAAAAAGGATATTTTGATTCTGGGGTATTACTGTAACGAGAAATGAAAGGGAAAATTGTTGAAAGAAAGGCCTAATGTAACTTTCAGGAAAATGGCCTCTATCAAATGTTTGGTAACATGAGCATGTACTGAAAGGGAAAGGAAAAATTAAAAATTCGCCATAGCGCATTGGATGCTTTAAACCTAGAAGGTTTGAAATAATTCAGTGGCGTAGTTGCAAACTTTTGGAATAAGGGGCATTCTCCTCGAACCACAGCCAGCTGGCCATGCCAAAAGGAATGCAGAATCTGTCAAAAATCCAGATTCCAACCACTGAAAGTCTACAGTCAGACATGTTTGCTTATGCTCATCCTCTCCCAAGAAGAATGTCTGTCTCTCACTCAAAGGTTGAATTCTGGAGCAAAGCTTTCCCAAGGTTTGAAGCTTTTCGCTCCCCCCAGCTTTTCCTCCCTGGTTTTGGTCTATGTCCAGAGAATATGGAATGATTTAAGTATATTAAGAATATGATTTGGGCTTTGTATCTAATGGCGTCTTTAGTGTCTACAGCATCATTTGATTTGTCCATGAATGACCTTTAGGTCCTCATGTTGGCATTGCATATTCATAATAAGGAACAGTGAAAAATGAGAATACCAGACCTCTGCTCTCAACCCCCTGGGAGCTTTTTGGAATGGGTCACAAAGGGGAATTCTTCAATGAATGTCATGATAGTCTAGGAATTTCCCAAAGCTCTATGATAAAGCCGTAGCTTTTTTGGAATCACGTTGTGACGTCACTTCTAGGTAAAACCTGAAAGTGATGTCATGACATCAATGTCATTTCCCCTCGACTGCTCTATTGAGTGAGTTCTGGGTACACTGGAAGATTGGCAGGAGGGCTCTTGCATTAAGTCAGGACCCTGGTGGAAAAGGAGAAGAATCACAAAACACTGGACTAAAAGTCAAAATTTGGCTATTTGCCATTGAGTTCTTTTGTGACACAACCCTGGTATTCCTTGGTGGTTCCCCTCTAGAAACTAGCCAGGGTCAACCCTACTTAGCTGCAGAAATCTGGTGAGATTTGGTTAGCCTGGCCTCTCCAGGTCCTAGATGAAGAACTGCTAGTGTGTGCTGACTATTGCTATTCATACAATCTTCCTGTGTAATTCCTGCATTATTTAAGATGTCATTTTTATAGGCTTCTGCGTTGTTGCAGCTCTGGTTCAGTTTTTTGCTTGTTTCCCATTTTCTGTAATCTAAATCGTTTTATACTATTTATGGGTTGTCTCATCCTGTTGATGAGATTCCTACTGTATATTCTGCCGCAGCAAGAAAGGTAGAATGTACGTGAACCAACAAATAAAATAAAGCAGTTTGTAGACTGGAGTCTTAGGACTATTCCATTTTACGCGCTTTCAGTTTTTAACCAGATATTTTAATGCAATTTTATTATTTTTTTAATATGTTTTTATTGGACTCAAGTCTGCAGTATATTTGTGTGTATGTAAATCTGAACAGATTCACAACAACTGTGTGAAATAGTTTTTCAGGGCCAAAAACGATGATGATTAATTTATTTCTGGCAGAAAGCATGGCTGACTTTATTTCTTTGTATTCATCCAAGAAGGATGATCACTTTTTAGCCACACAGCTTGTCCAGTAAAATAATTAAGAAGAAGAACGTTCTGTCCCACAAAGTGCTTCGGATTGGAAAGAATGTGGTTCCCAGGACACTCAGTGGAGAACCTCAAAGGAGCTGTTTTTTTTTTTTGCAAAGGAATTTCAGAAACAGACTGGAACAGGAGATTGCTGAATTACAAGTTATTGCAATACTCCATACAAGGGAGCCCCCTGGGCTTAATAGGGATATCAGCTTCTTATCTTACTACACATGCTAAATCAATTCTCATGTATGCCCAGAAATTGAACTTATTGGTCTTTTTTTTCGGGGGCCCACTGGACTCAAACTTAGTTCTCAAATCTGTTAATTATTTTATCGGTGGTATGCCAATTTGCTGCTATTTACATGTCTCACCAAATGTGCTGTTCCAGTCTTAGCTGTCTTCATTACTTGGTTACTTATGCATCTTCACTCTAATGAGCCCTTCTTGGCAATTAACTCCCTCCCCCCCGCCTGTCATGTAACATTTAAGGAAATTTGTTTCAATGTAACTGAAGGACCCTGCATCTGCACATGCTAAGTCTTTCAGTTCTATCAAAGTGTGCATGCCCACGAAAACTTGAATCAAAATGTCTTGGTCTTTGAGTTGCTGCTGGACTCCAACTTTGTTCTGCTGCATCAGACCAACACGGTGACCCACTGGAATCTATAAAATTCTCATATTAGTTTACTAACTTTAGAGGCCCCAAGGGAACTTTATTGCTTCAAGCAGCAACCCAACTCAATTCCAATGTGACACATGTCCTTGGCAAATGCCATCAGACAGTTCTCCCCTTTCCGTAGTTAAATGTTCTTTCACCACCCGGCTGAACTTGTTTACTCGGTCACAGCCTGTCCTGCACTGAATAGTTTTGTTCCTTGGGTTGCACCTATAAGAGAAGGACACAACTACCCCATGCTGCATAATCAGCATATGCAAATATCCCTGTTCCCTTATTTGTGTGAAGAAGGCTCCATCTGTGCACCAGATTCTATGTTGTTGTTGTTAGTTGCGAAGTCGTGTCTGACCCATCGCAACCCCATGGACAATGATCCTCCAGGCCTTCCTGTCCTCTATCATTCCCCGGAGTCCATTTAAGTTTGCACCGACTGCTTCAGTGACTCTGTCCAGCCACCTCATTCTCTGTCGTCCCCTTCTTCTTTTGCCCTCGATCGCTCCCAGCATTAGGCTCTTCTCCAGCGAGTCTTTCCTTCTCATGTGGTGGCCAAAGTATTTGAGTTTCATCTTCAGGATCTGGCCTTCTAAGGAGCAAGGGCTGATCTCCTCTAGGACTTACCAGTTTGTTCGCCTTGCAGTCCAAGGGACTCGCAAGAATCTTCTCCAGCACCAGAGTTCAAAAGCCTCAATTCTTTGATGCTCGGCCTTCCTTATGGTCCAACGTTCACAGCCATGCATTGCAACTGGGAAGACCAAAGCCTTGACTACATGCACTTTTGTTGGCAGGGTGATGTCTCTGCTTTTTAGGATGCTGTCTAGATTTGCTATAGCTTTCCTCCCCAGGGGCAAGCGTCTCCTATTGTATAGGAGATCCTATAGGATATTTCATTCATTCATTCATTCATTCATTCATTCATTCATTCATTCATTCATTCATTCATTCATTCATTCATTCAACTGCCTTATCACACCACACATGGTTTTACTATTTATTTAATTATAATCTAATTTATATGCTGCCCTTCCCCAGAAGGTCAGGGTGGCTTACAACATCAAGACAAACTTTTTATGCTCTGTTGTTCTCTTAAGAAGACTCAAAGCAGCTTACAAACACATCCCCTTCCTCTCCTCACAACAGGCACAGGTTCTGTGAGAACAGTCTAAGCAAACTGTGACTGGCCCAAGATCACCCAGCAAGCTTCATGTGGAGGAATGGGGAATCAATCTCGGTTCTCCAGATTACGGTCCATCACTCTTTAACCACTGCACCATGCTGGCTCTTAACCACCCCACCCTGGCTCTCAATCTGGGACCATCGGGGCAGTATTAGGATGGACATGGCTGTGGGAGGAAGGAAGTTCCTTCCTGAGAGTAGGCTCCCCCTACCAGTTGTTGGCTCTAACCCCATGATGCTTTTTGGATTTACATCTGATGACTTTTCAAGCCATGTGACTCTTGGACATTGTTGTGGCTGCATATCTGCTGAGGACCGAGCCTGAGGTCCAAGGCAGCATTGTCAATGAGCCAATGCGTGGATAGATGCCAGCTACAGGATCCAGTCAAGTGAAACTGACCAATAGCACACACTGGTGGGAAGATCCTTTTGTTTGTGCATGCATATAAATTGGGTTTTCGGGGGAATTTTTGGTTCAGTTCTGCTTTTCCTTGTCCCATGCTGGGGTCCTAATAAAAAATTCAAATCACTACTGGTGTCCGTGTCCACCCTGAAGCCATGGATCTAACAGGCAAACTGTGAGGCTCCTGGAAGGAGGAAGCAAAAATAGCCCAAAATCATTGTCTTTTGCCAGTGGGTGAAGATTTCATTTGGTTTTGTCTACTGTTCCTTCACTGGTTCTCTTTGACTTTTCCTCCCATTCATTGTATTTGTGCTACGTCTTAGTTATTTTTAATTGCTTTTATACATACATACATACATACATACATACATACATACATACATACATACATACATGCTTATTTTAATGTTTGTATCCATTTTTCTGTAACATGTAGCTGAGATGTTTGTTTTTAAATAAAGGAAGCTGTTGTACGTTCTGAGGGATTTCTCTCCATGGAAAATTTCGCCATGGATCTGTGCTTTTGCGTTGTGTTTACATTTCACAGCCTTCCAGAATGGTCTCGGAGGAGCCATTACGGTCGATCGTATATTTGATACAATTCACTATGAGTCAGACAAGAGCTGGGCAATTGTGGTCTACAAAGAAAACGATGTATGGTATTAATATTATATCTTACCAACAGTAAAGAATTTTTATAATGTGTTCCTGGAATCTTTGCATTACTTGGACGGTGTTCTGTTCAGATGACACTTCTTATTTGAGCAAGGTTCAAAGCACTTCACAGATGTTACCTGAGGGCCAAAACAGAAGTAACAAAGATCACGGATCTCCGCTGGTCTGTAAAAGGCAATTTGTGCATGCGGTCACAATTCCAGTTGGGATCATGTGAGCTCTGTCCAAAGACAAGCATCTCCATATGCTACGGAGCCGTTGGCCGGATTATATATTAAGAATCTTTTTTGCGTAATTAAGGAGTTATACATTCCTATTTGGAATCACTTATACCGATCTAATAGTGAGGAAAAGTTTGAAAACAGGACACATCTAGAGACTGTTTTGGTTGGAATCTTCACACTAAATGAAAAGAAAAACAAAGAGACAAGTTTTTTCAAGTTGTATAGCTTTATGTATTGCAAAGACATATTCTGTAAAATATTGATATTGTTACTTTATTGTAAGCCTAAGGGACAGGTTCACTTTTCTGCTCAATGTATAACTACAAACCATCCCTCTTTTCGTTGTTGTTACCTAAGATATTGGGGCAGCACAGTGATGCACACTGATGCATTGCAGGCACTCAGTTCACTGCCAGCAACGTGGGAGGCCACTGGCATCCTGGGCTGGCACCTTCAGTAGCCAGCTTCAAGCTAAGCTTGGCTGCTGGTGGCACATGAGGAACCAATGAGTGTACCTTGAGTGATAAACATCTCTGCAGAAAAGGTAGCAAAGCCAAGACAAAAATCCACACCACTACTGCATCAGTGTAGTGTTGTCCCAAAGAATTATTTTGGGGGAGATTTAACCCCTCCTTTTACATTTCAGACTTTTCTGCAAGCCTGGAGCTTCTTTCAAATTTGTAGAAAGATCTGTCTTTTCTGTTTATGGCCTTAGTCTACAGATTTAAGTATCCGCAGCTGAGGCCACATTGGGAATCAGATATATTAACATTTAAAGCTGGCTTTAATGTTTTTGCTTGTTTCCCATCCTTGTAAGTCATAAGTTGGGTGGAAAGGTAGCAAAAAATCATTTAAATGAATAAACATTTTACATACCAATCACAATGGCAATGAATGTGCTTTTTTGATGGATAGATTCTGATGAGTAGCCAGGTTGGTCTGAAGAAGCAGAACGCAGTTTAAGTCCAGTGGCCCCTTTAGAACCAATGAAATATTATCTGAAGAAATGCATATGCAGATGAAATCTTATATCATTGATAAAATTTTGTTGGTCTTCCAGAGGCCATTGGACTCAAACGTTGCTGTTTTCATGGAAATAGCATGTTTTCAGTTGCCCAAGGTGATTCCCCATGACAAATGTTTCCAAGGTATAGAAAGAGCATAATCAGCATGGATTTATTGTTCAAACCAAATGTACACAGGTTTGTATTAACTTTTTTGGAATTATGCATTTGAGGCATGTGCTTCAGTCCAGCACAGAAGAACCATCTGTTGTATCAGGCCTCTCCATGTGCATGGGTCCATGTTGTGATGCGTTTCTAGCACTCAGTGAACTAGTTGGATGTATCTTTTGATGCAACGGAGGATGTGCATTCCCATTCAGGACTGTAGCTGAGTCCAGCTAGTTCTCAGCCATATCACTGAAGTGGAATTCAGACCAGAGGCTCCCCCCTCCCTCCCTCCCTCCCTCCCTCCCTCCCCCCCTCTCTCTGGGGATTTTATATTACTATTTTAATACTTGTTTGTGGACCGCCACAAGACGACTAGTCGTGAGAGGCAGTATATAAGTAGAAACATAAATAATAGTAACTACCAGCTACTTTCTTAAATGTTCTATACTTCCTGCTTCAGGGGTTAACAAAAATCACAATAATTCTAGAATCCGCAGAGAACCACCTCTCGAATCTGACCATTACCATTGGCTTTTCTTGTTTACCATTTAATTTTTCAAGGATTGGGTTGTCACTCCTTGGGACTATAGCAGAGCATTCTGCTTCGCCATAAGTGTCACTGCCCTCGAAAAGCAAATATTTGGCTCTTTCCCTAGAAGTCAAAGTGAATGTCTATTTCCTATTCTTTAAGCATCCGAGCCACCCATTACGGGATATTGAGAAGGGCAAATTTTCCAGGTGGCCACTTCCCAAAGATATCGTTTCACACCTTTTGATGTATTTCCCCCAAAGTGATGTCTCCCATGACGTGCTTTCGAGCTTGACCTTTTCAGAACACATGGTAAAGGGGGGAAAACACTAGGAACCCTATGTATATCTTTGATCTGTGACTCTTCAAAGCTGACCTATTTACAGATCACAGGGATTGAGAAAGGCCTCGGTAAAGGGTAAATATGGCTTTTTATAGAATAGACGCAGGACATATATTCCATTCTCTAGATAATCCCTTTCTGAAGGTCAAATGACAATCTAATGTCACTTTCTCTCAACCTGTATGTAACGACGGACTGCTAACTTTCCCCGCAGTTGTGGGAATGAGGGATAGTCATGGTGACCTGCATGGTAGAAACACAAAGATGGCAATTTGTATGGATACAACAGAAGCCGCTCCCGCCCAGCCCCACCATTCTCCCGGCTTCTGCCGGGCCGCCGCCTGCCGCTGCCGCCAACACTTCGCCCCCCCCCCCCCCGGCGCAACCAGCGAGCACCCGCCGCCAAAGGAATCTTGGGGATCGCCGCCGCAAGCTCCGCTCTGCCCCACGGAGCACCAGCCGCCCAGCTCCTGCAACGCCACCCCAGGTAGGCACCAGGCCCACAGGACGCCCCCGCCCTTGCCAGGCAGGGCCGCACAGCCCCGCCGCCCTCTTCGCACGCCCTGCTAGCGTCCGCTGCATTTTGCCTGCAGCGGGCTTATTTACTAGTTTATATTAAGATTTATATTACTGCTCGCAGTGGTTTACAATATTGTCATATAAATCAGGGGTAGTCAACCTGTGGTCCTCCAGATGTTCATGGACTTCAATTCCCATGAGCCCCTGCCAGCATCTGCTCGCAGGGGCTCTTGGGAATTGTAGTCTGTGGACATCTGGAGGACCACAGGTTGACTACCCCTGATATAAATCATACATAGTAATATAGCTCCATAAAATCCCATTTAAAAACTCAATTAAAACAAAATACTAAAATTCCAAACAAGTCATGGTGATGCAAGTATAATATAATTTACATCCTACACGATATAAGGGAGACAAAATGCCATTAATATTGTTTTTGTTGAATTTTATTAGACCCCTACCAGTTTGGATACTATGTGACCATTTGTGGATTGAACTACACAAAGCAAAATATTACCAGGGACCAAGTAGGTAATATTCACCATTCAAGCAGAATTGACTTTTAGTGGCATTTTATAATTTATAAAATTTTATAATTGTATAAGGATTCATATTAAGTATGATTTATCTTTGTAGGTTATTTTCTATCATTTCATCACCCTAAAGAATCCATTTAGAGGAGATTATTGGCAATATTGAGGCATGTCCATTTTCCTGTTTGCCATTTTGATGATTATATTGAATTAACGTGGAGCATGGGGATATATTTACATGTTCTGTATTTGTATTTAGAATATCACCGATGAAGATATCGAAAATAGACTATACCTAGGGATCTGTTTCGAAATTGTTTTGAACATTGTTTTCATTGGAATAAATCATTTCACCTTTGCCAGCTTGAGACTTTTTTCTTCTGCTTATATTGCGGCTGACGGGTCTTCACCTGTTGCATTACTTTGACTGGCAGTAGCAAGTCTCATCAATCTAGCCTAGCCTTGCCCACCAAGCAAGGCTAAAGTGAAGATGCCAAGGACTAAACTCTGACAATGCACCCTATGAGTACTGGCACTGCACCATCAGTCTTCTACAAGCAGCTACTCCTAAAAAGAATAATTCAAGACTAGCAAAGGTTGTAATTATTTTTTAAGGATCAGAAATAAGAGCTAATGGGGGAAATTTCGACGAATACCAGGGAGCTTTACATTTCTCTCATTTTCTACGAAGTGGCCTGTCAAGCCAGCAGAAGTTACAAAAGAGAAGGCCAGTTTACCCTCTTCTCTGAGATTTGTGCCCGTAATAAGTGAGCATCATGGAAAACAAACAAGGAACTGAAACGCGAAGACGTTCATGTTGCCGCCTTCAAAGCGCCATTCAATCATGGATCCAAGGAAAGAAAAACAGATGTGGCCACCAATCAGCTCTGGCTTTGGATTAAATAAAGGTGCATTGTTACAACTCAGGCCGTCATACGGAGAAAAACAAAAAGTATTTGCCAATGTGGCAGTTTCCTTCTGTTGTCCTCCAGTCTCGGGGGCAAAACACTGAGTGGGACACATGTTTGCTTTGAAAGGAGTAAGAAGTTGCGGCAAATAGAAAGTCGGAGAGAACTGACAGCCTAGCTACGTTGTAATGTAAAGAAGAAATGTCTTTAATGTATATGGATACATGAAGCCAAAACATGGACCGGTTAAAAACATGTTTTCACACCTTTCCTGAGTGGCTTAACTACGAAGTAAAAATGTTTCCCTCGCCAACAGGAAGTTATGAATAGAAATTAAGCATCACGTGAACAAATAATCTTGTACTTTACGTACAGCATTGTACATTTCAGATGGAACCGTGATGCTGCCTTGTAAAATACCTCTAGATATGATGCATCATAGACAAAAAAGATAACGCGCAGCCTGTTTAAGTGAAAGGAACACAATCTAAAAGAGCATTCAGTCAAAGGGTCATGTGCAGTCAGTGGGCGCAACCAGTTCCCACAGTCGTGACTTGATGTGGCAATTCCGAATCTGGTGTTGGACATGATTTGCATTGTGTCAGAGATTTTCACCTGCCCGCATTCTGGTGCATCTAGAGCAAAATGCCTCCGTGCTCATTCAGCAGGAGGGAAAGCAGCATGGTATAGCTCCGTCTCCACGGATCTCGGAAACTAAGCAGGGTCAGCGCTTGGAAGGGAGACCACCAAAGCAGATTCTGCCAGGGGAGACAAAAGGCCAACTACCTCTGCTTCTCACGGGCCTTGAAAGCTCCTTGTTGGTGTTGCCTTCAGTCAGCTGTGTCTTGATGCCCCTTTACACACACACACACACACACACACACACACACAGATTCGTCACATACAGATGCCAACCTCAGCATCTGTAGCCTTTCAGGAGTTGGTGACCTGAAGATCCGGACAATGTGCTGTCACCACAAGCAGGGAACTAAAGTTTAGCCAGCTAGACCAGTGAAGAAGTCGATGGATAGACCCAGGCAAGACATACTAATGCCTGTCCCTCTGTAGAAACTTCTAGACCACAGCTTTTTATCAGTGCCGTGGCGAGCCCATGGTCACCCATTTGGTTGCATGTGGGAGAGCACGGAATCAAACCTGGCTCGCCAGATTAGAAGCCTGCAATCCTAAAGGAAATGGGAAAAGGGGAGAGATATAACTGGCTAACTATTGTTCTGCATTCTATACAGTCTGTTCAGGAGGCAAGCAGGGAGGCAGTATGCTCAAAGGAGCAGGGAGGAGCCAATTAGGAGAGTATTTGAAAAAATATCAGGGAGTTCCTAATCTAACGATGCTAAATACCCCCTGTAGAACATTCTTCATATGCTTTTGAATCATGCACGTTATAGATCTCCCAACCCATCCCTGGCTTGAGACTATGATGGCAGGTCAGGCAGCTATGGAAACTCAAATCTGGGCTGACACAAAACATCAACTCCAAAAGGATATCTATTTATTTTGTTTTATTTTATTTCTATGCTACCCCTCTCTCCAAGTGGACTCGGGACAGTTTACAATTTAGCCCATTGTGTGCCCACTATCTTGGTGCTTTTTTTGACTGGTTAGTTCATTAAATTAGCATGAGGATCTCTTTAAAATGAAGATGCTGTTTTGAAAAACACACACACACACACACACAATTGATTGTGTGTTTCATCCTTGCCTTCAATAAACACATGGCTTCAATTACTCCAACTTAAATCTTGCAGAGTGATAAATATTTCCTAGATAAGGCTGACATCCCATCTTTAACTTACACGGTGCCTTCTTTCTCTCCCCCCCTTTTGTTTGAGAGTCAAAGTTGAGGCCTTATCTCGTAATCCCCTGGCTTTAGTCGGAGTGTCTGTGTCACAACCTCAGCGCTGTTTAAGCCAAATTTCTTCCATTGATCCTGCAAACTGAAGGAGCTTGAAGCCTTATCGTGGAGCACTTCCCTCCACTTTGGTCCTGCAGATATTGCCGAGTTAAGTAGAACCATGTAGCCTCCGTGGACCTGGTATCTCAAGTACTACAGATCATGGTTCTTTCCCCTTTGCTTCTGCTTGACCTCTCACTGGGGCTAAAGGGTATTTGTACATGATGCGGTTGACAGATCTGTGGACAGAGTGGAAAAGTCACTCTATCCCATCAGAGACTCAGTGGTTAGCCAGCGTTTTGGACACATATATTTATATAATGGATCATGGTATGTATATGAATCATGGATGCTTTAGGCTGATCCTGCATTGAGCAGATGATTGGGTTAGATGGCCCGTATGGCCCTTTCCAACTCTATGGTTCTATGAATGGATTTAGGGACATTTAAGGCAGGGGCCTTGATAGGAGTTTGGTTCCAGCTGGTAGGTCATGTACATAAACCAAAAGAAACAAGAGTTTTGTAGTGCCAAATTTGTTTTGGCGTCAGCTTTTGTGCATTAAGGTCCCTTCATTGTTGGTTCAATTCTGAGTTCAGTGGTATCTTTAAGATCAGCTGGTCCTTGAATGAGAGACTGCCAAGGAAGATTTTGTAGAGGAAGGCAATGGGAAATTACCTCTCCTTAATTACTCATATTGAAAACTCCATGGGGGTCACCATAAATGGGCTGCAACTTAACAACACTTTACACACACAGAGACACTGTCCAAATATCTCTTTAACTGCCATTAAAGATCAACTAAGCAAATGACTATTGCAGCCTTTCTCAATTTTTTTATCATAGGTAAAGCCTTAAAACATTCTTCAGGCTTTGAGAAACCTGAGAAGTGGCTCAATCATGCCAAATATGGTTGGGAAGCAGAGCTGTTTACATGCCCATCTGGATCCACTCCTCCAGGCCCATCACTGGCCAGTTTTGGGGAGTGGGGAAGGTCAGCATGACCATATACGGTCATATCATCTGATAATTGTTTAACAATAAAAAAAAATAGCAGATGAATTAATTCCCACCCATTCGGGAAACCCTTCCAGGGCCATCAAGAAACCCCAGGGTTTCATCTCTCTATCACCTATTTTTGTTTGTCTGTTGCAAAACTCCTCCCATCGGCAAATTTGTTCTTCAAGAGGGAGAAATATCTTGCTAGCAGCTCTCTACATAGCATCCATAAACTTAATAAATCTGTTTTCCCCCCAGAACCTCCAGCTGACCATGTAGGGAAGGTGTGCGGACCCCTTAATAATGTCAGTTGCTGCAGTCAGAGCCCTCCCCAGCTCCCTGCGATGGCAACTTGAACTGTATTCCAGATGTGGCTTCACATCTGGTTCGTGCCCTGCCTGTGAGTTTATGCAGAAGCCCTTTAGCTGCGGCTGCCCTTGCAATGTGAATAAGGGGCTCAAATGTTGGTCTAATCCAGAAGGCAAGTTTTATGTACTTAGCACAGTGGTTCTCAACTTTCCTAATGACGCGACCCTTTAATATAGTTCCTCATGTTGTGGTGACCCCCAACCATAAAATTAGGCAAGGGTTCTTTCACAGAAATTAAACCGAAACTGACCAATGGCGTGAAGATCCATTGTTCATGATTGTATACAAAATGTTTTTTCCCCGGGGTTTCTCAGTTCAGCTCTGCCTCTTGTCTCACCATGCCGATTTCGCTCTTTTCCGCTGCTCCAGACAAACGAACGCTCTATCTTGATCTACCTTGCAAGGCTGTTGTGTAGATGGTGCCCCCCCCGGCCAAGCTGCTTGCCCTGCAGCAACCCCTGTGAAAGGGTTGTTTGACCCCCAAAGGGGTCCTGACTCCCAGGTTGAGGACCACTGACTTAGCCGGTTGGGATTGTATTTGCAGCCATCAGAGACGAGCCCAATCCCTCCAGAGGACCCTAGCAGCAAAAATGATGGTTAATTACGTTGTTATGGCTACTAAACACTAACTGACAGGGGAACGCAATTACTACCAGGAAGTACCCTGTACAAATGGGTGTTTGAGTCAATCAGAATCCTGATCACTGATGCACCAGTGCCAGCGTGGTGTAGTGGTTAACAGCAGCGGCTTCTAATCTAGCGAGCCGGGTGCGAGTCTCTGAACTTCCATAGGCAGCCAGCTGTGGGACCTTGGGGTCATCACAATGCGGTGAGATCTGTTCTCACAGAGCAGTCCTATCAGAGCTCTCTCAGCCCCACCTACCTCACAGGCTGTCTGTTGTGGGGAGAGGAAGGGGAGGTGATTGTAAGCCCCTTGGAGACTCCCTTGGATAGTGAAAAGCAGGGTATAAAAAACAACTCTTCTCCTTCATTAATTCTCCCTAATAAGGAACCAAAGAGGCTTACAACACTGCTCTCCTTGAAGACCTATCTACTTAGGCATCCACCTACAAGCAGGGGCCTCCATGGAAGTTTGGCTCTGGGTGTCATGGAAACCAGAACTGACTTGGAGCAAATAAAGATTATATGAGGTTTTCTTGTTGTTCACTTATCCATGATGCCTAAGACCAGTGGAATTTAAGTGCTAGCCATTTCCTCTCAAGGCCACTTGGCGAGGGCTACTCTCATGCCCGTCCTTGTTAAATTCTAAGATCTCCGGACCGCATCCAAATGTGTGGTGCCTTTCCATTGTCTCCAGCAAGGTCTGGAAGAAGTCCCTTTTGTAAAGCTATAAATCAGTCTTTGTTTGGCTCTCGTAGCTCAAGATTCAGTTTTATTCCTTCCTGCCGATTCTTTCAAATGTGACCTTTGGGATGGACCATTTGAGGCTCCCCCGACAACCTCTTTTGACTTTTACTGAGCCCTCAGCATGTCCAAGAAGGTCAGATCCATCACTCTAGAGAAGGCGCTCCCTTCTTGCAGGCTCTTATACCAGGGGAAAGCTTTTTTCTCCCTCTGAGCATACCACCCTCACCAGCAGAACTGATCTCTGGGTTTTGTGATGGATGGGAAGTGGTCCTGCCCCTGAAAGGTAAAACAGTCAATTGGATGTTTCACACCTGAGCCTATGTATAGTCTGAAGAGGATATATATAGGTGGAACACTGTTTAGGGCAGCAATGCTTTGTATTCTTGGTGCTTGGGGGGGGCATGAGTGGGAGGGCTTCTAGGGTTCTGGTCCCCCCTGGTGGACCTCCTATTGGCACTGGGGTGTGACACAGTGTTGGGCTAGATGGGCTACTGGGCTGATTCAGCACAGCTTCTCTTATGACCTTATCTCCATCCCGATGAACCTATCAGCATTCAAGTGAGCCACTCCTGAGACCAAAAGCATGTATGCATGATTTCCCTCTTTCCCACAGTCCTGTGTGGTAGGTTAGGATGAAAAAGACTAACCTAAAGCAACTTGTCTCTTTTACTGATTTCTTTTCTCAACTGGGAAAGCGTCTGCCATTAATTACTAACCTTGACATTTTTACTTCTCCCGTGTTTTTGTGAACTACAACTGAACCCCAAAGACCGTGTAGCCTTTAGAGCAAAGGATTGTCATATTGCATAATTTGGATTGTATGGCACAGTTTACTCATTTGCTACTCATTTGCTTTCTCCTTATATCTGTACTCCTATGCCTGCAATCAAAAGCTCATGCTTTGAACAAACCTGTGCTGGTCTTAGACCCATTATGCATGGGGGGAATAACGCACACTCGGGGTGGAATTTGGTGCATGCCGCCGAAAAAGCCGCGTTACCGAAACGCGGAAGAAAGCGCAGCTTCCGGGTGACCGGGGCGCAACCAGAAGCGGTGCCGGGATCGCCGCATGCATAATCGGTTACTCTGGGTTTTGCCGCCATCGTGTTCCGTCCCATGCCTAACCGGTGTGCTTCGCGTCTTCCCCCTCCACGTTTCCCATGTGACCCGAAATCGCCGTTTCGGCGGCCGTGCATAATGGGCCATAGAGGTGCTATTGGACTCGTATTTTGTTGTGCTGCTTCAGACCAACATGGATACCCACTTGACTCTATCAAAGCCACCCAGTCAGTTTCATGGTGGAGTAGGGATCTGAACCCAGTTCTCCACAGCATTGGTCAGATTCTCCAACAGTGCCACCACACTGGCTCTCAGCACAGAACCCAACATAGCTTAGAGGCAAAATTTGAGGTCTCTAGCCAATATGAAAGAGGCTTTTTTTTGTGTGCTAAAGTCTTTATTGACCTCAAATATGGCACCCTGTTAAACCCTGGATGCAAGGAAAATCCATCCATGGACTCCAAAGGATATTTTATTGGGTGTAACTGCACGTTTTGGCAACAACCCAGAGAACTACTGTTTGGGGTTCCTCCCTTAAGGCTCGAGAATGTCTAGTGAGGTTTTTTCTCTCTCTCCGAACAGCCGTCTCCCTTGCTGTGCCGCATTACAAGCCCACTTGTGAAAGGCTTGCATTTCAAAGCAGCTAGCCATCTGGCACAGGAAGCAGGTGAAGGAGATAACCGCTTGCAGATATCAAGGCCTCTAACAATGGCACCTGTCAAAGAGCCTTGGGGAAACTAAACTGTGGGGACATTACAGCAGGGTGTAGTCTGCACGGGGCTTTTTACTCAGTCCCAGTTCGAAGGAATCCCTCCCGTCTACATTGAATTCGATTTGTATTTTGATTTGGGTCACTTTAAATATTTCCTCTGCAACATGCATGATTAATTCGTGGTGACCCTACCTTTCCCCTGCGATATCCTGGAGTGGATATAAGCCTCGATATTTCAAAAACCACCATGAGTAAATGTGCAGATCTCTGCTCTTTGCAAATTAATTTGCTGCCATGAGGCTGTAGCAAAGAAGTCATCCCTGATTGGCCAGGGTGTCAATTCAAAGTCTTCCTGGTTCCTGGTTGCAAGGCTTGTCTTAAACTGACTGTGCTCTAGATGCCCTAACTTCTCTCAGCAGAGATTTGCCATTAGAGGGTTTTCAAGGCAAGAGACAGAGGAGGTTGGCCATTGCCTACCTCTGTGTAGCAACTCCGGACTTTAAGGTAGGGTTGCCAGACCTCCCACTAGAGGTAGGGTTTCCCTGCTGCCAGGGTTCACTGCCCTGCCACTGATCAGATGGTTGGTGGGGGAGAACCTCTATTTAAAAAGGAGGCATGTCTGACATGTCTGGAATATGTCTATGTCATATGGGTTGCCATATGACCCAGAAGTGACATCATAATGTCCAGGTTGTTGGAGTGGCACTCTGGTATTTGGGCAAAAACTCTATGGTAGAAGCCAAATTTACAATAGAGTTCTTGCCCAAATATCAGAGTATCGCCACCAACATCCTGTAAGTGATCATGTCACTTCTGGGTCTTGTGACACGTCACTGCATGTTGGATTGGCCTCTCTGCTGCTACTGGTAAACCCCCCACCCCATCACCTGCTTCAGGGTTGCTAAGCCCCTAATTGGGGCACAGAATCCTCTGCTCCCAGATTACTCCCAGTCTCTCCCAGGGGCAAGTAGTAATTTAGCCAGACAAAAAATGAAAATAAAAAGCAAGGCATTGTCTACTTACTTGAAATTTCTACCATAGAGTTCCTGGTGATTCCTAGAGCCACCTGGAAGTGACATGGGGTAGCTCTAAGACTCACCAGGAATTTTATGGTGAGAACTTCCCATAAGTAGATGGAACCTTTCTTTTTCTTTTTATTTTTTTTCCCTTTCTGCCCCCCACCAATCCTCCTGCCTGGCAACTCTATAAAATGGACTTCCTTGGTGGTCTCCCATCCAAGTACTCTCCAGGGTACCCGTATAATAATGGGGGAGGGAAGTACTTTTGGAGGTAATCCTTGCTGCAAAAGGAGAAATGGTTTTGGAAGCCTGCCCTATGAAATGTTGGAGGCTAAACTGCGACAGCCTTTCCTACCCCAGATTCGGAATCAAATTTCTCTTAGTAAAGTGGTTGTAAATTTTAAAAAGTTTAATTGAATGCTAAGTCTTCTAGTGGATTGGGTTCTACGTTTTAGCCAGTTGCAACACAAACACACTCGGCAACATTTGGTTGGACCGGCAGGGAATGTGGCACGCTCTGCTGCACGTGCGTACAGAATGGTTTTTCCCCTTATACCAAGGACCTCCCTTCCAATTTCTCCCAAAGGCAAATGGTGATTTATGGAGACAGATACCAGTAAACAGGCACAGTTTGAGCATAAAGACTCCTAAGTGTCTTTGTGTTTGCTAACGCAACAGAGGAACTAAGAGAGAGCAGGACTCAGATTCATTGGCGTCGACATACAACACACACATAAATTTCAGTTCCCTGCTGTGAACATCAACAATTGGCTGCTTGAAGCTCCATCTGAATTTACATTTCTCTTTTTGTGACAAGACATATATCTCCTCCAAATGCCTCCCGATTCCATCAGGCCCGCTATCCCCACAACCTTTTCAATCAGTCTGGGTTGAGATCCATATTTCCCTGCTCCTCACCTCCTAGAGTTTTAGAATATTTTGTCTTTCGCTGAATGAATCAGGCATCTGGCACAGCCTTGCTTGTCATGGGGGTATGGGTGTGTTTAAAGGAGTGATAGAACTGTTCCTTTCTCCATTGTGAGTGAGGTTTCCCGAGGGATTCTGGAAAAGAGATCTTCCCAAACAACTTGGGGGTTTGGCCGTATACTTAAGAACAAGAATCAGCCTCATGGTTTACTACCCTCTCGACAGGAAGGTCTGTCCAGGGGGGTTTGTTGTGGCAACCAGTAAATAATAATCAGACAGTCCGTTTGCTGTAATTTTTTTAATGCGTGGCTTACGGGCAAGGCTATGAACAATAGATTTCTGTCTGCTTTTTGGTTTTTTAAGCAGCAGCAAATGGCCTCATAAAACCAGGATGGTCTTCAGATCATTTGGGCTAAGAACATTTGCCTTGTAAAATAGCCCAAGAAGAACAGTAAAACAAGAGAAAGCACAACAAAGATCTGTTCGATACTTCTGAAGAATCTCAGCCTATAGACGAGGGTTGATTATGCACAACAGGAAAACTCACAAAAAAGTCTACAAAAAAGAGACATTCCATTTTTGGATTCTGCATGTGGCAATGATTTCGCCAAGGAAAACTCATTTGATTATGCATGGCACTCACCATTCATGTCTTTTTCCTCACAGTATTGTAAACTTGCTATGCTATGAGTCCATCCTGTAAGCCACTTCCAGGGACGCTGTTTCTGGTGTTTATAAACCATAGTGTGTTTTCTGTCTCCTCCCTTGAGCTGTCTTACACCAATGGTTGAATGGAAAGCCCATGAACTATGTTCCCCGTGAAGCTCTGCCAGCAGCGTGTGTCAGTCAGGTGACATTGCTGCTGACCACAGCCTACCCATGAGCTCCAAGAACTATGAACAAAGTACTCTCCCACTTGAGAAAAGCTCTCTCAAGTGCAGAATCTGTAACTCTGATCTACTGTGGTAGGCAAAAACCCACCACACACACTTTTTAAAAAGGGGTGATTTAACAGCATCAGTGATCTGACAACGAATAAAAACTGTGAATGCATAAACCACCCAGGTTTTCCAGGACAGAAAGGAAAACCGACGCATGCTAAGGGGACTGTGGGAAGGCAATGGACTTAAGGCATATACTGGAATGAGTGTATAGCTCCAATATACATCCAAGTGTATTAATCTACAACTATGCACCCACGAACCAGGCTCTACCATAATTCCCAAACACTAGAGCAGCCTTCTTCAGCCTCTTGACCATGGAGGAATCCTGAAATATTTTTCAGGCTTCAAGAAATGCCAGAAGTGCCGCTATGCCTTTTCAGAGAAGTGGGCACGAAAGAAAGATGTGGGTGCCAGCCAATCAATCGATAGATCATTTACCGTTTTTCCATGGTAGAGAAAGAGACTCGGCCTAGAGAGCAACAGGGGAAGTGGGCTCCAGTGATGTCTAGTGATGTCAGTGGTCATGCAAACTTCTGGAGAGCCCTTGCGTAACCCCGGTTGGGAATCTCGGCACTAGAGCCATCTATACGCATCATGGTCTCAATGCATGGAGAGTCAAAGTGATGGGAATGGTCCCCAGGCCCACTTTCCACCTTGCATAATTGTCAGCTCATGAGAGCAGGATGGCCAGCGTTGACTTGGCAACCCTCCATGTTGACCTGGCAACCCTCCACAGACGGCTGATGCTGGAGAAGGGAGACTCCTGTGGAGTACCGTTGATGAGCCATCTCCAGAGACCAACTCGAGGGGAATAAAATTTGATTACCATCCTTGTTCTGCAAAACATAATCATGCACAGAGGGATGAGGCAGGATTATGCTAGAGAACACTGTTTTGCATCCTAAAAATGTTTAGCGAGAGCAGTGATTCAGAGCAGGCCTTGCGTACTACCAAAGGGATTCCTACTGTGCAGGTTCTAATTTACTGACCTGATTTATTCTTCTGTGGCTGATTGCTTGGCAAGTGGTGTGCGCATGCATGCTCAGGAGACCTGCATTGCATTACAGTAGTACAGCAAGCATACTGACGAATGCTTGCCTCTTTGTTTCGTGAAATAAAGCTCCAGTCCCTTACTGTTCATAGAACAAATAGGAATCCACAATGGTAGCCATGGTTTCCGTTCTTGAGATAGCTTCAAGCCATAAAGCTGGCTGCTTGATGATGAACATGGGCTGTAATTATCGTAACATGGGCTTCCCGGCCTCCAGGTGATGGCTGGAAGTCTCCTAGAATTACGTCTGAGCTTCAGGCTATAGAGAGCAGCTCCCTTGGAGAGGATGGCAGCTTTGAGGGTGGACTGTATAGTTGAGGCCCCTTTCTTCTTCAAACCCTGCTCTCCTTGGGCTCCACCCCAAACTTTCCAGGTATTTCCCGATCCAGAGCTGGCAACCCTATCTCAATAGTGGTTGTATATCAAGCACTGGCAGTTGCATTTGATTAGACAACATAAATGTGAAGGCAAAGGTGTAATTTGCAGCAGAGTCTCCCAAAATTTGAGTAACTCTTCCTGACATTCTGGGCCATTGGAAGACTTGAGGGCAGCAAGGTGCACACAAAAATGCCTGATACTGAATCAGTCCATTGGTCTATCAAGGGCAGGACTGCTGTTCTGACTGGTGGTGCTTCTGTTGAGTCCCGGGTAGAGGCCTTCGGCATCATCAGCTCTTGATTCTTTTAGGCAGGGGCCCTGAGAATAAAGCCTGAGGAGCACCCACAGGATCGAGTAGGCAAGCAGAAATATTTCTGAGTAGTGCTCTTGGAAGCCCTCAGTTCCGCGTTCTAAGAGATTGTGTTGCCTTTGAGGCTGCAGCTTTGATGAGCTCGCTATCAGGGTCAACATGGTAGTGTATACAGTACGGCTGTCAAGTCCATGGTGGGGGTGGGGGGTGGATCTCCTGCCTTCTGGCGCTGTTGCCAGTGATGCTGGAATGATACACATGTACACAGAGTTGGTCCAGCTGACTCCCCCAATCCCCTAGAGCAGGGGTAGTCAACCAGGGAGAATAAGCATAGGTCCTACCTAATTAGGTGCCAATACACGTCCTGAGTTTATATTAGGGAAGTTAAGAATTAGAAGGGTGATTTTTTCAAAAAGACGCTATTCTGTAAACTTCCCCGGGATTGAAGTGAAATCAACTGTGTGGGGCTGTTTGCATATTCCTAGTGCTACCCATAACATGAAGCTGAAGCCTGGAATCACGCCTCCCTTGAGAGGGGGGCTCTTCCCACAACCCTCCCACCAATTGCCAGGCTCTGACTGGCAGTTCTAATGCACATAGTTATTCCCATTGGAAATTATGGCACATAATTAGCTGTAATACACAGCCAGTCTGGAGGTTTGCATGTTGGGCAAGGGTCAGGGATGTTTTTCAACTTTTTCTGGATTGGTCTCATTTTCTCTTGGTACCAACTGAGAGTGAGCCCCATATTAAACCCTAACTCCCTTCGCATCTGCCAAGGGAAAGATTAGTAAAGGCTAGCAGGCTGTCTTTCCGGGAAAATTTACAGGTCTCTACTAATCTTTTCTGGTAAGCCTCAAAGGTCTTAGGAAAGGAGGGCAGACCTCCAAGTTACCCCATCAAATGCGCATTCCTGAACATGCCTTTTGATGAGTGAATAGGAATGCAAGGGAAAAGAAACATTTGCCAGGGAAGTAATGGGGCCATGGTTTACACAGTAAATCTCTGCGGCCCCCAAATTAGTATTATTCGGCAAACTCAAGATCAGAACCCCAATGTTATCTAGAAGTATATAGTTGCCCTGAGACATCACAGTGAGGGATAGTATATAAACTGCATGAATGAATGAATGAATGAATGAATGAATGAATGTAAATAGTTCTTCTTTACTAACCATTAATTTAATGGCCTTTTTTTTTTGGTGGCAAAGGTGTATCTAGCAAACTATTTGTACATTCTTCTGTTCACACCTTTCAAAAAGCATTTTTTTGAGAGGGGGTCAAGTTACAGCCAATTTATGGTGACCTCTTGGGGCTTTTGAACTAGACTCGGTCCTAAGTCCCCCGAGAAAATTAGAGCTGCAGAATAACAGAGTGTTTGGAAGTATGGATTTATTAATTAGCTTTGTGGATGAGGCATAGATCCGGACTCACAGTGCTTTGAGGTTTAAAAGAGAGAGAATCTTTACTGGAAAGATTATTTACAGAAATATATTATATTCATCTGTTTCAGTCTCCTTACTGAAGCAGAGTACAAAAGTGTAAATGATAGTTAGAAAGAAAACACATTGCAGGCGGACTACATCTCACACATCGGCAGAAAGCCTTAATGGAGGATAATGCTCCTTCCTTCAGCAAATCACACACACTGATTTCCTCTTCCTGAAGAAAGAGGAAGTGGGCAGGAGCTCACCTTAAACAAAGGAATTCACAGGACATGTGCTTGGGGTTTTTTCATTGCAACCTCACCGGTGGCCACTTGTGGCACTAGTGAGCATGCAGGTACAGGTCGGCTGCTTAGACAGGTTACCCAGAGCTCTTCAAGGCAATTCCAACATGATCCCATAGGGTTTTCAAAGCAAGAGACAAGAGAAAAACCAAGGTGGTTTGCCTTCCCCTGCCTCTGTGTAGCAACCCTCAACTTCCTTTGTGGTACCCTATTCCACCAGGGCTGATCCTAAACTTCTGAGATTTGGCAAGATCGGGCTAGCCAGGGCACATCAAGAATGAGTAAGCACAGCAATTCTCTCCCCCAATAATTTACTTTAGATAAGTGTGAGAACTGGCAGGTCAGGGAAGATTCTCTCACCCACAAAGAAGAGAGGTTCTCCTATTACTTTTCACTGTGGTGGTCTAATAACAGCAATACCAGATTGCAGGCCAAGGGCCTGTAATCTATAATGTCACGTCCTATTTTATGCAACATTTATGGATCACATTATATGTCTATTACATGCTCCATCTGTGAGCATTTTAGACATGCGTTTTATGAAAAGTAGGACATTTTATAGCATTTTATACAATGTTATGAATAATGCACTTCCCAGAAGAAGGTTTTCCTGGACACAGAGCAAGATAGTAAATCCCTTATTTATATTTTCACTATTATTATACTTGCGTGCATTACAAAAAAAAATCTACATTGTAGGAAAGGGGCCACAACATGTAAGGGAGGGGCCGTGGGTGAGTGGTAGAACATCTGCTTGGCATAAGAAGACCCCAGGTTCAATCCCTTCCACCTCCGGTTACAATAATAGAATCATAGACCATACAGGGGCCATACAGGCCATCTCGTCCAACCCCCTGCTCAATGCAGGTTCAGCATAAAGCAACCATGATAAGTATCTGTCCAGCTGCTGCTTAAAGACCATTGTGAAATTTCCCCCCTGATATCTAGCTGGTATCATTCTACAGGTAGTTAACCCATAGCTGAGGGTCCTATCCTCTGCTACGAACAGGAACCGCTCCAAGTGACACATACTTAAATAGAGCAGTCATGTCTCTTCTTCTCCAGATGGAACATTCCCAAGTCTTTCAGCCTTTCTTCATATGATTTGATCCCCAGGTCCCATATCTTTCTTGTCACTCTCCTCCACAACCTCTCAATTTTCGTTATGTCCTTTTTGAAGTGAGGTCTCCAGAATTGCACTCAATATTCTAGATGCTGTCTGACCAAAGTGTTATACAGGGGGACTATGACATCTTGTGATTTTGATGTTGATAAATAGAATCATAGAGTTGGAAGGGGCCATACAGGCCATTTAGTTGAACCACTTGCTCAGTGGAAGATACAGCCCAAGACTGCATTCACCTTCTTTACCACCACATAACCAGCCCCCTGTCCACCTAACTATCCAAACATCCAGTTTGCGGCCCTCCCATTTACCATCAGGACATCATGGGGCACCTTGTTAAAAGTCTTACCTCCTGCTTTATGTGAGTCAGGGTTATGCACAGGGGCCCATATTTGGATTGCAACCATTGTGCATGTGGAAAAGGAGCATCAGCACATGCACCCTGTGTTGTTTTCACAAATAAAAACAACCCCTGGGAAAGTGAAGTGTCCTGCATAATTGGGCCCAGTCTGCTGGGCCAGTACCACACCACTGGTCCTGGTGGCCAACACTATTCAACTAAGATGTAGTTTTTCTGGCTAATGGCCACAGTGGAAGGAAAGGAGGAATTCTGAAGCTAAGGGAGAAGATAGAGCTAGGTTGGTTGGTTGGAAAGGAGAGAAGGAAGAAGAGAAGGCTATGGGGGACTTCCAGAGAAAGGAAAGAAGAAATTGTGGGAATAGAGAAAATGAGATGCCTCCCATAAGCCCTTTCAGTTCCCCCCACTTGTATATTACTGTTTCTCCATGAGGAATAAAACTGAAATTAAAGTCAGAAAGATTTTACTTTGCTCCAATAGGCACCATACGTACTCTAATAGGATGTCTTTGTGATGCGTTGGCCTTATATTCTTCATGTGTCTGAAAAAAATGATTATTATTGCTATAATAATATATGTGGCTCATATGCTGGTTATTATAGTGTTTTATAAGAGCAGATGCAAGAACAATCTCTTCCTCCTCTCAAATAATGAGATATTTAGGAAATTCAGAACAGACAGAGGTTTTATATCCTGTATTCCTGATTTGATATTGTCTTTGGTCTGGGACACATTTGAGGTTTAGATGAATTTGTTCAGATCATCTGGGATAAATTTTATAAAAATATGGATAAGCTTCATTGAGAACTTCTAGAGGAAATAATAATCTGTGAAAGTCGTTGCAAAAATATGGACATTAAGGGGATGGGCAAACAATACGTGAGAAAACTAAATCTGAATATGATAAGAAATCCGGATATATATATTTTTTGGCTCGGTTAACAGAAGGGAAAGGGAAAAGAATAATTCTGGATAACTGTAAGTGGAAAGGGATCAAGTTTATTCTTCTGCATATCCTAGGAGTCCCCAGCCTTGATAAACCAAGGGACACCTTTGGAATTCTGACATTGGGTTAGATGGTGGGCTCAACCGTAAAAAGGCTGCCACAGAAGGTGGAACCAACCTCAAAGTGGTCTTATCGTATCCCAAATCTCAAATTTCCCAAGCTGGAGCTGGCAACCTTACCCCCCAGCCCCTGCCAGTGGCCGGGGTATTATTTATTTATTTATTTATTTATCATACTTCTATACCGCCCTCCCCGGAGGCTCAGAGGTATGAGTGTGCGGACATGATAACCCTGTTCTAACACCTCCTAATTGCACTTATATTGATTCTCCTCTAGTGAGGTCCTCTGGCATACAAAGGGAACACAAAACCTTGATATTGTATGTCTTCCCCTTTGAAAAAAGCACTTTCTCCTTTGTAACTTGCAAGTGCTACATGAATTGTGGGAAAAAAACCCATCCCAGTTTGCATCACACTGTTCATGATATGTTTTAAATTACTGCCGGGTAAATGGATTGCATTTTCCACGAACGCCACTGGCCCTTTCCACCGTCATAAAAGACCAGATCCTTCCCTTGCTCTTTTATTGAAATGTGCTCTAAATCCCCACTTGCTTAATCAATCCGAGGGTACAGAGAAGCAATATGGGGGTTGGCCGGGCTCCAAGGAACTGAAATAATTAGGCAGGATAACATCGGCTGAGTTGTCACGCCTCATAAAGGAAGCATTGTAGAGTCCCATCTTGGCCTGAGTCTTGTGTAGTAGTGCGAGATCTAATTATCCCCCCCCCCTTCCCATATAATTCCAAGTTGTTTCATCAGCCTTCTCTGGGGACTTGGAATGTGTCAGCGGTCAGGTCAGAAGCATCCTCGACTTTGCAAAAATCTCATTTCCCATTTCTTTAAAATCAACATGAACTTGACAGGAAAACGTTTTAAGGAACAGCATTCTCCTGAGAAAAAGCTAACCATTTTGAGACCTGAAAATGCTGGCCCTAGATAGGTTTCCTCAAGCCCTTGTGGACAGTGAGCAGCCAAACTGAGTTGCCCATTCACTAGGTTTGGTCTGAAGTTCCAAGATTTTGTGATCTTCCTGCAGGAAAAAGAGTAAAATCTGCAGCTGATAGGCCGGAACAAAGAGCTAGTTGGTTTTCTAGTGGGTACGATGACAGTCTTTGCCATTAGTTCCACTTCCATGTGCTCTAGTTTCTGTATTTGAGTCACCAAGCAAACCCTGGTCCATCCTGCTATTTCTCAGTCAGACAGTGTGATGTGGTGGTAAAGAAGAAAAGTCTTGGGCTATCTTGGGTTGTATCAACAGAGGCAAAACATCAAAATGGCAATATGTCATAGTCCCATTGTATACTGCACAATCTGCACTGGTCAGATTGCACTTGGGTCGATTATGCACAGCAGGAAACCTCATAAAATGTCTGCAAAAAAAGATGGTTGCTTTTTTGATTCTGCATGTCGCAGTGGTTTAGCCACAGAAAACACATCAGAGTATTTTGGATTATGCATGGCATTCACTCCTCATTGCATTTTCTGTGTTGTTTTCTCATAGTATTGTAAACTTGATTTGCTACGATTTCCCCCCCCCCCCTTTAAGCCGTTCCAGGGATGTTTTTTATGGCATGCATAAATGTTACTGTGTTTTCTGTCTCCTCCCCTGAGCTGTCTTACACCAATGGCTGAAAGGAAAGCCCATGAACTATGATTCCCATGAGGCTCTGCCAGCAGCATGTGTCAGTCAGGTGACATTGCTGCTGAACTCAGCCTACCAATGAGCTCCTAGTACAATGAATGAAGTACCCTCCCCCTTGAGGAAAGCACTTTCAAATGCATAATCCTTTACTTCAGTCTACTATGGTATAAAGCAGGGGTACTCAAACTGCGGCCCTCCAGATGTCCATGGACTACAATTCCCAGAAGCCCCTGCCAGCGAATGCGTCTGGGAATTGTAGTCCATGGACATCTGGAGGGCCGCAGTTTGACTACCCCTGGTATAAAGAAACCCTGCATGTTTTAAAAAGGGGCAATTTAAAAAGGGGTTATTAACAGCATCAGTGAAAAACTACCCCTGGAGTGCAGTTCTGGAGGTCTCACTTCAAAAAGGATGTTGATCAAATTGAGAGGGTCATATGAAGAAATTGAGAAAGATTTTATTTTTATTTATTTATTAGTTCAATTTATTTACTGCCACTCCCAGACCAGGGACCAAGCCCTATGAGGAAAGGCTGAGGGATTTGAGTATGTTCAGCCTGGAGAAGAAGAGGTTGAAAGGGGACGTGATGGCTCTCTTTAAATAGCTGAAAGGTAGTCACTTGGAGGAAGGCAGGAAGCAGTTCTTGTTGGCAGCAGGAGGTAGAGCCCCAGTCAGAGTAGTTCAGCAGTGGAATCAGCTGCCTAAGGAAGTGGTGAGTTCCCTCTCACTGCCAGTCTTCAAGCAGTGGCTGGAGAGATACTTATCATGGATGTTTTAGGCTGACCTTGCATTGAGCAGGGGGTTGGACTAGATGGTCTGTCTGGCACCTTCCAACTCTTCTCTTCTCTTCTCTTCTCTTCTCTTCTCTTCTCTTCTCTTCTCTTCTCTTCTCTTCTCTTCTCTTCTCTTCTCTTCTCTTCTCTTCTCTTCTCTTCTCTTCTCTTCTCTTCTCTTCTCTTCTCTTCTCTTCTCTTCTCTTCTCTTCTCTTCTCTTCTCTTCTCTTCTCTTCTCTTACTTAGACATGATCCAACATATGCTTTTGTTGCATGTCAGTAATACCTGGGCATGGACAGATTTCCTGATGAGTATTACCTTGCCCAAGAAGTCCCCATCCCCTGCTCCTGCAATTAACAAGGGCATTGGTGTCTATTTCACTGGAGAACTTACCTTTCTGGCAAACACATGAACCTTGCCTAAATATTACATTTTCAATTCCACCCTCCTGTTGCTTTCCTTTCTTGAGATGTGGGGCCTTTCCTTCCCTTCCCTTTTTAATGCGAGAAGAAGCAGACTGCTGGGGAGAGCCGGAGCTACCGGGGGTATCAAAAGGTGGCCCATAAATTATGCCATCAAGGTTTCCCAGTGGGTGGGAGCTGTGAGTCATGCTCACTTTCCATTGCTGACATTCAGAGGCCATTATTTGGATGACTGAAACACGTTCCTATTCGCCTTTATTATTCTTCCACTGTAACCTGACTTGGTCTCAGGAAGAGGAAATCCAGAGACTTAATTGAAGCCAATCAGCAGAAGGTCACGGGCTAATATTTAACAGACAGAACTAAAAGGTAGGGGGAGGGGGAGGGAAGAAACACCAAAAAGGTAAGAGTGGCAACTGGGCTTCGGAGATCGAACCCACCTGGACGGTGAGTGGATGTGGAGCCCCCCAAATATACAGATCTCTTGGGAGTTATAAGCTTAAAAAGAGTTTGTTTGGATTGTTGGCTTCCAGTTTCTCCTGTACGGGCACTAACCTCTGCTCGGGGAGGTTATGTTGCTTATTTCAAACATTCAGGTGTTTATGGTAAGTGGTGCCTGAAAGAGGGATTGTAGTAAGCTCAAAATATAACTTTTCCACCAGGTTTGGCAGCTGGAAGCTGATAGTACGAAACGTTGCCACTTATGCTTGGTTTCTAGCAGGAGCTGCTACATGGGAGAACTTTCTTGAAAGAAGAATCCCTGAAGATTGGTTCAGAAGCAGCTACTGGCCACAGAGGCCCACAATGGCAAATTCAGGTTCAGAGATAAAGAGAGCATCTGAGTCCTTTTCAGATTGTTTATAAGCTTCCCCCTTTTTAATATGCTAGAGCAGCCTCCTCAACATTTTCACTGTTGAAAAACCGCTGAAAGACCCTAAAGCAGGGGTAGTCAACCTGTGGTCCTCCAGATGTTCATGGACTACAATTCCCCATGAGCCCCTGCCAGCAATTGCTGGCAGGGGCTCATGGGAATTGTAGTCCATGAACATCTGGAGGACCACAGGTTGACTACCCCTGCCCTAGAGGCTTCGAGAAACCCCAGAAGTGGTGTGATGGTGCAGAGTATGGCTGAGAAGCAGAGCTGTGTCTGCCCTGGTTAGTAAATCAGGAAATTCCCATCCTATATGTGCTCAGTATACATCTCCTCTGATGCCCCCTGCAGGATGTCCTTTATATTCTGCTCAATCATGCATACTGCAGATCTTGCATATTCTATCAGCGCATGTATGGCTACTGTGGCTATCACTAAACTAAGATTGCTATCTTTGGGTTGGGATATTTGCGGGGTGGAGTCTGGGGAAGATGGGGTCTGGAGAAAGGATGGATTTCAGCAAGAGATGCCATTAAGACCAACGTCTCAACCAGCTCTTATCTTCAGGGAAGCTGATCTCTGATGTTTGGACTTGACCAGCTGTAATTCCAGGAGATCTCCATTCACCACCTGGAGGGTGGCAACTCTATGCTCAGCTTGCGCGTGCCTCTTTGTAACACAGGACACAGAGTGGGCACCATCTGACCTATATACTCTGTAACATGTGAATCAACCCCTTACAATAAATAATTATTCCTGTATCTTTTTGCTGTACCAGCACAAATCTTGTGGCTCTAGCTTAAATTCTGTTTTTTCTACGAGAACGAGAAGCTTTTCTAGGAAGACCTGCTTCCTCCAGCCCTTTGCCGAACTTGAAATCAGAGCCATTATTCTTCTGTTTCAAGCAAGTGCTCGCTGTGTTATCCAATTAAGTTAAAGGTTGCAGTGAAACAGTGTGGATTCCTCGAAAGCCTTTTGCATTCTCAGCTTCCTGAAACATTTGGAATCTCCCCCTCCCTGTATCTGTCTGTCTGTCTGTCTGTCTGTCTGTCTGGGGATGATTAAGCACAAGAGGTTTCCTTCAATGAAACTCGGAAGTCCCTTCTGTTGTTATTTTTTTTGGTTTCTCTATGTGGCCCTGCTTTCTGAGTGGATACGTCTGTTTTTTTTTTTTTTAATTCTGCATTGTGTTTTCCCTGGGGTATTTGAAAGTTGCTTTGCAATGCTTTTTATCTTTCTTTGGTCCCTGAGTGATTTTTTTTTAATGCAGAAATGTCCTGCTGTGTTTTCTCCACCCTGTCCTTTGACCACCAATAGGTGGGTGGAGGCCCCTTTGATTCCACGTGGACCCTGGAGGCCCCTTTGATTAGTGTGGATCCTGGAAGAAACTCCAAGAACAGAAAACATCTGCTTGCCAATTTGAGAAAAACTTGAGAGAGATTTACAGTGCCATCCTTAGCAATGTAAAGGGAATTCAATGAGATTTACTCCCTTGTGAGTGTGATTAGAATTACAGATTTAGAGAGCAATCCTAAAGAAGTATAATGAGAACCAAACAAGGTATATTATGGGACTTGCTCACAGGAAATGCTTTTAGGACAGCATGATTTGGACCCTCCTGAAGATCTGCAGGCTACTATGCCTGATTGTCCCATCAGACGAAAAATCCGAAATATGAACTCTGGGACTTTTTCTTAAAATATGCTGATATATAGTTTATTGAATGGTTAGAGTATTCCTTTTATTGATGTGGAAACACATCTACTGGTGCACCTCCTGAAATGGAAGCGACTACGGATGTGATGTCTAATTGTCCTTCCCCTGCCTGTAACAGACAGGCAGGGGAAAGACGGAGTTTGCCAGTAGATGTGAGCCAGCTGTGAGGTGGGTGGTTGACGTGGCAGCAGAGGACTGAGCAGGGTGGAAGATGGGTGGCAGAGGTGGCGCCTGGCCTGGGCCAGCGCTGAGCCCTGTTCACTGTGCTGCAGCCGCCTCCGGTGTCCCCAGCTGCTGCTGCACCCACTCCTCCACTCCCTGTGCCTGGCCTCCAGGCAAGGCCGAGCTTTCCGCTTTCCTTCTTCAGCCTTCAGGCTGGGATGAAGGAGTCCACCTGGGGTGGAGGCAAGGAAAGGGGGCCCCAGAGCAGGTATGTGTTTCCACCCTGTTAAAATCATATTCTCTACTGCCTAAGAGATTTCACCCCAGATTACTGAAAACAACTTTCAAAAATTCTTTGATGCATGCTACACACTGATGTCTTGCTATGCTGCATTGTGACTGTAGTAGCCATAGGATGGTCATAAGAATATGAGTCTTGGAGTTTGACTGAAGGGATTTAGAGAGTTCAGGAGAGGTTTAACCAACCATGGAGAAGGTAGATGGCATTGCCAATCGGCTGTCCAAGCCAGTTGTCAGTCAAGAGCTGCTCACCCCACTGTGTTCCCACAAAATGTAATTGTTTTGTAGGTCTGAAGCCATAATCTTCACAAGGAAGTGTAGCTACTAGGCCGAGGCCTCTCAAATACTGTGGCACATTGTGTTAAGGCAAAGGAAAACCTGCATATTCTCACCACGCTTGAATACTGCTGCTGAAAAGGCTGTCTAAAAGGTATAACTGAGGATAATGAGATGAAACCGACTGCCAAGGGAAACGTAGTCTGAATAACAGTGAACAGCATCCAAAAATGATGAATAAAGTCTAGAGGGATTGGAGGGGCGGGGTGGGGGTATTGCTTAAGACAGCCATAACAGAGTTAGACAAAATGCCAAAGATTATGCTGTAGTGTGAAGACAAGTCTTCGTATTGTAAGTGGGAAATGCCATGCTTGTTAGTCCAGACTAGCTCATGCTGTGGCTATCAGCCAACTATGGATGGGTGCCAGTGACAGGAACGGAAGCCAGAGAATCCATCCCCAATCATGTGACCTCAGGAGAAGAAGGAGAGCCAGCATGGCGTAGGGGTTAAGAGTGGCGGCTTCTAATCTGGCAAACTGGGATTGATTCCCCACTCCTCCCCATGCAGTCAGCTGGGTGACCTTGACCTCATCACAGTTCTGTCAGAGCTATTCTCACAGAGCAGTTCTGTCAGGGCTCTCTCAGCCTCATCTACCTCACAGGGTTTCTGTTGTGTGGAGAGGAAGCAAAGGTGATTGTAAGCCACTTTGAGACTCCTTTGGGGCAATGAAAAGTGGGGTTCTTCTGCCCCAGAGACACAACCAAGCCTTGTCCAGTATGTTAAATTCCTTTTGTTCTCTCAGTTAATCAGGAATTGGGCATCAGGAAATGCAGGATCAGTAATTGGGATCAGCTTTAATGCTCATCACCATTCCAGAGGGCATGTTGATTTGTTAATTTCATATAGGCTAATATAGCAGGAAAGGAGATAGTGGCAGTCAAGGACAATTGCATTTGAGTCCTGTAGCACCTCAGAGGATAACAAAGTTTTAGGGTTCTTGGTTAAAAGACTTTGCTGAACTTTAGTTCATTCAGAGGTTCAGAACAACAGAACCCCCTGGCCTAGATATAGATATGGGACTCTTATCTCACTACATATGCTAGTATTGTGGCCCCAAGCATTTCCCCTCCACTCTAATGATTAAGCTGATTACAGCCTGCATTGTACCATTGCATTCTGAGTTCCTTTTTGTAACACCCCTCCTACCCTCTTATTGGGATAGAATTACTCCAAGATTGCCATTCCTACTTGTATCCAACGAAGGGAGCTCTGACTCTCAGAAGCTTATAGCGTGGAAATCTTTTTGGCCTATAAGGTACTACTGGACTCTAATGCAGACCAACACATTTATTGTCTGGGGACAAAAGAATCTGAGGATATAAGCTTTTGAGAGCCAGAGCTTCTTCCATCAGGTTCGAGTCGGAATGGTGATCTTGGAGTCTTTCTATCCCAGTCAGAAGTTGGGAGGGATGAATACTCTGAAAATCTTTTTTTGGTCTTTAGCTGATCTCCCAAAATCTTGTTGGACAATCTTGGTCTACCCTTCGAAGCTGTCTGGGAACATAAATTATGTAAATATTACCACTTAATGTTAGCAGGGCGGATAAGTAATTGATATGCACACACTGTATTTTAGGTTAAAGGAAGGACATTTCTGATAGAGCAGAGGGAGAGATAGGACAGGTGCTACCTACATCTCTAGCTCAAGGAGAGAGAGTGACGGTGAGAAGCTTCTGTGAAGAAAGAGGAAATTGTCCCGGGAGTATTAGTCTAGGGACAGACAAAAAGGCACACTTAAAAGATAGAAAGGTCCTGAACTCTCTGACCTGTCTAACAGTCTTCTTGCTGCCCCCTTCAATGTCTTCTTCTTCCTCTTTGTACACCAGACATTGCCTACTCCAACACCCCCATGCAAGAGTCATCCAATTGGTAGGCTGTGTGTTCACTAGCCTGGATGGTGAGCAGGATTTGAAACATGCCCCCTCCCTGGGACAAACGGGCCATTCCTGAAAGGAATCAGCTTCTCATCATGAAAATATCGGGGGCAGTTCTAATTCGTAGACAGCAAAGGTCTTCAGAGGTAGCCAAAAAAGGGGTCCTCTACCCCAGTCCTGGATTCCCCGTGCGACTTTAGCTGTGTCCAACTTTCAGCCTGTCCAAAAGAACAGTCGACGGTTGTGCAATGTGTAGTTTCCTCGCAGCAGGGGGTGGATCTGGACTGTGACTGGGAGGAAATCACTGTAAGCCCAACATCTGGTATTATTTGACCAAAATCCATCTGCACTTTAATTACGCATCATCTGCAGCCATCCTGAAACTCAGCATTGTAAAATCCAGCCCTTGGAAAAAAAAAAAAAATCCAAGCGTTTGATTTCAATCAAAAGCGCAGGGGAGGGAGGGAGGAAGGGAGGGAGGGAAGGGGAGAGAGGTTTCCTGCCGTGTGCATGAGATCTCATCCAAAATGTAACAAGCCGGGCTGTTAGTCATGTGATTTGGATCAGGTGCTGACAGAGAGCATTGTAATGTTTCCTGATAAGCGCATGTAGCTTGCAGTTGGATCTGTTTCGCGCACCATGTTGTTAGCTCCGTTGGACGATTGCTCAAGGCTTGTTTGGCTGCAACCAATATTGCAGCAACCCCCCCCCCTCCCCTGAGTTCGGGGGATGATCCAAACAATTTCACGTCTCGCTGCTTTCAATAGGGGAGCAAAGGATGTGCTGAAATCTGGCTCATTGAGACGAGCAGGGGCCTGGAAAGTGGTGCCTTAAAAAGAAAAACAAAATCTGTTACGTTTGAAGGGGGTGGGTGAAATGCTAGGATAACCAGTAAGTGAAAGGAACTGCTGGCAAAGATCTGAATGGGACTCAAAGGCTTCTTGGAGTTATGGTGTGTGCCTCTTAGTCCTCATGGGAATTGCAGTCCATGGATGTCTGGAGAGCCACAGTTTGGCCACCCCTGGTGTAGTCATTTGAGCTTCTAGGGAGAGTTCCGGCTCGATTGATCTAGAACCCTTTGACTTGTCTTTTTGGCAGAGTGCAGTATCCATAAAACTCTCCTCCTGCAATCACCTTTCTTCCTCTCAGCTCTTTTTAAAATTATACAGCTTCCATCCCGCTATGTAGTAATGGCGAATCCTGTGTTGGGAATGATTGAGATCTTGCTCACCAGCAACACTTCTGTATTATGATTATGATTATGATTATGATTATGATTATGATTATGATTATGATTATGATTATGATTATGATTATGATTATGATTATGATTATGATTATGATTATGATTATGATTATGATTAAATTTATTTCCTGCCACTCCTGAGATTGGCTTGTGGTGGGTTACAGAGGTCCAGTAAAACCCCATTAAAAACAGGATGACAAAATCAAACATGGTGGTAATTCCTCGATCTCCCAACCTCCCAACCAGCCTCTACTAAGGGGTGGAAAGAGGGGCTAAAGTTAGCAAATGGCCTAACTGGTGTTTAACATTGGGGAGGCCCCAACCCGATCTTCCTCATTACCCCGGCCTCAACTATAGACCTGGCGGAAGAGCCCCGTTTTGCAGGCCCTGTGGAACGTTCGAAGCTCCCGTAGGGCCTCCAGCTCTCCTGGAAGCTCATTCCACCAGGTAGGGGCCAGGACCGAGAAGGCCCTAGCCAGGTGTGCTTCCCGGGGGCCAGCTCCTTCATGGCTCCCCTTTCCAGTTTCGGACTCCTCCTCTTTTCTTGGGTGCAGTCTCCATTTTGGTTGATGATCGAGTTGAAGAATGGAAAAGCTTTTTACAATGTCAGTTTCCTCACTGGTAACCTCAAAGTTGTGTAATTCTAGGATTGCCAGCTCTGGGTTGGGAAATACCTGGTGACTTTCGGGGTGGAGCAGGATTTGGGGTGTGGAGGGACCTCAATGGAGTAGAATGCTAGGGTGTCCATCCTTCAAAGCAGCCATTTTCTTCAGGGAATTATGGTTGCCTGTAATGGGTTATGTCATACCTGGTGCCTTTTGGAGTAAAGCCAGGAGTGGGCAGGATTTGGGGCAGAAAGGGACCTCAGTGGAGTATAATTCTATGGAGTCTGAAGATGAGCAATAATTCTAAGCCAGTTTGGTGTAGTGGTTAGGAGCGTGGACTTCTAATCTGGTGAGCTGGGTTCGATTCTGCGCTCCCCCACATGCAGCCAGCTGGGTGACCTTGGGCTCGCCATGGCACTGATAAAGCTGCTCTGATGGAGCAGTAATATCAGGACTCTCTCAGTGTTACCTCCCTCACAGGGCGTCTGTTGTGGGGAGAGGAAAGGGAAGGAGATTGTAAGCCGCTTTGAGGCTCCTTCAGGTAGAGAAAAGTGGCATATAAGAATCAACTCTTCTTCTTCAGTAATCTCAGGGCTCTCTCAGCCTCCCCTCCCTTGCAGGGTGTCTGTTGTGGGGAGAGGAAAGGGAAGGCAACTGTAAGCTGCTTTAAGACTCCTTTGGGTAGAGAAAAGTGGCATATAAGGACCAACTCCTCCTCCTCCTCCTCCTCCTCCTCCTCTTAGGGATCCCTATATAATTCCCCGGTAGTTATTAATTATGTCTTTTTGATGTTCAGCTGTAATCCTGCTTTGGCACATTCTGCTTTAACCATCGTCAGTAATTGTTTCAAGTCTCTGCTGTTTTCTGCCAGTAATATAATGCAGAGGAATGTTACACCAAAGGAAATGAAGGAGGTGAAAAGTTGCAGGGAATTCAACTGTCAATCATGTGCAAATTTAAGTTAGCGCATCAAAACAATCGTGTGGGGTTTGCCTGTGTTTATTGTCTATGACGAGACCTTGGATATGCCACTTTCTAATTAAAGATTTTCCTTGGGCCATGTTCAGGCAGCAGAAGCATTGTGGATCATTAATCAACATTAATTTTTCTTTCCCTTCCTAAGCTATGACCATTAACAGGGAGAACTGGTGAATAAGGTGAAGGACCTGGGAGAGCAGGCTGTGTTTTGCTCAACTCTCAGTCCTTCTTCAGAAACCACCTTTCCCATGAAGCAGTTGGGCTCACCCCCATATGAAAACCAAGCTTGGGCATCTCTAAATGCATCTTTAATGAATACATGTCCCCCTTGCCCTGAGAGCCAGCTTGGTATAGTGGTTAGGAGTGCGGACTTCTAATCTGGAATGCCAGGTTCGATTCAGCGCTCTCCCACATGCAGCCAGCTGGGTGACCTTGGGTTCGCCACGGCATTGATAAAATTGTTCTGACCGGGCAGTGATATCAGGGTTCTCTCAGCCTCACCCACCCCACAGGGTGTCTGTTGTGGGGAGAGGAATGGGAAGGCGACCGTAAGCCGATTTGAGCCTCCTTCGTGTAGGGAAAAGCGGCATATAAGAACCAACTCTTCTTCTTCTTCTTCTTCTTCTTCTTCTTCTTCTTCTTCTTCTTCTTCTTCTTCTTCTTCTTCTTCTTCTTCTTCTTCTTTATCCTTCACCTTTTGGCACCCTGGTTGGCCACTGTGTGAAACAGGATGTTGGAGCTGAAGGACCACTGATCTGATCCAGCAGGACATCTCATTTGGCTTCTACTGGACCATGCAGAATTCGTATTAAGGATCAGTGTTATTTATTCGTTCTCTTCATTTATGGCCCCATTTTTCTTCCCAGAGAAGCTTATAACATTCTCCTCTTCTCCATTTAATCCTCATAACCCTGCAAGGTAGGCTAAGATGATAATGTTTGACTGCCCCGCAGACACCTAGCAGGCTTCCACTGGACAGCACAGATTCAACCCTTGGTCTCCAAGATCCTTGTCCAACATTCTGCCCACTACAGCACATTACTTTGTACATTTGTATTATTTACATATCAATCCTTCTTGGGAATAAACCCTACAAGGAACGACACCGTTTGGGTCATATATCTCTGATGTCAAAACACCTTTCACCTACGGACTACCTATGTGACCTTTGAGAAGTTAGGAAAGACACTTGTGGGCTTTAGTTTCTGAAGTTGCCCGGACCATTTGGTAAACCTTATGGCCTTTATTTCAATTTCTCGAAACACGTACCTGCATTCATCGGGCCATTTTGATTGATAAGTTGGCTAAAATGGAATTGTTTCAAGAAACCCTCCTGGCAGCAAACATTTCATAATATTCATTTATCCCAGCTGTTCCTCCCATCCCACATATGTAATTAAGGCTTCTGATCCAAAAGTGGAAACTCTCTTTTTTTTTTTTTTGCAGTTTGCAAAACTCTATTACATCAGGAATCCGGAGCAAAGGAAGACCGAAAATTCTGCTTGAATAGGCTTAATCCTTACCCAGCTCGACTTTGTCTATTTCATTGGGGCGCTTTGATTTCTAACAGTAATGCAAACCAGCCGTCTGCGCTCTGGCTGGTGCCCCAAACACAGATGTTGGTGTATATTTTCAATATGCTTATTGTTTTAAATTTCATTTGATATGTTTAATTTAAGGAACAACAAGAACGACGAAAGCTCAGTTCTTTCAATTGAGGGCTTGTCTGAGTAAGCAGTTCAGGGTTAAGCATATGTTGGTTGCATGAAGTCACCGTTCCCAAAAAGTTTACATAAACTTTTGGGCGAGATCAGTCGTTTCTTGAAACTTCCTACCCTTGGGGAATCCGAGTGGATTGGTGTGCTGAGGAGCCTCTGCGTGTCTTCTGAGGAACCCCCTGCATGTTCTCGAATGCTGAAGGCGAATTTCAGCTCACACGGGATTTCGGGCAGACCTCTTGACTTTATCGTGCTGCTGAGAATAAGCGAACCTGCCTTGCAACTCATTTAACAGTGCCTCTCGTTGAAAGGTACGGAAAGGGAGGAACAGTAATGGGGGATATAACTGATGCTATCTTCTAGGGCAGGGGTAGTCAACCTGTGGTCCTCCAGATGTTCATGGACTACAAGTCATGGGAATTTTAGTACACGGACATCTGGAGGACCACAGGTTGACTACCCCTGTTCTAGGGAAGCTGGGTCTTGACCTGGATGTCCAGCCTAGCCTGATCAAATCTTGGCCGTGAAGCAAGTTTATCCCTGCTTAGTATTTGGATGGGAGACCACTAAGGAATACCACCAAAGAAAACCCTTTTGGATCACTATGGGATGACTGCAACTTGACAACACTTTCTGTCTCCACCAGGGAAGTTTGTCCATTACCCATTACTGTTGTTTAATTGGAATCCGAGCTTTTTTGGTGCAATTGTTTAAAAAATATGAATTGTCCATTGTTTTATTGATTATGATGATAAATCTTTGAATGTATTTATTATGTTGTAAAACTTCCCCGAGCCATCATCCAGGAGGGGTGGTTGTATAAATCTATAACTAAATGGATAAATAAAATAAATTAACTGCAAATACGCACACGCCAACTTCCCATTTAAGAAACCAAGGTCAGTTTGAGGTGAAAGGAATCTGGCATCGATGGAACAGGCTGTGTTTAGAGATTCTGTAGTTCTAAGTCCTGTACGAGTTCAGAAACACCCACACATTGTGTTTAGATTATGTATTAAATGAATTCTGATCCAGTAATTTATTTCAGATAGGACTTATTCATGAGGAAATGCTCTCAGCAGCCAAGGGCATTAACACCAGTGGCTTCTCTTGTGTTGATGCTTCTTTATGTCTTTATAGTGTGCTTTAGTGGTTAACAGCAGCGGCTTCTAATCTGGCAAGCCGGGTTTGATTTCCTGCTCCTCCACAAGCAGCCATCTGGGTGACCTTGGCCTTGTCACATTCCTGTCTGAGCTCTCTGTGGGGTGAGGAGGGGAATGCGATTGTAAGCCGCTTTGCGACTCCTTCAGGCAGTGAAAAGTGGGGTATAAAATCCAGGTCTTCTTAAATTCTTTAAAAAATCAAATCCATTGGCAACTGATATTGTTTATTTAATTAATTTGTATACCCTCCCAGCAAGCTGGCTCAGGGTGGTACACATCAGTTTTTCAGTAACATATTAAAACGAATGATTGAAATTAACAACAAATTAAAACAATTTCAACAAATTAAAACGATGCATTGAATTTTAAGATTTAAAAGTAAATTAAAACAGATTGAGCAAAAATGTGTCAACGACTGATAGTCCCAGTTATAAAGCACATCCAGTTCTTCCACGGCTTGAGCACTGTCATATTACGAGAAGGAAAAGAGAATAATGCTAGGAAAAGTTAAAGGCAGCAGGGAAAGAGGAAGATCCAGCGTCAGATGGAGTGAGTCGATCAAGGAGGCCACGACCCTCAGTTTGCAAGACCGGAGTAAGGCTGTTAACGAGAGGCTGTTCTGGGGGGGGGGGGGGTGTCATTGATTCATAGAATTGCCAAAAGTTGGAAGTGAATGGATGGCTCTCTCTCTCTCTCTCTCTCTCTCTCTCTCTCTCTCTCTCTCTCTCTCTCTCTCTCTCTCACACACACACACACACACACAAGGTTTCCTTGTGCAGAACGCCTAGCGAGGCCAAGAACTTCCCTCCTTGTCTTATTTTTCAAACATCAGGTCTGGCTCCTGCTTGAAAGGGGGGGGGGACTTCTTTTATGAATGAGAACTCTTGAATAAATGAATCCAGAAAGAAGGGCATTTGTTTTAAAAAACAGATGTTCTAATATTCGGGACAGATGTTCTGTGATAACAGGTCTTTGAGAATCACGGCAACAAGGGCTCACTGTCACTGAGAAACAACACCAGGTTTTTCTAAAAACAGAAAAGGGAAAAAATCATTCAAAATACGGTGCCGCAGCTTTTGCTGGAACAGATGTATTTATAGCATAGGCTCTCAAAACACAAGAATACCTATGCATGGTTATGTCGACTAGACAGAAGGTTAGAAGCAAAAAATAATGTCCAGATTAACAGGAAAAGAATACCAAGGATGGGTGAGTTGTGTTCTAAGTGAAAAGCAAACTCCTAGAGGGACTAAGAAAAACATCATGAAATGGTGGGTCATTAACCAGTACGCTGGTGTCTGTGCACAGCCAAGTCCCAGAGCCTCAAGCTGAGAGAAAGGGATCCCCATGCTGGCAGAGTTTAAATATGTAGTAAAGCTGAGCACAAGTTGCTTAAGTTAGAATAAAGAGGTTTATTAAAGAAGAAGAGTTGGGTTTTATACCCTACTTTTCACGGCCTGAAGGAGTCTCAGAGCATCTTACAATTGCCTTAATTTCCTCTCCCCAAAACAGACACCTTGTGAGGAAGGTGAGGCTGAGAGAGCTCTGACAGGACTGCTGTTTGAGAACAGCACTATCAGGGCTGTGAGGAGCCCAAGGTCACCCAGTTTAAACCTGAATCACCAGATTAGAAGACAAACACACTGGCTGTCTTCTGTATAAGAACAACTTATTGGAAAGAGAAGAAAAAGAAAGAAATCTCTCCGTTTAAACTAGCTGGGGAGAGAGGGAGAGGGTCAACGGTTCTCAGAAGAAGTGGGAAAATTTTAACTAGCCAGTCAAGAGGCAGTAAGGAAAAAAATTGGGGAGGCCCCTAACCTTGCTCTGCCAGCTAGTTGTCTCTTTTACAGATGTTGTGGTCATCATTCTGTAAATATGCACAGTAGATCTTGCATATTCCAACACCCCGTGCCTTCCTGGTGGAGCCTGGGACCAGCCATGGGTCAGCTGGCTGATGCCCTTGAGGGAGTGAATTGGACTGGACTGGAATGGGTGCAGGATGTGGTTGCAGAAAGAGTCCTTTCTGGCCCTAAGCTCCCACAGGAATAATCCTCTCACAAAAGATCAGGATCTGCCACAAGGCCTGCATGGTTTGACTCTGGGGCAGGTAATTTCCAGCAGCCCGTGGGCCTCGTTCACCAATAGTCCAGTGACTCTTGACAGAAAGGATCTTCTTTTTAAAAAATTGCAGTTGTCCCTAGGAATCACAAAACACTATGACAAAACACTATAGACAATTCCTATGACAATTCCCAGAGAGTCATGAGCTGCCCCCTATATCTCCACCCACTCAGTCCCTCTGGTTATCAGATTGGGCCTGACAACCTAAGACACAGGTCTCATAAGGGGCTAAGTGGGTCATGCTGTTTCATCCAGTGTACAAAACCTGGCTGCCCATATTCTGTCACCCTTACAAATCACAAGCCAACTTGATCGGTGTTTCTCAAGGATCATTGGAATGTTTAACATTTATACAGCGCTTTGGAGCTTCTCTTGGCTGTTAGAATGCAGCGACCCATCTTTCAAAGCGCAGCACAGAAACAGCAGGCCATTGTTTGTCGACAGAGAAATTAGACACTTATTAAAACCCGGAGCCAGAAGACATAATCCTTTTGCTTAGCAAATGTGTTCCCCATGTAAACGGTTGAAAGACTTCCATCCCTCCCCTTCCGATGTCATCCCCCCCACCCCACCCCTAATCATTTCCAGGAGTTTCTTGGAAGTCATTGCTGTTTTGGGGATTCCTACGAGAGACTAATCTTTATATGCAGTTGGACCAAATACAGCAAACCTGGAGGAAGAAAGAGATTCATTCAAAGCTGTCGGCACATCATCCTCTATGCAATGAGTTACTCTTCCCGATCCACCCATTTCTTTCCCTCCCTCCCTCTCAAATGTATACAAGGATTTTTTTTTAAGAACAAGAGAGAGCATTTCAGGTATGCTCACCACAAATGTTCGTTCATTCATTCATTCATTCGTTCATCCGTTCGTTCGTTCATTTCATTCGTTCGTTCGTTTCGTTCATTCGTTTGTTCGTTCGTTCATTCATTCATTCATTCATTCATTCATTCATTCATTCATTCATTCATTCATTCATTCAAAGCAACAGAAGATAGAGCCATTTCTAAACACAACAGGGCAAAATGTCATCATGGCAGACGTATGATTCACCACTAGGTTGAGTTGAGGGCTCATCCCAGTTTTAGTTTAGCCAACAAGAGTCAACTTCCTAGAATATATTACAGGAGTGGCTAAACTGCTCATTCCCAACCAGGGGTCTGTGGGGTCTGGCATGGTATGGGGGGGGGGGTGATCCGGTCTGTCTTCTCAGCTCCTACTTTTCTTTCTGGCCTACATGAAGAAGAGCCGCCATAGTAGTAGTAGAGGTGGGGGGAAGCTAAAGGAGGGCTAAGGGTAGTGGGCAGTGATGTCACTTCTGGTGATGTGGTAGGGGTGTGGCCAGCTGACATCACTTATGGGGCTCCTCAAAGCCTGAAAAATTATTTCAGGGGCTCCTTCATGGTCAAAAGGCTGAAAAAGGCTGGGCTAAACTGTGGGTCTCCAGATGTCCATGGACTACATTTACCACGAGCCCTTGCCAGCATGGCCAATTGGCAGGGGCTCATGGTCATGTAGTTCATGGACATCTGGAGAGCCACAGTTTGGCCACCCCCGAATATTCTTTAACATTATTGTTATGGATTATGGATGATAGAGCACTACCAGAGTCAAAGAGATAGGTAAGGAGAACAGGTGGCAGGCAGGGGGTGGGGAAGTCAGATGCAGGAGCCAGCCAGTCAACTGATGGATCATTTATCATTTCCATTGTGGAGAAAGAGACCAGGCCTCCCTGTAGAGCAAGTGGGCTCCAGGCACGTCTAGTGATGTCAGCGGCCATCCAAACTTTATTTTATTTCTATGCCGCCGTTCCTAGACGGGCTAGCTCGTGGCAGCTTACAACATGTCTTATCAATACGAACAATGAAAACCGGGCATGGACATTAAAAAACCCTCCCCCCCTCCCCAACCACCCCCCTCCCCAAGTCCCCTCCCCTACCAAACTGCAAAATTGCTCCCGTGTGGGCCCGGGAAAGATGTAATTCGGGCAGGGTACCCAAAGGGACCCGAAGACACTTCTGGGGAATGCTGAGTAATCAGCTGGCTCACGGCAGCTTACAACAAATAGAATCCAATGAAAACCACAGAATATAACCTTAAAATCCCCCTCCCTGTCATATGTGCCCAGGAAAATGTAAAACAAGGCAGGTGTCAAGGGCACCGAACTGCCAAAGGCACTGGGCACCTGAGGAGAGGCCAGATCTTCCACATCCTGGCTGCAACCAAATGCCTGGGAATTGCCTCCCTCTGATGTAGTGGTTAAGGGCAATGGAGAAACGGGAAAGATTCCTCACTTCTGCACATGCAGCCAGCTGGGTGACCTTGGGAACGTCACAGGTCTTACTGAACTCTCTCGGCCACAACTATTTTACAAGGTGCCTGTTGCTGGGAGAGGATGGGAAGATGACTTTAAGCTGCAGAGGAAAGCGGGGCGTAAAAACTTCTTCTTTGCCTTAGAGCAAAGAAGAAGGAGAAAAAAATCCACTGGGCCGCCATGACATTTGTCATAAAGGAAAGAGGATGGAAAATGCATCTTTCTTCATGAATGGAAAAACAAGGATTGGGCGGGGGGAGGGGTATATTTACACGTTTAATTGAGGAAGAAGACTATTTAAAAAGAAATAAATGGTGTTTTCCTCTGCTTGTCAGGAAGCTCGGGCAGGCTCTGAAGTAATAAATCCAAGGTATGACTCCACCAAGGGAAGTTCCCAACAACCCAATACCATAAACAATTTTTGACAGGGGTGACCAAGGTCAGGCGCTCTTGGCGGGACTAAAGCGTTTGGATAGCAGGATTTAATTTCGAAAGGGTCAGCAAGATACGGGGTGGGAGGAGGAGAAGAAGAAGAAGCATGTACCGTTGAATTTACATCTGTTCACGGGTAGGAGGTGCTTGATGGCTGAACTTCACAGCAAACACTCTTTTGTTTTCTCTGTTCTTTGCTCAGGACTTGGAACGCCACCACCCTCCTTCACATGGGAAAGGTTGCTAGGCATATCAAGCCCCTTCCTTTATTGCATTTGATTTAAAATGCCTGGGTCTTGGTTCTCCACCATTCAAGGGGGGCTCATCACCATTTTCAAGGGGAACCTCTCATGGAGGCAGGGGGGTCTCTGATATCAGTGGGGCCTTGGGTAGGAAAGCTTATACCAGGCCTCTGAATGTCAGTGGAAGCTAATGGACAAGGAGTCCGGTTGCTGTGAAATGGCTTGAACGGGTTCTTGCCAGACTTACTGCAGTTTTAAGGGCCTAAAAGGGTTGCCAACCTTCAGGTGGGGCCTTGAGATATCCCAGAATCACAGGTGATGTCTGGATGGGGATTTTAGACCCCCAAAATGGAAGAAGACAGAAAATTAAACTTCATGTTCTTGTTCTTGTTCTTGCTATTGCTATTGCTATTGCTATTGCTATTGCTATTGCTATTGCTATTGTTAATTCAATTTATATCCCACCACTTCCTGGAGTCTCTTGGCATTTACAAATACAACATACAGTGCAATGCAATATACAATACATAGAACCCCCCAGTAAAATCACCTTTAAAACTAAGAATTAAAACCCCATTAACCACAATTCCAGACACATTGCGACAAAAAAGTCATAAAAATCCCTACTATGCCCCCTCTGGGGGGTGGACATGGGGAGGCCACCAAGAGAGTGGTCCAAAGCCACCAAGAGAGCCACCAAGAGAGTGGTCCAAAAGGAGGAGTCAGATCTTTCTTAGCGCGCCGGCCTCAACCATAGACCTGGCGGAAGAGTTACGTCTTACAGGCCCTGCGGAATGCCAAAAGCTCCCGTAGGGAGCCTAACTGACCCAGAAGTGATGTATGCATGTTGGGGACAACACTGGTTTTTGGATAAAACTCTATGGTGGTAGCTAATTCTAACAAAGAGTTTTCGTCCCAAAGCTAGAGTGTCTGTCCCTGACATTCCTGATGTATCTACATCATTTTGGGCCTAAGTAGGCATGTCACATTAATGTCAGGTGTTTTAGGTTTTTATACCATTCCTCCCCGCAAAGCAACATCTGAATGCTCGCCTCCACACCAAAGCCCCCATATATGTCAGCTAGGGCTGGGAAGGTTTTCTCACCCCCTCTGTCTTGTCCAGAATGAGAAGAACTATGTAATAGATCAGGGGTAGTCAACCTGTGATCCTCCAGATGTTCATGGACTACAATTCCCATGAGCCCCTGCCAGCAATTGCTGGCAGGGGCTCATGGGAATTGTAGTCCACGGACATCTGGAGGACCACAGGTTGACTATCCCTGCAATAGATGACTGAATTCTGCTTTTAAATTGTATTTAATTGAATCGTTTTGTATTTTTATGCTATATTATACCTTGCTGGGATTTTACTGTGATGTAATCCCCCCTGGAAGGCAAAATCACAAAACTCCGGCTCGCTTTGAACATATCATGCGATCCAACTTAACGGAGAAAGCAGTTGTGCTAGGATTGATCAGTGGGAAAAGGAAACTAGGCCGACAAATAACGTGGTGGTTAGGTGCAATCTAAATGGACACCAGCCAGAACATTATACAACTAAAAGAAGCGGTGCAAGATCAAAAAATGTGGCAACAGTGGAGCCATAGGATTGCCAAAACTGACATGACTGAACAGCTAACATCAATATCCTCCTCTTCCTCCTCAATCCATCCTGAATTGTATGAGATAGGGCAGAAATAAGTCTAATCAATTAAAAAAAACAGGATTATGCAAGCATCCTCCACTAGCTGGACTGGCCACTTGAACATGTGACCCTAGGGAAGTTCTTCCAATTAACACACTATACCAATACGAGGGAATATCTTGAAATGGCAAATTATATCACAGCCCATGTCACAGGGTTGTGGCAACGAAACAACTAAAGCGAAGAGACTGAGGACTCTGAGGAAGCTACCAAATGCATTGGAAAGCTAAATGACATAAATAACTGATTTCTACATCAAGGCTTCCCAGCTGAAGGAGACAGAGAAAAGATTTTGGTGCCAATTTAATTCTTTCCTCCCTCCACCCCTTTCTTACCACTTTAAATATTGTAACTACCATTGCTCATGTCCAAAGACCTTTCAACACACATCTATCAGTAAGCTGATTTTTTCCCCTTCAAAACTTACATCCACCCCCCCTCCCGCCAAGGCGGCTAATCAGACACTTGCGTGGGTCACCACTGTGGATGAACTAAGACCCCCGTAAAAATCTAATGGTTTTCAACTAATGCAACAATAATTTCATTGACCTCCTTTCCCCTTGATTTCCATGGCTGGTCTCAATTCATACCTGCATCATTCGGGTACAGTGTTGGAGATATCCCAGAGGAATTTCCTGGCTTGGAAGCCATCCCTTGTTCAGACATTGATTGATTAAGTCCCTCCCAGGATTTCTTAGAATAATCCTGTGTGATCTCTTTCTCTCCAACAGTTTTATAGCTGAGATAATTTTTTTTACAAGCAGTTAGAAGAGAGAGAGAGAGAGAGAGGGAAAGGAAGAGAACAAGCACTATATTTCTTGCAAAAGTTTTCTTGGAGTTTGTAGTATCCAGATGGTCAGAGTTTACTGCAATTCTGCTCTGCTGGAGTTTAGGGGTGGAGGTTGTGGGGCACAGCAGCTGGATCCTGAGGGGTTTACTTGCAGCAATCTAAAAACTAGATGGCGACATTCACTATGCCTTGGCAGGAGACTTCAAACTCCCCATCTCCACTGCCTGTTGTTGCCCAATGGAGAAGGAGAAATAAGAATATAAGAACATAAGCCATGTTGGATCAGGCCAATGGCCCATCCAGTCCAACACTCTATGTCACACATTGGCCAAAACCCAGGTGCCATCAGGAGGTCTATCAGCAGAGTCAGAACATAAGAAGAAGAAGAGTTGGTTCTTATATGCCGCTTTTCTCAATCAGAAGGAGTCTCAAGTGGCTTACAATTGCCTTCCCTTCCCTCTCCCCACAACAAACAACCTGTGAGCGAGGGAAGGCTGAAAGAGTCCTGATGTTACTGTTTGATCAGAACAGCTTTATCAATGCTGTGGCAAGCCCAAGGTCACCCAGTTGGCTGCATGTGGAGAAGCGTGGAATCAGACCGGCTTGCCAGTCTGGGACAATTCTGTTCTGGGGAGATCCAGGAAAGGGGGAAGAAGTTAAGCAGCAGCTTTTCCTCCACCCTCTGACCCGGATGGCCCAGACTAGCAGAATCTTGCATCCTGGAAGCTAAGCAGGGTCAGCCCTGTTCAGGACTTCAATGGGAGACCACCAAGGGATTCCAGGGTCGCGATGCAGAGGCGGGCAGAAGGTAAACTGTCAGGTCACCATAAGTCAGCGGCAATTTGACAGTGCTTTCTTCCCCCGTTTCATCAACTCTTGTTCGGCTCTGACAGATCGCCAGGGCTATGTTTGCTTACGAGAGAAAGATGGAAAGCAAGGGTAACCTATTCACAAGAACAGAGGAAAGAACTCGGGGCCACCCAGGGCTGCTTTATCCACGTAGTATGTGCTATGGGATCCCCTGCTCTTCCAGGGGTCCCACGTGGTGCCTCCCCCCCATAGATCAGGGGGGAGCCTCTTTCTTTTGTACTCTTTAAGGACATTTGGAGTGACACCCCTTTCCATTATGGGGGGCCGTTCCGTCCCTAGCCCGGCGAATCTTTATACCACCCCTGGTGCCACGTCACTGTGGACTCAAAGCTGGCTCCTGCGTGTCCAACGGTGTCATTCCAGAGGTATATTACTTTGAAGTCTGCTCTACTGCAGTTGAGGGGGGGGAAATATTCCTGAGGAAACGAGATAACTCTGCCGTGGTCTTATCCATTTCCTACGGGGGCAGGCTAGCGGCACGAAACAACTTTCTGGCTCATGTTGGGTTTCAGGCCCTCTCTAGGACGAGAGAAGAAGGGGAAACCGAGAAGAGCTGGAAAACACAGATCCGTGGCTCGGTCCGCCATTGGACCACAACAAATGAGAACTGATTGGAAACAGGCCCTGGCTGGCAAAGGTTGATGAGTGGAAATGAAACTCGTCATTCAAGGGCCCGGAGTGGAAACACCGCAAGCAAATGGGCGGAAGGGCTGTGTTCTTTTCTCTCTCTTTTTTTTTAATTATCGAAGGCAATTTTCCCACTGTTGTGTTGACATTTGTTTTTATTTTGCTTGGCAGGGGGAACGATGGCAGCATCACAGGGTGGGTTTCCAAAACTATGTTGTTGGTTATATCAGCAAATGTTCACTTTCTGGGTTGGGGGGGGGGAGTTTAGTTGGCTTTTTTCTTTTGAACCCCAGCTTCAAACCCTCACTGATAGAACTTGGGTGAACCTTAAGGTTGCCAGCCTCCAGCTGGGGGCTGGAGAGCTCCTTAATTGCAAATGATCTCCAGTGCTTGAGAGCAGCTGCTTCTAATCTAGCAAGCCGGGTTTGATTCCCTGCTCCTCCTCATGCAGCCAGCTGGGTGACCTTGGACTTGTCACAGTCCTGATAGTGCTGTTTTCACAGAACAGTTCTGTCAGGACTCTTTCAGCCCCACCAACCTCACAGGGTGCCTGTTGTGGGGAGATTCAAGTGGGTAGCCACGTTGGTCTGCAGCAGAACAACAATTTTTTAGTCCAATGGCACCTTTAAGACCAACAAAGATTGATTTAAGATGTGAGTTTCGTGAGCATCCACATTTTCTCAAACATTGTGGGGAAAGGAAGGCAAGGTGATTGTAAGCCGCTTTGAGATTCCTTCTGGAGAGTCAATCCATATCATGTTAGGTCTTGCTCATTTCCTGCTGCCTTGTAACCGCTTTACTTTCTCCCATGCAAGCAAATGGCTCAATAAAATCAGAGTCCAGTAGCACCTTTAAGACCAACAAAGATTTATTCAAGGCGTGAGCTTTCGAGTGCAAGCACTAGCGTTCTTGCACTTGAAAGCTCATGCCTTGAATAAATCTTTGTTGGTCTTCAAGGTGCTACTGGACTCTGATTTTATTGTGCTACTTCAGACCAACATGGCTATTCATTTGAATCTAAGCACATGGCTGACATTCGTCATCACTCAAGATTTCAGGGCCAACAAAGACCACCCTCAGCCAGTGAGATGGCCAGTGTAAAATATGTGGGTTCATAGGAAGAACGCCAGGCTATTGGGCAAATGAACAGCTCTTTATGGGTGATCTCAACACTGGGTACATGTTATAGCGGGCCACAAGATTGAAAACCCCTGAAACAACCCAATTTACATGCACAAAACAGACAAAAGGCTCACTCACGTGACTGACTGGATCGAACATGATTAATTTTGGCAGATCCACATACACAACAGGCAGAACCCTGGGGACCCCACAGGAGAGGCCTGCAAAGAGATATATTGCCACCCCCAATATCCACCCTCCCACCCTCTGCAATGCTAATGGCGATTTTGCTAGCAGCAGAACAAAAGCAAGTGGGAAAAGTCATTAATCTTGCAAAGCGGATGAATTCTGGCTTCCCTGCCTTTTGACACACCGACTTGCAAAATGATCCTGGTTACTTATTGTTTTTAAACCAGCATATCATTGTCTCCGGTTGCTTCACACACACACACGTATATATTCCAAGGCTTGCCCCAGGAGATGTATTCCCCTGCCGTTTACAAGCCTCCCTGGCACATCGAGTCGCTTAAGGCTATGTTTTGTGTTAAGCATGTGCAAAGCACTAACGGACTCTTTACAGCTCGGCCTCTTGCCGAAATGGATCCCACGTGTATTTCTCCATTCCCTCTTTAAGGGAGACTGAGGTCTCCAGCGCAAAAAGATCTGGCTGCTGTAACAGACCCTGAAAATGCCAGGAAGTCACGGACAAGGTGGGGAGGGGGGAGAAAGTGAATGTTGCAACCATTGTGATATTGTAGCTCAGAGCTTAACTGGCTGTCTATTAAAGCCTGCAAAACTTTCGGGGGAGTCCTCCCTCACTTGATGCCAGGAAGTGGCAGGAAGTCGCTGAACTTGAACACACAAGAAGCCGTCTTACGCTGAATCAGTACTGTCTACTTAGGCAGGAAGCAGCTCTCCAGGGTCTCGGGCTGAGGTCTTCCATATCGGCTGCTACCTGGTAATTTCAACTGGGCATGTGGGTGATTGAACCTGGGACCTTCCCAATGCCAAGTAGAAGCTCTTGTCACTGAGCCACGGCCCTTTCCAAACTTTTGACGGCCTAAGGAGGTGGTGAGCTCCCCCTCACTGGCAGTTTTTAAGCAGCAGCTGGACAGAGACTTATCCTGGATGCTTTAGGCCAGTGGTCCCTAACCTTTTTATCACCGGTTGACAATTATCACCGGTTGACAACGCTTGACAATTTTACTGAGGCCCAGGGGAGGGGGGAGTAGTCTTTTGCAGAGGGACATCGCCACCGCCTGAGCCACTGCTCCACTTGCTTTCCTGCCGGTGCCCCTGACTTCCCACCACCTGCTGGGAGGCGCTGCCAGCAGTAGAGGAAGCCCCAGCCATGGCGGCCACTGGAGAGCACCAAAGGTGAGCTGGCAGCAGAGTGGCAGGGCAGCCCCCGAGGCAGCAGCCATGGAGGAGCCACGGCCCACCGACTGATCCACGGACCGGTACCGGGAGTCGGGGACCACTGCTTTAGGCTGATTCTGCCATGTGCAGGGGGTTGGACTAGATGGCCTGTCTGGCCCCTTCCAGCTGTATGATTCTAGGATTCATCTCTGCCTGCTGAAGCAGTAACAGAGCAGTAACCGGGCCCTCCCTGTCAAGAAGAGGCAACCCTCCCCCTGCTACACTCTAGCTCCAGAGGACCAGAAGATAAATTTAGACTGATGATTCTGCCCTCCCCAAACGTTCTTCTCTGCCTGCTGCTTTCCCTGTATAATTCTCCCCTTCTGCTAATTTTCACCTCGACGCTGCAAACAAATAACTGGAACATTAGCTGGGAAACAGTAATCAGAGCAAGAAGATCTCATGGGAATAGTGGCAAGCAAGGAAACAAAGAAGAGCTGTGTCTTTTATACACCACTTTTTCTACCCAACTGAGTCTCAAGACACCTTACAATCTCATACCCTCCCCCCACCCCACAACTGGGAGGTGCAGCTAGGAGAGAGCTCTGAGAGAACTGCAGCTTGCTGCATGTGGAGGAGTGGGGAATCAAACCTGGTTCTCCGGATTTGAGTCTGCCACTCTTAACCACCATACCACGCTTGTTCACTTTTAAAGGCTCCCACTCCACTGCTTTGCAGACATTCAGCAGCGACTCAAGTTCCCCGGCTTGGGGTTTTCCCGGTCCTCTCTTTTTACCCTCATGACCCAAGGCTTGCCATACAGAGCGACCCTGGATGAAAAATTCAAATCCATGCAGCAAAAGGAGAAGCCCGGCGAAACCTGGTCAGATGAAGCATACTGCCAGGAATGGATTTTGATATATTTATTTCCTTCACTCTGTTGTCCCTTGGAATGAGAGTCAAACAAAGGGTGACCATAGAACTAAGAGCCAGCGTGGTGTAGCGGTTATGATCCGTGGCTTCTAATCTGGCAAGCCGGCTTTGATTCCCCTCTCCTCCACATGCAGCCAGCTGGGTGACCCTGGGCCAGTCGCAGTCTTGTTAGAGCTGTTCTCACAGAGCAGTCCTGTCAGGGGTCTCTCAACCTTACTTTCATCACACGGTGTTTGTTGTGGGGAGAGGAAGGGAAAGTGTTGGTAAGCTGCTTTGAGACTCTTCTTGTTCCGGTTTGATCTTTGCTTTGTCACTTCCATATTGCCTACCACCAGGTACGTTCAGCTGGGCATGCTAGGGATTGAACCTGGGACCTTCCCAGTGCCAAGTAGAAGCTCTGCCACAGAGTCATGACCCTCCCCATACCTGCTGAAGCAGCAACATCTACTGGGCTCTCCCTGTCAAAAAGAGCCCCTCCGACTACATTCTAGCTCCAGAAGATCAGAATGATATGATCATGTAAGGTTATGTCAACCCACCTCTCCCAAAATGTCCAGTGATGGGCCTGGAGGTGGGTGGGAAGGGGAGGGGCTCCAGGTGGGCGTGTCCACGGCTCTGCTTCCCAACCATATTCTGAATGATTGCACCACTTCTGGAGTGTCTCGAAGCTTGACAACTGTTTCACGGGCTTCTTAACAGTAAAAGAGTCAAGAAAAGCTGGCATAGGCCTAGAATGTCATGGTTGGTCTTAAAGGTGCCGGTGCACTCGAACTTTCTTCTGCTGTTTCAGACCAGCCGGGCTGTCTACCTGCCTCTGCCAAGAACTGCTTTCACGGCCAATTAAGTTCCAAAGTTGGTCACTAGATGGCGGAGAGAAATGAGCAATCTCTCTCATGATTGATTCCATCGTCTAAAATGCACCCAAGGCACTGTTTAAATAGAAGCCTGCAAGACAAACTTGTTCAGAGATGGGTTTCTGTTTCCTACAGCTGTCAGGGAGCAAATTGTTTCGTGCTCTTCCTCCCCTGAGCACTGAAAGCCAGCATGATGGCACGGTTAAGGTGTCAGACCCGAGTTCAAATTACCTGCTCTGTGATAGAAGCTCGCTGGGTAACCTTGGGCCAATCACGTGCACTTAGCCTAACCGGCACCTTCACGGGGCTGTTACTCTTCTTGGAATATGCCAGACCTGTAGTGTGCATGATTCAAAAGCAGATGAAACATATCCTGTAGGGGGCATCAGAGGAGAAGTGCAATTATCATAATTAGATGAGGAAGTTCCTGATATTTTTCAAATAGTCTTCTCCTCTGTCCTGATTGGCTCAACTGGAGACTTCCTGCTCCTTTTACACTTCCTCCCTGCTTGCCTCCAGAACAGAGAGAATGAAGAAAGATCACTGTTAGATAGTTAAGCTATTAGGACTCTCTCCCTTCTCTTTCTTTACAGAGTCGTTTCTCTACAGAATGGCACTCAGTATTCCAAATGAGGCCACATTGTTGACCAGGCTTTCTCAACCAGGGTTTTGTGAAACCCTGGGGATTCCTGGTGGCCCTGGAAAAGTTTCCCGAATGGGTGGGAGTTATTATTATTTTTAATTGTTAAACATTGGTCAGATGACATGGCCATCTATGGGTCATGCTGACCTCCCCAAAATGGCCAATGATATGTCTGAGGGGGTGGGAAGGGGAGGGGCATGTGGACGTGGGCATGTCCACATCTTTGCTTCCCAGCCATATTCTGCATGATCACACCAGGTTTCTTGAAGCCTGAAGAATGTTTCAGGGGTTTCTCCATGGTAGAAAAGTTGAGAAAGTCTGGTCTATTCTTTAAGGATAGATTCAAATGGGTAGCCATGCTGGTCTGAATTAGCACAATAAAATCAGAGTCCAGTAGCACCTTTAAGACCAACAAAGATTCATTCAGGGTGTGAGCTTTCAGTATCACTTATGACACGTGTATTTGGTGTGTTTGGGGTGTCGATTACCGATTTGCCTCACCGAGCCTTACAAACAGAAGCCGACTGGCCAGTTTGAAATCGTAGCATCTGAAGTGGCCAGCTTCTTCAGGAACACGCAGATGCACAGCCCCCTACTCTGTATCATTCGGAGAGGTCTGGAAGAACAGATGCTTTTCCGAAAAGCCGCTCGGAGGTCTGAGCCGCCACAGCAGATTCAGGGACTGACCCTTTCACCTCTCCAGGCTCCCCGTTAACATCTGGCTTCAGTCATAAGTAAAGTAAACTTGGTTGTGTCAGTTTGAGTCCTAATGGGTATTTGTCCACACTTTAACTTCCTCATAATTCAGAAATGCTTGCTAAATTGCCTGCCACCCACCCAGGTCAACAGAGGATGGTCTCCCCACTCGGAAAAAGACAGAGGAAGAGAGAGGGGAGAGAAAGTGCAGTGTTAGGGTTAGAGTATCATACTAGATTTTGGGAGACCCAAGTTTGAAGGCTCACTTGGGTGATCATGAGCCAGTATCACACTCTCAGCCTAATCTGCATCACAGGGTAAAACAGAGGCAAGGATAAAGATGCTGCAAGCCCCTTTTGGATATATACATATTCAGGGGTAGTCAAACTGTGGCCCTCCAGATGTCCATGGACTACAATTCCCATGAGCCCCTGCCAGCATTTGCTGGCAGGGGCTCATGGGAATTGTAGTCCACGGACATCTGGAGGGCCGCAGTTTGACTACCCCTGATATATGGTCAAAGAGGCAACGTGTGATGATTTGCGCCAGTCATTTAAGGGCTAGTAGCTAAGGGACCACCTCCCCCAGTATGCTTCCAGAAGAATTTGAAGAACTTCTAGTACCAACATGTTGGGAGTCCCTGGCCTGAAGGAAATGTGTCTGGACTCAACCAGGGCCAGGGCCTTTTCGGACGTGGCCCTGCCTAACTTCCGCAGGAACTGCCTAATGGCGTTCTTCCACCAGGCTTTTGGTTGAGGCCAGTACAAGCGTGCAGCCAAGAAAAACTGCTGGCCTCCCTCCATTTATCTTCGGGTTATTCCTTCCACTGAACCAGAATCGGATTTAGATGCACTAGAGGTGGTTCAATGAGCCAATGAGGAGAAACAACAGAGCATTCTTAGTTTTAATACTGTTTTAACTGTGATTTTCTAAATGATGTAGATATATGTTGTTGACTGCTTGAGGCCTGCTTGCAGGGAGGGGTGGTATACCAAAACAACAACAACAACAACAACAAACCAACCACAACATGGTACAAAGGTGACAGGGTGTGAATGGAGAGGAGCTGTGGTCCAGGTGCAGAACCTTTGCTTAGCATGCAAAAGATTCCAGGTTATATTCTCCAGTCAAAAGGAACAGGGACCTGGAGAAGGGATACCATTCTCCAAGTGGCACTTGAAGGTCTCCTGCTATAACCAATGATCTCCAGATGACAGGGATCAGAGAAAATGATGCTTCCTATGGCGCCATAGCCTACTAAGGTCCCTCCCCTCCTTAAACCCCAACCCCCCCAGGTCCCACCCAGGAATTTTCTTCTCAATGGTATCCCTTCTCCAGGCAACCCTTCCTGAAAAGCTGCTGCCAGTCTGAGGACAATACCAACCTTGATGGACCAGTAGTCGGATCCAGTTGAAGGCAATTTCAAGTGGGTTCAAAGTCTTGTGACTTCTGTTGGCAGAGTTCGAGAAATAATTCAATCCCACGCTTTGGAATTTGCTTTCAATGATTTTTACTGTAACAGGATTTGCAAAAAAGGTATGAATGACTGCAGGCCACTAATGCAACGGAGAGGTCTTCAGAGCTCTAGCACTAGCACATGCTGGAGTACAGTGGATGGAAAAAAAAAGAGGCAGAAAAACCCATTCATTGAGACCTGAACACTATAAAATGTTACACAGCTCCTCCTAGGTAAAAATACAACTGTATTCAGCTGTATTTATGTTCACTAGAGGGGTAGTCAACCTGTGGTCCTCCAGATGTTCATGGACTACAATTCCCATGAGCCCCTGCCAGCGTTTGCATCTGGAGGACCGCAGGTTGACTACCCCTGCTCTAGACCAAATGTCCATGGCCTACAATTATCATGTGCCCCGGACGATTGGTCATGCTAGCAGGGGCTCATGGTCACTGTAGTACATGGACATCTGGAGAGCCACAGTTTGGATACTCCTGTACTAGAGTAGTTCAGCAGTGGAATCGGCCTGCCTAAAAAGTGGTGAGCTACCCCTCACTGGCAGTCTTCATGCAGTGGCTGGACAGATCCTTCTCCTGGATGCTTTAGGCTGATCCAGCATTGGGGGGTGGGGGTGGGGGGTTGGACTAGATGGCCTGTATTGTTGAGAAATCCTGCTGTAAGGACTGGAATTTTGCTTTTAATACCATTACAGCTCCTAGCGGTATAACCTGGTAGGTTACCCGTAGCTCTGGATAAACTCTGCAGGAATGTGATTGAAATTGCTGAACAGCACCTAAAACAAGACTGTAAAAGGACTGTAATAGTTTGCAAATGCTTCCGAATCCAGGCCCAGAAGGGGGAAGTGGCTTTGATCCATTTTGAGCGGATCCCAAGGTGAACGTCCGTCGCTTCTTCTCAAAGCTCATAACTGAAACAGCCAAGAATAAACACAGAACGAGACTGGGTGGGAATGTGAACTTTCCCCTCTACAGCCTTACTCCAGAATTTTATTTTATTATTATTTTTTTTTAAAGGGGTTTCATTTCGTGGGAAGAAAACGAACATTTCCAGTTTCTGCATTTCAAAGAGGATGAGCAGAGATTGCTGGCAGTTATTACAGCAAATGTATAATATGACATAATTGTAGCCAGAGCAGGCAGAGAGGCTGAAGTTGCTGAGGATGCTAATTTTTTCCATACGTTGTCCCAGCGAGTACAAGCCTTTTGGAGTGTCGACAATGTCATCAACTGGCATGGGGCGGTGGACTTTAATTGGATGGTGGTTTTGACGTTCTGCAGATCAGGAAAGGTGTATTTAAGAAAACAATTAAACCTGATGGCAATTTAAACAGGTGATGAAAGACTTAGGAGTTTGAATGGCTGGACGAAGTAGCTTCTTTTGGCCTCCTCCTCCTTAGCTGTTCTTCTAGGACCAGCTGTTGCACATGGGTCTCCAAGCGCATAGCCACAGGCACCATGTGATAGGAGAAGAGGAGGTCCCTTGTCAATGTAAGTCGTGGTAAGGACCCTCATTCAAGAAATGCCACTGGAAGTGGTGACGTAATGGCAGGCATGTTTGGAAATGTTTCTTTTTGGAGGCGACAGGGTGAAATGTGATATATACGTCAGAATAAATTCTGAAACCATTAGAGCTAAGTGGAAGGGATACATTATGTTCCATTTAAGCGGCAGGCCATAGGGAGCCGAAATGCTGGAAAATCATCCTTTGGACGAGGTTTATACTTAAACAAATCAAGGAGTTCTGGTTATTCGAAGGCTGCCTTGAATGTTTCGATATTGGCTTTGAAAGCCAACACATCTGAGATTTTCCTCAAGATCCCCAAAGAAAATTACTCACTTCTCTACACCAGACTTTCTCAATCAAGCTTTCGTAAAAACCTGGGGTTGCTTGAGAGCCCTGGAAGGCTTTCCTGAATGGGTGGGAGTTAATCTATTTAAATATATATTTAAAATTTGTTTAACATTTATCAGGTGACATGACCTTATTTATTTATTTATTTATTTATTTATTTATTTATTTATTTATTTATTTATTTATTTATTTATATATATACCGCCCTCCCCGGGGGCTCAGGGCAGTTTACATAATAACATAAGAACAATACATGGAAATGTCAACTTCCTGTCCCAAAATGGGCAATGATGAGAGGAGTGGCCCTGGGTGGGCGTGTCCACAGCTATGCTTCCCAACCATTTTCTGCTCAATTTTGCCAATTCAGGGGTTTCTTGAAGCCTGAGGAATGTTTCAGGGAGTTCTCAACAGTAAAGAAGTTGAGAAAGGCTGTTCTCCTTCTTTGGAAATTGTTAAGCAGAGGCTAGATAACCATCTGTCATAAATGCTGATTATGTGAATTTAGGTAGATTGTAAGTGGGTGGGCAGGAAGGGATTGTGTTGGTGCTTGGCTCATGTCTCTTTATGCCCAGGGAAATGCCGATCACCACTTTGGGGTCAGAAGGCGAAGTTCCTCCAGGCCAGACTGGCCTGGGATTCTGGACTGGGTTTAAAGATGGTTACAACAAATTGCAGTCAATTTATGGAACCCTCTAGGGTTCTCAAGGCGAGATGTTTACCATGGCCTGCCTCTGTATATCAACCCTGGACCTCCTTGACGGTCTCCCATTGAGGTACTAACCATGAGCATTCCCGCATTATTATTTTCCTCACTTGTGTGCTCCGGCTGCTTCATTTTTTCTCCCTGTTCCACATGTGTTCTGCTCCCCCTAGTGGTTGATTCAATGTTACATGTCTTTATGCCATGCCTGGTTTACCTCCCTGCAGATTGAAATTGCAAGATTTTATGGTGAGTGTAATCTGGTGTAATATCGAATTGACCATTAGGGGGAGTAAACACATGTGGAACATGGGGGAAGACAATGAAGAAGAGTTGGTTCTTATATGCCGCTTTTCTCTACCCGAAGGAGTCTCAAAGCGGCGTACAGTCACCTTCCCCTTCCTCTCCCCATAACAGACACCCTGTGAGGTGGGTGAGGCTGAGCGAGCCCTGATAACACTGCTCGGTCAGAACAGTTTTATCAGTGCCGTGGATAGCCCAAGGTCACCCAGCTGGCTGCATGTGGGGGAGTGAAGAATTGAATCCCGCTTGCCAGATTAGAAGTCCGCACTCCTAACCACTACACCAAACTGGCTCTCCAACAGGTACACACAAGCAAGGAAAATTAGAATGAGATAAAATGCTGCTTAACTTCTGAGATTGGATGACTCTCTGATAAAGGCTAACGTGAGGCATAAAAAGTGAGTTGGTATCATAAGTATCTCTCCATCCCCCTGAGCTCTGAAGAGGAAGAGGGTGTTTGGACATCATCTATATCCCCCTCCACCTCAATGCCTACCCAGGATTTTCATAATGCCATTGTTGGTGTGACATTGTTTTATATAATTGTACAGATCTCCAGGCTCGTTCTGAACAAACGAGCTTCTGAACTGCATTTTGGCAATCAGTGGAAAGAGATTCTTGAGTTCATACCTCACTTCCCTGGATTGCTGACTCAAGTAATGATGTGAATCAAACTGGAAATGTTTTGCTGGAGCTTCAAAGAGCGCACCTTGCCAACTAATAATGAATAATTAATTTTACGTGCTAAACGTGTACACAAATAACATTGGTTATTGACAGTGGAAGGAGTCTACGATGGAGAGAATCTCCAAAGACCCATCCAAGCTTGTCTCTCCTAGGACCAAATTATGGGCAGCTTCTACAGCAGTGTGACAAGAAGCAAGAAAGAACTCCAAGGCCACCAGCATCTTCACTGGCTTCAGTGGATGCCTAAGGCCATAAAGCAGAGGTGGCCAAACTGTGGCTGGCCAGATGTCCATGCTGGCAGGGGCTCATGGTAATTGTAGTCCATGGACCTCTGAAGAGCCACAATTTGGCCACTCCTGCCATAAAGCATGATACCATGGACCTCTTTGGTTTCCTGCTGTGAAGACTCTGCTAAGCCAGTCAGAAAATCTTGGGTCCAAATGTTTAAGAAGAGTCCTGAAGGGCCAGACAATAAATTTGTCTCTTCCCAGCAGCAGCCATCTTGAAACTTCTGGGAAGCTCTGATTGCCTTTGTGTAGGAACCCTGGCCTTCTTTGGTGGCTTCCCATCCATGTACTAACCAGGGCTAATTATGTTGAGCTTCTAAGATCAGGTGAGATTGCTAGGCTGGCCCATGCAGCTCAGAGCATTCAGAGAGATGCTGCCTCCAGATTTCAAGTCCCCAAGTTGGAGGGGCCTGAAGGATTATCTGGTCCAGCTCCCTGCTGGCTGCCAGAAAGCTGGAATGTCCCTACCAAATGGCCCCTGCTTGAAGTTCTCCAGCAAAGGAAAGCCAATGTCAACAGTTATCACTGTTAGTTTTTCTTTCTTAGTGTTCACCCAAATCTACCTTTCGGGAGTTTAGGCCTAGTAAATCAAATCCATGCAATAGTCCTTAACAGAGATCTAGCCATTGAGAGCCAGCTTGGTGTAGTGGTTTGATTCTCCTCCTCCACATGCAGCCTTTTGTGTGACCTTGAGCCAATCACAGTCTTGTCAGAGCTCTTTTAGCCCCACCTCCCTCACAGGTTGTCTGTTATGGAAAGAGGAAGGGTAGGTGACTGAAAGCTGCCTTGAGATTCCTTCAGGTAGTAAAAAGCAGGGTCCAAAAAAAAACAGCTCTTCTTTTCCAGCTGTTCTTCTTGATAGACCTTTCTTCCATCATTAATCACATTTTAAAGCCAGTGCCTATCCATATTGTGGCAGAAAATCCACCAATTAATTGTGCATTCTGAAAAGAAGCTTTCCCTTTTATCTGTCCAGGGATGCTTTCACCTGTGCTCAATCATGCCGGTTCAGTCCACCTCAGCGATCGTTTGTGAGTGGATTTTGCCATCCCACACAGTGAAATCCACATGGCTTGAGAGGGCATTATTCAGTTTGCGTGGAAGTGCCTCAGGTCTCCCACTGACGCCTCAGGTTGGTGCTAGCCCTGGGTTGCTCAGATACTCCTGTCAAAGAGCAGATGGGGATTCCAGAGTCAGTACTTCACTTCCCCTTGTTTCTGACTCAATCAATGAAGTGAATCAGACTGGAAAACTATTGACTGTGAGCCGACTGCAACAACAGGTCAGATGTTGAAGGGGCTGGGCTGAAGGAAGATGCTGTGGCTTCCGTTCTCCAGCTAGTTCCCTGTGCAGAATTGGATGCTCTTTGGATATATTCATTCTGACTGTATTTTCAGATAATTATGCCTCTCAGTAATTTGGGAAGGATTATAAGACTGTCTGGGTAATAAAAGTAAGGTCAAGCCTGCAATTCAGGACAATCTCATATGGACCGTTTATGCACTGGGAACTTCACTGTCCCAGCTCCCGTGCAGGAACACAAATCAGGGGCGGATGAGGTGCGCCGGGCCAAATGCTCCCCCACGTGAGTGCAGGAAGAGGTGGGGCAACCTGCCACGACTTAAACTCCAGCCTGCAGCCTGGCATGAAACCTCCAGTGCATAAATGGTCATGGACTGGATCCTGGCGCATAAGCATTTATATGGCATGGGCTGTCAGTTCCAGGTGGGGAAATATTGGGATATTTGGCCCATATTGTGAGTATTCGCAAAGTGCAACAAAACTGAGCTACAGCAGAAGACATGCATTCCTGTGGGTGTGGATGCAGGCAAGAAAACAATAAACAAATAAGCAAGCCGAGAATCCATCGTTATCTTTTCGAAGTAATATAAATAGTTTATTATAGGGACCAGATTTGCAGATAGGGTAGTCGAGAGACAGAGACCTAATCTAATCTAGCCAGCTAGGATGGAGAGAGATGCAATTATGTTTCTTGCTTCCATGTTGCCAAGATGGAGAAGAGGCGGTGAGAGAGAGGGGCAATAAAAGAAGCAGGAGGGAAGTTCTGGTGCAGCCTTTCTCAACATTTTTACCATTGAGAACCCCCTGAAACAGTCTTCAGGCTTCGAGGAACCCCAGAACTGGTGCAATCTTGCAGAATATGGTTGGGAAGCAGAGCTGTGGACATGCCCACCCGTTCCTATCCCCTCCAGGCCCATCACTGGCCATTCTGGGAGGGGGGAGGGTAGGTCGACATGTCCATATATCATCATATCACCCGGTGACTGTAAAAATATATTAAATTTAATCAACTCCCTTTCAGGAAACCTTTCCGGGGCTGCCAAGAAACCCCAGGGTTTCATGAAAGCCTGGTCTAGAGATCCACAGTATTTCGGGATGATCTCCAGCCACTAACTGGTGGTTGACAACTCTTTGGACCAGTTTGCCCAGGCTTCTCCATTTCGCCTCCGGTTGTTCTCTCTTACGGAATGCATGGATTTGCTAATGGTCCTGTCATCGTCCTCATGCTCATTAACAACCACAAGAATACAACTGCTTTTGCAAGTCTCTTTCAGTATCACTTAAGATAGCCGGGCAAGAAAGATAAAGTCAACATTCTAAATAAAGAAGGGAGCTTGTTTCTGGAGGAAATACAATTCTCTTCTGTCAGCTGGACATGCCTGATGATTTCCTTTCTCTCTCCCCTGCCCTGCTCTCTCCCCCTCCCCACAAAGGACGCATGTAAAGCTTCTCATTCCCCTAGAAGTGGGGGAAAAACAAACAAACCTCCTTTTGTGATTGATCGGCTGGGAGGGAGGCGGTCTCAATTAACCGGCAGAGCTATAATTACTATATAAACAGTCTCGGGGCTTAGCTGGGACCAAGTGCACCAGGGACCCCCGATAAGCCAAGGTCAACTTGGAAGCTGAAATCTGCTGGTGACAAATGATAAGGTGATAACATGGGAGCTCCCTTTGCTGTGAGGTCCAGAGTTTGTGTTAAGACAGTAGGAAGCCCAAAGGTCGCTTGAGTTCTAATGTGTCAAAAGCAACACAAAAAGAAAACATGGAGGACTTCAGCACAGATGAATTCTCACTCACTGACAATATGGGGTCTGCCAAGCAGGCTGCTTCTACAGGAGAAAGACCATTGCAAGATCGAGATGCTCCTTTTGGTCACTGCGTCTTTAAGACAATAACCCGGAAGCCCTCAGTGAAAAGCAGAATAGGAAGGATACGTTTTTGCTTCCTTCCTTGTAACTTGCAGGAGTTCTGGGTCTACACATACTTTTCTGACCAGGACAGGTCAATCCCGGGCACAGTGGTCAAGAAATTGTTGTTAGATTTGTTATATTTTCTTTTGCGGCAAAGTTTCGTATTAACGAATAAGGAATCTGGGTGTTTTTAAGGTTCTCAGGTCAAGAGTGGGGAATCCCCTGCTCTGGGCAGCCCCCCCTCCCCTAGTGCTGATCAGCTGGCAGCAATCTGAGGCCTAGGCCTCTGTTGCTGATGTTATGGTGACATCATTTCCAGTGTATCCCAGAAATGATGTCATAATGTTGCCGGCAACATAGGGGGCACTCTGGTATCTGAGCAAAAACTCTATGGCTTCTGCATTAGAACTTTTGCCCAAATACCAGAGTGTCCTTTTGTTGCTAGTAAGGTGATGCAGCTTCCTGTGCATGTCAGAAATGACATTGCTGCTTTTCTGGTGGCAGAGCCCCAGGCCTCAGTTTCCTGTTGGTAAGCCCCGCCCCATCAGTTGTCAGGGGGAACTGGGCAGTCCTAGGTATTTTATTTTTGCTCCACTATGCAATAGCGTCTATATGTAATAGCTTTACTTTGTTGCAGCCCCTATTGATGGCCTTTTACTTTACGAGGCCACTGATATCACCTAAAAACTGTTCATCTCTTTGCTAGCAACTTCTTACATCCCTTGAAAAGAACTGGGGAGAGCTGGGACCAAACCAGACAGGATGCTCCTGGATCTACCGCACTTGATGGCTTTCCTGTCGATGTCCAGTAAAGTCGGAACAAGCAAAGGTCTTGACAACACTTGTAACAAGATGGTATTGCTGAGTCATTGGTATGAACACCAGCACCAAAACCCCAGCACCATTTTTTAAATATTCATAATTCTTATAAAGTCTGGGAAACAGTATTCTATCAATATATCTATCATGGCCACATCTGTGGAAAATTCAGAGATTGGACCCATGAATGACGAAGTCCCATGTTTTCAGGAAAAAAAAATCTGAACTCTAAACAACAACTCCCCCCAATAACAGAAGCAGAAATGAATGTTGTCACTGGCCACTGCCAGGCAACCACAACAATCTTGCCATCCTTCAAGCCTTGGTTTCTGTCATTAAAAGGCATGGTGAGAGAGGGAAGACCATTTCTGGGGATTTTTAGACCTTTGAGGGAAAATTCAGCAGGGCCAGGCCTGCCAGCAACCCAAGGCGAATTTCTCATGACTTGTATGACTCACCCAGAACTGGCTACTCACTACTGTTCAACAGCAACTAATCCACAAAAACTAGTGAGATTCAGTGGAGACTTTTGGACCAGGAGAAAGGAAACCCTGGCTTGAATCAACATTTTGCCTTAGAAGCTCACTGGGTCCCCTTCGGGCAGTTATACATTCTTAGCTAAGCCTAACTCACAGGGTTGTTGTGAGCATAAAAGGCGGGTGATGCAAGCTGCTTTGGGACCTTACTGTAGAGAGTGGTGGGGCATAAATGAATGCATAATAAATATAGCTGAAATTCAGGGGCAAATAAAGGTGTTTGGTTGGTGGGTAAGAAGAGGGAAAGGGAGCAGGGAAAGGTGAGCACATGGGGACTACCAAGCAGAGGAAAAGAGGCGAATAGTGTGTGTGGGTGAGGATATAGGGAAAATGAGGTGCCCCTTGCTGGAATAGCCAATGTCTGGTGTGCAAAGATAAGAAGAGAATAGGAGCCTGAAGGGGGCAGCAAGAAGATAGGATAGTGAGGTCAGGACCTTCCTCTCCTGTTAAGTGTTGCTTCTTGTCTGTCTCTAGATCAGGGGTAGTCAAACTGCGGCCCTCCAGATGTCCATGGACCACAATTCCCAGAAGCCCCTGCCAGCATTTGCTGGCAGGGGCTTCTGGGAATTGTAGTCCATGGACATCTGGAAGGCCGCAGTTTGACTACCCTTGCTCTAGATTGCTCCTCTTAGGGGCAATTTCCTGCTTCTTCTTGGAAGCTTCTCTCTCTCTCATTCTCTCTCTGCTAGTCAGCCATGAAGTCAGGCTATCTCTATCTCTCCTCTGCACTATCCAGTAAAGGTCGTTCCTTAAATAAATCCTTTTCTCCTAATCCTAAAATACAGCGTGTGCATATCAAGGACTTATTTACTCTGCTAACACCCCTTACAATACTCTGTGGGTTCCTCCTTGTACAACTGCACCCAGTCTATCGACTGGCACTGCGCAACATTCACTTGCTCACCCCAACAGTTACCATTGCATTGCTGAGCCCAGGTAGGCTGAGCCCAGGTAGGGGTCCATGGACCCCTGTGGGTCTGTGACCTTTTCCCTCCTGTCTTCCCACAAGCTGACCACTTCCATTGCTCGCCTCCCCCCTCCCGATCATGCGTGAATTCTCTTGTAGTTTCTGCACGTGGGAGGGGGTGGAGCCTTCCCTCCTATTCCCGCCTTAAACGTCTCCTGTCTCTCTCTCCCCTCAGTCCTTTTCAAGCCTGCCTGTTGATATGGGTGGTGATGTCACTTCTGGTGACATGTCATTTCCGAGGGTGTGGCATGGAGATGCAGCCAGCTGATCACTTCCAGGGCTCCTCGAAACCTGATAAATTATTTCAGGGGCTCCTCCCTGGTCCAAAAGTTGAAAAAGGCTGATCTAGAATATTTATCTAGTTGAAGAGCCAAGCATCCGTTCTGAGAAACTTCACAGCTAGGGCACTGGGCTAGATCAGTTCAGAGGCAAGGTTCATGGGGGGCCAGTGGAAGTTTTATAGCTTCACGCCCATGCTGGATGCCACAGGTGGGAGCCCCAAGGTCACTGAGATGCATTTATTTGCGTCCAATCCAAATACCTCCAGAGTTTCAAGGGCAGGTTCTGTTAGACATGGTCAGACCTGAGTCTACTATCTCACAGGATGTCTTACGAGCGTAGAAAACCAGCACGAAGCTCATTTTATAGGAATGATCAGAAAGAGGAACATGATATGGTTTCGTAAGCACAGCTGGGAAGTCTTACTAGACTAGTAAAAAAAAAAAACCCACACATGGGGAAGGGGACTAGCAGGTGTCCTTGACTTGAGACGCCTTTGGTTTGTAAACATCCTCCGGCAGCTGCATGGGCTTTGAAGTCTTCTTCTTCTCACAGCTCTTCCCGTGTTTATTGTAGAGGCAGGACTCCTCTGACCTGCCTCTGGGCTTGGGATGTGCCGGTCGTCTTCCCACACAAATAGGTGTGATGATCCCAAAGATCACATCCAGGGAGGGGCTGTGACACAGTGGTAGAGGAGCTGGAAGAAGAAAAGGCTTTTTTTTTGTTCCCTGCTTATCACCACTCGAAAAAGTCCCGAAGCAGCTTGCCAACAGACACCCTGTGAGGCAGTTGGGGCTGGGAGAACTGCTCTGCAAGAACAATTCTTAAGACAACTGTGACTAGCCCAAGGTCACCCAGCTGGCTGAATGGGAGGAGGAGTGGGGAATCAAACCCAGTTCTCCAGATTAGAAGCTGCCGTTCTTAAACACTAGACCAGGGGTAGTCAAACTGCGGCCCTCCAGATGTTCATGAACTACAATTCCCATGGGTCCCTGCAAATGAACTGGAATTCCCATGAGTCCCTGCAAATCAGCCATGCTGGCAGGGGCTCGTGGTAGTTCATGAACATCTGGAGAGCCACAGTTTGGCCATCCCTGCCCCAATGCAATCTTCCATTGATTTTCTTCTTTTATTCCTCACCTAATCAAAGACCATAGATCCTAAGGTAAATTCCTGGGGCATTTCTAGGAAAGCCATTCCCCCGTTCTGCTCTTCAATTCCTTCAGGGTGGAGATTGGGGCTTTTGCTGGGGAGTTCCCTACCGGGCCCAGGGAACTGGGAAGCCTAATTTAAAGTGGAAGGCTTTAAAGACAAGGATGAGTACTGAGAGAGTTTGAACATGCAGAGAGAGCAAAGCACCAGTCTGCTTAAACAATAAAATAGTTTTTATTCAGAAGACACAGAACTATACAGAAAGGGAGAGATAGACATGTACAACCTAATTAACAGACTGCAGTCTGCCGTCTGCAGTCATTTTTTGTTGTTCAACAGCTGTTCTGGAGGCAAGTAGGGAGGAACTGCGTTCAAAAAGCAAGAAGTCTCCTGTTGAACCAATCAGGACACTGGAGGAGATAATTTGAAAATCATCAGGAAGTTCCTCTCCTCACTATCATAAATATACATCTCCTCCGATGCCCCCTGCAGGATACCCTTTATATTCTACTTAGTTATGCACACTGCAGATCTTGCATATTCCTTCCAACAACCAGAAGCTTGAATTTGGTGCACAGATTTCCCTTCTAGAATTTGTACCTGAATTTGCAGTCTCAGGGTCTGCCCATAGCTAGACTTTTCAGGGAAATCACATTAAGGTACATGACTTGGAGAATATTGATACAGATCCTGCATTAGAAAATTGCAATCTCTGTATTACAGGCTTAGAACCAAAACTTTAATCAAGCAGTCCTTTCTGCTGAGAATATGGGTGTGTGCATGTACAGTCTCTCCAGCGCTGAACTGACTCAAAAATATCAGCAAGGGAATGAAAAAAACCAAAAAACTAATTACAAACGTTGCGGATTCGAAAAAAGAAAAAGAGCTCTGGACATGGTTAAGATGTTATTAATCAGTTTCAAAAGAAAAGTCGAGCGGGCGAGATGGCTTTAAAATAACTCATAGGAAAATTAATACGATCTCAACAGATGTGTTCCATATTCTGGGTTTTACGTACGTAGGGGTTGTGCTTGAAGCCAGTGTGCCGCAATTCACCTGGCCATCAAATAAGGTCATAAAAGTATGTTATTAATTCTGAGCCTAGTAAATGTTCAGGGGGCCATAACCAGCTTCATGCTTCCCTTACACAATGACTCGGTTTTAAGTGTCCATTCCGCAACATCTGGGGGACACGTGCAAAAGTAAAAGGGGCGATTGGTTCCCAGCAGGAAGCCACAACATTGTCAAGACACGGCAATAACGTTACGGAGGTTAATTAACAATGTTGCGCCATCTGAGGCTTTCCCCCCCTTCCTGGATGTGAAACATGCTTTCTGTAACATGTTAAGCTTCGTATGACGGCAGCAGGCTAGGCAGGTGCTTGGCAATTAAGGGGTTTTTATTTGGGATTATGTGCAGAAGTTTCCCACAGCTGCCTGTGTGTGTTCTGGGTATCTGGGAGAGCCATGTGCTAAGACCAGGCGCTCTCAATTCCAGAACGGATAGAACATGTGGATGTGGGTTCAATACAGCCAAGAAACTTAGGATGCAGAACCCCATGTACTGGGGAACCATTACAACCAGGTCAGCCTGGGGTGGGGGGTGGGTGTCCCAGTGAGGATAGTATGCCCCTGAAAGGGGAGGGGGATGTGAGCAGTGACTCAAGATAACTCCTCCCCTGCCACAAATGGTGCTAGTCTTTAAGGTGCTACTGGACTCTTGGTCTTTTCTGCTGCTACACACAGACTAACACAACTCCCCATCTGGATCTAGCATTACTAGGGGGTGTTGGTAGGCAACTTCAAGCATTCCTGGAAGAAGCTTTGGTCTTGGCCCTACTCCGAAACAGTTTCTGGCATGGTCATGGGGTGGAAACAATTTTGGTTGCCCTTGCAGGTGACTTCCAGAGGCAGTTGGACCGAGGCAGGGCAGCGCCGGTTGTGTTACTAGACAAAGTCCACCACAAGCTTTTGGCTTGGGGGGCGGCCTTGCATTGGTTGGCCTTCATTCTCCAAGTCTGGGGACCGAGGATAGCCATTGGAGAAGAGCAATCATGCTGCTGTCCACACCAGCTCTATCTGCCGATGGGCGGCTAGCCAGGTACTCCCCCAGATTTGTTGGCTGTGGGTGGATGGCTCTGGCAGGGCTGCCTGAAAGTCAACCCCATGAAGCTGGAGGTCCTGTGGCTGGGGAATAAGGGGCTAGAAGATCAAGTGTGCCTCACATGCCTTGATGGAGTAGCCACAAGAGCCTGGGGTTGACCTTGGATGGTTCCTTAACAATGGAGGCGACGTTCATGGATGCACTTGTCAGGTGTTTTATCATCTTTGTCAGGAAAGCTTCTAGAGCCCTATCTGGTCCCGGGAGACCTAACCACAATGATCTATGCAATGGTTACCTCCAGGCTGGATGACTGTAATTTGCTTTACATGGGGCTACCCTTGGCCCTGACTTGGAGATTACAGCTGGTGCAGAACACAACCGTATCCTTATGAATACCTCATGGATGGTCCATATTCAACATGTCCTCCAGCAGTTTTATTGGCTACCGATGGAATTCTGGATCAGGTTCAAGGTTCCGGTATTGACCTTTCAGTCCCTATGCAGTCTGGGCCCTGCATACCTGAAGAACCACCTCTCCCAACCTGCCTCCTGGAGAGCATTGTGCTCTGCTAACAGCAATTGGTTGGTAACTCCTGGTCTTAAAGACAATTGCCTGACCTCCGGAAGGTTCCCCGAGGAAGGCCTTCTTGTGGATCTTAAGTTGGAAAAGATGAGTGGAGCTGGTCTTTTAAGTACCCAAACTGTTTAGGTCAAAACCTGGGCTTGAAAACCAGTCAATATCCAATACAGATGGCTTAATGCAATCATATAGACCTTGTTTGGGCAATGACTGTAGCTGCCTCATTTGCGGTAGATCGTAAGCTTCCAAACTGCCTTCAAGGGTAACTCCCTGCAGAGCAAATGACAGTAGCCAGGAACTGTAGATGGTGAACAAGCCTCAGCAAGTACAAAGAGCTGGGACTAGATGGCTGATAACATCCTTTGCAACTCTATGAAGTCTAAGCTGCCACCCCATATGGCCGTGTGGATAAAGGATGACGCCATATATGACAATTGTGTTCTGGAGAGGACTTTTATCCGCACTGTGTACATTTGAACGTGCCTTGCATACATTAAAATCTTGGCTGCCAGAAGAGAGGAAAATAGAAATGGAAATGAGAATTGGGGTCTTTCGCAATGAACTTATGGCTGAGGTTCTTCAGCGGACGCAGTTGCATAATGAGGTTTGCATCATCGACGGCCGTCTTCCGCTCTCCCCTCCTTTGCTTCCCGCAGAATCCCATGACCCCCCCGTTAGATAAACAACGTGCTCCTACCATCTTGAATGGGGGAGCGTTGTTATTTGGTGGGATGGGGGAAGCAACCCTCCCAGATACGAAACCGAGTCCTCCTGGCCTTCGCATCTGAAACACATTAGCGAATTACATATTCAAATTGTGGCCTGCAAAAGAAGACTTACGCCGCAAGGTTTCGCAATCTATCATCACTCCAGAGCCACAGACCAGGCTGCCCAAAGGGAGGATACTTCCTCCTCCATGTGATTGGAAGCTCCATGCCAGGGCCCTGTTTCCACAGTTTATATTCACACTCCATATTCACACTCCATTTGTTACTTAGAGATTTACATTTGTGCGGTTTGCTCCGCTTCCGTTAGCTTGAGCTAGAAAGGGATTGTTACGGGCATCTGTGAACATGGCTCATGGGTTCGTATGATGGACCTGCAATTTGTGTTGGCAGCTGGCCCACCTGGGCCGAGAAGGTTCTCTTTGCATGAATTTGCCTGCTTAAGTAGAAAGATGGGCATTTGCGTGTCAGGGCATACCAAAGTATATTCTGTAGTCTGGTATAGTCTTCTGATACACATACATCCCTAGTCATGTGACACCTGCTGGGATTGAGCCACAGGAAAGAGAATGGTTGACTGCGCACAGGTTGTGTGCCCCATGCAAGCGCACAGGTTGCATGGTCATCACAAGGCTTCTAAGAGAGCCAGCTTGGTGTAGTGGTTAGGAGTGTGGACTTCTAATTTGATGAGCCAGGTTTGATTCCATGCTCCCCCGCATGCAGCCAGCTGGGTGACCTTGGGCTCGCCATGGCACTGATAAAGCTGTTCTGACCGAGCAGGAATACCAGGGCCCCCTCAGCCTCACCCACCTCACAGGGTGTCTGTTGTGGGGAGAGGAAAGGGAAGGTGACTGTAAGCCACTTTGAGACTCCTTCGGGTAGAGAAAAGCGGCATATAAGAATCAGCTCTTCTTCTTCTTCAGTAATATCAGGGCTCTCTCAGCGTTACCTACCTCACAGGGCGTCTGTTGTGGGGAGAGGAAAGGGAAGGAGATTGTAAGCCGCTTTGAGATTCCTTTGGGAAGTGAAAAGCGGCATATAAGAACCAACTCTTCTTTTTCTTCAGTAATATCAGGTCTCTCTCAGCTTCACCTCCCTCTCAGGGTGTCTGTTGTATGTAGAGGAAAGGGAAGGAGATTGTAAGCCACTGAGGCTCCTTTGGGTAGAGAAAAGCGGCATATAAGAACCAACTCTTCTTTTAAAAACCTATAGCAGGCTTTTCCAACCAGGCTTTTGTGAAACCCTGGTATTCCTTGACAGCCCTGGAAGGGTGGGAATTAATTTGAATATATTTGTTTAAGTTGGCAGATCTCAATGTTAATCTTCACTTTTTATGTGCATTTAAAAAAATGTACACATGAACACATGCAGTTGCCTTATAATGAGTCAAACATTTATCGGGTGATATGACCACCTATGGACCTGTTGAAATGGCCAAGGATGGGCCTGGAGGGGACAGTAAGGGGAAGGACCTCAAGTGGGCATATGCCCATCTATGCTTCCCAACCATATTCTGCATGATGGTGTCACTTCTGGAGTTTCTGAAAACCTGAATAATGTTTTGGGAGTTTCTCAATGGTAAAAGGTTGAGAAAGGTTGACCCATAGGCTAGTGGACTTGTTTATTTACTTCACTATAGGGTAGTGGACTTATTTGGTTATTTTTCTGCTGTAGAAAGTGGTAGTGGCTACCAGCATAGACAGCTTCAAGAGAGGATCGGCTAAACATATGGAGCAGAGGTTCATCAGTGGCTATGAGCCACAAGGCATAGAGGCAACTGTGTCCAGGGGAGTGACGCTGTGTATTCTTGGTGCTTTGGGGGGCAACAACAGGAGAGCTTCTGGAATTCTGGTCCTGCTGGTGGACCTCCTGATGGCATCTGGGGTTTGACACAGAGTATTGGATGTTAGCCTGATTCAACATGGCTTGTTTTATGTCATCGATGTACCATGCTTACCAACTCTACCACTCTCTCTGAAGGGCTTATTTATGGGAAGTGAAAGATGTATTTGGAACATCTCACTGTGATCTTGATTTCAAGAGGGTTGCGAGTCGGTGGCTTGCTGAGAAGGCTGGAAGGGAACAAATGGCCAGGCATGATGCAGCCACAAGGAGTAGATTTCAGATAGCCAGTTTACATGCAAGAAGCCAGAGATGGGCACTCCGAGTGCCAAGAATCCTTAGACTGGCCCTGGATGGGTCACTATGCCAAGTAAATTTGGAGCCAGCATGGCGAAATGCTTAAGAGTGGCAGCTTCTAATCTGGCGAGTTGGGTTTGATTCCCCACTCCTCTACCTGCAGCCAGCTGGGTGACTTTGGGCTCATGACCGAGCAGTAATATCTGGGCTCTCTTAGCCCCACTGGCCTGTTGTAGGGAGAGGAAAGGGAGGGCAACTGGAATCTGCTTTAAGACTCCTTCAGGCAGTGAAAAGCAGGGTATAAATACCAACTCTTCTTCTTCTGCTACTTGTGGGTCTTCTGCTACTGCTAAGGCTGGAAACTGCTGCCCTAGATGGGCACTGTGTAGAATGGGCACCCTGATATATCGTGCCTTTGAACTGGGCTGTGATGTTCTCCATTCATGTTGGAACAAAATCCCTTCCAGCAGTCCCTGAAGAATTCGTAACAATGCTCCGAGGCTTCCGTTCGCGTCAATAGCAGGCTGTTTTTCCCACTTGGTTCTTATTAGAATGATGAAGGTTGACACCATGAAACGTCCCCAATACATGCACTACGCATATATTACGCTAATCCTCCTCGTAGCCATGGCTGGACAAGATAATGCATCTCACATTTTCTGGGGGAAGAGCAGTCATCTGTTCCACGTTAACACCATCCTTCTTCGTGCAAAGAAGCCTCAGCAGTAGCTGGGGTGGTGGTGGTGGTGATCCTAGAGAGTGTCATTCTTTTTGGGGATTGGATCAAAGGGCACAGGAGGAGAGCAAACTGAGTAGCGCCTTAGAGCAGGGGTAGTCAAACTGCGGCCCTCCAGATGTCCATGGACTACAATTCCCATGAGCCCCTGCCAGCGAGAGTGACGAGGTTTTGGGGTCTGTGCTTCCCTGGGATGGTTATTCACTGTGGCAGGTGTGTTGATTATTTCCTCGAGTCTTCTGAAGGACTGCAAGGAAACTCTTTTAATCCCTCTAAGTTTCATTCTTGTGAGCATTTGGCTTTTTAAAGCCAGTTTGGCGTAGTGGTTAGGAGTGCGGACTTCTAATCTGGCATGCCGGGTTCAATTCTGCACTCCCCCACATGCAACCAACAGGGTGACCTTGAGCTCGCCACGGCACTGATAAAACTGTTCTGACCGAGCAGCGATATCAGGGCTCTCTCAGCCTCACCCACCCCACAGGGTGTTTGTTTGGGGAGAGGAAAGGGAAGGCGACTGTAAGCCGCTTTGAGCCTCCTTCGGGTAGGGAAAAGCGGCATATAAGAACCAACTCTTCTTCTGCTGCTGCTTAAAATTAGAATCTAAGGCTGGTTGATACCAGCAGCTTAGAGAGGCGATTTGCCTGATAAGAAAGGCAGAAATTAAATGCACATTATGCAGCAATCTTTGCTGTGACCTGGATGGCCCAGGCTAGCCTAATCTCATCACATCTAGGAAGCTAAGCGGGGATGGCTCTGCTTAGAATTTGGATAGGAGACCTCCAAGGAAACCCCGGGTTTCTAAGCAGAGGCAGGCAATGGCAAATCACCTCTGAACATGTTGACTAGGAAACCCTATGGTGGGGTGGCCAAACTGTGGCTCTCCAGATGCCCATGGACTACAATTGCCATGAACCCTCTGCCACCATCCTGGCTCATGGTAATTGTAGTCCATGAACATCAGAAGGGGCACAGTTTGGCCATCCCTGCCCTATGGGGCCACCATAAATCAGCTGACACTGGGTGGTGCTTTCCACGACCACCATACCAAGACCTTTGGTCAGCTTCATGTCCATCCTCTGTTGACAATTGTCCTCTGCACCTCCCAGCACCCTGCATCTCTTTATGGGGCCCTTGGGCCGTGCTTGTGAGGCAGAAACATGCACCGGGCTATACAAAACAGTCCAACCAGGATGGAAAACAAAATGGTGGACATTCTGAGGCAGCCCTTGAATCCTGTCCTCCCTTGTTCCGCCCCAGATTGTCCTCATGGGGCGTGAGCTGGCCCTCCTGACAGAACTGTCCGATCCTATGACTAAACACAACAGCTGTCTCTGAGGCTTGCAGGACGCCAATCTTTTGCTCTGGCAGAGCCTGGTAATTGAATCAGCACACAGTAAAGGAAAGGGAAGCGCTTGGCAGAAGTTTGTTTCCAGGTTAGATGTGAAACAGATGTTCAGCAGCTCTCCCCCCCCCTCCCCGCCATTCCCTTGCCAACTGCAGGAAAGAAATAACTTCCAGGATACACACAAGTTCAAGGGGGCTGGGGTCGGCAGAGGTGGGGAGGGATGGAAGAGAAGCCACCGAAGGACCGCTTTGGCAACCCTAACAATGAGCAGCTTATGCTTTTTAAAAAGAGCCGTGCATCAGTTCTCACCACAAATGGCAGCTGTCTGAAAAGGAAACTCCGGGCCGCACACACGGAGGCAGTGTCTCGGCTGCAGAAATGTTTGGGGCTACAGTTCTGAAGGGGCCGGAACGTTCAGCTCCCTGGAATGGGGCTCCGGGAACGTTTCACAAGGATTTCTGCACCCCCTGATCTGCCCCTGCATTCCTGGCAGCTGTGGTAGTGGCCAGGGTGGCTCAAATGTATTGGCTGCCCTGGGCTGACTGGCATCAGAAGAACACATTAAGTTACTGAGCTAAGTTACTATTTTCATTTTCTTTTTTCATTTTGAATTTCAAGCCGGGGCTATCGTGTTCTTGGGTTGAAAATTCCTCTGGAATCCACATTAGCCCACTTGGTAACATCTTGGTGTAGCGGTTAAGAGCGGCTGCCTCTCCTCTGGAGAACTGGGCTTGATTCCACACTCCTCTTCCACATGCAGCCAGTGGGGTGACCTTGGGCCTGTTGCAGTTCTCTCAGAACTCTCCCAGCTTCACCTACTTCACAGTGTGTCTTTTGCGGAGATAAGAGGGGTAGGTGATTATAAGCTGCTCTGAGACTCCTTCAGAAAGTAGGGTACAGAAAGACAGCTCCTCCTCCTCCTCCTCCTCCTCCTCCTCCTCCTCCTTCTCCTCCTCCTCCTCCTCCTCCTCCTCCTCCTCCTTCTCCTCCTCCTCCTCCTCCTCCTCCTCCTCCTCCTCCTCCTCTCCCTCCTCCTTCTTCTGATGGCTCAGGTAGCCTGAATCCATCAGATCTTGGAAACTAGGCAGAGTTGACCCTGATTAGTTCTTAGATGGGAGACCTGCAAGGAAATCCAGGGTCAAGAGGTGGAAGGAGGCAATGCCCAACCACCTCTATCCACCCCTTGCCTTGAAAACCCTATGGGGTCACGAAACTTGATGGCACTTTCCACCACCACTTCCATGGCTTCCCCCAACGCTTGGAGGCAGGAGCAAGAAGATTATCTGAGCAAGCTCGGTCAGCAGCGATTGAATTTCGGCTCACTGTTGTCTGCTCGGATTCGTTGCCAACACTACTGCTAGGATTTTGAGCCAATCCTTTTGCTCTTGGTGCTTGGCAGCAATTTGTAGACCAGCATAGATAAGAGGCTTCTCTGGCTAATCTAACAACACTGGTTCTAAATAAAGCCTGTACTTCCGTAATTGAAAAGCTCAGAGCACTTGAGTGGCGGTGCCTTCATGCAGGTGCAAAAGGAGCTTGTTCTCCCGTATTGCTGGCCTTCATGCCTCCCTCTCCACTTACCTGTAGCAATGGTTCATTGTCTCTCACAGTTCCCGTCTTTTGAAGGTGTAGGCTGCTTTTAAGGGATCCGGTGGAGATTCAGGGCAGGTTTGCAGGACAGAAACCATATACCTGCACAGGCCAGACTCTGGGCTCAGTCTCCCCCTCCTCCTCTTGAAAGCTGTAAGCCAAACCTAGAGCCTCTCTGCCTGATCTTGTTCTGGCAATTTACCCTTACCATTCGGCGGAGTCCCATCTTTCAAACATTCTTTCAGGTAAGGATAGGCAGGTTACAGAAACTTTTGCTAAATTCATTTCTACGGAGTATTTGCACCAAAGCCCTTCTGGGCCTGCTCCAACATAGAAAATATCTTTATTTATTTATATTTCTTATATACACATTTATCTGTTTTTGATATTTACACTCTACTTTTCCCCCCTAGAAGGGATTCAAAGCACTTTACAGTAGGACTCTCTTCTTCTCCATTTTATTTTCACAAGAACTTCCCTGTGAGGTGGGCTGGGCTGAGAGAGAGTGACTGATAACCAGTGCTCTTCCATGAAAAGTTGGCAGTCAGGCCTGTCTTCCCCAGATCCTGGCTATTATACCACACTGGCTGATAGGGGTGTGAAACTGGCAGTGACATCATCACATTGGGGCACCGCTCTAGGATTCACCCAAACTCTGTGGTTAAAGCACAGAGCTTTGGGTGGATATGATCAGACGCAGTGGTGTCTCTTCTAGTTTTGAGCTGGAAGGGACACAACACTTGCTCGGGTGCCAGCTACAGCTGGCAACCATATTGGGGTGTGGTTTTGCTGTAAAACCAGCCCTGCCAGGCCTTCTGTGAAAGGGAGGCAGAAGACTTGGTTGCTGCCAGCGGAGTAATCACTAGAGTCATAAAACCCTCTACGGCATTGCAATAAATAAAATATTTGGCAGGTCATGCTACCCAATGCTTTTGCCATAAGTGTGTTCCTGCTTTTCTCATTATAGAGGGATAACTAACCTGCATTAACACTGACTTCCTTACCTTGCAGATATATTACTCAGAGTGCATAGGCAGGTGCTTTCTCTACCCTGTGGTTATAGTACGCACAGTTTGATGCAATCTTTCATTCATCTCAGCTTTGCAATAGGATCAAGACACTTGATTGACATTGTGCTTTCTTCAACTTTGACAACTCATTGTGTAAAGCTTGAAAGCCAGCGTGGCATAGTGGTGCAGAGCAGCAGCTTCTAATCTGGTGAGCTGGGTTTGATTCCCTGCTCCTCCACATGAAGCCAACTGGGTGACCTTGGGCTTGTCACAGTCCTGATAGTGCTGTTCTGATTGAGCAGTCCTGTCAACCTCATCTACCTCACCGGGTGTCTGTTGTGGGGAAAGGCAATTATAAGCCACTTTGAGTCTCCTTTGGGCAGTGAAAAGTGGGGTCTAAAAACCAACTGTTCTTCTACTTCTTGTGGAGAACTTGGCTTGATTCCCCACGTCTCCCCATGCCAGCTGGATGACCTTGGGCCAGTCACAGTTCTCTCAGAGCTCCCTCAGCCCCACCTACTCACAGAGTAAGTGCAGATGGCTTCTGGTTCAAGCTCCAGCATCTCAAGATTTCAAAAGATTTGGCAGTACAGGATATGAAATACCTCTTCCTGAGACCCTGGAAGAAGAGAGGAAGGGAGGGCCACTTTGAGACTCCTTCAGGTAGTAAAAAGCAGGGTATGGAAACCTTTCTCCAAATGCACTACATTGAGACATTTGTTCTGCCAGCTGCATGAAAGGGCCAGCTCCCTCAGTGTGGAAAGAGAGACCTCGTTCCTGCCCAATCGCTTGGCAGTGAAACAGTGGGCAGCCAATTTGATGCATGCTTTCAGCACAACTCGATTGCTGTGTTTAGCTTTCAGCCCGAAGAATGAAGGGGCAGCCCGCACTCATGTAACCGAGACAATCTGTTCCCAAGCATCTGTTCCTAATCATCCATTTGCGTCTCTGAGATTCAATAACGGCATGATGAAATGGTAGGGAACACTGCCTTTGAGAAACCCGATTGGTGGATGAGGCCTGCTTTAAAAACGGACGTTTCCCTCCATTTTCTGCCATGGGCTTTGGAAGCTTCCGAAACCCAAATAAGCGCTGAGTACAAAAGATCTCAGGTTCTGTCGGTGAGGATTTGAGACCCAAAAAAAGAAAAAAGAAAGATAGAGAAGAAGAAGAAGAGTTGGTTTTTATGTGCCACTTTTCTCTACCCGAAGGTGTCTCAAAGTGGCTTACAATTGCCTTCCCTTCCTCTCCCCACAACAGACACCCTGTGAAGTGGCTGAGGCTGAGAGAGCCCTGATATTACTGAAAAAGTAGAAGAATTGGCTCTTATATGTTGCTTTTCTCTACCCGAAGGAGTCTCAAAGCGGCTTACATTCACCTTCCCTTTCCTCTCCCCCCAACAGACACCCTGTGAGGTGGCTGAGGCTGAGAGAGCCCTGATATCACTGGTTGGTCAGAACAGCTTTCTCAGTGCTGTGACGGGCCCAAGGTCACCCAGCTGGCTGCATGTGGAGGAGCAGGGAATCAAACCCGGCTCGTCAGATTAGAAGTCCACGCTCCTAACCACTACACCAAGAGGCTGCTCCTGAGTGCAGGTATCTTCTTTACTACTGTCATGAGTAATTATTTCTCTTTTCCTCCCTTCTTTGTTCCGTCAACCACCTTCCCTTATTCATTAGACCATAACCCGGTGTGAGCTGAATACCTGAGGAAATCTAGGCACAGCTTGATTTATTTTGTGAAATTGACTTCGGTGCATGAGAAAAAATGATCTGCTCCACATGGGGAAGGCAGTTTCCACATGTGGTGGAGAATCTCTAGGGCGGGTGGGTTCCCCAAAGCAACTGGGTCAGCCCTTCATAAACAGCCTGAGTCATTAACACAAAGTTCTATCAGCAAAAGGAGCAAAAATTTCAAGGTTCTACTCACTGAAAGGCGTCCTGGAAGAGCATAGCATTTGCCCCAGGCTGTTTTCAAACGATTTAGCTCATGTTGTGTTGATTTTGGCTGAAGTTGGAGGGCGAGTTCAGATTGCATGTTCATCATTCCGTCACTGCAGTACTCAAATAATGACTCACATGTGTGAAACAGACATTTAAAAAAATTATCCATCACGGATACCGGTCAAGAATTCTGCAAGGATACTGTTCCTGGTTGCCACTCTTTTGGATGAGGAGCAAGGGCAGCTCTGACTTGTATTTGGATGGGAGACCACCAAGGAATATCAGGGTTGTGACACAGAGGCAGACAATGGCAAACCACTGCTAGACATCTCTTTGTCATGAACCCCTGTTCCTGACCCGTAGCTTTCGTCCCTTGTGAGGTGTGATTTTTTTCCTTTGTGCTCCCGGATCTCCCATGAAGCTGTGGCACCTTCCTGGGCCCGCTTGAAAATGCCCCTCCCACCCCCTCTTGCATTTCTTACATTTCCTCCTGCATTCCCTCCCTGCGTTCCCTCCCTTATTTCCTCCTGCGTTCCCGCCTCTCGCAAGGCTGGCCTTGCTGGGGGCTCAGACTAAATACCAGATGGCTGGATGGGCTGTTTTGGCACCTTGTAGATCAGAGGATTGATCTACACTGGACCGGAACGCAATATTTGGCATGAACTGAATATGGAAGAGTAAGGATATCAGCCTTAATACAAAGTGCCGGATAGTCAATGTTGTTGTCTTCCCCATAACAAGTTATGAATGTGAAAGCTGGACCCTGAAGAAGGAAGACAGGAGGAGAATAGATGCTTTCGAATTCTGGTGCTGGAGATGAATGCTGCGAATATCATGGACAAGTTACCAACAAGATAGTTTTAGAGAGGAGCAAACCAACTATGTCATTAGAAGGGAAGATATTACGGCTAAAGCTCACTTACTTTGGACACATCATGCGATCAAACTCTCTAGAAAAATCATTAATGCTAGGCATGGACAGTGGCAAAAGGAAATGTGGTCGCCAAAGGATCTGCTGGCTCGACACGATCAAAGCCAACAAAGGGATGACCATGAACCAACTAAAAGAAACAGTCAGAGACAGGGACGCATGGTGAAGACTTTCCTATAGAATCACTGAGGGTTGAACATGACTGAACGGATGACATCATCATCATCAGATCAGAGGAAACAGTATTGCCCTTTCTTTGTGAATCGGTGTTCCTGCCAAAAGCAATCCCTATACCCCCCTTTCCCCCTCCAAGGTATATAAGCTGTGTAACCCCATTCCTTAACGTCTCTGTCAAGATTCCTGTCTGTGAGCTGTTTGAGAAGTGCTGATCTATGTCCTGATTCTCCAAATGAAGACTTCTACTTAAAGCTTCAGCTTGAAGCCTGAGAGTAAAGTCTGTTGTGCGAATCTGCTGGGTCTCAACCCGCTTGGTTCCTGACATTCTTGCCTCAAGAACCCTATGAGGTCACCGTAAGTCAGCTGTGACTTGAAAGGCCTTTCCTCCAATATTTATCAAAACATTTGTACTCTGCCTTTCCTCGTGGTTCCAGTTGGTTTACCATAATAGCTGAAAACATTTCCAGTTGTCCTTCTTTCGTCCCTGAGAGACGGGAGTCCTTTGGCATCTTCACCATTGGCTCCTTTCTTCCATCTTCACCGGAGTCTAGTAAGAAGGTCTCTATCTCTGCTCAGGACTCTTTCTCTTGGGATTCTCCCCTCTGCAGTTAGGCTTGAAAAGGCTTCAAGAGAGCAGCATCAATTCAAAGGCTTAACCTTGAAGGGTGGTGCCATTGAAAACCACTCTATGTGGCCTCCCATTGGGTACTATAAATCTTTATTCTTATAGGCATCTAATATGTTCAAGGCTAGCAGGTGGGAGCAGAGGTGGCAGTGATATGGAATGTGGGGGGAGGAAAGATTGGGGCAGAGGAAGGGGAGGCACCAGTAAGTTGTTCCCAAATAAAGGTTAGAAAGACAGTGTCAATCAACTTGTGAAACTGGCTTACCCTGAGTTGGAGGACCCATCTATTGAAATCAGCATCTACTCTGGCTGTGGCTCTCAGATAGAACTCTTTCACACCACCTACCGCTTGAACCTTATGAATGGAGACATCAAGGATTGAACCTGGGGCCTTCTCTATGCAAAGCAGATGTTCTAACACTGAGTTACGGTCCCACTACCAAACTGCCAGGGACGCAGTTACATACTGCTAAACCAAGCATTTCTTATTGGAACAGTTCAAAGGGGCTTACAGTTGCCTTTCCTTTCCTCTCTTGACATCAGGCACCTGAGAGATCTCTGAGACAACAGTGACTGGCCCAGGGTCACCTGCTTGGTGTTGCATTTTCTAGAGGTTTTCCCTACGTATATTTTATTGCAAAGACATCTGATGGCATATATAACTGTATCCGAATGGCACATAGCATAGTTGTTTAAAACGTACTCTTTTTTGTCAAAGAGATTGATAAAACGTTTTGTATTTTGAGTTAGGTTACAGCACTTGCTGCAGTGTTCACATTTAATTTGGTCCTTGGGCAAAACTGCTCTTGGTATGGTTCTTTGGAGTACATGGGAACAAAGGTGTTGCTGTGAACCGGTCTGTCTTCTAAATTGGATGTTTTAAAAAAATAGATAGTTGTTTTGTTATCATTAAGTGGAATATCTTATAGTAGAGGTGGCCAGACTGTGGCTCTCCATGTGCCCATGGACTGCAATTCCCTGGTGGCCCTGCCAGCATGGTGGCAGGGCCTCATGGGCATTGTCATCCATGGATGTCTGGAGAGTCAGAGTTTGGCCACCCCTGTCATATAGCATATTCCAGTTTTTATATATGTTCACATAGAGTTTCGTCTGCTGCTTCAGACAAACATGGTTACTCGCCTGGATGATAAATATGAGTCAGTGTTCTGCAGTGGTAAAACACTGGTCTAGCGTTTGGGAGATGCAAATTCCAGTTTTCACCCTCCCATGGAAGCTCACTGAGCCAATAAAGGACTAGACCAGACAAGTCCTCTTTTGAGTCATTGTCCAACTCTCTGAGCTAGGACTAAGGGCAAAGAGTTAGTGTGGTATAGTGCTTAAACTGTTGGACTAGGAATTTGGGAAACCATGGTCTAGTCTCCACTGTGTCAGGGGAGTTTTAGGTGACCCTGGGCTCTCTCAGCCTAATCCTTCTCACAACGTTATTGTCGTGAAGAGAAAATATAGATGGGAAGGATGACGTTCTATCATGCTTTGTTTCCCTGTTGGGTAGAAAAGTGGATTATAAATATCTACATAAATTAATCTCACTCCTTGAGATATTGAGTGATGTGAGCATGTGTGTTTGAACTGCCCTGCCCCATCTTGGCTGGTTGATAAGTGCGGTGTCGCACAGAATTCCTGAAGACTGGAGCCACCAATAACAAAGGTAATCAGGACTGCAGAGTCACCTTGACTGGAGGGAAGCTGCAGAACCTTGGAGAGCACCAAGGCTGACAATTAGAGCAAGACTGTGCTCCTAAATTCTGGACCAGGCTAGATCAGCTCAGGGGTTGCCAAACTGTAGCTTTCCAGATGTCCATGGATGACAATTCACATGAGGCCCTGCTAGCATGGTGGCACGGGCTCATGGGAATTGTCATCCATGGACACCTGGAGAGTCACAGTTTGGCCACCCATGGGTCAGATTAATCCAACTAGGCCCTACACACCTAAGGCAAGGAGTGTTCCTTAAAGGGCCCATGCTCACCTTTGGAATCTGGGATTTCTGCAAGGCTCTAACAACTTGGTGTGTTGGATGTGGTCATAGTGACCTTGTTGACTGTAAGGAGAGCAGGTCTTCTAAGGCACTGGGAGAGTGCTCAGAGAGTGATTAAAATATGGAATTTGTGACCAAAGGATGTAGTGATGGCCACAGGAACAAACAGTTTCAAACGGGGATGAGAGATCTCTCATGGAGGATAAGTCTATCCATGACTATGAGCCATAGTGATTGAGGGGAAGTTTCACATTCAGAGGCACTAAACCTCTGAATCCTAGAGACAGGAGGCAATATCAGGGGAAGGCCTCAGCCTATGTGCCCTGTTGCGGGCCATCCAGAGGAACATTGCTCTGATCCAGCATGGCTTTTCTCATGTTCTTCACCCCCAGGACCTTAGCTTCAGTCAGGTTTTGGCACCCCCTCTTCCTGGAAGTGAAAAAGGGGGGTATCCACTTTCAGGAATGCCTGCGTTTTGCTCTTTCTCCTGGGCTTTAAAGATATCGGGCCCAGTCTCTCTTCATCATCTTCTTACCCCCTTGGCCTTTGATTTTATTAGCTGGTTGGTGACACACACCCCCCACCGTAATATTGGAAAATTTACACCAGATTTGAACACCAATTACTATTTTTGTGTGAATGTGGGTGCAATCTGAAGGGCTCAGGGCGGTGTGCAAAACAAATTAAAATTAACAAAAATTAAAACCAGCAAGATACGTCAACAGATTAAAAATATAAACAAATAAAAACATAAGTATCAGACCAGCAGTATCAAGCAGTAGCAGCCAGAAATTCACTGTCCGTAAGTCTCCAGACTGGGTGTCTCTCAGTGAGGGTGTTTTGTAGGGGAGGGCCAAAGATGTTATGAAGTCGTTGGTGCCAACCAAAAGCTTGGTGGAAGAGCTTCATCTGGCAGGCCCTGCAGAACTGTGCAGCTCCAACACAGCCTGGATCTCCTCTGGGAGCTCTTTCCACCAAGTAGGGGCCAGGACTCAAACTGTCCTGGCCCTGGTTGAGGCCAAACGTACTTTCTTGGGGCCAGGGACCGAAATGCATATGGCCTTTGTATGTGAAATGATTACAGCTTTCGTAAATCTGATTACAGCTTTTTGTAGTCTGATATTCAAGCCCTATATGTTTTTAACTTTGCCAATGTGTATACCACATAACAAATATTTATTTTGATATTATTTTATTTGATGTAGCTTGACCGTTGTTAGTATTTTCAGCATACTTTGAGTCGAGTTTGTTTTTCCTCTTTCCTGTGTTTGTTCCGTTTCCCCACAGCGACCATGGCTAGTAGCCATCGGAAGACTTATTCCCCTATGAATCTTCCTAATCCCCTTTTAAAGCTGTCTATTCCTGTGGCTCACTATATCCTCTGGTCTCAAATTCCACATTTTATTCACTCTCTGTGTAAAAAAAAACATTTCCTCGGGGCATCGGGTTGTTCACAGCTTGGGCGGGGGTTAAGTTGGGGATGGGAGCCACCCCAGGACAACCCTCAAAATTGTAAAATGTCAGTACAAAAAACTGGTCTTTGCGAATTGTTTAAAACAAGAACGTTTTCCAGACAAAATCAGCTCTAGAAAAGTTAGATCAAAAACAGATCGCTATGCAGGATTCAGAAGGGGATTTTTTTTTCCAGAAACCACTCACATATGTGAGTGCAAAGTGTTGGGCCAGCCAGCTTGGTGATCTCCTGGAGACAGCTCATCCTTTGTGCTGAAAAAGCCTTATCTGGGAGTGACCTTCCTGGTGTCCTGGGGGTGGAGTAGAGGTTGAGACAGCCAGAGCAGCTTCACCCAGCAAGGTCAGCAGCACAGCTGGGACCGGTGGGGAAAGCCCCGTTTTGTTATAGCTTGCTTTAGGATGCTTTTAGCTGATCCTGCATTGAATAGGGCAGTGGTTCTCAATCTGGGGGACGGGACGCCTTTGAGGGTCGAATGACCCTTTCACAGGGGTCACGGCAGGGCAAGCAGCTTGGACAGGGGGGGGGCGCCATCCACACAACAGCCTTGTGGGGTGGATCGAGATAGGGCGTTCGTCTGTCTGGAGCAGCGGAAAAGAGCGAGATCGGCATGGCGGGACAAGAGGCAGAGCTGAACTGAGAAACCACAGGAAAAAACAATGTATATACAATCCTGAACAATGGATCTTCATGCCATTGGTCAGTTTTTGGTTTAATTTATGTGAAAGAAGACTTGCATAATGTTATGATTGGGGGTCACCACAACAGGAGGAGCTGTATTAAAGGGTCACAGCATTAGGAAGGCTGAGAACCACTGGAGCAGGGGGTTGGACTAGATGGCCTGTATGGCCCCTTCCAACTCTATGATTCTTTGCTTCTAATTATATTGAATATGAATATTGTGTTTACAAATGGCTGCTGACCGTAGCCTTATTGATTGGACTTTTCCACTGACATGCCAATAAAAGTTGATTAATACCTTGTGTAATGCAATAGAAAGGATAGATTGATCAGCATCCAGATTCTCCCTACCTCCTCCTCCTCCAAATCTGAACAATATCTGACATTTAACAAAGGCTTACCGCTATGTTACTGCTGTATTAATACTTTAATAATCTCAACTTATTCCATTATACATCTTATTATCTCTACATATCCACATTGACATTTAAAATATAATCAAGAACCTTATGATACCATCATTCAAAACAATAGTGCAACATATGTCACGGGTCAAGGCGACAAAATTATTATTTCATTGGTTTCGGTGGATGACACCCCCCCTCCCCAATATCTCAGGTCTTTTTCTCACAGTGTCCTTATTATAAAAATGTCACCTGCCTTATAAAAGTGAACCCAACAGAGGCAGGGAGGGACTGCAATAAGGAGAGAAAACAGAAGAAAATTGTGTGTTGTTTTATTTCATTACAGGCAGATTAGTTTGGGAATTGATTTCATTTTATTATGAATGATGACGATAAATATGTAAAAATTATTGTAATTCATAATGCAAGAAATATACAAGTGTGGTCTCTCATCTAGCACTCAATTATACGTTACTTTACTACATCAATATCTCCCAAAATATACTTGAGGGTTCCTAAAGGAAAGAAAGGAAAGGAAAGTAACTCCCAAGTGATGGCAATATTCCAAATAGTCAGTCAGGGTAGTGATGCCAGTCCCCAAGTGTGACCTGGGGATCCCCTGGAATTACAGCTCATGTCCAGACAACAGAGGTCAGTTTCCTTGGAGAAAATGGCTGCTTAGGAGGATGGACTTCATAGCATTATACTCCAATGAGGTCCCACTCTGACTCAAATCCCATCCATTCCTGGCTCCACCCCCAAAGTCTCCAGTTCAGGGGTCAGTCAATGTGGGGAGTCAGTCAATGAAAACTGGAGCATTTTAAAACTGGCTCCAACTGTGGTATTCAGACCCTGAGAAGATTCCTCACTCCTCTCTTTATGAGAGAAAAATCGCACCTGTCTATATGGTTCACGATCATATTCTCCACGAGCCCCTTTCCAGTGCTTCAGATTACAATGTAAGTCTATAAGTGTGTGAGAGACTGTCCTGCCCCCCCTCCCAGTGTATCAGTGCCATGAATTGGACTCCAGATGGGCATGCCCATTGGCAAGACAGAATAGACAGCAGGTGAGAATCTGAGTTATGTGGGGGAAGTCGCCTCAGACTGGTTGGAATCCTCACATATGTAACACATCCTGCAAGGCTCACATGGGAAGCATCCTGGTGTGCCAGAAGAGAACAGGAATCCCTAGAAGTTGGACAGGCCCAAGAGGACGGTGCTTCCTTGCCAGCTGTTCCAAACCGTATGTGTCTCTATGCAATGTAGTGAGGCACTTAGGATCCTGTCCACCTGATGATGACAACAAATAGCCAATATTCTTTGGAAGCCATCTCTAACCAAAGCACATTGCAGAGTAATTTCTTATCTTGGTTTTTACGTTCAGTTTCAAAATTTGGATTATATTTCTCTCTCTCTCTCTCTGTTTTTTTTTTTTTTTAATAAAGCATGCTGTAGGATAGGGGAATTCCAGAAATCTTGTGAATGGTGCCAATATAACTAGTTCCCAGTGAAACGCTCCAGGCAGGATAAATGTTTCCTAATTCAGATAGATTTGCAAGATGCCTTTTCTCTGCCAAGACGTTAATGTAGCTGCCTCTATAAATGTGTTCTCCAAATGTTGAGCACCAGCCAATCAGATAGCCCTGAGCTTTGAATTCACGCTGTACTGTAAGATTACAGTATTTCCTTTTTGATGCCTTGAAAAGAAGATTCGGTTTCAAAACCAGCATCTAGCGAAGATAATTTAAGCAATAAGAAGAATGGACATTGATACAGGCCAGAACTAGAACACTAGGTACTCAATAGTACTCTTTGGGGGAAAAACAAATCTCTGCTGGATTTCATCTGACACCCAGAGGATGCATGAGCACACAATCAAGTATATGAAAGTTTAGGAAAGACTGACTAACTTCAATGATTCCAGGTGTGCTTCCTTTCAGCTACCTGTCAACCCAGAACACTGACCAAAAAACAGGGTTCTCCGACAGTGGCTGGCAACTGGTGAAATTCTGGTCCAGCAGGGACTGGATGGTGTGACAATGTTACATCACTTCTGGGAAAAACCTGGAAGTGATGTCACGCCATTCTAGAAATCACTGAAAACGATATGCTAGATCCCTAGAACAGTGGTTCTCGACCTTCCTAATGCCGTGACCCTTTAAATACAGTTCCTCATGTTGTGGTGACCCCCAACCATAAAATTATGCAAGTGTTTTTTCACAGAAATTAAACCAAAACTGACGAATGGTGTGAGGATCCATTGTTCATGATTGTATATAAATTGGTTTCCCCCCAGGGTTTCTCAGTTCAGTTTTGCCTCTTGTCCCACCATGCTGATCTCACTCTTTTCCACTGCTCCAGGCAGAAGAATGTTCTATCTCGATCTACCCTGCAAGGCTGTTGTGTACATGGTGTCCCCCCCCCCCGATTAAGCTGCTTGCCCTGCCACAACCCCTGTGAAAGCATCATTTGACCCCCTAAAGGGGTCCCAACCCCCAGATTGAGAACCACTGCCTTAGAGTTTCAGGAGATTCCTAAATTGGCCTGACATCCCTTCTGGGTTTTCCCTGAGAGTGCAGTAGCATTACCATAATGACAGAAACTGGCTACCGAGTGGAGATGAACTGATTTCTCCCATCCTCTGTGATGTTAGAATTCGTTCCCTTTCTGAGCCTTGTTCTACTCTTACTTCATTCTGGTTTGAAAAGAAGGAATTCTTAAAGGAATTCTGAAATCTATGGTTTGCTGTAGATTTCAGATGCTACAATTCATTGCTTTCCCTCTTCAGGTTCCCTGGATGTAATCATACTTGATTGCATCAAAATACTTTTTGTGCACGTTAGGGATATGCTGCCCAAAATGCATCTGGGTAGGATCAAGGACAGTTCCTTCAAGGCCACTGAACATTTGATCAATGAACACACTGATTTATTTCTATATTTATATCCTGCTTTTCTTCCCAGTGGGGACACAAAGCAGCTTACAATGCCAGAGGCAGGGGGATGGGCCCAAGGTCAACAACTGAGATTCTTTGGAAGAATGAAGATTCAGCCTCAGGTCTCCTCAGTCTTAGTCCAACATGCTCACCACTACATTTCGTATGTGCTATGTGTCCTATTCTACTGTGGCATATATATTGACACATATGTATGCTGATAATACAGAAGCAGAAAAGCTGCAAACAAAAGTGGAGATCCAGTTTGGTGTAGTGGTTAGGAGTGCGGATTTCTAATCTGGCAAGGTGGGCTCAATTCCCCGCTCCCCCACATGCAACCAGTTGGGTGACCTTGGGCTCACCACAGCACTGATAAAGCTGTTCTGACCGAGCAGTGATATCAGGGCTCTCTCAGCCTCACCCACCTCACAGGGTGTCTGTTGTGGGGAGAAGAAAGGGAAGGTGACTATAAACCGCTTTGAGACTCCTTTGGGTAGAGAAAAGCAGCATATAAGAACCAACTCTCTTCTTTTTCTAAATGGTGTATGGCCAGTCTTCTGTTCAACAGGTGGCATCTGAAAGCGTCGTAACTGCATGGAGAAAGATACACGGATACCCTTGTCTGGACAAACTGCGATATTAACCAAATATCCCAAGACTTAGGGCCTTTTTGCACGGCTTCAAAATCGCACAATGGTTGCCAATTGGAAACGCTATTGATTTGGCTTAACGCACGACGTCATAGACAATCTGCCACACACCTGAAACCAATCTGCAAAAAGCGCTTTGTTGTAGCGCTTTCAGGGGAATCCCAAAAAGTGGATTCACCCTCCGGAAAGCGATACAGTCCTGCAACCAATCTGCAACACTAGCGAAAAAGACCTGTGCGTTAACATTGTTGCGGTTTCTTCAAAGTCCCTCCCCCTGGCTCTCTCCTCTGATCTTCCGGTGAAGCGATCGCCATTTTTTTTTCTCCGAGCGAGCGGGGATAAACGCACCAGCGAGCCTCTTTCTGTTTAGAGGCTTCCCTGGCTTCAGTCCTTCACCTTTAGTCACTAAGCACAAACCACAGAAAAGCCCGTTTGCTGATGTATTTTCCCATTAATTTTTACACATTAATTCAGCCGAAAATCGGGCCCGTGAGAGGGGGGGGGATTTTTTTTTTTCACTCGAGGCAGCGTGCCAACGATCATACGATCAAACAACAGCTCAAACACACCAGGCAGCTGTATGGGTCTCTCCGTTGCAACGAATCTACCCAGATTCGTTGCAATGGGTCTTTTTTTTTTTAAAAAAAAAAGCTTTCTTAAAGGGAAAGGGGCTGTTTGGGAGCATGCTAACGGCTGCCCATTGGCTGCTTGACGGCCAGGGGCGGGACGAGCTTGGCAATAGCTCTTCCTTTCTAGCGATTTCTGCCGAGACCGGAAGCCTGTGGGAAACGCTAAAAAACGCAACTGATTCCACTACAAAGGCAGGTATGCATAACGACGAATTCCACTATTTTAAATGGCGATTTTTCATTCAGTAACCAATTTGCAACAAAGATCCCCGTGCAAAAAGGCCCTTACTATGGCAACTTCAGATACTTATGCTTCTATGAAAGCTGCTTAAAATCACAATAGCCATTCCTGCAGCTGCACCACACGGCTGACTCGTACGGAGTTTGTGGCCTTCTGAGATTTTTCTCACACGTCGCAGGAGCCAAGCCAGCAATCTGCCATTTCAGCACTATGCATTTGATTCCTTTTGCCTAAATGCTGAACTTTGCTTTTGGTTCAGTAGGATTTCATTGCAGGTATTCCAGAGGAGAAGGCATCCCAACAGTTGTACAGATATGTAGAACGTTTGTTCAGAAGTTTAATGATCTTAGATATGCTGAGTTAGAATTTTCATTTCCTTGACTGACAAGAAAGGGTGCGAGTGTCGCATACACGTTCTAAAACAAGAGATGGGGAGTCAGTGCGAAGCTTCCTTAATGCTCTACAGATTCCCACATGGAAAAATCTGCCCTTATGTTACTTGCATTGTTGAATTGGGGAATAGCTGTGAGAAGATCTGCCTTGGCACTCCTTCAGCCCTTGTAATCGCTCTCTCGGGCATTAAGAAAGCCAGTTGTGGAAGAAACATGCACATTCTACTGCCAGTTTGTTGGGGGAGAGGGATGTCCAGTGTCTTGGCTTTCCTTAGGCTCCTGCAGAATCCCAATACCAGAAGCTCTTTGATGAAACCCAAGAATGTTCATTCTCCAGTGCCAGAGAAGAAGGAATGGAGCTGGAAAGCAAGAAAGAGATGAATTGTTGCATCTTCTCAGGGAGAGATTATGTTGGCTGGCTTGTTTCATAGCCTTTCCAAGAAGCCATGAGCAATCCTGATTTTTCTTTCTTACCTTCGTTAAAACTGTCTTACAGAAATGACGGGCAGTCACTAGGGAAGCCAAGAACCAGCTGCACCCAGATTTTAGTTAAGTAAAGGCATCTAGTGGTTTTATGAGTATGATACCAACCATCACCGGCAGAACAAAAGGGGGAAAGGCCAGGTGACAGCTGAGTGGTTTATTATCATACAAGGAAGAGCCTTGCAGTCAATACGAACAAGTGAATGGTCCCTGGCCCCAAAGAAATTCAGCTGGCCTTGGATCCCGCCTGGTGGAATGAGCTCCCAGAAGACATAATGGCCCTGTAAGAGCTCATTGAGTTCCAGAGGGCCTGTAAAGCTAAACTCTTCCACCAGGCCTATGGTTGAGGTCAGTCCACATCAATATCTAATTGTTCCCACCTGTATTGCACCCCCTCACTGGGTTCTGGTTCTACCTCCGTGGGGAAAACTTTGAGTACTGATTTTACAATTGTTAGCGGCAATTTTTACAGTATTGTTGAACATACATCATTAGCCACCCTGAGTCCGCTGGAATGGAGAGGGTGGTGTCTAAATTTAAATTTAAAATATAAATAAATAAACAAAGCCCCTATACGTTTCATCGTGCAGGCTTCATTGGGGGGGGGGGCAGAGAATTCACCTAGTGCTGGATCGGTCCGTAGTGGCTGAAACCAACAACTTCTGTCTTCTCATGATTCTGATCAGGCCATGCCTGTGTGCATGTAGAGTCCCATCAAGTCTCAGCTGACCTCTGGCAACCTCAGGAACGGGCCCTCAAAGCAAGTGATTAGGCCGAGTGGGCTTCCTCTGCAGCGCCTTCCTTGGTGGTCTCCTATCCTAGTACCAACCCTTCTTAGCTTAGACTTCTGGTGACCTCAGAAAGGGGCTTCCAAGGCAAGTGAGAAGCAGAGGTGGTTTGCCATTGGCTTCCTCTGCAGAGCCTTCCTCGGTGGTTTCCCATCCAAGTAGTGCCCCTGCTTAGCTTCCTTGCTTCCTTGCTTCCTTGCTTCCTTGCTTCCTTGCTTCCTTGCTTCCTTCCTTCCTTCCTTGCTTGCTTCCTTGCTTCCTTCCTTCCTTGCTTCCTTCCTTCCTTCCTTGCTTCCTTCCCCCTCCTTCCTTCCTTCCTTCCTTCCTTCCTTCCTTCCTTCCTTCCTTCCTTCCTTCCCTGTAAACATTTATATTTCTCATTCCAAAATGTTCAATAGATTCATCAAAATGATTAAAGCCTTACGCCATCATCTCAATGGCTTCTCCATCCCTCTCTGTCATCATTGCCACCAGCCATTGTTACCATTTTCTTTATAGCTGGTATCTCATTCGTAGTTTCCTCTGCAATCGTGGCCTGTCCCGGGCAATATTTACATCCGGATGTAAAGAAACGACAAAAGTTCAGACAAGCTGCTCTTCATCTGGAGTCCATTACTCTGCTTTGTTTGCTGACTCTCTTGTTTTATATGGTGTTCACACAAAAGCAATTAATTACGCTTTTGTTTATATGGGATCCAATCATATGAAATGTCAGAAAAGCTCAAGAGCCGGGAGAAGTGCATGTGCCTTGCTTGGGGTTAGTAATAAACGTGAAACAGCCCATTTGGCAAAGGTTCAGCATTGACATGGTGGCCTGGCTTCTTATAACTTCTTCACTCGGTTGAATTTTCCATCTCAGGGTAGCTTCTAATGAATCACACAACCATACCCAAGGGGGTATGGTTTTAATGATGCAAGAGCTGAGCCATGAAGATCTTGGATCACAAGATCCCGAATGGACTCAGCTCTTCCTTTTGCCAAGTTCAGGAACATTAACCCAAAGACGGCACAAACCTTTAGGTGGACCCCAAACAGAACCTGAAATCCAAATCTCCTACAGCAGTCACCAGAAATGTGTAATGGGACTATTATATACAAATTTCATGAGAGACGGGCTGCTGTTGATTTACGCATGCAGTTGCCCATGCTAGTTATCCATACAGTTCAGGAAAAAATATTTTCAAAATGTTTGTGTGGTATATTACTCAAGTAGGTCTGTTATTCTATAGCAACCTTTTTCAACCATCTGACTGTGGAGGAGCCTCTGAAAAAATATGCAGACTTCGTGGACCCCAGGAAGTGATGTCAGCTAGCCACGCCCCCTGCCACACTTCCAGAAGTGACATCACTACTCACAACCTTAGCCTTCCTTTTGCTTCCTCCCCCCACCTTTACTACTACTATGGGGGCTCTGCTTCGAGGAGGCTGGAAAGAAGAGTCAGAAGAAAGTTTGGGACCCCCCCCCCCATACCATGCCACTTCAGAGCTCCTGCAGACCCCCAAGGGTCCACGGACCCCTGGTTGGGAATCCCTGTTCTATAGCCTTGTAGGATCTGCTTCCTCTTCATTCTCTGGTTTTCCAATTGCAACCCTACACGTTTTCTGCAGTAGGTGGCTTACTAAGGTAAGTTCCAGGAATCCGACATCATTTCAATTTTCAGCTTAGTGCTCCTGATTCATAAATCCACAGAGCCCATAAAATATGCTTTACAGCAAGGGCCAGGACTGCTGACACACATTTGTTTTGAATTTTGGGGGGTTGAGCTGGAGAGTGGTAGCATTGTCAAAAATTATTCCGGCATCTTTTGTCGCCTTCTCAGATTCCTTGCCTCTTTCGATAAGCCTGGGTCTTGAATTTATGCCGCTGCCACACTTTTAAAAGCAGGTTAGATCCATGTCAGAACTTGCCAGATATAATTGCATATCTCGAGATGTTTATCTCGAGCGATCTGAGATTGTCCCAGGCTGTCCTCTGAGGCTTCTCTGGATTCACTTCATGTGGCAACAGGGGGGCATATATCTCCTGGTGACATTAGTGGTTCAAGATCTTTCGTTACCTGTGGCGGTGGAGGCAGTTGTACCTTTCCTGCCCTCTCCACCATTAGAAATGTCACAACAAAACAGCCAGCGTGGTGTAATGGTTAAGAGCAGTGGCTTCTAATCTGGCAAGCCAGGTTTGATTCCCTAATCATAGAATCATAGAATCATAGAATCATAGAATCATAGAATCATAGAATCATAGAATCATAGAATCATAGAATCATAGAATCATAGAGTTGGAAGGGGCCATACAGGCCATCTAGTCCAACCCCCTGCTCAACACAGGATTAGCCCTAAGCATCCTAAAGCATCCAAGAAAAGTGTGTATCCAACCTTTGCTTGAAGACTTCCAGTGAGGGGGCGCTCACCACCTCCTTAGGCAGCCTATTCCACTGCTGAACTACTCTGACTGTGAAAAACTTTTTCCTGATATCTAGCCTATATCGTTGTACTTGAAGTTTAAACCCATTACTGCGTGTCCTCTCCTCTGCAGCCAGCAGAAACAGCATCCTGCCCTCCTCCAAGTGACAACCTTTCAAATACTTAAAGAGGGCTATCATGTCCCCTCTCAACCTCCTTTTCTCCAGGCTGAACATTCCCAAGTCCCTCAACCTATCTTCATAGGGCTTGGTCCCTTGGCCCCAGATAATCTTCGTCGCTCTCCTCTGCACCCTTTCAATTTTATCTACGTCCTTCTTGAAGTGAGGCCTCCAGAACTGCACACAGTACTCCAGGTGTGGTCTGACCAGTGCCGTATACAATGGGACTATGACATCTTGTGATTTTGATGTGATGTAATCCTCCACATGCAGCCAACGGGGTGACCTTGGGCTCATCACAGTCCTACTAGAGCTGTTCTGAATGAGCAGAAATATCAGGTCTCTCTCAGCCTCACCCACCTCACAGGGAATCTGTTGTGGGGAGAGGAAGGGAAGGGGATTGTAAGTGGCTTTGAGATTCCTTTGGGCAGTGAAAGTGGGGTGTAGAAGCCAACTCTTCTTCCTCAAAACACACACGGTCTCTAAAGCTTTGTCAACACTTGTTTCCTCTTGCAAGGCTGCCATTGGGGTTGCCCTCTCAACAGGCAACCATCCATGTTGGCCAAACTCCCCACAGAAGAAGCCATGGGGCCAGAATTGGGGAACTGGCCTGCATAGCTCATTCAGCTATTTCAAAAAGATCTTTGGGGAGTGAAGAGGGTGCTTTAAGGCAGGCCTGGATTTCAGTGGATGGATGAGCAAAAGGAGGGCAGTAAAGTTGCTAACTCCAGGAAATTCTTGGAAATTGGATCCTGGAAAGGGCAGGGTTTGGGGAGAGGAGGGACCTTGTTAGGGTATAATTCCATAAAGGCCCTTTTCCAGAACAGCCATTTCCTCTAGGGCAGTGGTCCCCAACCTTTTTATCACCGGGGACCACTCAACGCCTTTTACTGAGGCCCGGTGGGGGGGGGTAGTTTACTCTTCTACTCTCAACCACTGCCCTAACACTCTCTGATCGCTATGGTAATGTTTAAACATCCCTTCAAAATAAGACACACCACAACAATGAACATAAGGAACATTTTATTTTCATGGAAATTTTAACTCATGACAAGGACAAATCAATGGGAACCCTGAGCTTGTTTCTCTGCAACGAGGTAGTCCCATCTGGAAGTGATGGGAGACAAGGACACCCGAAGTGTGTTGTAAAGCAGAGGTAATCAACATGTGGTCCTCCAGATGTCCATGGACTACAATTCCCATGAGCCCCTGCCAGCAAATGCTGACAGGGGCTCATGGGAATTGTAGTCCATGGACATCTGGAGGACCACAGGTTGACTACCACTATTGTAAAGGGCCGGGGGGGGGGATGAAGTAAAAGGCCGGGGGGGGGGGAGAAGGCGTCCTTCGCGGCCCACCTCCAATTAGTCGAAGGACCACATGTGGTCCGCAGACCACAGGTTGGGGATTGCTACTCTAGGGGACCTAATCTCTGTTTAGAGATTGGTTACCATTCCAGGAGATTTCAAAGCTCCACCTGGAGGCTGGCAAGCCTACTTGCTGGCAAGGGGAGGCCAGCAACAGAAAGACTGGTAGGATGCTACTCAAAAGAGTACTGAAAAAGAGATGGACTAGTCAAAATCTACTCAGCTTTTTGGGTCTAAAGAAGAAAATCTAGCCTTGATCAGGGCCACAGCCTTTTCTACCGTGGCCCCGCCTGGTGGAATGCTCATCTTGGTGAGATTATGGGCCTCTGGGACTAGAAAACCAGCATTTTCCCCTTTAAATAAAGCCGAGGCATGTGAAGATTTTCTTTGACACTGAAGGCCAGCACCCTTTAACACCAATTTCTTTGATTTGGTTTTAGAATACCAGCTTGCTTTGATGGAGAGCTTGGAGCACAAAAACGGTGTGTTTCTCTCTGCTTGCCTAAAAACACACCCAGTTCACCAGCCACAAAGTGCTCAGTCCTTCGTGAAGTCAACTTTCTATTCTAGTGTTTGGCTGTAGGTGTGAAAGAGTAACCGTTGTGGCTGGGACCCCAGTGGGATTGTCCTCTCCAGCTCCCGTGTTGATCTTTCCAGGGATGCTGGTTTGCTCGACAGTGACTGACATGCTTGGAACAAGGGCCTGGATGTCTAGACAAGGGAGCAAGTGAGCTCCTTTGAAACGGACGGGCCTCCTGGAAAAAGCAGAGGCCCGTTTCCGTCAATGGAACAATGGAAGGCTATTTGGATCGGCAAGACGACGTCGGTGTTTTCTGAAGTCTTCTGGAATGGTGCATATCACTATGGGCACCAGAAGATACCGTCGACACGATAAGACCTGGGATTACTGAACAGGGAAACAAGAAGGAGGAAAGAAAAAGGCAAGTCTTTAAATGGCTGCGAGAGTTAATTAAAAATGACGTCAGGTTTCCCACCGTCTCCTTCTCTCCTCCCCTCCCTGCCTGTATCTGCTGCATTGTGTCTAATCCCCCATCCTTTTCTTTCTCTCTGGCTTCAGACGGAACTGAGGTTGCTGTTTCGTCTGGTCTCACAATGGGGGTCTAAACATTTCTGGCCATTCAAGAGCTGCCTCTTGCATACACAATGTGGAGAGATACTACACTGGGAAAAACAAGAAGCCATGGTGGAGCTCTCGACTGTAAAATGCATGCTAATGGGCCCTGATTTCTCTTTGCTGCGCCCTCACTGTACCAGGACTAAAATAGGAACAATTTTCATTTTTCTAATGGATGTTTTGGAAAACGCAATGTTATCCTAAAGTCTCAGAGACTTTCGTTAGGAACTAGCATTAGAAAAAACTCACTTTTCTTTCTTTAGTTAAAACATTAAAACAAAATAAAGTACCTTTTACGTGCCAAAAATGCCTGGGGATCTACCAGCTAAAGGAGATCTCCTGGAATTACAACTGATCTACAGACTACAGAGATCAGTTCCCCTGGAGGAACTGGCAGCCTTGGAGGGTGGACTCTATGGTATATCATAGACTAGGAGAAATCAAAGTCCAAAGTGACATCACATCCCTGATAAGGTTCTTCCCCTTCACAAATTCTACCCTCCCTAGGTTCCATCCTCAAATCTCCAGGAATTTTCCAGCTTGGAGTTGGCCAGGCCACCCTCATTCCAGCCAATTCCATGGGGGTAAATCTGATAGCTCAGCACTAAACATAGTTACAGCCATGCACTTAGAACTCTGCTTAGGATTGCAATGTGAATGCTTCACTCTTGCTACAGCAAGAGCCTAGAGCAGAACTTCTCAGTCTTTTGGGGGGCCAGGGCCCTTGTAGGAGCTCTCCTCAGGTTCTAAGGCCCCCTGTCAAACACAGCACCAACAGGTAGACAGAAAATCATTTCTTGTTGAGTGTCAAGGAAATTTGAACATTCTGACATGCTGGGAAAACTTTTTTAAAAGACTGTGTGAAATTATAGTTGAAACATTTATCAGGCCCAATGAGATCTTTAAGTCTGGTCAGATCAGATCATGAAACCTGCAGAAGCGCAATCTTATATTGTGTTTTACTGTTTTGTATTTTGTACTGGTCGCTGACTGAAATAAGATTGTTCTTCTGCAGGTTTCATGATATGGAGCTACAAATTAGACGACGACAGTCAGAGGTCACCTCTTGGCATGATACTCATTCTGTGCCTGGATTTTGTCAAGGAAATTACCCTGCTGAATGTACTCAACCAAATATGTTGAGGGAAGGCGATTTAAAAAAAATCTTTGGGCTTTTCCTCACAGGGTTGGAAAATTATTCGGAAGGTCCAAAAATCTTTTTGAAACTGACCCAGCAGATGCCATGCAATTATATTGCTGTGAAGATCAATGTTATTTCTTTTTCTTTCCCTTGACGAAGGTTGAACTTTCTAGTAATTAATGATCTCATATGTGGCCAAAAGGGTATTTCATCAGTTCAGTCACCAGCGCCCCCATAAACCCTTTAGGCTCCTCACATTTTTCAGTCTGTAAAAGGTAAAGGTAAAGGTATCCCCTGTGCAAGCACCGGGTCATGTCTGACCCTTGGGGTGACGCCCTCCAGCGTTTTCATGGCAGACTCAATACGGGGTGGTTTGCCAGTGCCTTCCCCAGTCATGACCGTTTACCCCCCAGCAAGCTGGGTACTCATTTTACCGACCTCGGAAGGATGGAAGGCTGAGTCAACCTTGAGCCGGCTGCTGGGATCGAACTCCCAGCCTCATGGGCAGAGCTTTCAGACTGCATTTCTGCTGCCTTACCACTCTGCGCCACAAGAGGCTCTTTTCAGTCTGTAGCCCCCTTCAAATATGCCGGATCCCACCCCCACCCCCCGGGGTGGGGGACATATGCCCCTGTTGAGAATAGCTGCTCAGCTTGATCCAAGCTGTTATGAAAATGCTATAGGACCTACCCTAAAGCCTATGTTGGTGTTTCCAAACCTCCAGGTCTCAACCCCAAAACTGGTTGTGAACTGCATGGAAGTAGCAGTTTTAAAGATTTAGGCATGCTGTTTTTTAAGGGGGGGGGGGCGAATGGTTTCCATACCAAGTAAATTTGGACTTGTGGGTCACCATACCGAAAAGGTTGAGCACCACTAGGTTAGCTCACACATACATTTGCAGCATGGTTCTAAGGGATCCTCTTTTCTAAGATCAAGGGGAATGTATGTTTTGCAATCCGGGTGCCTCTAAGGAAAACAGTTTCCCTTATCTGTTCATGGTAAAAATCCCATCGGGTTTAACATAAGTGCGTTCAGCAGAGGTTGGAAGAGGAATCCTCTTAAGCCTATGAGTAAGTCCATTAAATTGGGCAGATGAATCACTTTGCTAAAAGAACATGAAAGAATATGGGATTATGCAGAATGGCTGGTTTCTGTGGTTTTTGGGGGGGTCTGTCTTTTTTCTGTGTTTGTCATTTGAGGGACATGGTAGAGGACTTTCAGTGGGCATTTGTCATCATGTCAAAAACTTCCTGGTCAGGGTTGGGCTGCCACTAGGCAACAGAGTATCTGCTTGGCATGCAGATGATACAAGTTTTGGTCTCCAGCATCACCAATGAAAAAGATCAGGTGATGGGAGAGATCTTCACTGGAGAACCACTTCTGCTCTCAGTAGGCAATACTAACCTGTGGATAAGTACTTGCTTTCTTGCTTTTTGTAAGGTGACCACATTGTCCCACGTCTGGAGGGACATCTGGGGGCACCTAGCAAATTGTACCTATGCTGAAATGTAAAAATATATATTATAATACTATTTTTGCGTTCTATGCATTTTATGAAAATTTTTGTTGCTCCATATAGACCAAATTTTAATCAAGAATTCCCCCCCCCCCCCGGTCAATGGTGACCCACTTTACCAATGTTGAAATCTGGTCACCTTACTTTTTGGATATGAATTTGTTTAAGTAAAACACTTAAACTCTCTTTTACTACACAGCTTTTTAATTGTCACCAGTTCACAGCTGACTTATCACAGCTGTGTGGTAAGTTTAAGAACTAGAAAGGTCACTTAGAGGAGGGCAGGGAGCAGTTCCTGTTGGCAGCAGAGGAGAGGACCCACAGTAATGAGTTTAAGCCACACATAGAATGGTACTGGCTAGATATCAGGGGGGGAAATTCAGTCCAAGTAGTTCAGCGGTGGAACGGACTGCCTAAGGAGGTGGTGAGCTCCCCCTCACTGGTGGTCTTCAAGCAGTGGCTGGACAGAGACTTAGCATGGATGTTCTAGGCTGATCCTGCATTGAGCAGGAAGTTGGGTTAGATGGCCTGTCTGGCCTCTTCGCACTCTATGATTCTATGATTCTATGACTTATGGTGATTTTGTGGGGTTATGGTACCAGAGTCCATGTTAGTGTTGCAGGTGATAAATGGTTTTAGATTATTAGGCTGGCTATTAACAAGAAAAGGTTGGTGGGAGGGGTTAGTTTCCAGGATGGGTTGTAGGGTTGAAATGAGGATGGGTTGAACTGACGAGATGTGAGCTGCAGGTGTTCTGTTGTGATTTCCTTTGGACTTCTTTTGTAGCAAACTGTCCGTGGGTATCTTTCTGGCCTTTCCAATAATCTTTTGCACCATAACAGGAGGATACTGTAGTTGCAAAAATGCCTGTTATATGGTGTAAAAACATAAAGGTGACAAAGTGTCAGCTGTTACGTGACAATTAGTGCAAAATGCTTTAGAGATGGTAAAGGAAAAGGTAAAGGTATCCCCTGTGCAAGCACCGAGTCATGTCTGACCCTTGGGGTGACGCCCTCTAGCGTTTTCATGGCAGACTCAATACGGGGTGGTTTGCCAGTGCCTTCCCCAGTCATTCCCGTTTACCCCCCAGCAAGATGGGTCCTCATTTGACCGACCTCAGAAGGATGGAAGGCTGAGAGATGGTATATAACATCGAAAGTCATTTGCAGAATGTCTAGCCCATCCGATGGTACGTGTTCGAGACGACAAGATAATTGTTGCGTCTTTCTTTCATATGTGGTGGCCTTGTAAGTTTATAAACAGCTGTGGATAAAAGTGCATGATAAACTGCAGACCATTTCCTTTAGACCCAAAAAACCTGCTGTTAAGTGCATTTCCTGCAGGTTTGTCAAAACCAGCTAGAGAATTTTCCTTCCATGCTACCGTTGCTGCAAGACTTCCTTCAAGAACTGCCTGATATGGACTTATGGACTGGGGAAATTAGAGCATTTGTAGGGATGGCAAAGTTAACCAATTTCATTCATAGAAGACCACCAGAAGAATTTCAAGACTGTTGGAACTGTTATATGAGCTTTTTGTAATCTTTGTCACCTTTCTCTGCGATTCTTTTCTTATAAAATCTATATAAAACAAACAAAACCCCCCCCAGCATGCCTGTTATAGATCCATCAAGTATGCATCTCTGTGGGGGGTGGGAAGTGGGACGGTTGGAGTAGATGTGCCTATAGCATAGAGCGTGCCTATACACAATGGATTGTTTGACGTGGTCGGAGTGGGAGTTGGAGGCACGTAGATGTGTCTGCCAATCTGCTGCAGACAGCATGACTAGCCTCTGAAACTTAGTGGAATGGTTGGATGGGGGTAGGAGACATCCTGGTGATTCCTGACTTTGGTCTTGGAAAAGGCATGTCAGAAGAAGAAGAGTTGCTTCTTATATGCCACTTTTCCCTACCCGAAGGAGGCTCAAAGCGGCTTACAGTCACCTTCCCATTCCTCTCCCCACAACAGACACCCTGTGGGGTGGATGAGGCTGAGAGAGCCCTGATATCACTGCTCGGTCAGAACAGCTTTATCAGTGCTGTGACTAGCCCAAGGTCACCCAGCTGGCTGCATGTAGGGGCGCGCAGAATCAAACCCGGCTCGCCAGATTAGAAGTCCACACTCCTAACCCCTACAGCAAACTGGAAGGATCTAATCTGTCTTGGAGTCCTCTCCCTTGCTTACCTGAAAGGCTATTTTTTTTTGTTTTGAACTATCCTGTTGCATCCTCACATCTTTCCGTCCCGTTGCTTGAATGTGCACATTAACCAAGAACATTCTTTCCCAATTAATCTTCATTGGCCTCATTATAGTTACGGATGACTAGTGCCTTTGTCATGTTAACCACCATGTTCTCAGGAGGGCTATTGGCGGTAGACTGAAACAACCCACAAAGCATTAAGGCTGCAGAATACAAGGCTGGGGGACGCACCACATGCGGAGCTGACTTTGCACCCTTTCTGCAACGAGAGATTTTGAGGTTTGCTAGCCAGCCAGGATTGTATGGCTCAGACCAGTAAAACTGTAGTCATCAGGTAAATTGTATTGCGGCCTGCCAAGCTGCCAAATTCCAAACTCTTCTGGGCTTCGTGGGTTAAGCGCTGAGTTTCCACTTAGGTCTGACCAACACATTGGCTTGCATCCTGAGTCCACCCTCCTTGTTTCTATCCCAACTCGTCAGGGCTAGTTGGGGATCCACCCAGCCCTGGCTTCAGTCCTAGTGGACGTAGGAGGTATGTACTGAATGAAGGGAGAGATATCTCAAGCCTCTGTCACAGGAGACTATAAACTCTTATGAACTTAAGAAAGATAATAACCTCACTGCCATCTCCATCCCTACCCCCAAACTAAATCTCAGCTGCACTCGACAACATTCTATGCTTCTGGAGCATGCTCATTCCACTTTAGAGGTTGGGAGGTTGGGAAACCAAGAGGTAAAGGGGGAAATGGGGATAGGGGGAGAAGGGGAGGGAGTCTGTGTGTGTGTGTTTGCAAGTGAGGGAGGGGAGAGGAAACAAGGAGAAGGTTGGGTAAATAGGGGGGAGGGAAGAGAATCTCTCTCTCTCTCTCTCTTTCTTTCAGGGGGACCTGACCAAGTCACTCCAAGCATGTGTCCCACATACCCTCTGATAGTCAGACTGCCAGCCAATTTTTAACATTCCTGGGAGCTCTCCAACAAACACTTGTGTTATCTGTAGATGGCCTAAAATTCTTGAGTGGATGGAATATTCCATACAATTTACGATTGAATATCAATATATCTCATTTTCAACAAGGCCCCATCAGTGGATGCTTAAATCCAGAGACTAGAGCCATGAACAGACAAAATAGTTCATTGTACGAGCACCAGAAAAGGTCCAGGATTGCAGAAATAATTGAAATTAAAAAAAAAATCAAAATGAACCCTCCCCAAACTATTGTAGACTAAACATCCCCAAATAATAGAAGTAGGTCCTGTGATTTTAAGAAGAGAGAGCCCAGTGGTCATTGTGAAGGTTGCTAGGCAACCAAGACAACATTGCCAGCCATCAGGTATTGGTTTCTGGCAACAAGAGACAGGAGGAAGGTACAGGGCCATTTGTAGGGCTATTTGGGCCTCTGTCTACCCCTGCTCCCATCCTTCCTGTTCTGGAGAGAGGATTCATTGGGGCCCAGGCCCAGTAACAATCACCAGGAAACTTGTTACCTGGTATGCTGATAGCTACTGGATGACATGATGCCACACAACTCACCTGGGACTACCAGCAGCCTCTGCCTTCGTAGCATGACTTGGTCAGGCCTGGGAGTGGCCACCACAAAATTCTCCTGAGTGACTTGCTACCAATACTTGCAAGTTCACTAGACATTTTTCAGGGAGAGGCTGTCAAGCCAGGAGGAGGAAAGGACAAAAGCTGAAAATCACTGTGGTATGATGGTTTAAACAGGGTTTCTCAACCAGGGATTCATGAAACCCTGGGGGTTTGCGACAACTCCAGAAGGGTTTCTCCAATTGGGTGTGAGTTAATTAATTTTAAATATATTTTAATTAAAAAAATATTGGGTAATATGGTCATATATGGTCATCTCGACCTGCCTCTCCCGCCAATGGGAAATGATAGGCCTGGAGGGATTGGGAAGGGCCGTGGCCATAAAAATCCTTGCTAGCCGTGGCTTCTTGCATGTGGTAGTGAGCGGTGTCCAGAGAGGCAAGTACTTTCATTTTAACATAATTGTGTGTATTTGAGTGGACGGACTGCATAGGCCTGCCCTGGCCCTGTTTCTGCAGGCTCCCATTGTAGGCTCCCTTTGGTAAAGAAGGGCATACTGGTAGCCAACTTCTAATCTGGCAAGCCAAGTAAGATTCCCTGCTCCTCCACACGCAACCAGCTGGGTGACCTTGGGCTTGCTACAGCACTGATAAAGCTGTTCTGACCGAGCAGTAATATCAGGGCTCCCTCAGCCTCACCCACCCCACAGGGGGTCTGTTGTGGGGAGAGGAAAGGGAAAGGGAATGTAAGCCGCTTTGAGACTCCTTTGGGTAGAGAAAGTAGCATATAAGAACCAACTCTTCTTCTTCAGTAATATCAGGGCTCTCTCAGCCCCACCTCCCTCATAGGGTGTTGGTTGCGGGGAGAGGAAAGGGAAAGGGAATGTAAGCCACTTTGAGATTCTTTCAGGTAGAGAAAAGTAGCATATAAGAACCAACTCCTCCTCCTCCTACTATTCCTCTTCCTCCTCCTGTTTCTTCTTCATCATCATCAAACCAGCTTACAATCACCTACACTTCCTCTTCTTCTAATTTTCATGAGATGTTGCAAACACTCTAAAGGCTCTCCACGTCTATGCTGGAAAGCCAGAACATGATATCAACCTAGCGCGCCATTCTTCAACTTTTGTTTCCGTTGTGTTGTGTCAATATTCTTGGCATAGGACAGTGGCCAGGCATGAAGCCAGAGCACTAAGCCAAACAACACAAATTAAGAGTCTAGTTAATGGCTGTTGTTTATTTGTACTCCATTGGTGCCTGCAGACCTCCTGAATCTCTGTCCCCTACCACTTGATCCAGCATCCTTGATATATTGCCTCTTGGTTGTTCATCCACTGCTGGAACGGCTGAAGCGGGAGCCGTCAAATTCAGCCTCGGACTTGATGAATAGGCCCCTTCACGGCTGATTCATATGTTTACTTTTTCCCCACCAAGAGGGTAATTTCCCATCTTTTCCTTCACAGATATAAATCCTTCGATAAAAATGAAGGGGGCAGAGTCACCACAGGCAGACTTTAAAGCCTCCACAAGGCTTATGAATCTTGTCCTTTCACTTCATTCGGGAGCAACAAGTTGTTCCGCCCATCATGAGCTGAGCATTTTGCAGTTCTCACTTAAAGTTTTTCAAAAACTACATTCATATTCAGATATATGTTGTGAACCAGCCCAGGCCTACTTGCAGAGAGGAGTTGTTTATAAATTTTATTATTATTATTATTATTATTATTATTATTAGTAGTAGTAGTAGTAGTAGTAGTATTAGCATTAGCATTAGTATTAGCATTAGTAGTAGTAGTAGCATCATCATCATCATCATTATTATTATTAGTAGTAGTATCATCATCAGCATCATCAGTATCATTATCATTATCATCATCATCATTATTATTATTATTAGTAGTAGTATCATCATCAGCATCATCATTATTATTATTATTAGTAGTAGTATTATCATCATCATCATCATTATCATCATTATTAGTAGTAGTAGTATCATCATCATTATCATCATCATTATTATTATTATTAGTAGTAGTATCATCATCAGCATCATCAGTATCATCATCATCATCATCATCATTATTATTATTATTAGCAGTAGTAGTATTATCATCATTATCATTATTATTAGTAGTATCATCATCATCATCATTATTATTATTATTATTATTATTGTTATTATTATTAAAAGTGACACTTTGCGCCACCATTTTGGAAGTTTGGACTACATATGGACTTTGACCTCTCCAGCTCTGACTCCATTCAGAGGAAGCATCCCACGAAGGAGAAAATATTTACTTGGCTGCTGTTTAAATATCTAACTATAGGAAATGCCACCCTCCTACACGACGATGTATATATATATTTTCTGCAAAGGCACACACTGTTCGTGGAGCCCATGCAGCTTTCCAACACCCACAAGCAAATAATGTCATTTTAAAACTGTCAAGTCAGCTTGTGCTGTGAATAATACTCTCCCGCAGTATTTCGAGTGAAGATATTTTGAGCTGTATTGAGATTCAGAATCTGTTTCCCCCTAGAGATAGTAAATAACATTAAGTGGTTTGCATTTGGATTCTAAGCTATTTATATAGCCTCCAGGAAAGAAACCACCATGCTGAACTCGGTTTAAAATTCCGTAGGTGTACAAGTGGGACAATTTGCATATTTATTCAAACTCTACCTTTTAAGGATGGGTATATCATACATATAACAGCTTGGTGTAGTGTTTAGGAATGGGGACTTCTAATCTGGTGAGCCAGATTTGATTCCCCTCTTCTCCTCCACGTGCAGCCAGCTGGGTGACCTTGTGCTCATCACAGCACTGATAAAGCTGTTCTGACCAAGCAGTGATATCAAGGCTCTCTCAGCCTCACCCACCTCACAGGGTGTCTGTTGTGGGGAGAGGAACGGGAAGGTGAATGTAAGCTGCTTTAAGACTCCTTCAGGTAGAGAAAAGCAGCATATAAGAACCAACCCTTTGTCTTCAGTAATATCAGGGCTTTCTCAGCCTCACCTCCCTCGCAGGGTGTCTGTTGTGGGGAGAGGAAAGGGAAGGCAACTGAAAGTTGCTTTGAGACTCCTTCGGGTAGAGAGTGGTGGCATATAAGAACCAACCTTCTTTCTTCTTCAGTAAAATCAAGGCTGTCTCAGCCTCACCTCTTTCACAGGGTGTCTCTTGTGAGGAGAGGAAAGGGAAGGCGACTGTAAGCTGCTCTGAGACTCCTTTGGGGAGAGAAAAGTGGCATCTAAGAACCAACTCTTCTTTTTCTATGTACAAATATCCCTGCAGATGCAACAGGAATACATCACAGAGAAAGACGCATAAGAACACTTTCCCAACCTATTTAGGGTTTCTAAGGGGCAGGGGGGATTTCTTTTAAAGCATTCCTTCCTGGGACCCTTCCTTTTGTGATCTGGAGAGCTATGCTCCCACAATGAGGGTATTGTATGCACCTTTGCTTGAACATTTCAGCTCCAACACAATATACCGTCAGATAAATTGCACGTTTTGGGCTGTTTCCCTCCCCTTCCAGTGTCCCGGTGCATAAGAGCTGGAAAACGTGCGCCGGAAAACGTTAAGAGTTCCCATGATTGTTGTTTCAAAGTTTCCAACTTGGCTTTTAAGGAACGGCGTTATCTCAAGTTACCAGTTGGCTCCGGACTGAAGAGACCCTTGTGATGACCCCTGTCAGCCTGCCCACTTGGAAGCTCTGGTGTGGTTCCCGGCCCCTGTTATCAACACATCCTCTGTCTGAAGCTTTACTTTCGCTCTTAGTGATATCACCGACATGTTTCCTCTCATTATGCCTTCCGCTGACTCCAGCAACACGGCGGGCCTCTTCAGCTCTTGGGCTGCCGTGACGGTTTATATTTCCCAAACAGAACCGCATTGTGGATTCAGGTGGGAAACCGCGTTGGTCTGAAGCAGCAGAACAGCATTTGAGTCCAGTGGTACCATTTGGACCAACCAAGTTTTATTCAAGGTAGAAGCTTTTGAGGGCGTGCACGCTTCTTCAAGACCAGCGCTTATCCCTGGAATTAAACTTTGTTGGTCGTCAAGGTGCTACCGGACTCGACCGTTGAATTGCATTGTATTGGAACAGTCTTACAGCTGGGAGCCAGCTTGGTGTAGTGGTTAGGAGTGTGGACTTCTAATCTGCTGAGCCGGGTTTGATTCCCCCGCTCCCCCACATGCAGCCAGCTGAGTGACCTTGGGCTCGCCATGGTGCTGATAAAGCTGTTCTGACCGAGCAGTGATATCAGGGCTCTCTCAGCCTCACCCACCTCACAGGGCGTCAGTTGTGGGGAGAGGAAAGGGAAGGTGACTGTAAGCCGCTTTGAGACTCCTTCGGGTGGAGAAAAGCAGCATATAAGAACCAACTCTTCTTCTTCTCTTCTTTTCCAACCTTTTGACCACGGAGGATCCCCTGTAATATTTTTCAGGCTTGGAGGAACCCCAGAAGTGTTGATATGTCCCTTCAGAGGAGTGGGTGGGGAAGTGAGATGTGGGAGCCAGCAAATCAATTGTTTGATCATTTGCTGTTTTTCCATTGTGGAGAAAGAGACCAGGCCTGTACAGCAACAGGGGAAGCAGGCTCTAGTGACATCTAGTGATGTCAATCGCCAGCCATACATCTAAGAAAGGTTGTGCATCCCCAGGGGAGCTCTGAAAATACCTGTATTGTAAGATAAGGATGGGGATGGGGAATTATAGAAAGAAACAGGCTTCAGGGTACCAAATGCTACTGAGGTTGTGGTGATTTTACTTAGACGTAGCTGTGAGTTTCCTGCATTCTGCAGGGGGTTGGACTACTCTATGATCCTGACATTCTACAATGCAATCAAATGAAGCCAAACCACCATCGCCAACATTTTAATTATGAGCAGGCAGTGTGATGCAGTGGTAAAAAAGGCGAATGCCATTTTGGGCTGTATCAACAGGGGCATCACATCAAAATCACAAGATGTCATAGTCCCATTGTATACAGCACTGGTCAGACCACTCCTGGAGTACTGTGTGTAGTTCTGGAGGCCTCAGTTAAAGAAAGAAATAGATAAAATTGAAAGGGTACAGAGGAGAGCGACAAGGATGATCTGGGGCCAAGGGACCAGACCCTATGAAGATAGGTTGAGGGACTTGGGAATGTTCAGCCTGAGGGGACATGATAGCCCTCTTTAAGTATTTGAAAGGTTGTCACTTGGAGGAGAGCAGGATGCTGTTTCTGTTGGCTGCAGAGGAGAGGACACACAGTAATGGGTTTAAACTTCAAGTACAACGATATAGGCTAGATATCAGGAAAAAAATTTCACAGTTGGTTTAGCAGTGGAATAGGCTGCCTAAGGAGGTGGTGAGCTCTCCCTCACTGGCAGTCTTCAAGCAAAAGTTGGATACACACTTTTCTTGGATGCTTTAGGATGCTTTGGGCTGATCCTGCGTTGAGCAGGGGGTTGGACTAGATGGCCTGTATGGCCCCTTCCAACTCTATGATTCCATGATTCTATGATTCTAATTAGCATTGCCCTTGATGCTGTATTGCTATTGGTGGGCATGTATCTGCAAATGGTGGTTTCTTAGCAATCAGAATTTTTATTGGTCCCTTTTCACTTACCTGTACGGAAGTTGATGTGCATGGGTGTGCCTGCGACAGTGCCTTGGGGATGGAAGCTCCCTGCTGGCAAAGCAAACATCCTAGGTGCCCCTTCTCCCCTCTCTGCTTTGTGGGGTGGCTCCCTTCCCCCCCTTCTGCCTATGGAACTGGGCCTCTTGGTCCAATGCACTTGAAACTTGGATTGTCTTTAAGGGGAAGGCAGCACAAGTACCCCAGTGATTCCGGTGTCCTTTTGGGTGCAGGGGCAGATCAAATTCAGTGGCGTATTTAATTCCATCGTTATAGAATTCCATTTCCTAGTCTTCAGTTACCATTGTGTCCATAGAAACCTCTGGAAACAAAAGTCTGGCCAGAGAGATAAAAAAGGCAGCCACTTCTTCCCCGAAGCCAAACTTCTTGCGATGGAAGGACGAGGATGTACTTTGGGTTCAGTTTCCTCTGCCAAATGTAACCACGTGCTATCAGCTTTATGATAAATGTTGTCTAGGGTTCCCTGAGATAACACTGATCCAAATATGGAAGATTTATTTTTCCTTAAAGAATTAGTAACATAACTCAAGCTGTTAAAAGTGAATGGATAAAAAGGGAATAAGTATCTTCATTTGCTTTTGATTTATGATCTGGACCTTTTAGATGGCTATGAATACTGGTTCTGGTTATGTATTGTGTCTTTCGCTGGAGTAAGAAAATAAATTATTAACAAAAATCTAATTATATTAAGATTGATACATCCTTAATATTTACATATAATTAGCGCGGTTCAGCAAAACTCGGAAATATTATTTCCATCCTACCCAACTTAAAACCATGTTTTGAATTAAAGCAGTGACACATGAATTATTTGAGAATAATAAAAAAAATGATTGAATCCATATTTACAAAGTTTCAAGCTTCACAAAAGTCTTTTTTTCTTTGGCCATGTAGACATTTGTATGCGTCTCACTTTTGTATGGAATCTCTAATAGATGTTTAGCAGGAAAGTTCTGAACAAAAAATAAATGCAGAAGTCAGGGAAAATGAAAAACGTTTAGTGGTAGAGAATTGGAGCACAGATAAAAGGTATTTAGGAAACTGGAATCACTAGGCATTCGACATAAAATATAAGCTAATTCTAAAACCATTTTCTTTATATTCTGGTGGCTGTTGGTTTGAAACAACCAAACAAAGTTTGTGTCCAGGGCCGACTTTAAGAGCAATAAAGTTTTATTCAAAGGATAAGCTTTTGTGTGCTTTTGTGTGCTTTTGTGTGCTTTTGTGTGCACTTCTTAAACACACCAAAACGGAAGCTGCCAGTCCATAGATACAGCAGCAAATTAGCTTACAAAATAATGAAGATATGTAACCATATAAACTGAGCTTGTTATTTATGTTCACCCCTTGAATCTGTTAAAAATATTCATTGTATTGTATGCTGATTTCCTGTTCACTCTTTGCCCATACTTGTGGATTGGCAACTTTTATTTCAATGTATCTGAAGAAGTATAGAAAAGAGTTAGAGTCCAGGAGTACCTTAAAGACTAAACAAAGAAAAAAAGACCTATCCAATGGCAATACAATAAATATATTCATAAAAGAAAGAAAAGTGTCCTTTTTTTTTGTAGTTTTCCTTATCTATTTATTCTGTAGGACTTCTGTCAAAATGGAATCCAGGTAATATCCGTTTTCAGCGAGATTCTTTCATCAGTGACAAGTCCTCTGAGTCTTCTATATTTGTACCAATTTTATAGGTCTCACGAATTTAAACCTTATGTATAATCATAATATAATACTGGCCACAGACTCAAATAGGTATGGGGATACAGACCGGTATTTTGTCACCACAAGCAATGTTCTTCGGGTTTGGTTCACCTAGGCTTCTAGAACGCCAAAGATATGAGCTGAGGGCTGGAACGGGGAGTTGGCCCTTCAGTCCAGTAGGATTGAAGAAGAAGAGTTGGTTCTTATATGCCGCTTTTCTCTACCTGAAGGAGTCTCAAAGTGGCTTACAGTTGCCTTCCCTTTCCTCTCCCCACAACAAACACCCTGCGAGGGAAGTGAGGCTGAGAGAGCCCTGATATTATTGAAGAAGAAGTAGAGTTGGTTCTTATATGCCGCTTTTCTATCCCCGAAGGAGTCTCAGACCAGCTTACAGTCACCTTCCCTTTCCTCTCCCCACAACAGACACCCTGTGAGGGAAGTGAGGCTGAGAGAGCCCTGATATTCCTGAAGAAGAAGAAGAAGAGTTGGTTCTTATATGCCACTTTTCTCTACCTGAAGGAGTCTCAAAGTGGCTTACAGTTGCCTTCGCTTTCCTCTACCCACAACAAACACCCTGTGAGGGAGGTGAGGCTGAGAGAGCCCTGATATTCCTGCTTGGTCAGAACAGCTTTATCAGTGCTGTGCTGATCCCAAGGTCACCTAGCTAGCTGCATGTGGGGGAGTGCAGAACCAAACCCGGCTTCCCAGATTAGAAGTCCACACTCCTAACCATTACACCAAGCTTGTTGTTGTTGTTATGTGCGAAGTCGTGTCCGACCCATCGCGACCCCATGGACAATGATCCTCCAGGCCTTCCTGTCCTCTACCATTCCCCGGAGTCCATTTAAGTTTGCACCTACTGCTTCAGTGACTCCATCCAGCCACCTCATTCTCTGTCGTCCCCTTCTTCTTTTGCCCTCAATCGCTCCCAGCATTAGGCTCTTCTCCAGGGAGTCCTTCCTTCTCATGAGGTGGCCAAAGTATTTGAGTTTCATCTTCAGGATCTGGCCTTCTAAAGAGCAGTCAGGGTTGATCTCCTCTAGGACTGACCAGTTTGTTTGCCTTGCAGTCCAAGGGACTCGCAAGAGTCTTCTCCAGCACCAGAGTTCAAAAGCCTCAATTCTTTGATGCTCGGCCTTCCTTATGGTCCAACTCTCGCAGCCATACATTGCAACTGGGAAGACCATAGCCTTGACTAAACGCACTTTTGTTGGCAGGGTGATGTCTCTGCTTTTTAGGATGCTGTCTAGATTTGCCATAGCTTTCCTCCCCAGGAGCAAGTGTCTTTTAATTTCTTTGTTGCAGTCCCCATCTGCAGTGATCTTGGAGCCCAGGAAAATAAAATCTGTCACTATCTCCATTTCTTCCCCATCTATTTGGAAGGAATTGAGAGGGCTGGATGCCATGATCTTTGTTTTCTTGATGTTGAGTTTCAAGCCAACTTTTGCACTCTCCTCCTTCACCCGCATCAACAGGCTCTTTAGTTCCTCTTCACTTTCTGCCATTAGAGTGGTATCATCTGCATATCTGAGGTTGTTGATATTTCTCCCTGCAATCTTGATCCCAATTTGTGACTCCTCTAATCCCGCATTTCTCATGATGTGCTCTGCATACAAGTTAAATAGGCAAGGCGACAGTATACAGCCTTGCCGAACTCCTTTCTCAATTTTGATCTCTAGTTCCTCTGCCTCTTCGAAATCCTGCCTTTACTTTTGGAAGTTCTCGGTCCACATATTGCTGGAGCCTAGCTTGTAGGATTTTGAGCATAACTTTGCTAGCATGAGAAATTAGTGCAATGGTGCGGTAGTTTGAACATTCTTTGGCATTGTCCTTCTTTGGGATTGGAATGTAAACTGACCTTTTCCAATCCTGTGGCCATTGTTGAGTTTTCCAAATTTGCTGGCATATTGAGTGTAGCACTTTTACTGCATCGTCCTTTAAGATTTTGAATAGTTCAACTTGAATGCTGTCACCACCACTAGCTTTATTGTTGCTCAGACTTCCTAAGGCCCATTTAACTTCACATTCCAGGATGTCTGGCTCCAGGTCAGTAACTACCCCACTGTGGTCATCAGGGATGTTAAGCTCACTCTTGTATAGTTGTTCTGTATAATTTTGCCACCTTTGTTTAATCTCTTCTGCTTCTGTGAGGTCCCTACCATTTTGGTCCCTTATCATACCCAACTTTGCATGAAACGTTCTCTTCATATCTCCAATTTTCTTGAAAAGATCTCTGGTCCTCCCCATTCTATTGTTTTCTTCTATTTGTTTGCACTGTTCATTTAAGAAGGCATTCTTATCTCTTCTAGCTTTTCTCTGGAATTCTGCATTCAGTTGGGTGTATCTTTCTCTTTCTCCCTTGCCTTTCACTTCCCTTCTCTCCTTAGCTATTTGTAAAGCTTCCTCAGACAGCCATTTTGATTTCTTGCATTTCTTTTTCTTTGGGATGGTTTTAGTTGCTACCTCTTGTACAATGTTGCGAACCTCCGTCCATAGTTCTTCAGGCACTCTGTCTATCAGATCTAATTCCTTAAATCTATTTGTCACCTCTACTGTGTATTCGTCGGGGATATGATTTAGTTCATACCTGAGTGGCCTAGTGCTTTTCCCTACTTTCTTCAATTTAAGCCTAAATTTTGCAACAAGAAGCTCATGATCTGAACCACAATCAGCTCCTGGTCTTGTTTTTATTGACTGGATAGAACTTTTCCATCTTTGGCTGCAGAGCACATAGTCAATCTGATTTCTGTGTTGACCGTCTGGTGATGTCCATGTGTAGAGTCTTCTCTTGGGTTGTTGGAAAAGAGTGTTTGCTATGACCATTGTATTCTCTTGACAAAATTCTACCAGCCTGTGCCCTGCTTCATTTTGTACTCCAAGGCCAAACCTGCCTGTTATCCCAGTTATCTTTTGGTTTCCTACTTTAGCATTCCAATCCCCCATGATGATAAGCACATCATTTTTTGGCGTTGCTTCTAGAAGGTGTTGTAGGGCTTCATAGAACTGATCAACTTCATCCTCTTCAGCAGCAGTGGTTGGGGCATAGACCTGGATCACTGTGATGTTGAATGGTTTGCCTTGGATTTGAACTGAGATCATTCTGTCATTTTGGGGATTGTATCCCAAGACTGCTTTTCCTACTCTCTTATTGATTATGAAGGCTACTCCATTTCTTCTGCGAGATTCTTGTCCACAGTAGTATACCTGATGGTCATCTGAATTAAATTCACCCATTCCTGTCCATTTTAGTTCACTGATTCCTAAAATGTCGATGTTCAGTCTTGTCATTTCTTGTTTGACGACGTCCAGCTTACCTTGATTCATGGATCTGACGTTCCAGGTTCCTATGGAATAAAAATCTTTACAGCATCGGACTGTCTTTTCGCCACCAGTTACTTCCACAGCTGAGCGTCCTTTCGGCTTTGGCCCAGCCGCTTCATTCATTCTGGCGCTACTCGTACTAGCCGTCTGCTCATCCCCAGTAGCACATTGGACACCTTCCGACCTGAGGGGCTCATCTTCCGGCGTCATATCGTTATGCCTATTGGAACTGTCCATAGAGTTTTCATGGCAAAGATACTGGAGTGGTTTGCCATTTCCTTCTCCAGTGGATCACCTTTTGTCAGAGCTCTCAGCTATGACCTGTCCGTCTTGGGTGGCCCTGCACGGTATAGCTCATAGCTTCACTGAACTACGCAAGCCCCCTTGCCACAACAAGGCAGCGATCCTTGAAGGGGGAACACCAAGCTAGCTCTCACCATATTGCACCATATCAATAATTTCTGTGGCAGGCTCTCTCGCTGCCGTAGAGATTCTTTGGCACATTTCAAATTGCCCTGTCTCTGTCTTTCCTGGAAGTCAGGTATCTTCTCATTTCTTATTCCCAACGGGTTTACCCTTGTCTAATGGGAAAGGTTGAGACAACTGACCATATATTGTCACGCTGTCCCTACTATCAACGATATACATTCTCAATATACTGTGTCGATTGTAATAAATTCCCCTGGAAGATCAGAGCCATTTTACACTTCCCTCCTCCTTTCAGACATCACTGAAGAAATTACTCACACATAATAAAATTTCATATAATGGTCCTGTCTATTGTGAAATAGAATGAATTTTGCAGTGATGGATTAGAATGGCATGCGCAAGTCTTTTTGGGTGTTCTGGGATTGTGTGTGGCGGTTGACATTGGTTTTTTTTTTCTTTTTCGAGTGGCTCTTGTATCAAAATAAACTGAACTGAAGACCACCTGCAGTGTACCCCCCATGGCCGACTTATTGAGACCAGGGGCACCTTTAAGGCCCATGAAGATTTATTCAAGGTATTCGGCTTTCGTGTGCATGCTACACTGCTTTAGATACAGTATCTGTTAGTTAACATCTTACTTGCAGATAAAGATAATTGTATTTCTTATGAAGTGGCAAAGTTTTGTTCTATTGCCAACAGAGTGCGGAAATCTTTAGTTGATATTAAGTTAGCTGCTAATTATGTTACTGTGCTTTTACTTGTGTTTTGATGCTGGTCAATGACCATAAATAAACAATTGAACGAACAAGCAAGCAAGCAAGCAAACAAACAGGCAACATACTACAGGCATTATATACTACTGAAGTCCCTCCCTTCCTCCAAATCTCCAGGAATTTCCCAACCCAGAGTTGGCAACCCTAGCTTGTAAGTGCAGAGTAACTCATGTGGACCTCTGTGGCACTTTGCAGAAAACATGCTTTGAACGCAGTGCATTCTTGTCAATCCTCACAATGCAGAAATTCTAGGAAGTTGACTTCCCAAACAAGCCCTTCCCAGCAGTCCAAAGTACACAGCTATTAACTACCCTCCAGAGGCCAAAGACCTGTTACCATCTAAATGCTCCTAAAACATTCTGCTAGCTTGCAGGCCGAGGTTGGAAGATTTTGGCTCCTGGGCCCGCTTTGCAAGAGCCCAACGTGTTTCATCTTTATTCTGCACAGCATCATTTCTTGGAGTGAAAATGCACTCCAGCCAAGTATGTAGTAGCATGTAGTAAAGGCGAGGGAAAGGGATCCTTGGCTGCAGCTCAGCAGAAAGAAACAATGTGATTGAGCTGCAAATGCAGCAATTTAAATCCATTGGCCTCACCGTTCACATCAGCTGCCTGCAGACAGCCCAACACGTTGCCTTGTGCTAAACTGATCGCTTGTATGGTGTCATTACTTTCCGCCTCAACTCGATTTAACTGGCAAACTAAGAAACCGTTCCCTTTCTTCTTTGAAAGAACAGCGGCTTAATTCTGTTGACTCCAATCCTTATCCATGATACCTCTATAAATTTGTGAAACAGCCTGGGGGGGGGGGTGGTGGAACATGTCCGGCTGTCTACGTTGAAATAGGGCCAATCAGGATGCAGCCAGTGTTGCTAACCAATGGCGTGAAGACCAACGGCGAAGGTGACCAATGGCGTGAAGATCCATTGTGCATGACTGTATATAAATTGGTTATAAATTATCTATAAATTGGTGGGCGCCTTCAACAGTGGCTGCACCCCCCACTTCCTGGTCAAGCTGCTCACCCTGCTGCAACCCCTGTGAAAGGGACATTGGACCCCCAAAGGGGTACTGACCCCCACATTGAGAACCACTGAAATAGCCTGTGTTTCGAATTATGTTTTAACCAAGTGGGTATTAGAACACTTACTATGCTTGGTTCACAGGAAAGCTGTAAATGCAAAGGAATGTTCGATCCTACTGGTTTTCCTGGATGTGCGGGTAGAGTTTAAGGCTTTTACTCCGGCGGAGGGTTTACAGGCTGGTTTAGCACACACATATTCTGTCTAACTGCGGCTGGGGTTAATATTCCCACAAATTGTTGCCGGCTGGCTATTAACTGTGGAGCCAACGGGGAGAATACCTGATAAGGAGTGTGGCAGGTTCTCGTGTAGGAGGGTTTGCTGCTTAACATCAATGTGTTTTAATGCATTCCAGATCGCTTGAACGGCACAACCCGTTTAATGAATCCTCTTTTATGGCAGGCAAGGCTGCTTGAGGTTCTTCCAGCAGGCAGATTCTTTGGACCATGTCTTGATGACCCTAGACGCGCTCTCATCCATGCGGGCTGTTTGGCAATGAGGTGTGAATATACATGGGGAGGAACGGTGGTTACAAAAGGGAGGAAGTGTTTAAGGCATGTGTATTTTGTCAGTTCATAACTTGGCTTCTGTGCAAGCCCAATGAGGAACAGTAACTTTTAGTAATAGTTTGGAGGTGACTTGAGGCTTCTAGCAAGGAGTGGAGTCTTGGTTCAGGGGTAGAGCATCTGCTTGCCATGCAGAAAGCCCAAGGTTCAATCCCTGGCATCTCAATTTAAAGAGACAAGGTAGCAGGGAATGAGAAAGACTTCTGCCTAAAAACCTGGAAAGCTACTGTCAGTACCAGTAGACAATACTGATGTTGATCGACCAATGATATAGTATAAGAAGATGAGCTAGATTTTTTACTCCACTTTTTGCTTGGGTTACGGTTACGGTTTGGTTAAGGTTAGGGCTAAAGGTAAAGGTAAAGGTATCCCCTGTGCAAGCACCGAGTCATGTCTGACCCTTGGGGTGACGCCCTCCAGCGTTTTCATGGCAGACTCAATACGGGGTGGTTTGCCAGTGCCTTCCCCAGTCGTTACCGTTTACCCCCCAGCAAGATGGGTCCTCATTTGACCGACCTCGGAAGGATGGAAGGCTGAGTCAACCTTGAGCCGGCTGCTGGGATTGAACTCCCAGCCTCATGGGCAAAGCTTTCAGACGGCTGCCTTACCACTCTGCGCCACAAGAGGCTCATAAGGTTAGGGCTAGGGTTAGGGTTAACCCAAATGGTCAATGATGAGCCTGGAGGGGGGGAGGGACCCCAGGTAGGCATGTCCATAGCTCTGTTTCCCAATCATATTCTGCACGGTCGGCCACTTCTGGGAGTTCTCAAAGCCTGAAGAATGTTTCAGGGAGTTCTCAATGGTAAAAAGGTTGAAAAAGGCTGCTTAGGATGTATGGGGGGCAGTTAGAGGGAAAATATATCTGCAGGTTTGTGGTGGCTTTTCACAATCTTGGCCTCTAGTTCATGACAGGTTACGTGGGAATAAAATTGTGTTTGTCATTAAGGTGTCATAAGACCTGTATTTATTTTTGCCTTCAACTCAACTAGCCCTCTGCTATTTGCTATACTGTACAGCAACAAACATATTTAGCCATAGAAACAGCTGAATTAAATTTATACTATTATTACTGTTAATGTTAATAGTAATAATAATAATTTAATTTTGTAGCCTGCCCTCCTGGGTAGCTCAGGGTGAGTAGCGACATGGTTAAAACAATTCTGTCACAGAGTATAAAATCAGAATAATCAGTAAAACATTTTATATAAATTACGTCGCCCCCTGACCAGTTTGAATTGGGGAGTTAAGATCTTTAGAGGGGTAGATCTTCCCTTTGTTTCCTCAGTGAGGCCAGTACCTCTTGGTGGTCTTCATGGGCCTCAACTATAGTTCTGGTGAGACAACTCTGTCTTACAGGCCCTGCAGGTTAAATTTCCACAAGGCCCTGATCTCTTTTGACAAAGCACCCAATCTCCACAGGCTTAGAGTGGATTACAATTTAAAAAAAATAGAGATCCACTGTGCAAGTTAAGTAACCTTTATTACTTTGGGGGAAATTAAGGCTCCCCCCGTGCTTTTTTTGGCCCCACGATGTCTGTATTCACCTATGATTAAATTGCTGAGTCTACATTGAGACAGGAGGCTGTTACAACGATACCTCCTCTTAATTCCCTTTTGGACAATAAGATGTTGCTTTGTTTTCCGACAGCACCGGGAGAGACCTTGGTGGCTTGAATGTTCCGGAGGGGTTATGATAACAGCCTGCTACAGCAACTGGAAAACGCTGTTTCGTCACGGGACACAAAGGCTTTATTATACTTTATCGCCCAGACAGGCGTAATTTCTTTGAGTGAGTCATGCGATGAACTGTCCAGCCTCTTATCCCTGACTCCAATCTGAAACAGGACTAGTAATAAAATACGCCCCAAACATTTAGCTAGGGAGGGAAACAACCCAAGCTCTATAACAGAGTATTGGCAAACGGAGAGAGACATTCAGACCTGGGGTGGCTTTTTGGCAGAGTGGGATTGCAAGGGGTATAAATGGTGCCTGACATCTCAATTCCCGCCTCATTCCATAGGAGGGTGAGGCAGCAAAGGGGAAAACTCAGGCTAAGATTACAGGTCGGAAGATCCTTGAGACAGAGGGATCAAAATTCAGGAGGGTTGTGGGCAGGGATATGGAGAGATGGGGGGCATAATGCCAACTGAGGCACCATGGCACTTTCAGTAAAAAAAACTGAATCAACACAGGAATCCTAGTGTTACCTATGTCACCTTTGTGTGTGTGTGTGTTTTAATGGAAGTGATATAGTACACCATGTGGACTCAAACATCACAAGACAGAGATTGCTGTTTTATAGATATTATACTAGAGTATCACATAGCATAGGTTACTGGAAGGACAGAAGGTGTCCCCTTGTAACATCACAAAAACATGGCAAACCAATAAGCACCAGATATTGTAAGGTGAGCCATGTGTCTGCGAGTAGTAACACAGTATTGCTACTGACCTACAGCTCCCAGGTTTAGGGTTGCTGGGTCCTCCTGGGTCACAGGTGAGGGATAGGGGGTAGAGTTGGCAGATCCTGGTTTGAAAACTCCTGGAGATTGGGGGGGCTAGAGCCTGGGGAGGACAGGGGTACTCAGTGGGGTACAATGTCATACAACCTCAAAGCATCCCTTTTCTCCAGGGGAACTGTTCTCTGTAGTCTGGAGATGAGCTGTAATCCTGGAGCGGATCCTCAGGTCCCACCTGGAGGCTGGCGTCCCTACCATGATCTCCTGCGAGGCTTTCTCATGAAAACAGTTGTGCTCTGTTTACTTCTAGGGATGCTGCGTACCAAGAAAAACAAATACGATTACTTTCAAGATATGTACAGTGTTGTTCCATCTATGTCCCGCAAGGGGGTATGACTCTGGTGTTTCAGCTCCAGAGTAGAGGTGCTGAGAGCCAGGCAAGTGGTGAGAGATGATAGTGTGGGTCCAGTGAAGACAGGGAGCTAATGGAGACCCGTCTTCTTTTTAAATGTCCCACGAAAATCTCCCGGTTCGCTTTTGATGATCACTGGGAGATTGGTGCCCATTCTGGCAGAATCCAGTCCAGTTTTGGAGGGGTTGGCTTTCATGTGCTTATGCAACCTCTGATCGTCAAAGCAACAAACATGGTGTTTATTGAGCCCCTGGTGGATTGCCATAATGGCTCACAAGCTATGGTAAGCTTAGTAGTTCAAAAGGTGGTATTAGGTATGTGGACAACTTGGTGCTAACTAGAACCACCATGCAAATGAAGGCTTGTAAAAGGACCATTCAGAGACTCTGAATCCTGGATTCTATAGACCAATCACAGCTCTACATTAAGGACCAATCAGGGCTCCTGGTATGCTCCCGGAATTGTATATAAGTCCATGTTTTCCCTGTTTGTTGTTCAGTGTTCCGGTCGGTGTTTGGATTCAATATTAGAGCTGTGCTTTTGAAGAACTTGGAAATCTTTGTCTACCGAACCCACAGACTTCTTAGGTGCGTAGGCTTATTTTATGTGGAGTCCAAGTGTATGTTTATTCCCACACGACCCACATGGGAGAACAGATTTCCCTGCCAAGTTTCAGGGATGTCAACTTCTTGACATGATGGCAGATTTGAAAGAGCCAGCCCTCTTTTACACTGTGTAAACTTTCCAAGTCGCAAAGCGTACAAACCCCACATGTCCTGTTTCTCTGGATAACAGGGAGCTTTGTGCCTTCTGTGAAACTGTATCCCTCTGAGAAAGTGAAGGCCACCAATGAGGGGCTTAATGATTCTGCCCATTATGAATGGGATATGGCCAGTCACATCAATCTGGAGCCAATCTTGGAACTATTACGGGCCTGACAGTTTTATGAGGGGTTACGGTCTGTGGCAACAGAACTGAGCGATTATCACTTTGCGCCTGACGTCCTGATGGTGTCACTGAAGAAAAGGGAATCCGGGATGTTCAGCAGGGTGAAAATGTGATTTTTCTCTTAGATTGTATGAAAAAGTTTTGTAAAAAGTCAGGTACAAGGTTGAGGAGCAGCAAGAAACGTCAGAAGGAGTCTGTGGCTCAGGGGGCCAGCATCTGTCTTCCCTGCATGCCCCCCCCCCGACAATCCTCCTCTTCTCAAGGCTGAACATTACCAAGTTCCTCAGCCTTTCCACATAGGGCTTCGTCCCCAGCCCCTGGATCATCCCTATTGCTCTCCTCTGAGAATATGGGTCTCCATGGAAGGCCATTCGCAGGGTCAGAGGGCAGCTGCCAGCTTAAGCCAAAGAGGCACCCTATTCAAGGAGATAACCCCTGTGTACCATTGGAGTGATGTAGAGCTCCCCAATGTCCTGGCATGCTGAGTCACTCACCCTAACAAAAACTATCTTTGGATTCAGCCCAAATTTGTGCTCTCGCTCTGATAAGTGGCCGCCATGTCTCCGAAAATTTCTTGGCTCGCTTTTTGCCTTCCTCGTTTGTCCCACTCAGTTGTCAAATCTGGGTCGTAATTATTTCTCCCGACTTTTTGCATTCAATCAAATAGATTTTTTTAATGGCTTCTGATAGCTCGCGGTTTTAATGACATTTGTCATTGACGGGAAGCTGGAGAGCTTCTTCATCTCAATACCAGTTGGAGCATTGCCACACTTCTGGGCACATACATCGTCGGAGATAGAATCATAGAATCATAGAATCATAGAGTTGGAAGGGGCCATGCAGGCCATCTAGTCCAACCCCCTGCTCAATGCTGGGTCAGCCCTAAACATCCTAAAGCATCCAAGAAAAGTGTGTATCCAACCTTTGCTTGAAGACTGCCAGTGAGGGGGAGCTCACCACCTCCTTAGGCAGCCTATTCCACTGCTGAACTACTCTGACTGTGAAATTTTTTTTCCTGATATCTAGCCTATATCGTTGTACTTGAAGTTTAAACCCATTACTGCGTGTCCTCTCCTCTGCAGCCAACAGAAACAGCATCCTGCCCTCCTCCAAATGACAACCTTTCAAATACTTAAAGAGGGCTATCATGTCAAGATGTTGACCCCTTACCTCGCACCCCCCTGGAGAACTCAATGGGAAGACCTCCAGTGACTTGAGTGGTAAATGGTGAATTTACAAGAAGATTAGGATGAGGTTCTTGGGGGAAGGAAGCCTTCTTTTTGGACGCCGTCCAGGGAAGACAGATGTAACAACTGTCGTGATGCAAAGCTTATGGGCTGTAAATCAGGAGAATTATATGCCCCTGCCCAATTATAACATTGAATGCCAAAGAGATACAACAGTCATGATCAGTGTTCAGGAACGGCAGCGTGATTTCATGCTGTGATACTGTTCCAAATTGTAAACTTTTATTTGGTCAAATAAAATCATGGTTGAGGGAATATGCCTGGTAACGAGTAGTGAGGCATTCGATGGATTCATGAGAAACCTTCCTATTATTTCTGTGGGAAATCCTAGCGCTGGGCGAGACCCAAGGGCCGTTTATTTCAACCCGGCTATTGTGGTCAGCTTGTCTGTATACAGCTGTCCTCCGCCGATTCCTTGCATCCTTCAAAAAAAAAAGCAATTTCTCCGAGTGGCTGTTGTAGCATCTTGTGACATGAAGCCCGGGAGAGGATCACGGTGGGAATCTGTTCTTCCCTTTGTTTTTAATCGGTTGCTAAGCAGTTTCAAATGAAGGCACAGCGTTGTACCCTGAAGCTTATCTGCTCTTGCCAAATTACCTTCCTGACTACATTCCTTGTCCTGGAGGGCTATTATTCATGCATGTCTCACCGTTTCCGTCAGAACCTTTTCAGTGAACATAAGAAGGACCCTGCTGGATCAGGTGAATAGTCCATCCTATCTCACATTGTGGCCAGCCAGTTCTTCTGGACAGCCAACGACAGGGCCTAGAGGTTGCCTCCTGGTTCTAGGATTCTGAGATCTAGTGAATATGGAGGTTCCCCTTAGTTACCACGGCTAGTAATCCGTACGGGAGCACAAATCCAGGATGGATGAGGTGGGGCAACCTGTCCCAGCTCAAACTCCAGCCTGCAGCCTGGTGCAGAATGTATTTTGTTTAATGTATCTGAAGGCATGCGCATACTCACGAAAGCTTAATTAATGGGGTGCCAGGTTACAGTGGATGAGCGATAGGGACCATGAGGTCCCTTCCAACTCTATTATTCCATGATTCCATGATTCTATGAATTAAACTTTGTTGGTCTTAAAAGAAGCCAATGGACTCAAACTTTATTCTGTTGTTTCAGACCAACTTAGCTCCCCACTCCCCCACCCCGAATCTTGTTTTCCAAGGTTCATGCATTTTGCCTGCCCGCCTCCCAAGCTGTGTAGGTCATTAAGTGTTCAAAACTAGATAGCAAATGCCTGGTTCGTTCTTACCCTGCCATCATGAGAATTGTACTTTGATCCAGTAAGTTCTGAGCATGTGCCAAGAATGACAAGTGCAAAAGCTGCATGTATGCTTAAAATGTAGCTGATCCTTAATGACTGGCCTGTGATCCTCCCAGAAGTGCCACCAAGTCAGCAGAAAGCCAGCATGGTGTTGTGGTTCAGAGCGGCAGTCTCTAATCTGGAGAGCAGGATTTGATGTGGAGAGCCAGTTTGGTGTAGTGGTTAGGAGTGTGGACTTCTAATCTGGCATGCCAGGTTCGATTCTGCACTCCGCCCCACGCAGCCAGCTGGGTGACCTTGGGCTCTCCACAGCACTGATAAGACTGTTCTGACCGAGCAGGAATATCAGCGCTTTCTCAGCCTCACCCACCTCACAGGATGTCTGTTGTGGGGAGAGGAAAGGGAAGGCGAATGTAAGCCACTTTGAGCCTCCTTTGGGTAGAGAGAAGTGGCATATAAGAACCAACTCTTCGGGGCTTTCCGCACACCTTCAAAATTGCACTATGGTTGCCAATTGAAATCGCTACTGATTTGCCGTTATGCACAACGTCGTTGACAATCTGCAACACTCCTGAAACCAATCTGCAAAAAGCGCTTCGTTGTAGCGCTTTCAGGGAAATCCCAAAAAGTGGATTCACCCTCCGGAAAGCGCCACACTCCTGCAACCAATCTGCAACACTAGCGGGAAAGTTCTGTGCGTTACCATTGTTGTGGTTTCTGCAAAGTCCCTCCCCCTGGCTCTCTCCTCTGATCTTCCAGCGAAGCGATCGCCATTTTTTTTTCTCCGAGCAAGCGGAGATCAATGCACTGGCGAGCCTTCGTTTACCCAGGGAGGCTTCCCTGACTGGATTCCACTACAAAGGCAGGTATGCATAACGACAAATTCCACTATTTAAAATGGCGATTTTTCGTTCAGCAAACAATTTGCTACATGGATCCCGGTGCGGAATGGCCCTTCTTCTTCTTCAGTAATATCGGGGCTCTCTCAGCCTCACCCACCTCACAGGATGTCTGTTGTGGGGAGAGGAAAGGGAAGGCGAATGTAAGCCGTTTTGAGCCTCCTTCGGGTAGAGAGAAGTGGCATATAAGAACCAACTCTTCTTCTTCTTCTTCTTCTTCTTCTTCTTGATTCTCCACTCCTCCTCCACATGCAGCCAGCTGGATGACCTCGGCCAGTCACAGTTCTCTCAGAGTTCTCTCCAACCTCACAGGTTGTCTGTTGTGATGAGAAGAAGATTAACTCACATTGAAATATAGCCACTTCATATATATGAAGAGCCAGCGTGCTGTAGTGGTTAACAGTGGCGACCTCTAATCTGGAGAACCGGAATTGATTCTCCACTCCTCCACATACAGCCAATTGAGTGGCCTACAGTTCTCTACGAGCTCTCTCAGCCTCATCTAACTCACAGTGTGCCTGTTGTGGGGAGGGGAAGGGAAGGCCACCTGCTTTGAGACTCCTTTGACAATGAAAAGTGGGATATAAAAAACAATTCTTCTTTTTCTTCTTCAGTTGGTCAGATCCCACACAGAACTATCTCACCTGTTGGTCATTTTAAACGACAGACCGATTACTCATGCGAGTGTTTGGGGTGCCCAACTAAAGAGGGAAATGTACACCCCGAACAAAACAAGTTTGATTTTCGAGGATGTTGTTTTCGAGGATCGCAGCATTTCCAAAAGAGAAAAGTGAGTTCTAAATGTCCTGCATTCTGCTGGGGGCTGAACTGGATGACCCTGGCGGTCCCATCCGACTCTATGATTCCGTGCCTTCTAGAGCAGGGGTAGTCAACCTGCGATCCTCCTCTAGAGCAGGGGTAGTCAACCTGTGGTCCTCCAGATGTTCATGGACTACAATTCCCATGAGCCCCTTCAAGCAAACGCTGGCAGGGGTTCGTGGGAATTGTAGTCCACGAACATCTGGAGGACCACAGGTTGACTACCCCTGCTCTAGAGGTTCCAAGGACAAAGGAAACAACCAAAGGATACCCCACGGCATTGCCCCCTCCAACTTCACACACAAGCACACCACGTCACAATGCAGGCCATTCACAGTGAGGTGAGAAGACGGTGCTTACAAAATGCGCAAATCCCAAGATAAATAGCGTTGTATTAACATCGACCCGTATTAACCGTGTTCAGGCCGGCTTAGATGACAGAGCTGGGAGATGGGGTGGAAGGGCTTAAAGGAAATTAAAGGAAAACAAATGCGGAACAGATGTGGGGAAGCTCGCTTCCATGCAGAGAATAATAAATGTGTGCAGCAGCTTGCCAAGCAGGGTTACAAGGGGCAGGAATACCAAGGTCACTTAATAAACAATTAGAGTTCTTCAGGGCGAAATCAAATGCTCACCGAGGCCAACCTGGAGAGCTGACGTTTCGACATAATCACATCTTCCTTCCCTCTTTGTTTATGAGAGCCGTTCAGTTTTATTACTAATATTTTCGCAATCTCTTTTCCCTGGAGGGACGCTACCTCAGGGTTTCCCCTGGTGGGGGATGCCGGCACTGTCAAGCTTACGGTTTGAGGAGCGCGCGTTAGGTAAACATTTCACCACTAGGAAATGTGCCTGGACCACCAACACATTTGACATACAGTAGGTCAAGCAGCAGCTGTCGGGAGGAGATGCTGGATGGTCACCTCTTATCCTGGACTGAACGGGAACAAACACCCTGGAGTTGAAGGGCCCCCTTAACCCCTTCCTTACCTGTTTTCATAAGAATATTTTTCAAAGCACTTAGTGATTGGGTTATTAGAGCAGTTTGAGTCCACCTTTAAGACCAACAACGTTGAATTCTGAGCTTTTGTGTGCATGCACCTCTCTCTCTCTCTTCCTGAATCTCCTGTTATCAAGGTCATGACCACAGATAATATCCACAGCAACATATGCATAAACAAATAAGTCAGCTGTGATTTGATGGCCCTTTAGACACAAACAATACAATATCTTCTTACCCTCTTTAGCACTATCAGCCTCAACCTCATTTACCTCTTAGTGAATGGTTTCACACTTCCATTTTCTCCTTCTAAGGTTAATTGAAACAGAACAAGGTACCTCAGGAATTCAAGGTGAGAAAACTTATGAATAAGTTCCTCTCTCTCTCTCTCTCTCTAGGTAAGGCTTATGGAAATCTGTTTGTTCTGTTTGAAATGCTAGGAAATACTAGATTTGAGTCTAGCTACATCTTAGAAATCAAGAGGATTTGGGGTTATAAGGTTTCTAAATCTCCCTTTGTCAGATAGTGGAGTACTAGGGTCCATCTCCCTGGGTTTCTCCATGTCAACCAAGATCAAGATGAAGATAGCCCATTCAGACCCATCTTTTGGGTGTTTTTCTCCTCTTGGTTTCAGGGGGTGTTTGAAGGTGTCATATTCTGGTTTATGATCAGGTTGCAATCTTTTCCACACCACTGTAGTGCACCAGTTAAGAGCAGTAACTTCTAATCTGGCGAGCTGGGTTTGATTCCCCACTCCTTTGATTCCCCATTCCCCACAGCTGGGTGACCTTGGGTTAGTCACAGCACTGATAAAGCTGTTCTGACTGAGCAGTCCTGTAAGAGTTCTCTCAGCCCCACCTACCTCCACAGGGTGTCTGTTATGGGGAGAGGAAGGGAAGGTGATTGTAAGCCACTTTGAGACTCCTGGTAGATAAAAGTGGTATATAAGAACCAACTCTTCTTTCTTCAGAGCTCTCTCTGCCTCACCTTCCTCACAATGACCCCAGTTGCCTTGGACAACATAACCCACTCTAATACCATCCTTTAGTTTCTACCCTTGCACTGAAGGCACTGCCAGCCAGCGTTAATAATAAAATCAGCAGAAATGCCAGAGAAAAAACACCAAAAGATATCATTGGCTAAATCCAGAGATCTCTCAAAGGGGCCATAAGCACACAGTCAAAGAAGATGCTAGCTCAAGTTTGAATAGCAGTAAATACATAAGGTTGTAATCTGTCAGAGTTAGTTACTCTTTGGAATCTACCCAGCAGAACAGTAGAGGGAGAAGCACTTAACTGAGCCAAAAGAAAAGCCCTCTGATATTTGGGGAAGGTAAATCAATAAAAATAAGATTAAAATAAGATGGAAGGGAGAAGAAGAAATAAGGAGTTGGTTCTTATATGCTGCTTTTGTCTACCAGAAGGAGTCTCAAAGCAGCTTATAATTACTTTCCCTTTCCTCTCCTTATGACAGAAACCCTGTGAGGTGGGTGAGGCTGAGAGAGCACTGATATTACTGCTTGGTCAGAACAGATTTATCAGGGCTGTGGTGAGCCCAAGGTCACCCAGCTGGCTGCATGTGAGGGAGCGGGGAATCAGAAGAAGGCACCATATCCCCCCTATAAAGTAGGGATGGCCAGACAATGGCTCTCCAGATGCTGGCAGGGGATCCGGAGAATTGTAGTCCATGGACATCTGGAGAGCCTAATTGCCTTATTGTCCACCCCTATATTTAAGTATGTATATTAATGTTGCAGCTGCCTAAGAGCACCTTTTCTAAATTATCTCATTCCAGAGGTCTCCCCTTGAGTCAATCAAGGTTTCTTTGTAATAGACTTGATCAAGCCATTAGCTAGTCTCTTTTTCTTTATTTCACATTGGCATTTGGTTGAGGTTGACCTAACGGACGGCCTCTGCTGCTAGTTGGACCAGGGCAGGTTGGTGCTGCTTGTGGTATTAGACCTCTCAGCAGCATTTGACACAGACAACCACGTGCTTTTAGCTCACTGCCTTGGCGATGCTGGGATTAGAGGGACTCCCCTTCAATGGCTGATCTCCTTTCTCCGTTACGGTGGACAGAGGGTAGCAATAGGAGAGAGTTTGTCAAGCCATCACCAACTGGCATGTGACATCCCTCAGGGGAGCATTTCTCTCTCCAATCCTATTTAATATCTTTATGTGCCCACTTGCTCAACTGGTGTGGAGGTATGGGATGGGCTGTCACCAATATACTGATGACACCCAGCTCTTCCTCCTGATTGACGGCTGCCCCGATTCTCCCCCAGAAATGTTAGCCAGCTACCTGGAAGCAGTGATGAGGAGGCTCAAACAGAGTCATCTGAACCTTAACCCTTCAAAGATGGAGGTCCTGTGGCTGGGCAGGAAGGGCACAATTGAGGATACACACCTACCCAACCTGAATGGAGTGCAGCTATCAGTGGACCACTCTGCTGGAACTTGGGTGTGTTACTCGATACCTCTCTCTCAATGGAGGATCAGATCATGACAGTGGCATGGCTGGCATTCTACTACCTTCACCAAATTAAACTACTAGCATCCTACTTGGCTCCAGAACACCTATCCACAGTGATCTATGCAATGGTCACCTCTAGACTGGACTTCTGCAAGTCGCTCTACACAGGCCTGCCCTTAACCTTGATCCAGAAACTATAGCTGGTCCAGAATGCAGCGGCCAGGGTGCTCACAGCAATACCATGGAGGTCCCACATTTGGCCCATCCTCCAGCAGTTCTGCTGGCTCCCAGACAAATTCCGGATCAGGCTTAAGGTTTTGGTTCTCACCTTTAAGGCCATACATGGTCTGGGTCCTGTGTACCTGAGGAATTGCCTTTCTGCCTTATGCTCCACCACCTCCAACTACCTGGTGATCCCTGGCCACAAGGAAGTTCTCTTGACCTCAACCAGGGCCAGAGCCTTCTCCATCCTGTCCCCTACCTGATGAAATGAGCTCCCAGAGGAGATCAGGGCCCTAACAGAAGTTGAACAATTCTACAGGGCCTGCAAAAGGGAGCTCCTCCACCAGGCATTTGGTTGAGGCCGACTTGAGCCAATCACCCCCCATTGCCCCCTGAGCCTCCCTCCTATGGGAACCACTGCCGATTTGTCCAACCCACAGGGCTATCAGTATGCCATAGTTGATTCAAGGTTCTTTCCATTGTTCTCCCATTCTAATATATTGTCTACTGTTACCATTGTATTATTATTGTGACAATTATTGAGTTATCTGTATTGTTCCTGTTTTATGTAAACCGCCCTGAGCCTTCAAGGAGGACGGTATATAAATATAAATATAATAAATAAATAAATGGATGAATAATTTTTCAAACACATTGTTGTAGGAGTCAACCGCCCAATCCTGGCCTCAGGTTACATTTTTGGCTATTTAAACACCCCACAGGAGCCAGTTTTGGGTGTGCTGTTCCTGGATCCACAACACACACCCAGCTTGCAGCTGATTCATCTTTCTGCTTCTCTCTACTGGACTTCTGAATGTCATGGATGGTAGCTATTAAACCTTTCCTGACTCAACATGCAATCCTGTTTTACACCATCTCAACTGGCCGGAGCTCATGGGAAATGTTGTCCATGGACATCTGGAGAGCCACAGTTTGGCCACTCCTGCCTCAATACGTGTTCGGATGTGGCAGAGCCTGCAAAAAAATGAGTTTTGACAATCCAACGCACATGGATGGGCAAACAGTTTTATGATTTAATCTACCTGTGGGGAAGGGTGGAAAATAAATGTAATAATAAATAAATAGTCAGGGAAGGTGTGGAGAAGATAACTGATGGCTATCATGCACATTAGCAAACTGCCCGAGACTGCTAATTATATCATTGTTTGAGGTGTGAAAGAAAGGTCACTTGATCAGACTCCCTGTGTAATTAATTACATTACTCTGTGAGTCAAAATCCTCTTGTATGAAGTTAACATATCATTAGAATCAGTAATGATCTATTTCTGACACCCAAACATGCCTGCACAAGCTCATTAGCTCATCCATATTTGACTAAGGTGTACCAGATATATTATTATGAAGGGACGATTGTGTTCAAAGTCCCCCTTGTGCATGCAGAGGGGTCCTAACATTGTCATGTTTTGGACCTGAAAGCAAAGGGCCATGAATGACAACCAAATCCTCCCCCAAATGTGCTTGTTTCTTCTATGAAGGGAGCTTTTAATAGGGGGAGGGGAGAGGAGGGTTGAACTATTCAAAATACAGTTCCATACAGTATGAGGATATGTCGTGGCACATCTGGAAAAAAGATGGGGGGAAATTGAGATAATTAAAACTAGAAGAAATCCACTCTCCAAAGACGACTCTGATGTCCATGCCACTTGGGAAAATGTGAGAGAAACAATGTACTTTAAAAGCAGAGATCTTTCCAGGAAGCAATAAGGCAACATTCAAGTAGGAGAGACACTTGGCAAGTGACAAAACCAAAGTCTCAGGTCCAAACTCTGGATCCCTCTGGGAAAGGGTCAGTTTCATCATTAAAGCCCAGCTCCGGCAACGAGAATGAAAAAATTATTGGCAGAGAAATGCCTCCTGGGCTTCTTTTACACTAGTCCTCTGAGGTCCAGAGTTCGCTTTCTGAGAAGTCCATGAGACAGAAGGTCTACCCACAAATCTCACAGATTCAGGAGAGCTGTATTAGTTGCACAGATAGGGAAGGAGTGCCAAGACAACTAAAGCAGGGAACTCTCCGTGAACAGTTTTGTGCTTCTTGAAAAGAACCCCCATTGGTCAATTTTTCAAGAAGGTGGCAAAATAGCAGCTACAACATGGCAAAACCGAGGCCATCATGCCAGTTGCTTGAGCAACAGGGGCGCACCCCCTCCCCTCCAGGCTGTTCTGAGAAGAAATGTTGCTTCCCCTCAGCACTACCATCATGTTGCTAAATCTGATTGAGGAAACCATAGAGTGGCATCATCAGACTGCCTGTGTCAGGGATTCCCATCCAGGGTGTCCCGAGATTTGGCAGGGTGGGGAGAATAATGGGCCATAAAACCGATATATCTTATAGGGAAGTTGTAAGGATTCCAGAAAGAGAATGTAACATGAAGTTCTTTGAACACTGAAAGTGCCATGTGCATGTAAATATTATTATTACTAGGGATCAAGCCCATTGCATGCAGGAATACAATGGGTGCTAGATTAGGGGGGTGGAGTGGAAGAACTCTACGGACGGCCTCCCCCTTCTCCCAGGACATGGAAAGGCTGCAGGAAGCTGTTAGGGAACTCACTGGCAGGGGCAGCTCTCATGCAGCAGGGATCTGCAGCCTCTGAGCCCTGGAGGGAAGTGGAAGGAGGAGGGGCTGGTCAGGGGTGGAGGATGGAAGGCGATTGGCTGGCTGCTGGACAGACAGGCAAGCAGGTTGGACGAGGAGACACTCAGGGGCAGGACAGCTGCCCTGAGTGGGTGTTAAGCACTGAGTAGCACTTAAAACCATGAGACCTGCTCCTCCTCCAAGGCCTTACCAGAAATATATAGTGGAAGAGATTACTGGCATTACTATTACTACTAGTAGTAGTACAGAGGTCATAGCAGCACTCTCACTGCTCCTACTGCTACTTCTGCTAGTCATCTAAATAAAAGAGGGAATTAGGGACAGAAGGGTCGACAATATGTTTGACATTATGATATGCTAGGATTGGGTTTATCATGGGCCTACCATGACTCTCTCCTCATTCAGTCTGTTCTAGATGTAATAGGAAACAGGAGGTGCTTTGAGCAAACTCTAATATTTCTCTAAGGCCCCGTTCTGCTTCCGTTTAGATTTGCTCACTTTCCCCTTTTCGTTTGTTAGCAGTCCTCTTCGAAGGCTCTTCGAAGTCAAATGGCTCTTCGAAGTCAAATTGCATTTGCATCAGATCAGCTCCAGAGCCGGGCCTGAGTCTTTTTCTTGCTCTCTCATTTAGCGTAATCAGCCATTATAACCGGAGTGTAGTTTTCCATCTGTCTCAGGCATTTACATAGATTAATACCAGCACAAGTCCAAAGAAGGAAGCGGTGCAGGGAACAATTCCCGCGGTGAGGTACCTTGTTTCACCATTCCTTAGCTTGTGCTTGGAGGCTGTTTCTAGTAACTGGTACAACCTCTGCTTACCTACTCAGCCCATTGTTTTTACTATCAGCAGAGTGGAGGTTGGATATTGCTTAGACTTGCAGTCCTAGGCACACTTCCTTGGAAGTGAATCTAATTCAGCCTTTCTCCACCTTTTGGCCATTGAGAAACCCCTGAAACAATAATCAGGCTTCGAGAAAGCCCAGAAGTGGCAGGATCGCACAAAATATGGCTGGGAAGCAGAGCGGTGTTCAGGCTCACCTGAGGCTCCTCCCTTTCCCACCCCCTCTGAGCCCCTCATTGGCCATTTTGCGAGGGGGAGGGGCAGGTCGACATGACCCTATATGGTCATATTGCCCGATAAATGTTTAACAAATTTACAAAATGTATTAAAAATAATTCCCACCCATTCAGGAAACCCTTGCAGGACTGTCAAGAAATCCCAGGGTTTCATGAAACCCTGCATGAGAAAGCTTGATCTAACAGACTACCGTGTGACTGAATACAGTGTGACCATTTTCTTAATGTCCACAGGCCTGCAGATGAAGGAGGGCATATAGGGGCACGGCCCCCTCAGAAAAGGGCCATCTTCCTGTCCCAACTTCCTGTGTCTCTTTTTTATTTAAGTTAAATCTCTGCCCATGTATCCCCCATGTTGTATGTAAACCTTCACATGCCTGCAAATCATTCCCCTGAGCTTATACCAGTGTACACTCTAGTCCAGGCAAACTGCGGCCCTCCAGATGTCCATGGACTACAATTCCCAGGAGCCCCCTGCCAGCGAATGCTGGCAGGAGGCTCCTGGGAATTGTAGTCCATGGACATCTGGAGGGCCGCAGTTTGACTACCCCTGCTCTAGTCTATCCCAGCCCCCAGCAGAAGGGCTTTTGCTTCCTTGGCTGCTGCATCCGTGTATGAATTGTCCTTCTCCTGCCATTGTGGCTGGCTGGAAGTTTCAACCCTAGATCAACGCAGACCGAGTTTAGCCCCTGAACATGTCCAAAGTGCAAACTCATGACTAGACTTGCAGATGGGAGTTAGCTTTATTTCTGCCATTTGGATTATCAAATCTAAAAGTGGTTATTTCATCCAGGCGTGTAGCTACCCCATTTTGCTCCTGGGGCAAGTGGGTGGGTGAGGCTTGGTGATGAGAGGGTGGAGCCTCTGCAGAAAATTTCCACCCATGGACCAGTCCCCCTCTTGGTCACCCAATGTCTTGCTGCCCCCACCAAGAAAGGTGGGGAAGTTCCAGGCCTTGTTGCCATCATCACATAGGAAATGATGTCATCTGGGTGGTGCTCTGGACTTTGGCCAAAATCCTATGGTAAACCCATAGAGTTTTTGCCCAGATACCAGAGCATCACTTGGATGTCATTGACATGATGACATTATTAGCTGTGTGAACATGGCAAGTTGCCTCCCGTCAACCAGCTGATTGGGCCTACACCAGGAAGTCTGGCAACCCTACTCTGCCCTGGGGGTCATGGTTGTGGATGTCAGGCCTGGTTGCCAGCTCTGGATTTGGAAATACCTGGAGAGTTTTGGGTTGATGCTCTACCCCTGTGCTATCAGCCTTTCCAAAAGAATCTACTTGCAATATACCCCAAGGGCAGAGAGCAATGGAATGGTTCTTTCCATTTCTTTGTTTTTAACCAATAGAAGAGCACATGTGCTACTATTATGTTTCCATTCTTTTGCAAAGGAAAGGGACAGTATTAAAGAGTCCTTTCCTCCAATTTCTAATAAATAACTATGCAGGCATTTAAGATGTGTGTATTAAGCAACCAGCAGTTAATGTTCTCTGTTGTCTCAACAATGTTTTGCTGCAGCTAACTGACAAGTACAGCATGAGCCGGGAGAGGATGTATCAGCCAAAAAAACAGAGGCCTGCTGAATTCTCTGGTTACCCTGGAAAGGGTTTTTCTCTGTGTCTTAGGCTGGCCCAGGCAGTTCCTCCTGGAGAAAGAGACTAGGCCTGTAGAGCAACAAGGGAGGTAGAATCATAGAGTTGGAAGGGACCTCGTGGGTCATCTAATCCAACCCCCTGCATTATGCAGGACACTCACATCCCAATCACTCATCCACTGTCACCTGCCACCTCCTTAAGCTTTCACAGAATCAGCCTCTCGGTCACATGGCTATCCAGCCTCTGTTTAAAAATTTCCAAAGATGGAGAACCCACCACCTCCTGAGGAATTCTGTTCCACTGAGAAACCGCTCTAACTGTCAGGAACTTCTTCCAGATGTTTAGACGGAATTTCTTTTGCATTAATTTCATCCCATTGGATCTGGTCCATCCCTCCGGGGCAAGAGAAAACAACTCTGCACCATCCTCTATATGACAGCCTTATAAATACTCGAAGATGGCTATCAGATCCTCTCTTAGTCATTTCGACTTCAGGCTAAACAGACCAAGTTCCCCGAACCTTTCCTCATACGTCTTGGTCTCCAAACCCTCACCATCTTTGTTGCCCTCCTCTGGACACGCTCCAGTTTGTCTACATCCCTCTTCAACTGGGGTGCCCAAAACTAGACACAGTACTCCAAGTGAGGCTGAACCAGAGCAGAGTAAAAGGGTACCATCCTTTGAGGAACTGCATACACAAATTTTCTTGCCAAAATGTTTATCAGGTAGGTTGCCAGATGTCTCCTTAACTCTCCCCATTTATCTGGGCTTGGGACCGGTCTGCCCAGGAGAGTTGATTTATTTGAACTCTGGTGCTGGAGTAGGATTCAGCGGATTCCAAGGATGGCAAAAGTCACAGATGAGGAAACTGAGTTATGAGGAACCCCATAAAACCTGATAAATCACTGGAAGGCCAAATCACAAAACTCTGGCTCACTTACTTTGGCTACATCATGAGATCCAACTCAATGGAGAAAGCAATTATGCTAGGACTGGTCAGTGGTAAAAGGAAACCAGACCGACTATGAACTCGGTAGTTAGATAGGATCAAAATGGACACTGGCCAGGGCATTATACAGCTAAAAGAAGCAGTGCAAGAGCCAAAGTCATGGAGACAGCTGAGTCATTGGGATCGCCAGGAGTCAGACATGACTGAATGGCTAACATCGTTATCATTTTGCAAATGCCTCTGCTTCCTCCCTGTAGTGGTTTTGGGTGGAGTATCCATATGGGTGTGTTGTCCACAGTCCACAGTCAGCTTTCAATTTCATCTTGGGGTCAGAGAGCATGAGGAATGTATCCCCACTCTGGCTCAAAGGAGGGGAAAAAATCAGGATCCATTGAGAAAGAAGAGGGAGGAGGAGGACGAATACGACAAGGAAGAGCAGAAGAGCTGGTTAATTGTACCCCTCTTTTTACTAAGCAAAGGAGTCTCAAAGTGGCTTACAATTGCTAACCTTTCCTCTCCTTGCAACAGGCACCATGGGAGGTTGGTGGGGCTAAGAGAGTTCTCTGACGGGCCCAAGGTGTCCCAGCTGGCTGCATGTGGAAGAGCAGGGAATCTGCCCTTCCACATGCAGCCACAAACTGGCCCCAAGAAGTCAGTACCTGGATTGGACATCATGACACCCCTTACTCGCTTCCAGTGGGAGGGCTCTCGTCACTTATCCCTGATCCCTTCCATTGATGAAATAAGCAGGGAGTGGGAAATGGTGCTGTACAATGCTGCAGCGTTTCCCACTGAATAACAGGAAGTGAGGTCAAGCCACTCTAGGGATTCTTAGAGTATCACTGAGATACAGTGATGTCACTGCTCGTTTCTGGGGCTGGAAATGATGTCACAGTGCCACAGTGAGGCCATTTCCACCCAACCTTTCCATCGGTCTCCTGCTGCTTGAGGCCTGGCAGCCCTAGAAATGACACCGTGTGGATACTCCTCTTTGCCCTGGGGGCTTCCTAGGCCTAGTCTGCACACAATAGATAATACACTTTCAATGTGCTTTTGCTGCTGAATGTTCCTGTGCGGAACAGGAAAATCTACTTCTAAAGTGCATTGAAAGTGCATTCTCTCTTGTGTGCAGACTAGGGCCTAGTGCACGGATGACATCCGAGAACAGTGCTACCCCCCAGTGTTGCATGAACTAGGTCTTGGTGTCATGGCTGGTGCTATCTACGGACAATGCTTTGTGTCTAAAGACTCATTCCTCATTGCCTCTCATTCTAACTGCTCCGCATTGTTTTTGGTGGTGCAGAACCAATGGTATCTCAGATAAAGCCGGGTTGATCGAGCTGAATAAATAAATACACGTGCCTGCATTGCATATTTCTAAAGTAAAATAAGAACCCCCAACATCACTTAATGATCGTTATGCCAGGGAGGGTTATACGAGCTATTTGAATAAAACATTACGGGAAAGCAACCAAAAATTATATGAGCTATGTAGAGTTGTGCTTATTATTTTGTCTTGTCTTTGCATAATTATTGGAGATTTTAGCCCCTGGCCTTTTCAAATGGAGCCTGGTTATTATTATTATTATTTTTTTAAAAGAACATCAAAATATAAGTAAGTTCATATCAGGTCAAGAACTGGAGGGTTCGTCATCTTAACTGAGGAACTTTTTATCTTCATGAAATCGAGGAACTTCCCCGCCCCCCAATATAGTTTTATTAAAGATTTCCATTAATAAAAGATAGCAGAATGAAACAAAGTCTTAAAACAAACAAACAAAAACCCAAAGCAAAATACAAAACAAAATAATGTTGACAGTATAGTTTTCTGCGAGAGTATTATAGCATTATTAATTTCTATTTTCTCCTCAAGGAACTTTTGTGAAGAATATTCTTTTATGGTTTCATGACCATCATTTACAAGAATAGGAAGTATCCAAGGGAAAGGTTTTCCTTACATCACCTACTCTTACTGAAGTGCGTTTGTGCGTTTGTGCGTGTGTGCGAGAGAGAGAGAGAGAGAGAGAGAGAGAGAGAGAGATTACACACCTGGAGACCTGAAGTTGCCCTGGAATTACAGCTCATGTCTAGACTAAGGAGATCAGTTACCCTGGAGAAAATGGTTGCTCTGGAGGGTGGAGTCCATAGCATTATATGGACACTAAAAGAAATTCCTATGCAAATAATGACTTCATATATAATAATTTCTACAAATGCTCTTGTCGAAAGTCTTCAGTTGATTGCTTGAAGTGTTCACAGGAAAATCAAGACAATCGTTTCAGTCAATATGACTTTTCTCAGTTGATAATCCACATAAAACAAAGTTGTTCATACACTCCCAAGAGAGCTTTCCAAAATACATGAAAAGTTTCATTCACAGCTAAGTCTACTACATACGTCTCTCAGGCTTCTGTGATTATCAAGAAAAGTCATATTGACCGAAAAAGTAAACTTTTGAAAAACGAAAAGAATAAATAAATAAAAGGAGAGAGCACTGCCTCTGTCTAGTTTGCCAACTTCAAAGTAAGATATTTGTGGAGATTTTGGGGGTGGAGCCTAGGGAAGGTGGGGTTTGGGGAGGGGAGGGACTTCCAAAGGAGCCATTTCCACCTGGGAAACTAATCTCTGTGGTCTGGAGGTCAGTAGTCATTCCAGGAGATCTCGGGCCCACCTGAAGTTTGGCAGCCCCAACCCCAGTTTTGGAAGGGGCCTTACAGGCCACCTAGACCAGCTCCTTCCTCAGGAATCCACACAAGAGCATTCTTGAGTTGGCTTGGTTTCCCAGGCTCTGCTTGAAAGCCCAAGAGAGATCTGTGAGGCAATTGGCTTCCTTTGAGATAGGGTTGCCAGACCCCCTAGTGCAAGGGTAGTCAAACTGCGGCCCTCCAGTTGTCCATGGACTACAATTCCCAGGAGCCCCTGCCAGCATTTGCTGGCAGGGGCTCCTGGGAATTGTAGTCCACGGACATCTGGAGGGCCGCAGTTTGACTACCCCTGCCCTAGTGGGAAGAGGGCATCCCTCCCACAGAGTTTCTGGCAATTCCTTTGTCACTGCTGGGGAGCTCTAGGCATTGCCAGGAATTCTATGGTAAAAACTTTCTGTAAGTAGACGAGGCCTTGTTTTAATCTATTCTTTGTTTTTCTCCTTGGGTGCAGTTAGGGATGCCAGTCCTCAGGTGGACCTGGAGATCCCCTGGAATGATAAAACTAGTACTTTAAAATGGAGAATGTACCTGCTGGTTTGCTGCTGGAATGTTGGATACTCATGTAAAAAGCCCCCCCCCCCCCAAAAAAAAAATGGCATCAGCAAAAGTTAAGCTTTTCATTATATTTCGCTACGGGAATGGCCCCAACTCTCCTGCTTCTGCATCATCCAGGGCCAGACTCCTTCCTCCCTCGTTCGATCAATCCCAAGCATTGGCCTTTGACTGTGGATCCGCAGTCCCTCGCGCTCTGCTGCAGGCCAAAACAAACAGACCTTAAGCCTGAGCAGCAGAGCCTGGTGGCGAAGAGCCTAGCTCTCGCCAGCGTATTCCTAGAAAAAGCCACGGCACTGAAACGCGGCAGAGGACTGATTTATTACACGGCGTGCTCAGGGAGCGAGCTTGGGCCGCTGAGAGTGAATGTGCCTAACTCGGCACGAATGGGTGCAATCGGACGGGGAGTCCTTTAAAAGGGCATTCGTTGACAAAAGCCCCTTTGTCGATTCCCTTGATGTGTGCGGGGAGGGGAGTCTGCCGGCAGGAAAAAGTTCAGGGCGACAGCAGCAGGGATTGTATTTAGTACAGCAACCTCCCCGGGAGTGGTTGTTTTAGCCATTCAGAGTGGATCTTTTTGTTTCCCCTCTGCAGCAGAGGCTGGGGCGGCGAGCCAGATTGGTTTTGCATGTCTTTCTGGCCCTGCTGGCAATTTCGGCAAGGGTGAAGGCTGCGAGGAAATCCAGCCCCTCCATTTTTATCACTCATCTGGTGGGTAGCTACTTGTATGTACGCAGCCTGCCTTGGGGTTTCCTTCCTCTTCCTCTGTGCTGGAGCAACGTTCAGTCTCCACGTCACGGGAACCTGAATTCTGAATGAAGACATCAAGCTCGGGAGTTGGCTTGTTATTCTGAGAAAGTGGTCATGAGCGAGGATTGGGATCGCCTTGAAATGCTGGGTCTGGTTCCTTTGGGGAGCGGGTGGGTTGAGGTGAATGAAACACACTGTGAAGTATTTGGGCACTTTCATGCGCACTAAATCAGCCATCCTCAGCGGGGGCCATGTGGCCCCCCCTGGGGGTCCATGGCACATTTGAAGCAGGCCACAGACTGGAAAATGTGAGAAGGGGAGCCCAAAGAGTTTTTTGGGGGGGAGCTGGTAATAGAACTGATAAAATTCATCTTTTGACATGCATAACATCATTAATTACCACAAAGTTTGACCTTCGTCAAGGGAAAGAAAAAGAAATCATGCCATCCGTTCTTTTGGGTGGGCCTGAATCAATGCATTCAAGAGATAGATAAATAAATAAATAAATGCACCTGCTCCCCTTGGTGGAATGGTCTCAAATTCTGTCCTGTGTATATACCATATAAGACAGGGAATGTCTAGTATAGTTAGTTCTAGCTCATTGCGCCAGTGGCCAGCCTACAGGAAGAGGCCCTGGAACCCAAGAAGAGCTCCTGAAAGGGCCGTGGACAAAAGGGTTGAGCATTGCTACACTAAATAATGCCCTTCCAATGCACTTTGCCACTGGATTTTACTCTGTGAAATGACAAATTCCTTTTCCAAACCATTGTGTCTATGGAATCAATAGTGCTGCTACCACCCCATATGCTAATGAAGGATTGTTACTCGGCCAATCATAAACTATTATTCCTTGGCCTTCTGGACCAATGAACTGCTCCCATTAAGGACCAATCAGGTTCTTTGGTGGGCTAGCTAAATTTTATATATGTCTTTGCTACTTCTATGTTCCCTGTTTGGTGTTTGGAATTGGTGTTAGATTCAACAAAGAGCTGCTGTTTTCAAAGAACCTGGGAGTCTGTGTTTACCGAACCCGCAGACTTAATGCAAACGGTCACAGAAGTGATTGAAACTGCATTATTTAGCATTATGTGTGAAAGCGCCAAGATGTCTTCCCATGTATCTGTAGTAGAAGGTAAGAGGCATGGTATAGCCTGACTTTGTCAGATCTCTGAAGCCAAGAAGGGTGTGTCCTGGAGATCTCCTGGCATTGCAACTGACCTTCGGGCAACAGAGATCAGGTCCCCTGGGGGAAAAGGCTGCTTTGGAGGCCAGACTCGATGGTATTGTACCCCATCTTGAGGTCTTTCATATCACCTACGGCTTGATTCCTCTTATTGGAGAATTGGGGGCCTTCTGGATGCAAAGCAAATCTCTACCTCTGAGCTATGGCCCTTCTCTTTCCAAAGGTCAGGATTCCATTTGTTTTTATAGAAGTTTGATATCCTCGAATGGGCCAATGAAGTTTAAGCATCAATCTGTGCTCCTGGCTGCAAGAGCAAGTTCTCTCTGTTTCAAATGCAAGTCGAATTTGAGTATGTGAAGAGTCAGCCATTGCCACAAGCCAGCATTCTGGTTCGAGCACAGCTTCACTTCTAACAGAGGTCTCTTTTATGAGCTAAACATCATGGGCCAAGTTTTGACTATAGAGTACAAGCATTTCCGTGAGGCTTGGGCCACAAACAAAGGCTTGGATTCCTTGCAACTTTGCTGCACATGGAAGGACTTATGCCTGCAAAGCCTCGATATCTTCCCTTCAGATTTCTGCTACTACCCAAAATGACCCAAGGGCTATTCCTGAGGCACCCCCAAAGGAGGGTATTTAGGTCTGCAGTGGGTGGAGGTAGGAATCCATTCTGTAAGTGGAAATCTTCCTGCTCGGACTCTGGTGCATTGCTTCTAGGGTTACCAGGTCCCTAACAGTTACCAGATTGAGTCTGGAGATCTGGGAATGGATCCTGAGGAGGACAGGGACCTCAATGGGCACCATATCATCGAGACCACCCTACAAGGCACCCATTTTCTCCAGGGGAGCTGCTCTCTGAAGTCTGGAGAGGAGCTGTAATTCTAGGGGTTGCCCAGGTCACACCAGGAGGCTGGCAGACCTAATTGTTTCCCAACCTGTGGGTCAGGACCGAGAAGTGGGTTGCAAACCCTTTGAAAGTGGGTCATAGCCAGCTCTCCCTAACAGTCGGTCCCTCCTGTTGAATTGTTATTTCCCTCCCATCAACTTCTGGCATTCTCATCTCCCCACTCCTTTGTGACAATAATGTGGTGGGAAAACTATCCAGTCAGCAGCTAGTGACTTTATGGTAGCAACTGGACGAAAGGGGGGAAAGGCTGGAGAGTATATGGGAGATGTTCAGTGTGCCAGTAAAAACAGAGGAGGAGAAAAAAATAGGCATGTGTGCACGTGGGCTTTCTTGGCACTACTCCTTTAGCAACACAACCTCGTGGTTGAAGGCTGGAATGTGGCCTGCCTATGCCAAGACTGCATAATTGAGAATGTCACTTGTTTGAGGGCAACCACAAAGATGTCCCAAAACATCCGGCTGGCCATTCCAGAAAACGGAAATCTTGACTAGGTGGACACCCAGGTCTTAGTTTGCTTAGGGTAGATTTTCTCATCCAGAGATTCATGAAACCCTTGGGTATCTTGATGACCCTGGAAAGGTTTCCCAAATGGGAAGGGGAGGGGCTCCAGTTGGGTGTGTATACAGCTATGCTTCCCAACCATATTGTGCATAATCACACTGCTTCTGGGGGGTTCTCAAAGCCTGAAGAATGTTTCAGGAGGTTCTCAACCTCGAAAAAGTTGAGAAAAGTTGAGCCTAGGGAGGCAAAAAACTTTGGGTCAGCCTCAGATGGGTCACCATACCAAACATGTTTGGATTTTGAGTTGCTGTACCAAAGATGGGAACCACTGCTCTGGTGGATCCAAGCCAAAAGGTCAAGACTTTGAGTGACCGAGACTTGGAGGTATTCATCTGGTTCCCCCTTTTCTAAAGAGAGTCTTACAAATGTCCGTATGTATTGGCTTCCACCCATTGTCAAAGGAACTCACATGATGGTGTTTGTTTTTCTGCCATGTTGCAGCTGAGTTATGGCAGCCCTGCAGAGGTTTCAAGGTTTAGCTTCTGAAATCGGACTACCCTGGTCAGGGTACTCACATTGTTATAGGAATCAAAACTGGGATTTTTACTATCCTCTTTGGTTTCACCACAATTTTGTATGATGTATGAACTGAGCCAGTAAGTGACTATATTGTTTGAGTAATATAATGTAGACATTTCAGTATCTGGAATAACTTTTTGACTACGGGAACTCCTGGGTTAAAAGAACAAGATGTTCTAAGGAAGTTATAGAGTGCCTTTCTCTCTGTTTCTGTCTCTCTCTCCCGAACGGGGACCCTGTGTGCATATGTATGTTACTGGAATAGCCTAAGTCTAGGGAATTCTTCCTGCTTTACATGTCTCTTAATTTTGTGGGTGTTACACTTAGTCATAACTCCTGGAATTCGCTTTTCTTTTCAAAGAAATCCATCCCCATGATATATATAAAAAAGGGGAAATCTGTGTCCTACGCAGACATTCCAGTTTAGAGGAAACCAGCCTGACCTTCTCTGATAAAGCAACCGCAAGGGTGGTGAAATTGCCACGCAGCCCACAGAATTGCTTCATCCCAGCAACAGGTCTCCGAGCTTCGCAGAGTCCAGTGGAGGCAGAATTGTGCACGCCACAAAGGGCCCTGGGTTTGGAATGCAGTGGTTAGAAACCCGTCCTTGCCAGCAACCGCGTACCATGGCTGAGTAGAGACGTGACGCGAAGTAATTAAATCAATGTAAGGTAAACAACCTCGATACGATGTCTAAAGAGTCTCACACAAATAGCTGTGAGCTAGTTTTCGGTTCGCTGCAACAGGGATGCAAAAGGAAAATGCTAAAAATGCAGTTTGGCTGGACAGAAACCATGCGATTAGGCAATGAGTCAAGGGAAGTGCCTTCCCTCCCGTACAGTTTACACCAAAGGATGGTTCGTAGACAGATGTGTCTAACAAAGGGACTGCTGGGCCTTAAAAGCTTATAGCCCCAAAGTCTTGTTGGTCTCTACGGTATTAGTGGCCAGACCCCTCCTCACTTTGTGGATTGATTTTATTTATTTATTTATTCGATTTTTAGCCCGCTGCTCTCTTGTACCTGCAAACACCCTTCTCCAAGGTTGCCTTCATGTTGCTCCGCGATCACATTGCATGGCTGAAATGTACAAAATGGATGTCAATGGCATCTAAAGTGAACAAACTGCACTCTCTGAGCGCAAGCGGAAATGAAAGGGTGTCTGCCAGCCCAATCCCATGCTTCCAGGAGCTGCTTGCATTCTTCAGCTAAGCTCATTGTGATCCCACAGGGCCTGTCAACCACCGACTCTTTCTCTCCCCACACAAAATAGCAAGGCATATCTGGGCTCCTAAAGGTGTGACCAGTTCCATAAACCCTCAACGCTTCTTCCTTTTACCTGGAAAGATTCAATTAGGGAAATCACTAACAGACTGCCATACCTAGTCAGCATCCTGTCTCATAATCTATGGCTCACCAAGGAACTGCTTTTCGTCTCATGTACCGTTTATGCACTGGGAACTTTGCTGCCCCAGCTCTGGTGCAGGAACACAAATTGGGGGCGGATGAAGTGCACCGGGTCAAATGCTCCCCCGTGTGGGTGCAGGAAGAGGTGGGGCAACCTGCCACGACTAAAACTCCAGCCTGCAGCCCGGCATGAAACCTCCAGTGCATAAATGGTCATGCAGGTAAAGCGATGCTGGCTTTGTCTGCTTTCAGGGGAAATTCATTGAGGGCAATCCCAGGTGTTCTTTCCACTCTGGGAAACCTTTGCAGTTTGTCTCAGACTACACAAGACCATCACATGCTTTCTAGTTTCTTTGTCATGCATATTAAATCAGTCCAAGAACATTGTTCAGTGGGCTACAGCACTCAGACTTAGCCTCAAGACACAAATATTGCTACTTGAGCCACAAACCAGAACCCCGTTGTGCATGTGCATTCTTGCATTCAACCTGCGCATCCCTTTTTCCAGAAGCGTTGGTCGTTTCTCCTGCAGACTTCTTCACGTTGAGATGGTAGCTATACTTTATACGTTCCCCTTTGAATTCCCCTATTGGACCCTCTCAACCCCGGTTTACTAATCTTTATGTGTGATATTTTGATTTGTGTGTACGTTTGTTAGTTGCTTTAAATTTCTTTTAAATAAAAATCACTTGCATTTATTTTGGCCTGGTTCATTGAGCGTTTCTAGGGGAATATGTCCGGTGCACACAGGCGGAAAGCTCTTCTTCTTCTTTTCCCTCTCGAAGGACACTCGGAGCGACACCCCTTTCCACTGTGGGGGATCCCTGTGCCCCCAGTCTGGCTGTGGTGCTACAGGCCCTGCGGATCCTCATACCGCGTTTGAATTTGAGGGCTGGAGGGCCAATGCGTGACCTGTAGGAACATGTCTCTGATATTTGCGTGTGTGCACTTGCAGTGCTGAATCACCTGCAGTGGCTTGTGTGCGAGACCAGCAAGACTTGAAAGGATCAAAACCAAACAAATCTGTTTGCTTTCCGCCCTGTTGCCAAGCAGCCTGGGGGAGAAAATGGTGGTTTTGACTTGGCAGAAACAGCATAGCGGGAAGAATTTTTAAGGCTAAGCTACACTTTGGGGAGATCCAACCTTGGATTAACGACAGAGCATCGGTTTGGTTCTTAGCTTTTCAGCTACGTGTACTGGAAAGAAGGAACGATACAGTTTTGGATCAATGAACCTCCAAGACTGTGTTGTTTTGTGCTCTGCTGGCAGAACGAGGAAGACGTTCGTTTCTTGAAAGAACTTCTCTCAGCATCCCAATGGTTGGAATCTCTACGCTCTTTCATTTGTTTTAGAGAAGCGTATCGTCTTGATATTGATCGATCATAGAATGGGGCTTTGATGTGCACGTATCTGTGAGAAGCTATGTAGACAAATGAAAACCATCTGAGTTTTTTTATCTCAAAGCACTATGTCCCGTGTTCACTTCCAACATTTTCATCTGTCGGCTTCCAAAGCATTTGTTTTGCTCTCGGGGGTGGTGGGGAGGTGGACCCTAGTTAGCAACCCAATTGGGAGAAAAAATTCGAAGATCCAATAGTACTGGGAATGGTGTCGCTAAATGAATATCCCAGTACTCTGCTCTGGTTCGGCCTCATTTGGAGTCCTGTGTTCAGTTTTGGGCACCGCAAAGAGGGATGCAGACAAACTGGAGCATATCCAGAGGAGGGCAACAAAGATGGTGAGGGGTTTGGAGACCAAGACGTATGAAGACAGGTTGGGGGAGCTTGGTCTGTTTAGCCTGGAGGGGAGATGACTGAGAGGGGAATTGATAACCATCTTCAAGTATTTAAAAGGCTGCCATGTATGGAGCAGAGTTGTTCTCTCTTGCCATGGAAGGACCGACCAGAACCAATGGGATGAAATTAATGCAAAAGAAATTGCATCTAAACATCTGGAAGAAGTTCCTGACAGTGAGAGCAGTTTCTCAGTGGAACAGGCTTCCTCGGGAGGTGGTAGGTTCTCCATCTTTGGAAATTTTTATACAGAGGCTGGAGAGCCATCTGATGGATTCTGTGAAGACACAAGAGGGTGGCAGGTTAGAGTGGATGAGCGATAGGGTTGTGAGTGTCCTGCATAGTGCAGGGGGTTGAACTAGATGACCCAGGAGGTCCCTTCCAACTCTATGACTCTATGATTAAATACATTTTAAGGGTTCTGAAGTTAGAAGCTGAACCAGCATTGTTTCCTGTGGGAAAATGGACCGTTTTCCAGGGTGGCTTTTTAAACCCCTGGAATGGTCTCCCCCCTTCCAACACAACACATGAACAACAGGTAAGATCAGAACAAAGTCTGGGTACAGTCACACTTAAAGATCATACAAACGTTTTATTCAAGATATAAGCTTTCGTGAACATGCAAAAGATGATACAGTGAAACAAGGCGTCCTCAACCTTTACATTTAAGTAGAGAGAGGAGAGGGCTTAGTTGCTAGGAAGGGCTAGTTAGGGTCAAGATTATGTGCGCCACAGAAAAATTCGGTATGGTTTAGATTCAGCAGGATATGATTTGGGTATACCCAAATCACTTGAACCCCAGTATTGGTACAGGGGATTATTTGAGTACAGCCAAATCAGTTCAGGCTCCAAGGTGTTCAAAGGCACCTAGATATCCATTGAAATGTCTGGGAGCCCAGCGAACAGCTGAACGCACTGAGAGAACAGCTGAACAGCTGAATGCACTCCAGGCAACTGCCAGAGGAAATGGTGAATCAAAGAAAAACAAGATGTCTGTTGTTTCTAATAGTATGCACCTACATGCAAAAAACAAACCAAAAACCTGCATGAGTTTTTTGGCAGGAGATATGTTTTTTGTAATGCCTAAGAATCCTGGATTTGTGTAACCCAGGCTTTTTCAACCAGTTTTTCATGAAACCCCAGGGTTTCTTGATAGCTTTGGAAGGGTTTCCTAAATGGGCGAGAGTTAATTATTTTTTAAATATATATTTAAAATGTGTTAAACATTTATTGGGTGATATGACCACATGTGGTCACTTTGACTCCTCCTTCCCAAAATGGCCAGTGAGGGGCCTAGAGTGGGTGGGAAGGGGAAGGGCCCCAGGTGGGTATATACATTTATATTTCCCAACCATATTCTGCCTGATCGTGCCACTTCTGAGGTTTCTCAAAACCCGAAGAATGTTTCAGGAGTTTCTCAATGGTAAAAAAGTGAGGAAAAGCTGCCCATTCTGGAAAATCAAGGCAATGACTCAAAACACTGATTATAGTGCATGTTTTCAGTTTGGGATCTTGGAATGTACAACCTCAACAAATATAATGATGAGAACAACAAAAATTACCTGGTTTCCTAAAACTACAGACAGAGTAATAACTGGTCGTTAGGTAAGAACCAGCAAAGGTAAAGGGCATAGGCTTCTTGAATAATAGATTTTTCGTAACTTATGATTTAGACTATGCAGATTGCAATATGATATAGTGTAAAAAAGAAAAGCAAAGGGCAAGTGAAATCAAAACTCCCAGCCAAGAGACTAAGCTGGAATACTAAAGTGTCCCCTAAATTATTATTCTAAGAATATTTGAATTTTTATATCCCACTTTTCTCCACCAAAAGGAGTCCCAAAGTGTTTTACAATCACCTTCTCTCCCTCTCCCCACAACAGAGACCCTGCGAGGTAGGTGAGGCTGAGAGAGCTCTGAGAGAACTGTGACTGAATGTGGGGGAGCGGGGAATCAAACCCAGTTTTCCATATTAGAGGCCTCTGCTCCTAACCATTATACCACCTGGCTCTGAAATTAAATACAGATGAGGCACAAATTACCTGGGAATAACCCCTAGCCATCTCTCTCAACTACTCATCTGAAAAAAAAAAACGAATACTTTAGAAACAAAAAAGCAAGCTCACAATAAAACAGAGAGGCTTAATTAATTAATTAATTTGTTTGTTTGTTTATTTATTTATTTAGATTTTTATACCGCCCATTTCTTTGCAGCTCTGGGCAGTTTACATTGAACATTAAATAATACAAATTACATGGAATGATGTATAGCACCAACAATATGTAACATAAACTTTCATAAACAGTATATGTAACATAAACCACATTATAAATAACAATTAACAGTAACATTGGGGGTTGGTTCTTTCATGGGTTGGTTCTTTTAGTCTGGGGGTTCAGCAGCTGTTCTACATCAGTCAGCCTCAAATGAAAGCCTGGTGGAAGAGCTCCCTCTTGCAGGCCCTGCGGAAGTTCGGGCAGGGCTCTGATCTCCTCAGGGAGCTCGTTCCACCAGGTGGGGGTCAGGACCGAGAAGGCTCTGGCCCTTGTTGAGGATGGACATGCTTCTCTGGGGCCAAGGATCCGCAGCCAGTTGGAGGAATGACCATTGGGGATATAGGAAAAGTTGATAATATTCTCTAGATAGAGGAGTCATGTCAATGGAATCCCCCAGATTTTCCCCAGAGATTGTCCCTGCAGTGACCGTATCCTTCCCCGATGACAGGAAGAAGAAGAGTTGGGTTTTAGGCCTCAGTTCTCACTACCTGAAGGTGTCTCAAAGCAGTTTGCAATCACCTTCCCTTCCTTCCCTTCCTTGTGAAGTAGGTGGGGCTGAGAGAGCTCTGACAGAACTGCTGGGTCAGAGCAGCACTATCTGAGCTGTAACTGGCCCAAGGCTGGCTGCATGTGGAGGAGCGGGGAATCAAACCCAGATCTCCAGATTAGAAGCTACTGCTCTTAACCACTACCCCAAGCTGGTTTGGGTTTAAAAAAAAAAATTGGCGCAAGGTTATATCAAAATAATGTTAAAACAAATACATTTACCAAGTTCCCTGAATTCTTACCTTCCATTTTTTTTAAAGTAAGTCTCCAGCTCTTCCTTTTGTGAAGATGCAAGGGAAATTACTTTAAAAGCATGCAAGCTGGGAATTCAGATAATCTAATGCACATGGTCCCCTGGAATTTCATCCCCCCCCCCCCCCCCCCGCCTGCCTCCTCAGAGGCCTTGCTATTAGATCACAATGGCTTTACTTGTAATGTTTATTAAGAATGATTCTTACTCACCAGTGGTGGCTTCCACCTGTTTCTGTATGAGTCACTGTTCTGGGCATTCCTCCTGACCTGAAGAAGGCAAGCTCAGACAAGTGACTCATGCAGGGACCTTAAGTGTCTGCAAATGGTGGAGACCAAATGAGTCGATTGTACCTTGTACAGAGATCAGATTTCCTGGCCCAGATGAAAGTGGATTAGAAAGGGGCATGCCAAGAGCCTGTTTGTGAGCCGACACCCTGGGTTCAAAGAAAGAAGAAGGAGAGTAGGTTTTTATGCTCCACTTTTCAGTACCCAAAGGAATCTCAAAGTGCCTCCCCTTTCTCTCCCCTACATGGACACCCTGAGAGGTAGGTGGGGCGAGAGAGCTCTGATAGAACTGCTCTGTGAGAACAGCTCTAAGAGGACTGTGACAAGCCCAAGGTCACCCAGCTGGCTGCATGTGGAGGAGCGGAGAATCAAACCCGACTCTCCAGATTAGAGGCCACTGCTCTTAACCACTACACCAAACTGGAATTCTTAATGATAGTATGAATTTCTTTCTTTCAGCAAGCTGGTATAGCAGAGATACTGTTAGAGGAATTGCATTAAAGTGGGTTGGACATGATAGGGAAGATTAGATGTTTGAAATTTTTATTGGCATGAAGGAACTGTCGCACCTGAGTTAGATTTTGAACAGGTGAACCTTGTTCAAACGACCTGGGGGGGGAAATAATCTTACAAAGGTGCCATAAACAGCCTTCCGCTGATACTCAAACGAGAATCTTGAATAAGTGGAATGCTGCTTGCACCAAAATAGGCCTATTAGCAGCATAGAGTCAAGGTATCCAACCAATGGAAATAAATTTGAGTCCTTTGGCACCTTAAAGACCAACTCTGTTTCCCATTGTTATCTGATGAAGTGAGCCTTGACTCACAGAAACAATTTTGTTGGCCTTTAAAGTGTCATTGGACTCAAATTTTGTTCTACTATCGGAGAAGGAGCTAAAAAAGATCCTTAAAGGTAAGGAAGTATCACTGGCAACCAATTTTACTACAGTACTCCCCATTACTATGTATAAATGTGAAAGCTAAACAATGAAGATAGCTGAGAGGAAGAAAGTTTATTCACTTGAAATATTGCACTCAAGGAGGGTTTTATGGATACTGTGGATTGCCAACAACAACAACAACAACAACAACAACAACAGCTGTTTTTATACACTTTTCACTACCCGAAGTAGTCTCAGAGTGGCTTACAAACACCATTCCCTTCCTCTCCCCACAACAGACATCTGTGAGGTAGGTGGTGCTGAGAGAGCTCTAACAGAACAGCTCTGTGACCAGCCCAAGGTCATCTAGCCAGCTGCATGTTCTCTTAATGACTACATCTTGTTGCCTCTCGGTAATCGTGGGTTCTAGATCAAATCAAGCTCGAATTCTCCCTAGAAGTTAAAATGACTAAACTGAGGCTAACATGCTTTGGCCACATTATGAGAAGACAAGACTCACTCGAAGAGACAATCATGCGAGGAAAAATTGAAGGCAGCAGGAAAAGAGGAAGACCTCTTTTCAAACAATCAAGTTAGCAAGATCTGAACAAGGCTGTGAATGATAGGATGTTTCGGAGGTCATTAATTCATCGGGTCACCATAAGTTGAAATTGACTTGTTGTCCCTACACACACACACACATGTGCGCAAACACACACATTACAGAAATACATGGCTCCTCAACTGACACAACCAATAGAATAGATAGTTGTGATTTTTATACAGAATGATATTTAGGATAGATTCAAATTGGCAGCCATGTTGGTCTGAAGTAGCACAATATTCAGACAAAATATGAAAAGACATCTCCCTAACAAAAGATGCTGTTCTTTTATCTTTTGATACCTTTGACAGAGCATAGATTCAAAGCATGCTTGCCTGTAGTTTGAATATATATTTTTGCAGGGCACATTTGGCTTCTCTCTACTGGACTGGATGAAACACTTGAACCAACAGACATCCATTCTTATCATCTTATAAGCCACAACAAGGCCATGGATGAAGAGCCTGAAGGCACCAAAAATCCCCCAGATATTTAATTCTGACTTGCAGCATTTCAGCACCGAGGAATAAATTCACTCTGTAGCCACTAATGATCCTACTTCCCTTCCCCATTTTGTGATCTTCATTTTTGGCACAAAAGAAAATAGCTCTTTCTACAGGGAATGTGAGAAATTTTCTGGGCATGAAGATTACTATCTGTGGGCAACTTGATGATGGGTTGTGAAATCCAGGCCTAAAGCTCATTATGATCAACCGTGTTTCTCCAGTAAGAAACATCTTGGCAGCCATGTATTTGATTTTTTTTTTCTTGTGCACGGGGGTGGTAGTGGCTTTACATATTTCCTTGAAATGTCTTGATGCTGTGAAAAGCTCTGGCATGCAACTTTGGCCGCAGTATTGTCCCTTTGCCTTCCGACTTGTTTTTAAAAAAATACATGGCAAAAATCTAAAGGCACTTAATTACCAACTTGACATGACAATTGAATCCATGGGACCGATAAGCTTTTTTAGTAGAAAATAATCATACTGTATATTTGGGCTTATGATGCTGTTACTAATTTGCTACTAATTTACTTTCTCCTTAGATCTGTACTTTTATGATGCCTGTTCCGTTGTCTGAGGAAGTGTGCATGCACATGCAAGCTCACGCCTTGAATAAAACTTTGTTGACCTTAAAAGTGCCCCTGGACTCAAATTTTGTTGTACTACATCAGACCAACATGGCTATCTGCTTCAATTGAATTTTAGTTTCTCACCAGTTTTAGCCCCTCCCTAATTCGCTCTTGGGCTGGTTCTGCATTCACATTTTTACCCCGTTGTTGATCTTGCTAAATTCAGATCAATCTGAACTCGGATCTTCCGCTCCCCCCCCTCAAATTGAAACAGACATTGTGTTCTACACTTAATTGTCTGGCTGTTCTCTCCTTCCCACTGGATTGGGGAAGCTAAGAGGGGGAGGGGAGAGGGGGGTCACGAAGATTCCAGCCGGCATTGAAGAAGCTTAAGGGTGGAGAGAGGTTTATTTCCTGCCATTTGTCTCCTCTACAGCCAAAATAAGTGTGTGCGTGTGTGTGGGGAATAGAGCATGAGGATGCTTGTTTATTTTTCTTTTCCTTAGCAAGCAAGGGGGGGAGGACAAGGAGGGAAAGATTATCAAAGATTAGCAATCAAAAATCACGTGCTTGGTGTTCTCAATGTTACCATCCTGGCATAAGCAAGTTCATTCCTGGGGTGGAAGCTTATTATATTTTCCCTCTACCCATGCTGAAGGGGGAGTATTATAGCATAATAATGTAAATGCCCTTCTAAATTCAGAATTATCAATATTAGAAAGGTAGAGCATAAGAACTGGCATCTCCAAGGTTTTTATTATTATTATTATATTTAAATCAAACTCTACTGTGATATATGCTCCTTGGGGGAAGTTGGAAGGGAAATGTAATACATTTCCTAGACCTGCACTTCAGTCAACAAGCCCAATTATCTGGGTACCACAGATCCTCTTGAGCCAGCTTGGTGGAGAGACAGCATGGCATAGTGGTGCAGAGCGGTGGCTTCTAATCTGGCGATCTGGGTTTCATTCCTCTCTCCTCCTCCACATGCAGCCGGCTGGGTGACCTTGGACCAGTCACAGTCCTGATAGTGCTGCTCTCACAAAGCAATCCTGTCAGAGCTCTCTCAGCCTCGCTTACATCACAAGGTGTCTGTTGTGGGGAGAGGAAGGGAAGGCAATTGCAAGCTGCTTTGGGACTCCTTTGGGTAGTGAAAAGCAGGATACTAAAACCAACTGGTCATCTTCTTTGCTCATACGTAAGCAGTTCTCTTCCTGTGCTTGAGCTAACTTGCCCATACCAGTAGCCAAGTAACTTTAAGTAGCTGCTTTCTCAGAAGGCAGAACCATTCCCTGGTAATGAGCTTTTCATTGTATTTTGGCACTGCACACACCCTTGCTGGGTCTTGGAACCCTCTGTTGTCCCCTAAATCTATGGCTGATCAAGCAGATTGAAAGAACATATAATTCCAGGAAGAAATTGTATAAGAGTCTTGAGTGAACTCCAGGCTGGAACAGACCTCTGCTGGCACATAATTTTTTATTCAAGAAGAGATCCTTTAACTGGGTTTGCTATCCCTCCCCCCCCCCCACTGCCTCTTGGAAACAGGTGAAGAGAGAAACCAAACAACAAACCCTGATTGTTTCAGGACTAAAACGGAACAGTCCCTCTGAAACACAAGCGGCGTAACCAATTTCTTTCTCTCCGAACTCCTGTTTGTAATTTCGATTATTGTTGTGAAATACATAATTAGTCCATTTCCTTGTAAAGCATTATGTTTTTTTTTAAAAATATATTGGAATATATATTTTGAAACAAAACTGGTTTAAATTAGAAGGGGGTGGAAGAAATTAACCCCATCAAAGTATCTTTGTTTCTGGCTCGCGTAACCTCAGGACAAGTGTGGCATTAACGCAATCTGTGGGACTGGTGAAAACCAATGAAATGGAAAACCTGGGTACTTTAAGAGTCTCATTAGACCACTAATGTGTTTAATGAGGCTTCCTGGGCTAACCTTTCACATGTGTGTGTGTCCCTCAACTCTGTTGCACACCATGTGTCATCAAGTCCATATAGGCCAACGTCTGTGACTGTCAACCAGGTGTAGCTTATGGAAAGAGCAGCAGAGGGTTGAGGAGTGATTTACCAAACCTGCCACACCCCCAGAGAGGTGGGACCAAGTTTTTGGTTTAGTTAACATCACATCTCTCTACTGAAAGCAAGGGTTCCGAATTCAAATCTCTCCCATTTGCCCTCCCTTGCTGGGAAGTCAAAGCAAATCTATTGTAATAATTTTCCATCTCATTATTCCATCCTCAGGCCCCTTCTGCATGAGTGAGGATTCTGGGAGATTAAAACTAGATTTTTTTTCTGGCAAAAAAGAAGGGGGTCTCCTTGGAGCAACCAAAAGGCTATGCTAGGCCTCAAGGGACCAGCCTGGAGAAATGCCATATGTGAGAAGGGGCTGTGATAATGAGAGGGATTTTATGGCTTGTTGTGAAAGAGCCATCTGGAACTTATGTGATATGTTATGTTCCCTTTCATCTGGACTTTGGACTGTCCAAGAACTGCTCCATCTTTGGGTCCAGCAAGATGTAATATTGACGACAACCTCATGGGGCCGGAATTTGGATCCAGATTGCATGGACGGGAGTGTTAACCCTTTCCCCAGTCAAAAAAACTCCCTGGAGCTGTTATGAGCCTTCCAAATGATCAAAAAAGACCCATCTTTTTCCTCCGTTCTTTCCTTTGAGGGTTACTAACAGCTGGGTTGTTTGTTGCTGCTGCCCCCACCCCACCCCAATGCCATTGGCAGAGTTGGCTCTGCAACTTAGCAAACAGCCCGCTGGCCGACCCTTCGTTGGGCACCTGAGGGTCAGCAGTAGAGCCTGCTTTCTGCAGTTTGGTGTAGTGGTTAGGAGTGCGGACTTCTAATCTGGCATGTCGGGTTCGATTCTGCACTCCCCCACATGCAACCAGCTGGGTGACCTTGGGCTCGCCACGGCACTGATAAAACTGTTCTGACCGAGCTGGAATCTCAGGGCTCTCTCAGCCTCACCCACCCCACAGGGTGTCTGTTGTGGGGAGAGGAAAGGGAAGGCGATTGTAAGCCGCTTTGAGCCTCCTTCGGGTAGGGAAAAGCGGCATATAAGAACCAACTCTTCTTCTTCTTATGTGGTAGCTGGACCCTGTGCTGTACCCGGAAGGAGAATGTACTCCAAATCCCCTGTCTGCCAAAGTCAGGAGGGAGTAGAGGCATGGCAAGATGCCAGTCAGATGGGAAGAACCAAGGCTGGTCTTTTGCTAGAATTGCTCAGGGGTGGCCAAACATGGCTTCCCAGATATCCCTGGACTACAGTTGTGAACCCAAAGCAAAAGGAAATCTGTCGGCGAAATAAACGTTCTAAAGTATTTATTCATTTGTGTCTTCTTTGTTATGATTTCACAATTTTAATCAACAAAAACTCCCAAGAGTTCTGTTTTCATATTTTCCCTTTCTTGAATATGATCAACAATCAAAATGGTATCCCAGGTATTCGGCCCATTTTCCTGTAACTTTGTTCATCTGTAATGCAAACCATATTTTATATAATGTCTAATGTTGTTGTTGTTGTTGTTAGGTGTGAAGTCGTGTCCGACCCATTGCGACCCCATGGACAATGATCTTCTAGGCCTTCCTGTCCTCTACCATTCCCCAGAGTCCATTTGTATAATGTCCTTGTATAATGTCTAATACAAGGTAACATATTGTCAAACAATCCCCACCATAATACCTTATAGTATCCTACCTTAATGCTCAATTTTATTGGATATCTCATAGGCTACTGCTCATAGATTCCTGCCTGTAAGCATTGGGGTCATACCAATATATATTAAGGGGTTTTAAGGGTATTATATTTTATTGTTTTATTGTAAACTGCTGCAAAACTATGGTAAGCAGCGGTATATAAATTCAATGATAAATATAAATAAACAAACTAGCCCAAATAGTGTTCTGGTATCCCATTATTTATGGTCACATCCTATCCAGGCGTACTCTATAACCAATTAAATTGGACTACAGTTACCATGAGCCCCTGCTAGCTGGTATCAGAAGGTGAACACACATTATACTGAATCCGATGTTCGGTCCGTCAAAGTCCATATTGCCTGGCAGCAGCTCTTCAGGGTCTCAGGCAGAGGTCCTTCACATTGCCTACTGCCAGGTCTTTTTAACCAGACATGTCGAGGATCGAACCTGGGTCCTTCTGAATGCCAAATGGATGCTATGCTGCTGAGCCACTGCCCTGAGTACAGGCTTTCTCAACCAGGGTTCTGTGAAACCTTGGGGTTTCTTCATGGCCCTGAGCCTTCGGGGAGGGCGGTATATAAATCTAAATTAAATAAATAAATAAATAAATAAATAAATAAATAAATAAATAAATAAATAAATAAATAAATGGCCTTGGAAGGGTCTCCCGAATGGGTGGGAGTGAATTAATTTTTTAAAATCTTTTCTAAATTTGTTAAACAGCTATTGGGTGTTGTGACCATATATGGTCATGTCAACCTGCCCCCCCTCCATGGCCAATGATGGGCCATAGTCCAAACCCCTGCACAATACAGGAACTCACAACTACCTGCACACTCACAGTGACCCCAATTTCATGCTCAAGTGATTCCCCCCCCCACACCAAAAATCTCCAGAATTCAGCCTGTGTTGGAAAGAATTTACCTACCATCCGACAGTGGCGATCAGCAATTCTATGGGTATGCAAGGAAGGGCCACAAGAGACAAACACTGGTGCATCCCTTCCCGCCCATCCAGTCACAATTTGCCTAAGTTCATAAAATCAGCATTTCTGTGAGATGAGTAGCCTCTGCTTAAAAACTTCCAAAGAAGGAGAACCCACCACCACCCGAGGAAGCTTGTTCCACTGAGGAACAGCTCTTACTGTCAGGAACCTCTTCTGTATGTTTAGCTGGAAATTATTTTGAATTAATTTCCATCCATTTGGTTCTGGTCCGACCCTTTGGGGCAACAGAAAACAACTCTGCTCCATCTTCTATATGACAGTCCTTCAAGTATTTGAAGATGGTTATCATAACACCTCTTAATCGTCTTCAGGTTAAACATACGAAGCTTCCTCAACCTTTCCTCATAAGACTTGCGAGTGTAAAATACCCTCAATTCACAGTGACCCCCAGTGGGGTCCTCAAGGCAAGAGACATATAGAGGTGGTTTCCCCTTGCCTGCCTCTGCACCATGACCCTAGCATTCCCCAGTGGTCTCCCACCCAAACACTTACCAGGCCCAATCCTGTTTAGCTTCTGAAATCTGATCTGATCAGGCTCATCTGAGCCATCCAGGTCAGGACCAAGGTGGTTTCCAGGTTCAAAGAGAGTCGACCAAATTAAAATTAAAATAGACAACACCCAATAAAACTGCTCCACGGTAAACCAAACCCAACAGCTGGAACAGCATCAAAGGGGCACCAGAAACAGGCAGAAACCAAAAGGAAAGCAGTTTGTTAGAGTTATTGTTGCAGCCGATTAAAAGATGAGCTAAAACAGCCTTCTACATGGTGGATTGAAGAAATAGAAGGAGAAGGAGAAGGAGAAGGAGGAGGAGGAGGAGGAGGAGAAGGAGAAGGAAGAAGAGTTGATTTTTATACCCCACTTTTCACAGCCCAAAGGAGTCTGAAAGCAGCTTCCAATCACCTTCCCTTTCCTCTCCCCATAACAGGCATCCTGTGAGGTAGGTGGGATTACTGGCATTATTGCTCTGTGAGAACAGCACTATGAGGGCTGTGACAAGGCCAAGGTCCCCCAGCTGCCTGATGTGGAGGAGGAGCGGGGAATCAAACCCAGATTAGAAGCTGCCATTCTTCACCATTCCACCACGCTGGCCCAGCGATGATGGTTATCGGCAAGGTTGCCAGCTTTGGGTTGGATTCTATGTATAATGCTGCTTCTTCATTTGACAAGGATGCTCTCAGTGGCTCCCAAAACTGTTGTGGCATTCTCTTCTAATATCTAGTTAAAGTAATCTTCTGTCACGTTAACTTGGGTCTGTGGCTACGGGGTCCTGATTGCATCTCCTGAACTTCTTCTGTACAAAAGATGGAGTCTTCCCACGCTGAGTCCGTACCTGTGTGAAGCATCACAGTTTCTGGCTACCATGTTCTCCAAAACTGCCATGAGGCCCAGGGCTTCATTTATTTAATTTTAGAGCTGTTAAATAACCATCACTTTCCTCACCATCTGTCTCGTTTGGATTGCAGGGGGTCCTGTTATCATGCAATCTTGCACGACTGAAGAACTTGGTCAACATCTGGTCTTGCTACTCCCTTGTTTGTTTATGTCGCTGAGCAAGTTTGGAAACACGAATGTCAAATACCAGCATCCTATCAATTCACTTAAGCAACCATGAAAACATCGTTTCCTTGATCTTTTTTTTTTTTTTTAACAAAAGTTGCCTCTGCACCAGAGGTCCTTTCTCAAATTTATCGATCAGATTTGGTTATCAAATTTACACTGTACCCCCTTTCCCCTGAACGGGCCCTGAGTTGCCATGAATTCTCCCTGGAAGTGAACATGACTTAACTGAGGCTGTTGTACTTCAGGCACATTATGAGAAAAAAAAATATCCCAACTAGGAATCTTAGAGGCTGAGCAACAGAATACGAAATGTTAAAATGCAAATGTTTATTACTATTAATGTACACATTCCAAACCTGAAAAACATCTGTGTTAATTATACACTATTGCACAGATCCAGATCCAGTACATATTGACACATAGATAAAGTGACCTAACACATTTCAGCCCCTCTTGGGGTCTTCCTCAGCAGTGTGATGTTTAAAACCCACATTTTTGTCTTCTTTTATCCTGAGTGCATTCTCTTGCACGAGACACATGAGACTTCACAAAGAAGAAGAAGTAGTGTTGGGTTTTATATCATGCTTTTTACTACCCAAAGGAGTCTCAAAGCAGCCAATGATCACCTTCCCTCCTCCCCACAACAGTCACCCTGTGAGGTAGGTAGGGCTGAGAGAGTTCTGAGAGAACTGTGACTGGCCCAGCCTATTCTGCTGCTGAACTGCTCTGACTGTGAAAACTCTTTTCCTGCTATCTAGCTGGTAACATTCTACATGTAGCTGAAACCCATTACTGCGGGTCTTATCCTCTGCTGACAACAGGAATCACTGCCTGCCTCTCCTCTGAGTGACAATCTTTCAAAGAGAGCCATCATGTCCCCTCTCAACCTCCTCCTCTTCTCTAGGCTGAACATTCCCAAGTCCCTCAGCATTTCCTCACAGGGCTTGGTCCCCAGGCCTTGAATCATCACAGTCACTCTCCTCTGCACCCTCTCTATGTTGTCCACGTCCTTTTTGAAGCGAGGCCTCCAGAACTGCACACAGGACTCCAGGTGGGGTCTGACCAATGTGGTATCCAAAGGGATTATGAAAGACCCCCCTTACCTAAGACCCTGGAGAGCCATCATGTGTCTGAGTAGATAACACTGACCTTGATGAACCCATGGTCTGATGCAGTATAAGAGATATTCATAAGCGATCCCAGAAGGGTTTTTTTGAAGGTGAGAGACCAACACAGATGGCTTGCCGTTGCACAGCAACCCTAAGACTTCCTTGTTGGTCTCCCATCCAAGCAGTCACCAGGAACAACCTTGCTTGGCTTCCAAGATCTGCTGAGATGGTGCTAGCCTGGGCTATCCAGGTGAGGTCCCTTTGTAACAGTATGCAGGTTTCTATTTGTGATAGCTACATCTACACGATGTAGTTCTGTGCCCTGGTGGAGCTCCTACATCTAAAGCTGTTTCCACTTGTTCCTGCTAGGAAGTGGTATAGGCATGACATGGCTGAGGTCCTTTCCAGGAGCTGCTACTGAAGTTCTAAATTCCCCCAAGGGTTTGCTTCTGTTCTCCAATCTCATCTGTCTCTCATCTTCCCCATCCCTGACAGCAGTATTAATTATCTCAATGTGCTTGGCAGTGCAATCCTAAGAATACTTTCCTGGGACGAGACCTCAGTAGGATGCTGAGCAGACCTGCTTAGAATTGCTGCGTTTTAAGAGGGAACGGCTTGGCCTGCTGCCCGAACTAGTCCTCTTAGCAAGCTAGTATCTGGCTTTTCATTTTGAAAATCTGATTAGCGATTCCATGTGATAAAGAAAACAGTTCATGACATGATATCAATGGTCTGCGTGGGTTCTTAAGATGTATTATATTTGGAAGAGGTGGGGATACAGGTTGGCGACAGATGAAACATCGATGAAAGTTCTGAATACAATTGTAATGCCGATATTTTAAAAAGGGAAAACACTTCTGTTTATTTTTTAAAAGCCGAATAATTAAAACTTTCTTTATTTGTAATTTTGTTTTCTGCTCTGTCTCTATGAACTCAGGGCAGAGGACCTCAGAATTAAAATACATTACACATAAAATACAATCTAAAATGTACACGAAAAGCAATATACGACATAGTTAAGTAATAAAACGAAGCCAGGCCAAGCAAGCCCTCCTCACAGTCGGCCCAATTCCTACCTAGAGAGGCAAGAGGGTCACGTGACCCATTACTTGGCGTTTGAACCAGGCGGGATTCTGACAGGGAGGTCAGTGACTCTCAGAGGTTGTTCAGGCTTCAACCATTGGTCTGGCGGAACACCTCCATTTCACAAGCCCCACGGAACAGTCTGAAGATCTGCAAGACTCTGATTTCCCTCGGAACAGCGTTCCGCCAGGCTGAAAAAGCCCTGGCCCTGGTTGAGGCCATTCTCATCTAAACACTCCCAATTAACATCTCAATAGTATAGCAAAATAGTCCTGCTCTCCCATCACCCCTTTACCAGCCTGCCATGGCTGCCTTCATTCACTGGCAAATGGAAAGACCCCATAGTCTCTTTTGCCACTGCACTGTCAGGCATCCCTTGTGAAATAGTAACACAGAATGGCACAGTTTAAGGTTGCCCAACTTCAGATGGGGCCTGGAGATCCCTCAGAATTACAACTGATCTTCAGAGAGTGGTTTCCCTGGAGAAAAGGACTAATTTGGAGGGTGTACTCTGTGGCTTTCTAACCTACTGGGGTCCCTGCCCTCCCAAGGCTCCATCCCAAAATCTCCAGGAGTTTCCAAGGCTGGATCTGGCAACCTTCCCTCCCCCCCGCCCCCGCCAGTGTTTCTGGGAACCTGGTAACCCTACCAATCTCCCCCCTGGCTCTGCACCCAACATCTCCAGGAGTTTCCTAGGGCAGAGGTGGCAACCTCAACCATGAATCCGTGAGGCTTTCTCACGGTTTTTATGGTTGCTAGTCACCTCAAGGCCCCAGGACTGAGCAAGGCCAAAACACAAAACTGGGAATAAATGTTTTGTTATCTCCATGTACCGTGGATCTCTCCAGCTGAGGATCTTTTCACATTTTTACAGCCGAACAATATTTACAATCCTGTCTCCCTCCCTTTGTGTGCAGAAGTCCTTGGGCCATTCCTGTCAACACCTATGGGGACATGGCTAGTCTTCTGTGACCCGCTGTTTATAAGACCTGAGTACATGGTGTGAGTTCCGCCCAAGAATCACCTCGAGGCTTAATGAACAAGTGTACAGACAGTCCTTGGGATGAAAGAGGTGCCGAAAAGCCGTCAACGGATGATTACATGCCTGGCAGTTATAAACAACTGTTGGCTCCGTTTGAACGGTTGAGAAACTCAGGCAAGTACAAAATCCGATGGAGCCCTTTCCTGGGCTCTGAAACTAATCTGTGTTTTAAACTAATCTGCGTCCTCGAGCTCAATCCACATGGACTCTCCATCATGCTACCGAAGATTCTAGAATGTATTCTAGAGCAGTGGTCCCCAACCTTTTTATCACCGGGGACCGGTCAACGCTTGACAATTTTACTGAGGCCCGGGGTGGTGGGGAGTAGTCTTTGCCAAGGGACGTTGACGCTGCCTGATCCCCTGCTCCGCTTGCTTTCCCGCCGGCGCCCCTGACTTTCTGCTGCCCTCTGGGGACACTGCCAGCAGCAGCTGTGCAGTGCCATGCCAAGGGGGAGCCCCAGCCATGGCAGCCGCTGGAGAGCACCAAAGGTGAGCCGCCAGCAGAGTGGCAGGGCAGCCCCCCGAGGCAGCAGCCGGGGAGGAGGACGAGGAGGAGCCATGGCCCAGTACTGACTGATCCACGGACTGGTACCGGTCTCCAGACTGGAGGTTAGGGACTGCTGTTCTAGAGCATGTGCTCAGCTCCTGCAAGTAGGGCTCCCAACTGCAGCTGGACAGGCCAGATACAGCTGGACTTTGGGACACTGCCACATTCTTGGCATGAGAGATCAGCAGCCAGTGTTACTATTAAGGAGAAATTAATGGTCTGAGGGACCGCCCAATGTCGGGTGCCAAGCGTTAGATGCGAGGCAAGGAAGACTGATGACCTGTACATATCATCTTGGGCCACATTCTGGCTGGACATGGGAGTGGTGAAGTTATTTGGGGCAGAGGTAGTCAACCTGTGGTCCTCCAGATGTTCATGGACTACAATTCCCATGAGCCCCTGCCAGCGAACGCTCATGGGAATTGTAGTCCATGAACATCTGGAGGACCACAGGTTGACTACCCCTGATTTGGGGTATTCTTTGGATTGGACACTGCCATCTTGTTCTTTAAATTGTTAACAGAAGGGTTGATGGGGATTATTGATTTTATTGTTTATAGTTTTATGGGGTTGTTTGGCCGTTTTATTCTGTAAGCTGCCCCCGAGCTGACATTGTCGAGAGAGGTGGGATATAAATGTAATAAACTAACAAAGAAACAAACAAACGTATGTAATAGCTTTTATTTAAATACTACAAGAGAAGCCCGGTGCATTCAGGAATGCGCTGGGTTCTAGGTAGGGGCTTGAATCGGAAGGATTTAAAAAGAGCAGGCACGGAAAGGCATCTCTCTGAAGCCAGGGGGTGCGGTTAAAGAGCCTAGTAGTGCCTCTCAGCACCAGGAGAGACAGAGGCCGGGTCCTTGGCCCCGCACCACCCTGTAGGCCTGTGAGAGGCTTCTCTTTGCACCCGGGGGGGGGGGGGGCTTGAAGAGAAAGGCAGTGCCTCTCCCCATCTCCCAACCCTGCCCCTGCAGGGTGCAGAGAGCCTTGTCTCTGCACCCTGGGGTGGAGGCTGACCCAGCCAATGTCTCTCCCCATTGGGAGAGGTGCTGGCCAGCTCCTTCCCCTGGCACTGCCCCTTCAGAGTGCAGAGACTCCTGAGGATACAGAAAAGCAAGGTATAAAAAACAAGGGCCATTCTGCACATCTAAAACAATATCGTCACACCAGCAAAATTGTGTGACGCTATAAAAAATTGCGCCCCCCCCTCCCCGCCATTTCTCACCTTCTTGCTTTTCCACTTTCTTCTGCCTCTTTTTGGCACTTCCTGGGACTCAACATGTCTTCCTGAAATGGCGGAGGAGAGGAACATGTTATGCATGCCAGTCAGTCATGCCAGGCAGCCAATCACCTTTATTCCTGTTCTAAAGGAACCGCAATGCAAGCATTTTTTAAGTGAAACTTCTTCATTGGTATGCCTATGCATAGATGCATAGTGATTACTTTAATGCCACCCCCCCAGCCTTGAAGCTTAAACAAAGTATTATTTTCATGATTTGGGAGGGGGGGAGGTCTTTGTGAATTAACTGGTGGGGGAAATTTCTTTTTTTGCTCTGTCTGGATGAAGCAATGCATATTCGTTGCTCCAGGCAGTTTGCTACAAAAAAGCCCCATTCCCAGGAGAAGGGAGAGGGAGGCAGGTGTGAGGGCTCAGCTCTCTCCATCTGCTGATCTGTGGACATTTAGTCCTGCTTGCAATGCCAGCTATAGGGGCTTGCAATATGTTGCTTTTGTAACTACACTCTAAGCTTTTGTGCACTGGTTCTGTAAGGAGACTGAAGCAGATTAATATGATATATTTTCATGTATAATCTTTCTAGTAAAGATTCTTCCTTTTAAACCTCAAAGCACTGTGAGACTGGATCTGTGCCTCATCCACAAATGGCAACCAATAATTGCAAAATCTCTGTTACTCCGCAGCTCTGTTTTTTTGGAGGGATCTTGGACCAAGTCTAGTCTGAAAGTCCCAGCACTATAGAACAGTATCCCCTGAGGTCCCTCCCCATCTCAAATACAGTCCTCTTCGGTATCCACCATCCAAATCTCCAGGAAGCTGTGACCCTCATGGGATCTGTTCTCGAAAGATTCATGCCCACTCTTACGGATCTTCTTGATGAGGAACTGTGATGAGTCAAGTGACTGGCACCAGTGTCGCTTGGAACTAGTTTAAAAGAATGAGGAGAGCACAAGATTCATCACCCCAGAACCTGGGGTTGTTTGAGGTCCCTGGATCCTTCAGCGGACCCCCCACCAGCCAGATTTCCAGTGAAGAATGACATCAAGAGAGACTGGAGATTTACGATTGTTTTCTATGTAAATGCATTTCACCCCCTCCTGGTCTGCAAAATGAAAACAGCCATCTTTTCTTCTTTCAACCCTTCAGATAATTTTTACAAGATCCCCCACCCCCCCTGAAATGAGCAGGAAAGAAAATAAAAAATTAGAAACTCAAACCACATGGCTAACCCCAATATTTCTTCTCCCCCTCCCTTTCTCTCTTTTTACTAAAACAAATGTAAAATGCCCTACTGTTCTGCTGAGACCTTTGAAGAAGAGTGGTTCGTTATATCTTGCTTGCCACTCCTTGAAAAGAGTCTCAAAGCAGCTGAGAGGAAAGCCGTTTCCTTTCCTCTCATAGAATCATAGAGTTGGAAGGGGCCATGCAGGCCACCTAGTCCACCCCCCTGCTCAACGCAGGATCAGCCCTAAGCATTCTAAAGCATCCAAGAAAAGTGTGTATCTAACCTTTGCTTGAAGACTGCCAGTGAGGGGAGCTCACCACCTCCTTAGGCAGCCTATTCCACTGCTGAACTACTCTGACTGTGAAATTTTTTCCCCTCATATCTAGCCTATATCGTTGTACTTATAGTTTAAACCTATTACTGCGTGTCCTCTCCTCTGCAGCCAACGGAAACAGCATCCTGCCCTCCTCCAAATGACAACCTTTCAAATACTTAAAGAGGGCTATCATGTCCCCTCTCAACCTCCTTTTCTCCAGGCTGAACATTCCCAAGTCCCTCAACCTATCTTCATAGGGCTTGGTCCCTTGGCCCCAGATCATCCTTGTCGCTCTCCTCTGTACCCTTTCAATTTTATCTACGTCCTTCTTGAAGTGAGGCCTCCAGAACTGCACACAGTACTCCAGGTGTGGTCTGACCAGTGCCGTATACAATGGGACTATGACATCTTGTGATTTTGATGTGATGCCTCTCCCCACAAAACACGCTAAGAGGTAGGCGGGGCTGAGAGAGCTCTCGAAGAACTACTCTCTGAGAACAGATCCAATACAACTAGGACTAGCCCAAGGTCGCCCAGCTGGCTGCATCCGGAGAAGCGTGGAATCAAACCCAGCTCTCCAGTTTAGAGGCCGCTACTCTTAGTCACTACCCCAAACTGGCTTTGGTTTTCAACCCGAAAGTGCTTGCAGCTGTTCGAGGCGAAGCAGAGATTGCAATTTGCAAGCGCCGATGAACAGAAAGATTGCAGCTCATTTCTGTTGCTGTTGCTGGAGAGATTTGTCCACAGAGGAGCTGCTGGTTTTCTCTGTTTCCCTTTCATTGCGATTACCCAAGAAACTCCCCCCCCCCATGCACGGCTGGTCTCTGGAACACAACTGGAACACGGCAGAAGCGCTTGTGACCCTCCAAACAGTAACCAAAGGCCGATCTCTCCGGAGGGGGCCTTGGCGGTACAACGCAGAGAAGTTCCTGGGGCGGAGAGGCGGCCTTTGCGTCCCAGAGAGACCACCTTGGCATTTGACTTCGCTTCCTTGTCCAATCAGGGCCAGAGGTAATTGGCAGCAGTGAACTGGGAAGGAGGAGGAGGAGGAGGAGGAGGAGAAGCATAAACAAATCACCAGTGAGTGAAACGGTGGGGGCGGGGGGGGGGGGAGAGGGAGCAGATGAAAACAATGAGCACGTTTACTAGTTTCACGGCGCGTGTAATTGTGAAGAAAAACAGCAAATGGGATGAGATGAAGCAAGGAGAAGAGCTCGGAGGCACCGCACTGCTAATTGGGGACAGACCCCTAGGATGGCAGGGGTCCATTCCACCGCTGCCAGCTGCCGATGTTCGGACCGGAGAGGAGATTCTTTCCTGCTGGACTTCTTGGCGTCTTGATAAGCAAGTGGAGCTCTTGTTTGTAGACCACCTCCCCTATACACACAGTTCTGTCCAGGAAGCCAAGGGCACTGTCTAGACCAGGGGTAGTCAAACTGCGGCCCTCCAGATGTCCATGGACTACAATTCCCAGGAGCCCCCTGCCAGCATTCGCTGGCAGGCGGCTCCTGGGAATTGTAGTCCATGGACATCTGGAGGGCCGCAGTTTGACTACCCCTGGTCTAGACCAAGCATGCCCAACGTGGTGCCCCTGGGCACCACAGCTAGGGTGGCAGACCTCCAGGTAGCGCCTGGAGATCTCCTGCAATTACAGCTGATCTCCAGACGATCTAAAATGGCTGCTTTGGATGGTCAACTCTATGGCATTGTTCCCCACTGGGATCTCCCCTTCCCAAACCCCTCCCTCCCCAGGCTCCAACCCCAAAATCTCCAGTATTTCCCAACCCAGAGCTGGCAACCCTAGCCCATGCCTTCCGCTGACACTCTCCCTCCTGCCTGTCAAGTGCTTTTAGAAAGTGGTTGGGGCCAGGGGAAGCCTTTGGCTAACAGAACCTCTGGAGATCTCCTGAGATTACCGTTGATTTCCAGGTGACAGAGATCAATTCACCTGGCTCCATGGCATTAGACCCCATCGAAGTTCCCGTCCTCCCCAAGCCCCACCCTCCTTAGGCCCCACCTCCAAGTCTTCAGGAGCTGGCAATCCTAATTGTGTGTGTGTAGGGGCAACGTCGAGTGTGTTACTGTGTGTGTTGGATTTCATACCCTCATGGGAAAGAGGTCTATCGTTGCCTAATAGCCAAGGTGACTGAGGAGACCTCAAAATTTAGTGGCTGGACTCCTATGAATACTGGGCCTAGTCTGCACACAATAGATAATGCACTTTCAGTGCACTTTAGAAGTAGATTTTCCTGTTCTGCACAGGAAAATCCAGCTGCCAAAGCACATTGAAAGTGCTTTATCCTATGTGTGCAGAATGGGCCCTGGTGCCAGGAGGAAATATCAGGGGAAGGTTTTGGCCCCTGTACCCGATTTCCTGGCTCTCCATCACAACTGGTTGGCCACTGTGATGTATGAGAACTCCCTAATGGGAATACTCACCACTATGCTAATAAAGGGTTGTAACTCAGCCAATCAGAGGCTACCTTTACATGGACAAATATGGACGAATGAACTGCTCCCGTGAAGGACCAATCAGGTTCTTTGGCAGGCTTGCACATGTGTATGCATGTCATTGTGCTCTGTTATTGGGTGTTCGGTGGATCTGGTTGCTGTTGGAGTGAATCAGGAGCTGAAGAGCTCCATCTGTGTCTACCAAGCCTGCAAATTGAATCGCCACCGTGTGAAACAGATTGCCAGACTAGATGAACCATTGGTTCGATCTGATTCTCAGCAATCCGTTTGTCCTATAATTGAGGCATCTGTTTTCAAATATGTGTTCCCAGCAGACAACAAAATGAAGCCCCTGAGGTTGTTCTGAAGCACAACTTGCACCAAGGAGATGGCTGAACGCCAGGGTTGGCTGTTGGGCTTGAATAATGCTTTCTGTTTGGTTTTCGTTTCCAGGGGGATGGGAGGGTTTACTCCCTTGCATGGCCACAGGGAGAAAATACCAAGCCCTGACAATTAAGAAATGTTTGTCTGTAGCCAACTCAAGAGTGTACTTCTGCTATGCTCAAGTCTGGGATGAGTCACTGACAGCAAGAATAGGGAGCATCACTGCCCCAGACTTTACAGCTAATAGACCCTCATGGACCTCTGCTCCGTATATTTATACAATCCTCTCTCGAAGCTGTCTGTCCTTGTAGCCACCACATGATGCTCGGGGCAACAGTGGGAGGGCTTCTGGAGTTCTGGCCCTGCTGGTGGACCTCCTGATGTCACCTGGGTTCTGGCCACTGTGTGACACAGAGCGTTGGACTGCATGGGCCATTGGCCTGATCCAACATGGCTTCTCTTCTGTTCTTATGTTCCCTGTATTCTTGGTGCTTGGGGGGCAATAGTGCGAGGGCTTCTGGAGTTCTGGCCCTGCTGATGGACCTCCTGATGGCACCTGGGTTCTGGCCACTGTGTGACACAGAGGGCTGGACTGCATGGGCCATTGGCCTGATCGAACATGGCTTCTCTTATGTTCTTATTTCTAGGTGAACAGGGAGCAACTTCAGCACACCAGGATGCTGCCCCCCCCCCTACTGCCATGTCCTTACTGCTTGTTGCCTAATTAGGGAAGCTTGTGATCTGGAAGTGAATTAAAGAACCTGCAAAAGTCTTGTTCTTAGCATGTGGCCTCCAGAAACATTGCAGCTTTGAATATGGCAGTTCCATTTAGCTACCATTAGTTAATAGTTATTAATAGAGCTGTGTCCCATCAATTTATCTAGTTCTTTATTTCAACGTATTTGTTACAGTCTCATACCAGCATAATTTATTTGTAAGTGGCTAGTGCTATACACAGGTCATGTCGATCCATCTCCCCCACCCAACATGGCCACTGATGGGCCTGGAGGGGGTGGGAAGTGGAGGGGCCCCGGGTGGGCATGTACCCAGCTATGCTTCCCAACCACGTTCAACATGATCGCACCACTTTTGGGGTTCCTTGAAGCTTGAATGTTTCAGGGGTTTCTCAGCAGTAAAAGGGTTGAGAATGGCTGGTCTAGACACATCCCCTGGAACAGAATTCGGACTGTGGCTTCTGCTTCCTAGCCGCTGCTGGATATTCGAGATCTGGCACATCCTTTTTCCTTGAATTTTACAGCTGTCCTTGGTAGGACACCAGGGAAGCAGGGAGTCATTTAGGTGAGCCACAATGCAATCCTACGCAAGGCTACTCCGATCTAAGCCCATTGAAACCGGCAGGCGTAGACAAGAGAAGCTCTGGATGCGATTGCCCTGCCAATGACTTCCATCTGTTCTAAGAGTCTAAGCAAAAGCTCATTAAACCATTGATGAATATATGCAAAGCATATTTCCTTCCCGGGGTCTTGTACTGTGCTTTGTATTGTATTATGACAACTTAGTGACAGCCCAGTCAAGATTGAAGGTTTCGTTCTAGGAAGTGGTAATGGAGCTTGTTAAAAGGCATGTTCCTTTTCTGGTTTTGTGGAGGAACATCCTCTCGCCGTCATTGCATCATGGGGGGAAATGAATGTTCTGTCTATACATTCATATGACTCAAATTTAATAACGTGTGTACATTTGCTTTCCTCTGTAGACTCGCTATGTTTCTCATAAATAGGCATAAATATTTCCTGAGAGGGGTTTTTAAAAGCTTAAAGTTCTTACTGTCTCCTTTGTGATTAGTAAGATACTGCTAAAATGTCCATCACTGTGAAGGGCAGGAACGTTGGAAAAAACAGGCTGTATATTCTCCAAAATCCAGAGAGGATACGGTATGCCTGTGTCTGGGGGTCTGACAACAAGAAGGCAAGAGGAGCCCTGAACAAAGGTTTGACTGACAGACATTTTGAGGGTCATTGAAAGGCAAACAACTGGCAGTGGCTCATGGGAATTGTAGTCCATGGACATCTGGAGAGCCATAGTTTGGCCATCCCTGCCATAGAGTTTTCAAGGCAAAATTACGTACAGAAGTGGTTTGCCATTACTTGCCTTTGTTTAGCAACCCGGAACTTCTCTGGGGATCTCCCATCCAAGTCTCAACGGAGGCTGAACTGGCTTCTCATCTGAGAGCTGATGACAACAGGTTAGCCTGATTCAACCCAGGTTAGGGCACCACACGGAAAAGCTGCCAGAAAACACATCAGCAGATTGCAGCTTCTCTGTGGGACTTGAAGCAGTAGAAAAAATAAGGGCTATTTTTTACTTCCTGAAGGAATCTCAAAGCAGCTTACAATCACTTACCCTTCTTCTACCCGCAACAAGGTAGATGAGGCTGAGAGAGCTCTAAGAGAACTTGACTAGCCCAAGGTCACCCAGCTGGCTGCTTGTGGAGGAATACAGAATCAAACCTCCTCCAGACTAGAGGGCACCGCTCTTAACTACTAGTCAAATTTTTATCCTCCTTTTTAACTAGGTGTGCCAGGTCTTCTGACTAGGCTAAAATACCGTTTTTAAAGGATAGCCGAAACCCTGTATTGATAGAGGGGGTGGCAATGTTTTTGTCAGCTGCCATGAGGATGCATGTAGTTAAATTTCAAAGTTGAGATCTGTTAATTTTTTTTATTTATACATGTTAATATCATGGTTCTGTTAATTTTATTGTCCTCCTCTGACTTCTACATGCTTGTAGTGGTTTTGCTAATTCTATTGTCCCTTTTATTACACTAAATAAAGGTTATTTTGACTAACCACTACACCAGGGGTAGTCAAACTGCGGCCCTCCAGATGTCCATGGACTACAATTCCCATGAGCCCCCTGCCAGCATTCGCTGGCAGGGGGCTCCTGGGAATTGTAGTCCATGGACATCTGGAGGGCCGCAGTTTGACTACCCCTGCACTACACCATGCTGGCTAAGGACAGGCTAAGGCAGCGTCTCTTGACTTTTTCCCCCATTGAGAAACCCCTGAAACATCCTTCAGGCTTCCAGAACCCCCAGATGTGGTGCGATCGTGCAGAATATGGTTGGGAAGCAGAGCACCCAGGGCCCCGCCCCTTCCCACCCCCTCAAGGCCATCATTGGCCATGGAGGGGCTCAACATGACCATATATGGACATATCACCCAATAAATGTTTAACAAATTTAAAATATATATACAAATTAATTAACCCCCCTCCCCCATTTCAGGAAACCCTTCCTGGACCATTAAGAAACCCCAGGGTTTCATGAAACCCTGGGCTAAGGGCTACAGAAGGGCTAAGGACAATGGTTTCTCTTGCTGGTATTGATGATATATGAACCATTCCTTAAACATCCCCATGCTCAGGCAGTGTTTAAACTGACAGCTGGGGAAAATTGGGCAATGACTGCATCCTGGCACCCAGCTGAACCGAATGGACGGAATTAGAAGTAATGAGGCATACTAACTAATGAAGTTTCCATCCCCTTCAGCGCCTGTTTGCAAGTGCATTTTGCCGTTTGAAACCGCAGATTTGCAAAGTTCACGGAAAGAGGATTGAAAGTACATTGTTTATTGTGTGCGAAATCACCTTGCATATAATATAGCTTAAACAGTTCCGCAGGGCCTGCAAAAAGGAGCTCCTCCACCAGGCATTTGGCCGAGACCAGATGTAATCTACAGCGACCAAGGGCCCCTGCTCCCCCCCACCCCCCCTCAGAATTCAATCAATAAGCCACCCCCCTCAGAATCCCATCAACAAGCCCTGGACCTGTTTGTGTTATGATTGTTTATTGTTATACTGTGTTGTTTTTGGTTGCAATTGTTGGATATTGATGTACATGTTCTACAGACTGTTTTATGTATGGTTCTCTGTTATAATGTAAACCGCCCTGAGCCTCCGGGGAGGGCGGTATAGAAGTATGATAAATAAATAAATAAATAAATAAATAAATAAATAAATAAATAAATAAATAAATAAATAAATAAATAAATAAATAAATAAATAAATAAATAAATAAATAAATAAATATGGTTCTGATCAAAAGTAAGTCCCACAGAGGTTGCTTGGATTGACTTCCAAGTAAGTTTCGGAGTCTTAAGAGGCTAAGGTTTTTTTTTTTTTTTAATGTATAAAATGCCATACAGAATGATAGACAAATCTTGGTATACCTGGTGTACCATCACACTGACAGTGTGCTGCGATGGGTAAAACGGGCGACTGCAGTCTTGGGCTGTATCAACTGAAGGCATCACATCAGAATCGCGAGGTGTCATAGAACCACTGTATACTGCACTGGTCAGACCCCACCTGGAGTCCTGTGTGCAGTTCTGGAGGCCTCACTTCAAAAAGGACGTGGACACAATGGAGAGGGTGCAAAGGAAAGTGACAAGGATTAACCAGGGTCTGGGAATCAAGCCCTAGGAGGAAAGGCTGAGGGACTTGGGAATGTTCAGCCTGGAAAACAGGAGGCTGAGAGGGGATATGATTGCTCTATTTAAGTATTTGAAAGGTTTGAGGCAGTGTGCCTGCCCACAAAAGCTCATTCCTTGAATAAATCTTTGTTGGTTTTAAAGGTACTATTAGATTCATTTTTTGTTGTGCTACTTCAGACCAACATGGCTACTTGCTTGAATCTGTTTGAAAGGTTGTCACTTGGAGGAGGGCAGGGAACGGTTCCTGCTGATGGTGGAGGAGAGGACCCATAGTAATGGCTTTAAACAATGTGTAGAACGATACCAGCTAGATATAAGGGAGAAAAAAATTCACAGTCGGGGTAGTGCAGTAGTGGAATCGGCTGCCTAAGGAGGTGTTAAGCTAACCCTCTCTGGTGGTCTTCAAGCAGCAGCTGGATATATACTTTTCATGAATGCTTTAGGCTGATCCTGCCTTGAGCAGGGAGTTGGACTAGAAGGCCTGTATGGCCTCTTCCAACATGGTGATTCTATGCCAAGTCCTGCCCTCACCCCACAACTGTTGCTTTTCTGATCATGGGAATGGCATGGAGAGGTTAACCACTCTTCCCCAACACCCTCCTTGATATTAGATTCCATCATAACTTCACTTTAAGGCCAAATTACACATCTGGATTTCCTATCAAGGAACTCTCATATCACGTACCCTTGAGCCCCTGGTATGTTCTCCAAATGCACATAGGTGGAGTCACAAAAATGGTCTAATTCGTCAGCAAGATTTCCTTGGGGAAACCTCGGGTACGTTAGCTTTCCAGTATGAAGCAACCAAATGCCAGATTTCCCTAAAACCAGCATGTGCATGACGGAATAGCAAAGATCCAAGCAAAGATTCCTTTAATAGTTTTATAATTACCATCATTGTTACTAGCTTGAGTAATGGAAAAAGTGACTAATAAGCGTGGTGAACCAAGATTGTCTGAATTCGGTAATTCAGACAAAGCATGATTGTTTCGCTGAATGGTCAAGCCATCAGGTGGGTGATTCAACAACCAACATGACCGTTCCAAAGATCAATGCCTGTCTGGAAAAAAAACTGGATTAGAAGGATGTTCTTCCTGGAGGACGGATGCCCAAACTACCCGATCGGGTTTCCAAATCGAATCAATGAAAAGAGGAATCAATGCATTGGTCCAGCTTATAACGGATGCTGTTCATTTGTTTGGGAATAGGTAAAGGTAAAGGTATCCCCTGTGCAAGCACCGGGTCATATGTGACCCTTGGGGTGACGCCCTCTAGCATTTTCATGGCAGACTCAATATGGGGTGGTTTGCCAGTGCCTTCCCCAGTTGTTACCGTTTACCCCCCAGCAAGCTGGCTACTCATTTTACTGACCTCGGAAGGATGGAAGGCTGAGTCGACCTTGAGCCGGCTGCTGGGATCGAACTCCCAGCCTCATGGGCAGAGCTTTCAGACTGCATGTCTGCTGCCTTACCACTCTGCGCCACAAGAGGCTCTTGTTTGGGAATAACACACATTAAATATTTGAAATAATATCCAGGTATTATTTGCCTCTGATGGTTGATAGCAGTCTTCTCACCATACCATGTGGCTCATTCATCTCGTGTCTCCCACCTAGAGGTTGGCATCCCTACACATTGATCAAGCCCTGATAGGCCATTTTACTTGGCCAGAGGGCTGCTTTCAGCTTCATGGATCTCATTACACAGGCTCGTTCCAGGACAATAAAAGAATGAACCCAGAAGACAGGATCCTCTCATCCCCTCTGGAGTCTTTTCACAATAGCAATAAACTGTGCATTTGAAGCCTTTATTAATGAATCCAGAACAATAGCTGCTTGGCTTTGTCATATATCATTGCTTTATGATCCCTGTGGATTAAGAGGAATCAAACCCTGTTGCTTGATGCTTAGAAACAAGGAACAGCTTGTCCCAGTAGCCACCAAATTTTGCTTACCAGCTGGACCAGCTTTTATAAGTTCATAAAGCTTCTTGGCTCTCACTTGGTGTTCTTATAGGACCATGTAGGACAAGGTTATCCTCTTTTGACCTTCCTCATTTTCTTTTACATGTCATTATTTCATCAGCTGTATGGATTGCATTTCACGCCAACCCCCACCCCTCTCCCCTTGGTTAGGGCACCACTGAAACGGGTAAACGGAGTCACGTAGCCAGCCCATGTGGTAATGATAAGAAGCATGCAGCAGCAAAGGAAGATCAAGAGTCCTAAGGATATATACAATAACAGGGAGCATATGTATATAGTCCCACCCACCACACCCCAAATATCAAGGCAGACCTAAGCAGGACTGCACACCCCTCTAATCTCCTTGATGTCAATGGATTTAGAAGGGTGTAACTCCTCACTGTTCCTTTTCTTCAATGACGTATTGTGTCTGGGGATGGACAGAATGGCGTCATCCTCAAAACAAATTACATTCAGTGTAATAGGGTTTTTATAAAAAAACCCGAATCCGTTGCACCTGTTTCGAGTGTTCATATAAAATATCTAGTGGTTACCATATATATTGGCCACAATTCGTTTTCCTAATAGCATGCAATGCTTCCTATAAAGTTACATAATGAGCACAGAAACATATTCTTTATATACTTTATTTAGTTACTTCATTTGTGCCCCTGCCTTTCTCCGCAGTCGGGACTCCAAGCAGCCTGACCTATACTTCTCTCCTCCATTGAATTGTTACAACAAGCCTGCGAGGTACACACACACAAAGCTGCCTTATTGTCAAGATCCCGTATCTATATATACCCACACACCCTTGCCATGACTATTGGACATTTTGTATGGTTCTGCTTGGAGCGCGGCTGGGCTTGCAAATACTGTGTGACCCAGCCATCCGCAATTCCAGGACCGCTTCCAAACGATGGATTATGCTCAGATGGCCTCTTCCTATTGGCCAGTTTGGGTTTAAATTAACTGGATCCTGCAGTCGTGATCTAGCTGCATATTGGGCAGTTACACTGCCTGCTTGGATCCTGCCTCGGACCTCAAGCCTGGTCCTGGGCAGAAGCACAAACGCAACAGGTGGTGTGGTATAGACCAGTCCTGTCAACTCTTGGAAGCTAAGCAGATGTGGTATTGGATGGGAGACCACCAAGGAACACTGTACAGAGGAAGCCAATGGCAAACAGTCTTTGCTTCTCAATTGCCTTTCGAACCCTTTGCTGTGATCACCATAATCTGGTTGCATAAGTATATGCACATTTTGGAGAATTCACTCTCTTTCTCTTTTCAACACACATAGAAGGTTCTCGCCATCTCCCCTGGGAGCCTGTTCTATACATTATTACAACTAACTGCCTTCCTTGGAGGTCTCCAAAGGTCACAGCTCCCTTTGAATCCCCCCCTCTCAGATTTCCACTCCTGCTCTCCCACTCTCAGCAGCACATCCCACCCCCACCCTCTTTAACATTCACACCCTTCCAAATATTTGCAGGCTGTTGTCATGTCCACACCTTGGCTGTCATGGAGCCAAGCTGCACGTGTGTTTTAGCTCTTACAGATTTCCCTCGAAAGCCAAGTCCCCCCAGTGAGGCTACAACGGGCTCCTGTGAGCCGTCTCCAGGTCAACACTCTCGTTCTGCTCCTAGGAACCCAGAGCAATATTCCAGGTGTGGACTCAGCTCTGTTGTACAGGGAAAGGTCTGAATGGGTCCCAGGAAAGGGAATACGAGATAATATGTCAGTGCAGAGGTGGAGACTCAGGTGAATTTCAGATACCGTCACTCTTACATTCAATGCAGACTAAAGACTATCTACAGTAGAAGTGGAGGAAGAATAAACCACTTCAGGGTAGGGTCGGCAGGTTCCTTGATGCAACTGGCAGGGGACAAGGGGGGAGCTTACTAGGAGTATATCCATTGTTTCTGCAATGAGCCCACTTGACTCCAATGGGACCCAGAAGTAATGAGGGCACATTGGGGGCATCAGGGCTCTTTTCTATTCATCTTTCTATTGATTTCACAATTATCAATGGAGAAAAGGATTGCTACAGTTTTATCCAGGATGTGGAGAAACAATAATACCAATAATAGCTTTCAAAGCCAAACAGAATTGCCACAAAGTCCAATAGTATCAGTATTCCTGGACAGTTTTGATATATTAAATTAAAATTATCATGTATACTATAGATCAAGCCCATTCTGTTTGCACCAGCCTTTTTCAAACTTGTGACCATGGAGGAACTCCTGAAATATTTTTCTGACTTGGAGGAACCCCAGAAGTGTTGATATGCCCCTTCAGAGAAGTGGGTGCAGAAGTAAGATGTGAGAGCCAGCCAATCAACTGTTTCCATTGTGGAGAAAGAGACCAGGGTGTAAACTGCACGGAGCGTTTATTCCAATCCCAGGTTGATTCAGTTCTTGCCGTCTACACAGAATGCGATTTCCATTTTGATTTTGGGTGATTTAAATTTTCCTTCTACAGCAAGAAGGATTGATCCGGAGTGACCCTACCTTTATTGTGCTTCTTAGAGTGCTTTTAATGCTCAATATTTTTCAAATCTGGATTGAGAAAGCAGGCTGTTTTGAACCTCCGTGGTAGAGACACCCTGATTGGCCAAAGGTGGCCATGTGACAAGCTTGCCTTAAAGGAGAAGCCCCTAATTTCTCTCAACTTCTGTCGGTCTTGTATCCCCCCCCCCTCTGCTTTCTTCGATCCTCTCCCACCCCCTCCAGGAAAAGAAAGAGGCTCCCTGCTTGGCTCCTCTCCCCCCCTTCAAGAAAAGAAAGAAAGAGGCTTCGCTCCTTCCCCCCCCCTCTGAACTACCCTAACCATGTGCAGAACACTTTCCTGTTTCAATGGGGAGGGCGGGAATTCAACAGGATTGACAATGGAATAAACAAAGTAAGTGCAGACTCTGCCTAGGTCTGTAGAGCAACAGAGGAAATTGACTGTAGTGATTAGTGATATCAGTGGCTATCTGAACTTTTGGGAAAGGCTGTGGAGCCCCTGGGGAGCTCTCGCAAAACCCCAGGGTATCCTGGAACCCTGGTTGGGAATCCCTGGTTGGGATTACACAACTGAAATGAAATAAATGCTTGGAGAGAGCTCGTCTCCTTTCTACAAACATGTGACAACTATTGCAGCTGATGGATGGATGCAAACTATGTTGCCTCCTTACAATGGCGACTATTATTTCTAGGCTTACAAACCCATTATCTACCAGGTGTTTGGAAATCACTGAAAACGGAAGAAGGAAGAATGATCCATTGTCAGACAGAAGCATCGGAGCCTCTCTGTGGATATGTCCATATGCAAATATGGGATTCAGGTGGGAGAGATCATGCAATAATTTTTTAATGCTGTGACATTCATATTTTTAACAGGAAAACACACACTCCGTGGTTGAGAAAGCAACATGCTATTGTAGGCCATGCTATTTCACATTTAATATGTGCTCCTTGCCTTAGGGTCAAACGTGATGTTGGAATGCTGTGAGTGCATGAACCTGGGAAATGGCCTAGTTTATCAAGGTCAGTATTGTTTGCATCTCTCCAGGGTCTCAGGTAGAGGTGTTGGCATATACAACATCCAGTGTTTCAGAGACGCTCCTGCAGGGGGCGACAAGAATGTGAGGTTGTACCTTCTTCCCTCTGCTAAGTGGCATTTCCTTGTGTGTCCCCCAGAATGCTGTTCTCAGGCTATTTTCACCTTCTTGGAACTCTTTCTTTGGCCATGTCACTAGTATACAGCCTCTCTCAATTCCTACCCAGGCTGTATCCTGACCTGGATGGTCCAGGCTAGTCCAGCCTTGCCAGATCCCAGAAGCTAAGCACAGCCTGCCCTGCTTAGGTATTATATGGGAGACCACTAAGGGAGTCCAGGGTCTCTGCACAGAGATAGGCAATGGCAAACCATCTCTGTACGTGTTTTATCTGAGGAAGAGTGCTTGCACATAAAAGCTCACACCTTGAGTGTTTTTGGACTCACATTTTGTCCTGCTAATTCAGACCAACACAGCTGTCCACCTCAATCCATCTCTGTACCGCTCTTTCCTTGAAAACCCTCAGGAGTTGTCCTAAATCAGGTGGGACTGGATGACATTTTCCACTTCCAAATGTTATGCCTGCAGGACAGCCTTCTCCCCTATGCCCCTGAGAGGAATTTGCACTTGAGCACATAAAATCTGATCAAGATCCTCAGTGAAGTCAAACTAGCCACAAACAGAGTCAGGGCTTTCTCTGCTCTGGCACCGGCTTGGTGGAACATTCTCCAGTTGTGTCTGTAGACAGGCCAAGGCATTGTAAGCCATGATCTTGTCCAAGACAGGATCATGGCTTACAATGTAAATGACCTATGTGCAGCTAGATCCTGTCTGCCAGAACTGGTTAGTTTAAACTGAAACTAACCTTTAGTGTGTACTGGTGGGAAGATCCATTGTTTGCTTGCATATATAAGTTGGGGTTTTTCAGAGTGGGTGGGGTTTGGTTCATTTCAGGACTTCTTGTCCCAAGTGTTAAATCCGTGGGCTCAGAGGTGGACATGGACAGTGGTAGTGATTTGAGCTCCTTATTAAGACCCCAGCATGGGACAAGAAGTTCCGCTTAAAACAGTTCCGCAAACTTAAAACAGTTCCGCAGGGCTGTTGTGTCTGGACTACAGTTGAGGCCAACAGAGCAACAATAACAACTGACCCCCCTACGCTGAGAACAGCATCTGCCTGCCACCTAGTTAACATCCTAGCACTTTATTCCCCCTCCCTCCCACCAGAGAGAAGGTGGAGAGCTCCTGGGTTTTTAATGTAGGCTGGTTTTAATAATGCAAATGTTTTAACACTTTTATTGTAATGACATGTTTGTGAGCTTCTCCGAGCCCTCAGGGAAGGGTGGCTTAAAAATCTTAAATAAACCAGCCAACACAGAAATACATAAATAAATATTCTAATCTGCAGTCGTCTTACATGACTGATGACGTGGGCTTGCTTTGCCTAAGACTCTTTAAGCAGAGAAGGTAAAGCTGTCACCGTCTAAATCTGCAGATCTAAACCTAAATCACCGATCTAAATCTGCAGATCTAAACCTGAAGTCCTCCCATACATGAGATCTGACTAAGCCAACCCCGATATTTTTTACGGCTCTATGGGCGACAGCCTCCCCGTAGGGTCTGACATTCTCCTGGAAATTTCCTTAGATGGTGCAAACCAAGTATGGCTGGGAAGAGCTCCATGAACTGGGTGAACTGGATGACAACGTGGCAAATGAAGTTCAGTGCTGGTTAGTGTCGGGCAGGGATAGTCAAACTGTGCCCCTCCAGATGTCCATGGACTACAGTTCCCATGAGCCCCTGCCAGCGAACACTAACAAGGGCTCATGGGAATTGTGGTCCATGGACATCTGGAGGGGCACAGTTTGACTACCCCTGCCTTGGACCAACCATTTTGAAATTTGAAGGGGAGTCAGGGAAGAGCTTCCTGGAGCTACCCTGAAAGTTTGGAGGCTGTACCTCAAACCCTCACTCCCCCCCCCAAAGTCCCAGGAAAGATGGGAACACCAAAATTCTCATTATAGTCTATAGCACCATTGACTTTCATGGGCGCTGAAGCCGAGGCGGCTGAGTCCTTCAACTGTAGTCCATGGACATCTGGAGGGCCGCCGTTTGACTACCCCTGGTGTAGAGTGATGAACATTGAGTCAAAATATCCTAGATTCAAGTGTAGCCTGATGGGGTTTGAACTTACTGAGAATGAGAGAGAAAAAGATCTTGACGTTGTAGCGGAGAGCCCAATCAAAGATAATTGAGCCACCCTTTTTTTTTAACCTACAACCACCCCAAGTGAAAACATCTAACTGTTTTCTGCATCTCGTGCTACCAGCTGCATCTCATGCTACAAAGGGTCCTTCGGGGCCTTTGCTTTGTACAGCTGAGCAGATCAGAAAAGCAAAACCACAGCCTGCTTCTTTAAAAAGAAAACCCCAATAAGCAGGGCAAATTTAGCCCAAGAGAAAGACGCCGATGCTCTTTATTCGGAATCCTTCAGAGCACGCCTCCACGCCAGCTGCTAATGTTATTAGGAGAAAGTTCTAAATATAATGTGAGTTCTGATTTAGAAAATTACATCCCATGCACTTGATGTTCCAGATAAGGAAGTAGCCTGATTTTAAATGCACGTGGATTTAAAAAAAAAAAAAAAATTAATCTGAAACGGTGCTTCTCCAGCCACAGTCGGTATCTGCGCTGGTATCTAGACATATTTCAACTTCTAAGGGGCTTTTAAAGTTAATAAGAGTTCAGATTAAAGGCCTGAGCTTGCAATATTACCCAGCCTCCCGTCTGATTCCAGCAGGCAACAGGCCATGCTGTCGGGAAACATGAAAGAGGCCACCGATGTTTTCATCTCCCGGTTGCATGGAGGTTTCCTGTGTGGTGGCGCTGCTTCAAGCGCTCAGAAATGCAAAGCGACAAGCATGGAAAAACCTTTCGGCCCGTTCTTGAACTGTATCCATCCATCCACGCACACAAGCCACCCAATGGTCTCAATCAGGTACCATGTTCTATAGATTATGTCTTTATGACATGAGTGTATATGAATTTGATATGCAATATAATGTTATAATATAGGGTTGTCAGGTCCCTCTGAGCAGCTGGCAGGGAGTGGGAGGGGGGTATGCTTATTGGGAACAGGGAGAAATGCCCAGCATTTAAGAGACAAGCCTATGTGACCCAAACGTGATGTAAGCACACTGGAGAGGGGTACTCTGGGTTTGGGGCAGATCACTATGGTAGAATGAACTATCATAGAGTTTTTGCCCCAAATCAGTGTTGCCCTCAACATCTCTGACATGGCTACAGCGCTGTCAGATCATGTAGGCACATCACTCTAATTTCTACTGTTCCTCTCTTTTTTTGTGTGTGTGTGGGGGGGTTAACAGGTGGGGCCTGGCAGTAGGAGACCTCACCCCCCACTGAGGGAGGGGCTGAAATTGCTGTGAAGCTTGGGGAAGCATTTAAAGGGAGTGGCTCAGCCAATAGATGACAGTGATTCAAAAGTAACAAAAATTGTTACTAATTCTCTCTGCCCATGGCAGACCAAAATGCCATCTGGAATGCTCCTCCTCGGGCATGGGCAACCCGCAGAACAGCATGGAGGAAGAGGGGGAAATCAAATGTCTTCCATGGAGGAGGGGAATCCTTGAAAATCACAGCTGTCTGGACATTGCAAGACGGTCAAGATTTGCATGGTGTAGTGGTTAAGAGTGGCGGCCTCTAATCCGGAGAGCTGAGTTTGATTCCCCACTCCTCCACATGCAGGTAGCTAAGCGACCTTGGGCTACTCCCAGTTCTCTTAGAGCTGTTCTTGTACAGCAGTTCTTCTAGAGCTCTCTCAGCCCCACCTACTTCACAGGGTGTCTGTTGTGCAGAGAGGAAGGGAACAGTGTTTGTAAGCTGCTTTGAGGTAGTGGAAAGTGGGGTGTAAAATGAGTATTATTCTTCATACATGCACACACAGAGTAATTATTGTGTTTCCTTTTGAACAGTGGCTATGGCACAGAGATTTAACCCTTTTCTCTCAAGTCATTCCTCATTTCCCGTTATCTCCTGTACGGAAAAGAGAATGTAAATATGGATTCCTTCTTCCCACCTGGGGGATAGTTATAGCTCAAGGAGTGTGAATTTCCAGTGTGAACACAATATTAAAGAAATTATCAATCTACCTGCTTTTTAACATTAAAACAATACATGGCAAGATCCAGCCACATGACACATACACGGAACTGTACATACTTAGATTCTGCTCATTGCAAGAAGCTGAGGCCCATACATAGCTAAGATTTCAACTCAAAAACTCAAATAGCTATTAAATGAAGACTTGAGTGGGAAACGGAACCCCTAGATATGTTTCTTTTTTTGGCTTCTTGTTCTACCTAGCCCTTCCTTTGTGTTTGTAATGGGTGAGCAATCGAAGGAAAATCTCATTTATGAAGGGCCATGAATCATCCACTTAGTTCTTAAAAGCTTCCCGGGTGGCCCTGTCGTTTCCACTGTTACAGAAACCCAGGAGCTGGAAGAAAACCCCCTCAAAGTTTTGTCTGATGTGATGCTGTGAACCCTCCGAAGTTTGGTAGAAGTGAACCAATCTGGAGGGGGAAGCAGTGGGGAGGAGAGACAACGATGACATAAGAGTTATGTTGTCAATCTGGGGGAGGCAGGGGAGGAATCTGAACCTCCCCTAAGCCTCATGTTCATCGAGAGGACCAACAGTGCAGTCCTAGACTGAGTTACACTCTTTTAAATCCACTTCTAACAGGACTCAGCCCCTTCTAACAGGACATAACTTGGCTGAGGATGGCCCTATTTATTCCTTCTCTGGTGTGAAATTTGGTGGTTTCTTATAGCTAACCGAGTTGCAGAACTAGGAGAAGGGATTTGTTATCCTAGGCTGAATCTGCACTTACTTTGTTTATTCCATTGTGAATCCTGCTGAATCCAGTTCAATTTGAACTCGGGGCTTCCTATTTCCCCCCCTCCCCATTGAAACAGAAAAGTGTTCTGCACATGGTTAGGGGAGTTCGGAGGGGGAGGGGGTAAACAAGCACAGCCAGAGCCTCATTCTTTCTGTTCTTGAAGGGGGGGGGGGGAGGATTGGAGACATCAGAGGACGGAGAAAAAAACCAAGAGGCAAATCTCTGCCGAGAGAAGTTAAAGCTTCTGGAGCTTCTGCAGAGAGAAATTAGGGCTTCCCCTTTAAAGCAAGCTTGTCACCTGGGCAGCCTTGGTCAATCAGGTCTTCTCTACCACGGAGCTCTTCAGCAAATTCGAACCAGGCAGAGCTACGTATGCTTTCTCATGCTTTCTCAATCCAATTCTTCAAATATTGAGGGTTATATCCACTCTAGGATATTGCAGGATAAAGGTAGGGTCACTCCAGATCAATCATGCTTGTTGCAGAGGGAAAATTTAAATCGATAAAATCAAAATGGAAATCGCATTCAGTGGAGATGGCAGGGACTGAATCGACCTGGGATTGGAATAAACGCTCCATGCAGTTTACACCCTCATCGCCCATGTAAATCGACTCTCAAAATTTTGAAAGTCTAGAGTGTTATACCTTTGCTGTTAGTGCTTGGGGATGCATTTAAATTAATGGCACCTATATCATGCCTTTGACAATATGTATACATTTGGTGAATCTGTCAGTCAGTTCTCTGACACATTACTGACCCTGAATCATCCCATTACTCTTAGAGAATTGGCAGTCCAGGGGTGCCAAACTGTGGCTCTCCAGATGTCTATTGACTACAATTATCATGAATCCCTCACAGGGGCTCATGGGAATTGTAGTCCATGGGCATTTGGAAAGCCACCATTTGGCCATCCCTGGCAGAGTGGTTAGCCTAGGGTAGTGATTCTCAACTTGGGGGTCGGGACCCCTTTGGGGATTGAAGGACCCTTTCACTGGGGTCGCGGCAGGGCAAGCAGCTTGGCCGGGGGAGCACCATCCACACTACAGCCTTGCAGGGTAGATCAAGATAGAGCGCTCATCTATCTGGAACAGCAGAAAAGAGCGAGATCAGAATGGTGGGACAGAACTGAACTGAGAAACCCCGGGAAAAAATCCAATTTATATCCAATCATGAACAATGGGTCTTCACGCCATCGGTCCGTTTCGGTTTAATTTCTGTGAAAGAACCCTTGCGTAATTTTATGGTCGGGGGTCACCACAACATGAGGAACTGTATTAAAGGCTCGTGGCATTAGGAAGGTTGAGAACCACTGGCCTAGGCTCTGGGAGGCCCTAGATCAGGGGTAGTCAAACTGCGGCCCTCCAGATGTCCATGGACTACAATTCCCAGGAGCCCCCTGCCAGCGAATGCTGGCAGGGGGCTCATGGGAATTGTAGTCCATGGACATCTGGAGGGCCGCAGTTTGACTACCCCTGCCCTAGAGTCTTACAGAAAAGAAGAAACCCAGTTCTCCTGGGCTAGCCTGATCTCATCAGATCTTGAAAGCTAAAAGCAGGGTCATCCGTGGTCAGTACTTGATGGGAGACCACCAGGGAAGTCCGGGATGGCTTTGCAGAGACAGGCCATGTTAAACCACCTTTGATTGTCTCCTGCCCCGAAAACCCCAAAAGGTCACCATCAGTCATCTGTGACCTGACCGCACAAAAAGGAAAAGAAAAGGAACCGCAAGAAAACAGAAGTGTGGATCTGTTGGGGGAAATGCTGGCGAGGACACCTTTCTTATCAATGCCCTCTTGTGCATTAGCGGGAAACGTGTGCTTGTTGAAAGGGGACTGCTCCCCCCCCTCTCTCCGTCTTGCCTCCTCAGCGTGCCTTCCCCTTCCCTCTGCTGCTGCCTCAACGGACAAGGCTGGTGTGCATAAACACACTGAAAAAAACTACCAAAGAGACTCGTGACACATTGATCTCCTTGGGAACCTTCTGCTCGCTCGTCCCAGGCTTTCCAGCCGTTTGAAAGCTCTGGCAGCTGAGCAGTCCAGGGGCTCCGTTTCTGGCTCACCCTTTATGGGGACTGTAACTATCTCCATATGTGGAAGAGCTGGAGAAGGGGCGGGAGAGGGGCGTGCTATTGGCTGCCTGCCTGAGGAGCTGGCAAATCGTATTCCTCAGCCTGCCTAGAGCTGCTCTTTCCTGCTGGTCTGATTGCAGAAGCTTCAGTGGTTTCCCTCACAACAGGGGTAGTCAACCTGTGGTCCTCCAGATGTCCATAGACTACAATTCCCATGAGCCCCTGCCAGCATTTGCAAATGCTGGCAGGGGCTCATGGGAATTGTAGTCTATGGACATCTGGAGGACCACAGGTTGACTACCCTTGCCTCACAACCCTCGGTGAACACCTACACATGGGTGTGGGGGGGAGCGCTCTGATATTATGGCGATCAACCAGGCCATCAGTCAGCATGGCTTTTGCCATTGCTAAGTATGAAGTTAGAGCCTCTTGTGGCGCAGAGTGGTAAGGCAGCCGTCTGAAAGCTTTGCCCATGAGGCTGGGAGTTCAATCCCAGCAGCCGGCTCGTTGACTCAGCCTTCCATCCTTCCGAGGTCGGTAAAATGAGTACCCAGCTTGCTGGGGGGTAAACGGTAATGACTGGGGAAGGCACTGGCAAACCACCCCGTATTGAGTCTGCCATGAAAACTCTGGAGGGCATCACCCCAAGGGTCAGACATGACTCGGTGCTTGCACAGGGGATACCTTTACCTTTTTAAGTATGAAGTTAGAGGAATCCAAGTGGAGGAGGGACTTCAGTGGGGTGAGAGTCTACCAGACTGTTCTTTTGAGATTTTGGCAACAGGTAGCTCTAGGAATTGTCGGAAGCTCTATGGTAAATCTTCCAAGTTGTGCCGAGAATTGACATAGTGACTCTTTGGTTGGTTTTGAATATCTTCCACAGCTACTGAGCAGCAGTGGGAAATGAAGCTTTCCAGAGGGTGACCTCGTAGTCTAGCAGAAGACCAGGCGAGCATAACAACCCATGCTTAGATTTGATTACAGGTTTTGTTGTTGGATTCCATCCATGGACTTTCTCACTCACATCAGTGATAAGGAGAGTCGCGCATGCTCATGCCAGTGCATGCATGGCAGAGTCCCCTCCATCCCAAGAAAGGGGGATTCTCCCAACCAATCACTGCAGCTGGCTCAGGCCATGATTCTGTATGCCAGTCATTATGACTTTCAGACACTGCATGAATTGGCCTCGCATTCCCTTTACATCCTCAAAGAACGGTTCACAGTGTACCTGGCATCCACATTGGTTATTTTGTTTTTACATCTGTTGTGGGCTTGATTCTGCAGCAAATAAGAAAACAGAACCCAGCCAGAAGTGTCCACGTTAGGGAGAAGAAACTTGTAAAGAAGCATCTATTCCAAAGAACTGGTGCCAAATCTGACTGGCTGGTATTCAGGAAGAGCGCATTAAACTTGGATATATTCCCCCCAGCTTAGTGTTTGTAAAACCCGTACCTTTAATATTGGCAGGGAAGAAGACCATAGGGGGCTATTAAGTACTTAAAAGTTTATTTTCTGTTTGTACTAGCAACATGCCCATCTGGGTGGACAGAGGGAGGATCCAGGTATTGCTAAACATCCCCCCCTTCTTCTCATGACCTTAGTTTCTGTCTGGACAGAAAAGCAGGTCTCTCTCCCTCTCCCCTGGTCAGCTGCATGCCAGATTTGCTTAGTACCTTACAATTGTACAGAAACCATCAAGAGTGAAGCTAGCCGTATCTCTGTAGGCTTGCCATAGGTTTTGTTTGCTTGGTTACATAAACGTGTAAGACACAATGTTGGATTTATGTAATGTGCACCAGGTTAATATCTCTACGTGAAATAGACATTCAAGCTCCCCAACATAAATTTTTAAAACTTGTATAGTGCTATGATAGAGGTTTCTGCAGGCCTAGGGGTTTCGGGGAGGGGGTTGCTATCGAGTTGCAGCCGACTTACAGCATCTCCTATGGATTCTCAAGTAGGGTTGCCAGCTCTGGGTTGGGAATTACCTGGAGACTTTGGGGGTGGAGCCAGGAGTGGGTGGGATTTGGGGTGGGGAGAGGCCTCAGTGGAGTATGATGCTATGGAGTCCACCCTCCCAAGCAGCCATTTTCTCCAGGGGAACTGATCCCCATAGTCTGGAGGGGAGCTGTCATTCTAGAGCAGGGGTAGTCAAACTGTGGCCCTCCAGATGTCCATGGACTACAATTCCCAGAAGCCCCTGCCAGCAAATGCTGGCAGGGGCTTCTGGGAATTGTAGTCCATGAACATCTGGAGGGCTGCAGTTTGACTACCCCTGTTCTAGAGGATCCCCAGATCCCACCTGGGGATTGGCATCCCTATTTTCAAGGCGTGAGATGTTCAGAGGTGGCTCGCCATTGCCTCTCTGTGTGTCATATCCTGGTATGCTTTGGTGGTCTCTAATCCAAATGCCAAACAACGTTAATCCTGCTTTCCTTCCAAGAATTGACGGGATCAGGCTATCCTGGGCCAGGTGAAGGAAAAATACAATTTTCAAAAGAGGTGGGGCAAAATAACTGCAGCCTCAATGTCTGTGCATGCTTGGAGATCATGAAAAGTAACCACAGAGTTCCTGGGTCCCTGTGATTGCAAGAGAACAACCAGTGAGGTCTCGGATGCCACGGCGAACTCTAACAAGACCTCAGCTTCCACTTTGGCACTTGGTGCGCCCTGAAATTCAGCTGTGGGATTCAGTGCACCTTTGCCAAGCATTGGATGCTTGAGGTGGCTCACTCAGCTCGAAGCTTGGCGGGTGGCATCAAAAACTTCTGCAAGTTTCTTTAAAAAACCATAGCAAAATCCAGTTCTTATGGCTTTGGTTCTTCTTCTGTTAAAGGTAGGAAGGAAAGTTGGTTTTTATACCGTGCTTTTCACTGCCCGGTGGAGTCTTAAGGCCACTTGCAATCTCCTTCCCTTCCTTTCCCCACAATAGACACCCTGTGAGGTAGGTGAGGCTGGGAGAGCTCTGGAAGAACTGCTTTGTGAGAATAGGTCTAACAGGACTATAACTAGGCCAAGGTCATCCAGCTGACTGCATGTGGAGGAGTGAGGAATCGAACCCGGCTATCCAGATTAGAAGCTGCTGCTCTTAACCACTATACCATGCTGGCTCTGCCTTGCCCTGCACCTTCCCTTCCTTTCCCCACAACAGACAACCTGGAAAAGATACATGTTATTCTATTCACACAAAATCCTGCGTTGAGCAGGGGGTTGGACTAGATGGCCTGTATGGCCCCTTCCAACTCTATGATTCTCTGATTCTCTGATTCTATGAAAATGATAGTCTTGCATCTGGAGGGGAGTGTGCACAGTGCAGTCTCTCCTTACATATATATTTCGGTTTCTGAAAGTGTGGCTATTGAATACTACTAATATGAGGCTATGGTGTTGGAAGAGGTTGCTTTGCTAATGGGGTTACCCCCTTTAAGGGAGGAGCTGTCCGGGAGTGTTGGCTGATGGCCACAGGACAATGGCCAAGTTCCTTGCAGGAAATGGCAACTTTGCAGGAGAGGCCAAACGGTGGCTCTCCAGATGTCTCATGGGAATTGTAGTCCATGGGCATCTGGAAAGCCATCGTTTGACCACCCCATTCAGATGCTCCCTGAGTTCCCTCCCCTCCCCAAAGCCTGCCCCTTCCTGGGCACTGTCCCTGAATGTCCATGTATTTCCCAAGCTAGAACTGGTTTTTCTCTTTGGGCACCTGGAATGCCAGGTCAGCCAGAGCTGAAAGAGGAGGTCCAGGACAAGTGGGGTGCCAATGGCGGGGGATGGGAGCATAGGGTTGCTGGCTCCAGGTTGGAAAACTTCTGTAGATTTGGGGAGATGACAGCAGGGAATGAGGGGCTATGATGCCATGGACTCCACCCTCCAAAGTGTCTCTTATCTTCGTGGGAACTGACCGTTATAGTCTGGTGATGAGTTCTAATTCTGAGAGATCCCCAGGCCCCACCTAGTGGTGTTGCAGAAATCAGTGGGAGGAACAGGGAGGGCTATAAATGAGATGGGAGGGGAAAGAGGAATTCCTCTCCCATGAAAGTCCACTCAGGCTGCCCTCTTGTGGACAACGTGCTGACTTGCATTGGGTGGCTGATTCAGATTCAGCTGCAAAATTCAAAGCAGCTTGCTGTAGTGTTTAGGAGCAGCAGCTTCAAATCGGGCAAGCTGGGTTTGATTCCCCGCTCTTCCACATGCAGCCATCTGGATGACCTTGGGCTCGTCACAGTCCTAGAAGAGCTATTCTGTCAGAGCTCTCTCACCTAACTCACAGGGTATCTGTTGTGGGGAGAGGAAGGTAAGGCTATGGAAAGCCACCTTGAGACTTCTTTGGGCAGTGAAAGCGGGGTATAAAAACCAACTCTTCATCATCATCATCATGCTGTCTTAGTGGTAGAAAATACTGTCAAGTCATACATGATTTATGGTGACCTTGCTGGGTCTCCAAGGCAAGAAAGATTCAGAGATGGATTGCCATTGCCTGCCTCTGTGTCAGCACCCTGTTATTTCTTGGAGGTCCCCCATCCAAATACCAACCAGGGCCAATCCTGCTTAGCTTCCAAAGCCTAAGGTAATCAGGGTAGCTTGGCCCATCCATGTTAGGTGATTTGTTTCCTACCTGTTTGCTAAAGTCGCCCATGTCTTCTCTTTTCTGAAGTCTCCAGCTGTTCCTCACAGAGCTTGTTGCCAGTTGATGGTAGCCAACAGATAGCAAAAGCCACCGAGCTCTCCTCATGGTGCTTGGAACCATTTGTAATCAAAAGGGTTAGGTGAGGCTTTCTCAACCAGGGTTTCATGAAACCCTGGTGCTTCTTGATAGCTCTCGAAGGGTTTCTTGAATGGGTGGGAGGTAATTCATTTTTAAACATATTTTAAAAAATACATTCAACATTTCTCAGGTGATACGACCATATATGGCCATGTCAACCTGACCCCTCCTCCCTAAATAGCCAATGATGGGCCTGGAGGGGGTGGGAGGGGGAGGGGCCCCAGGTAGGCGTGTCCTCAGCTGTGCTTCCCAACTATATTCTCGACGATCGCGCCACTTCTGGGGCTTCTCGAAGCCTGAGGAATGCTCCACCAGGTTTCCCGAAGGAAAAATAAGTCGAGAAAGGCTGGGCTTGGTTAACTTGGAAAAGACAAATCCGCTTTGAGTCACAAAAGGGTAGTTTAAAAAAATTATCTCAAGCATTGGGGCACTCCAGCAAAAAACCTGGAAACGCAAGCGAGGCTGTCAGAGTTCTCTGTCTGCTAAAGAAGCGTTTCAATTTACATCAGTTTCCTGTGCCAGGAAACACAAGTAGCAATGAAATCACAAGGAAAAACAATGCGAGACCACCGTATTTTTATTATTATTTTTTTAGAGCACCAGAATGAATCTCAATCAAATGTACCATTTGATTCTACGAACCCAGTCTGCGCATATTTTAAAAAATACACTTGGGAAAGAGTTGTAATGCTCCTTAAGCCTGGCAACATCTGTCTTTTAAATGGGCAGGATTCTAAATCACTCCTTTCATTGGCTGGAGAAACGAGACAATTAAGAACTTCCCGGAAAGTGAGTGCTGTAGGTCATGTCATTCTACTCTGCCGCTGAAAGAAGCCTCGCGTAGACCGCAAGCCAACTGGAGCATCTTGGTTTCCCATGAATGATGAGCTTGCCAGAGAGGGAATCAAGAGAACGGCTGGATCGAGGGATGCCAGCCTCCAGGTGGGACCTGGGGATCCCTGGGAATTACAGCTCATCTTCAGGCGACAGAGATCAATTCCCCTGGAGAAAATGAAAGCTTAGAACAGGCTTTCTCAACCAGGGTTTCATGAAAACCTAGGGCTCCTTGAAGGCCCTGGAAAGGTTTCCTAAATAGGCGGGAATTAAGTAATTATCTGTAACAGTGGGCTTGCTGTTATAATAACGTGTTAAGGGCTAAGTGGGCGGAGAGTGGGTGTGGCCTGTCTGAGGCAGGGCCCAATCGAGACGCGAGGAGGGGGGACTTTCCCTTCCCGTTGGGCTGCAAAGCCCTCTCACTGCCTCACAGAGGCGGCGAGAGGGCTTTGCAGGCCAACTGGAAGCTGGCGCGGTCGCAGCACCAGAGGGGGGGGTGTCTTTCCCCTCCCGTTGGCCCACAAAGGCTTCTTGGCAAGAAAGCTTTGCGGGACAACGGCAAGCTGGTGCGGCTGTGGAGGTGGAGGGGGGGGGATCCTTTCCCTTACCCTTTGGCATTTCCCTTACCCCATGGACCCCTTTGATACTAGTATATAGTATCAGGTACACAACTCTGCTTCCTAACCATATTCTGCATTACTGTCAATATGAATGTTTTTTCACATTCCATTCCACTCTCTGGACAAATTAATCGGGGTTGGGAAACGGTCACTATATAGTGCTGATTGACATTTCCTAAAGAATTAACCGGGTCATGAACTTCAAATGTGTTGGATTTTTGATGCTGTCAGAGAACTGCTTTCTTCAACCTGGATGCTCAGAATCTGTTTCCTGGAGTGGGGGGCTATGAAATTGTTCATGCTGTCAACACACTCTTGCTTCCAATTGGGGTTCAGCTGGTAATTCGGAAAAGGGGGGGGGAATCCAGCTGAATTGAAGTGTTGACTTCCGTCTCCTTTAAAATGTGTATTGATTCATTTATTTTGCTCGAGCCAACTTGTTCTGGGCATCCCTCTGAAGAAAAAGAAATCTCTAACACTGACTGAATCGTTGTTAGAGAGACAAGCTTGGGAAAAAGTTTGGTGACAAGCAGGGAACCTGCAACGACTTGCAGGGCTCACTTCATGTCCCCTATATTTCCTTCCCCATGGTATTTCCTCTTTCCCCACTCCTGGCAGCCCTCACATCATCTCCCCTCTCCCTGCTTCCTTCTGTCCCTGCACCAAAAACCTTTCATAGAATAATGGAGTTGGAAGGGACCTCCAGGATCATCTAGTCCAACCCCCTGCAGAATGCAGGAAATTCACAACTACCTGCTCACCCACAGAGACCCCAATTCCATGCACAGGTGATGTCCCCAACATCCCCCCCCCCCCAAAAAAAAATCTCTGGCCAGTCTGACCTGGAGGAAATTTAGCTCCCAACCCCAAAGTAGTGACTGGCATTTCCCCGGGCATGCAAGAAAGGCCACCAGAGCCAAGCACCGACACAGTCCTTCCTGCCCACCCACTCACACTCTGCCTGAGTCCACAGAATCAGTAGGATCTTTTAACCTTTTATTTACTTCATGGGTCTTTCTCTGCAAAGGGGACCCAAAGCATCATACATTATTCTGCTCCCTTCCATTTCATCCACACAGTGTTCAGCCCAAGGGTTCAAAACCATGTCTCTTAGCTTTATAAAAATTATGAAAACAGTTTTACCCTGGAGGGCCCTGGGCATTGAATCAACAGATTTTATGGCTGAGCAGTTGACCTCCTTACCGACTGCCACCTTCTATCTGTGCAGCTCTTATACATTTATGACCGCGTTTGCTTTTCTTCTGCAGGTGCCTGCTGGCTTTCAACCTTTATAGATTGCCTCACGTAGCATCGTTCTTCCCAGCCAGGTCTCCTATTGGGATCCCCCAAATGATGCCCATAAGGACTATAGCACCCATCAAGAATTTTCCTGCTGCCTGTCAACGGTTTTAAATGGTGAGAGGGGTGTTTGCCCAGGAGGGCTTCTGATTGGCCATGCAGATTTTTTTCCCATAGTTTCCCACAGCATAAAGATTTTTTACTGCGTAACTGTTGGATTGCAATCAGCAAGTAATTTGGTGAAGTCAGCCTGAGTTAAGCTGTCTGAGTGTTCATTAGTGACATCAAGTGGTCACTGGTGAATTTGCGATGGAAAAAACCCAAAGCCCACGCTCTGGAGATCCCCTCATTTAAGATGGGCTCCCACCCCTTTTCTCTTTTTTCAAGAAGAAAAGCTCTGTGTTCTTTTGCTGATGCATGGAGCAGCCACCATTAGGCTTAACTCTCTCCATCTGTTGACATGTGGAATATAGTCCCACCTGCAACCTAGACACAGAGGCTTGCAATATGTTGCTTTTGTAGTTACTCTTTAAGCTTTTGTACTCTACCTCCGTAAGGAGACTGAAGCAAATGAATATGATACATATTTGTAAATAATCTTTCCAGTAAAGATTTCTGTCTTTTAAACATCAAAGCGCAGTGAGTCTGGATCTGTGCCGTATCCACAAAAGTAACTAATAACTAAATACTTTCAAAATGCTCTGTGATTCTGCAGCCCTATTTCTCTGGAGGGAGTTAGGACTAAGGCAAGTTCAAAAGTCCCAACAATGAAGATGGTAAGCAGCACTGTATGCAAGAAAATATTTTAAAACTACAGTTCATTTTAGAAGGCATCTTTACAAACCCAGCTTTTTTTTACAGACTGCTTCTCTCTGAAAACAGGCTCGGGAAGGGGTGGGTGGGTTAAAACATTCACAGTCAAATTTAAAACATCCTAAAAATTAAAACAAGCACCCAAACTCCCCCACCATCCCCAGTCTGGCTGGCAGGATTGGCGGTAGGCTGGGAACATATGCCCAGCCAAGGAAAAAGGGAGGGGCGAGGCAGGAGGCCCATACGATGCTAGGCTGCCTTGGCCTTGAGTTGGCATTACGATAGAGATGCCCGCCTTTCATCTACCCTTTAGTCAAAGCATCACAGTCCAAGTGCCGACATCCATTCTCAGTTCCCACACTTCCTTCTTGATTGATGTCCCTGTCGTATCCGCTGCGCCTTCTTTCCATGCATCTCCTTCCAAAACGTAGCTGTCAAAATGAGCCAAGAGAGGTGCACGGTTCTAGCGGGGTCCCATCCAGTGTGGAGGATGCAGGGATGGGATCGCCTTTGATGCCCTGTCATTAGAATGCAAAGGCCAAGCTGGCAGTCCTCGAAAGCATCCCTACCTTTGACTCACCTTTGTTCCCCCCATCGGCTTGCATTCTCTCCCAAATCCCTTCCTGTACCGATTCCCCCAGCGACTCTACGCCGGGCTTCCCTGTCATCTGGCTCAATGAATGTGCCGCTTTTGGGGATCTCACATATCCTGTTACAAGGGTCAGTCGTTCCTCAAATGTCTCCTTCCCAACAATGAACTCTGCTGCTTCTCGGTATACAAAAACAGCGAGCCGTGTTTCTCCATTCCTCCCTCCCCTCCAAATTGTTACATGGGAAATTTCCCCAAACAAAGAAATAAGGACGCATGGGTTGGTGGAGGTCTCGAGCGTGTTAGACTGGCTCCTTTGTCCCGCTCCGTCTGAGGTTGCTTTTAACCAGCTTTGGGGAGGGCTCATTATTTTGTGACTTTCCCAGAACCCACAACAACCTCATGCGCTTGCGCATAATCACCCACGGATGCCAGTTCTTGGGGCCGCCAGGAAAGGACACGATCAAAAGGACACAGAAATCTCTCCATTCTTCTCATTCAATTTGCATACCAGGTTTTAACAACCCAGGACGACTTCTGAAGGGTGCTGAGCTGAGTCCAGAAATCTTCATGAGCCCTAGTTGGCAAGGCCCCATCTCAGGGACAGACTAAAGCTCAAGAGCTGTTTGCTTCTATCTGAACATCCCTCTTTCTCTTTCCTCATGCCAATCTTTCCTGAGCACCTTTCTCAACATTATTTTGGCATCAGGGTTCGGAAAAACATGGAAACTTTGGGGGTGGAGCCTGCAATGGGTGGGGCTTGAGGAGGGCGGGGGCTTCAATGGGGTATGATGCCATTATCTTCTAAATGGCCATTTCCTCCAGGGGAACTGATTTCTGTTGCCTGGAAATGAGGTGTCATTCCAGGGGATCCCCAAGTCCCACCTGGAGGCTGGCATCCCTAGACTCAAATAGAAACTGCATACAGATGCTGTGTAATGTGGACACGGCACAAAATGGGCACCCAATGGGACAAAATGTTTCAACTGCACAACAGAAACACTAGCAGCAAAAAACCCAAAGTGAAGTCAAAGCTCAAGGCTGTGACAACGTAGGAAATACAAATGAACTGCAAATGGATATTCTGGGCCAGTCCCAGTGGCACAGGTGTAAGTGTGAAAGATGCAAGATCTGGAGTGTGCATGATTCAAAAGCGTATGAAGAATCTCCTACAGGGGGCATCGGAAGAGATGTGTAGTTAGCATACACATAGACTAGGAACTTCTGGATGTTTTTCAAAGAAATTCCTCCTGTGTCCTGATTGGTTCAGTCGTTGACTTCCTGCTCCTTTGAGCTCACTTCCTCTTTTCCTTTGGACCAAGAACACAGCTAGGACTCTCTCTACAAAATTGCTTCAATTTTCAATAAAGCTACTTATTCTCTTTTGCATATTTAGACTCTGCCAACAGTAAGTGCCTCAGGAACATAAGGATGGTTGTCTATTTTTTATTTATTCAATTTATATCTCCCCCTCCTGGGAGGCCAGTCATTGTTGGTATTTCTGTAGGCTTCAACCAAAGGCCCGGTGGAACAGCTCTGTTTTGCAGGCCCAACGGAACTGTCCAAGGTCCCGCAAGGCCTTGATCTCTCCAGGGAGAGTGTTCCACCAGGCCTGTATCAGGGTTTTGGTTGAGGCCCGCTTAACTTCTCTGGGGCCAGGGATCTTGAGTAGATTTTGCATGCCTTGAGCTCAGAGCCATAAGGGAGGAATGTAACAAAATGTAAAGACCAACCCGAAATCTAATGCATGCCTTGAGCTTTTGTGAGTCGAATGGGAAGGAAATATTGTCTGAGTTCAGGGAGGCATACTTCTCAAATAAATGTGCACAGGATTATAGCCATAGATGGGGGGAGTGTTGTCATGAAATAGGTTAAATTCCACCTTCCCCAAATACCATTTCTGCGATCCCAATCTGGAGCCATTGAAGTGAGAATAAAAGCGCCATGCACAATGTACAATTTGGTCCTCTGTGTATACCGGTAAGAAAACTACCTGTAAGAAAACTACCAGGGAACAGACACAGAGAAGGTATTGTAAAGATGAAAACACATCTGTGAATTTTTACAGGTCTCCATTTGTTCCTGTTCACTTTCATCCCTTACAATTGGATGCCCTTCAAATCACATTTGGGTTCTTCAAAGGTAAGGTCCACTCTCTTCCTGAGGAGTAGCCATTAAATCTGTGTCAGAATTCTTTTGAGCTACGTTTCCTACATTGGCTCCTTTTGAAAAGTGAGCCGTGGCAAGGAAGGTCGAAGGAATGGCGGGAGTCAGGGGGTTGTCTGTAGCCCCAGCCTTGTCAAGCCGGGTGGTGGTAAGAAGGAAACGCTAAATTGGAAAGTCCCGCTGCTTCGTCTTCAATTGGGTTCTCAAAATAGATATTCGGGGGAAGTACCTGTGAAAGGGTCTTTTGATATAGTTTTATCCCATCCTAGCAGGGGTTGTCCTAATGAGCTGCTGAAGGAGGGAAGGGAATATTTGGGGAGAAAGGTTGAAGAGCCGTTAGGGGGAGAGGGATGCGGGAAGAAGGATGGGTGGACGCAAGAACCCTTGAAAGCCCAAGTATGTCTTGGCTGCAGCTGAATTCTATTAGGCAGTTTGTCTGAAGGACCTTAGTTCAATTCTGCTGTTCAAATTGAGTAAGATCTGACTTCCCGACAGACAATATTGGATATATGACGACTCTGAACTGATATCGGTCTAGCCAGAACATGGTGTGCTGTCATGATATCACAGAGACTAGAAGATCAGGATACACAGATTCTGGGCTCCTCTAACAACAGTGTATGTTCTCCCCACTTCTGGGAGATTCCCTTATCTTACAAATCCATGCCCATGTATCTCCAAATTTTGGAAACACACCAGTTAAGAAGAGCATTTCTAGCCGCTCGTTTAAACATCTTTCCCTCAAATGTCACCTGAGGTAGATTTTTGAAGATTCCTCCTCAGGAGAGATACTGTTTACATGGATGTAGTGTCCCTGACACGTTGTACCGTATACTTCTGGTGTGTCCTAAGTTTGATGTATTTCGTCGCCCGTTAGCTAATTATCTGAAGAAATTGAAATTCAGCTGTGTTAACGAGAAACACTGGATTAAAATGATACTAAAGGCGAGGGACACAGCAACTATTATAAAAGTAGCAAAGTTTTTGCTGGCAATTTCAAATGAAAATCTTTTACGATAGATTTTACATCTGAAACTGTTTGAAATTTTCATTTTGTGCTTTGCAATTTTATGCCAATAAAGGTACTCTGAATCTGAATCATGATGCTAACATTATGAATCGTATAGGAAGGTCTTGACATACAGAGCGCTGACCCTGGGCCTCATAGACAATTCTTGTGCCAACATAGTTTGTTGTAGACTGATCTGGGTCCATAATCAAAGTAACTGAGCATTCACTTTGCCCTTCAGCCTGCAGCAATCTGCATGGGGCAAACAACCAATAACCCACCATGAAAGGTCTGTGTGGAAAGGCCCTGACATTGATTACGAAGAGCTGTGTTTGAACATTTGTTGATAGGCTGTGACTATTTGATCCCGACCATCTTTTGATCCCACGGTCGCACTGCTTATTTTCTCGGGCTGCGTGTTTGCTTGTACTACACATAGAGTGTGATTGTTTTGACTTCCAAAGGTAAGGGTGTTCCTGTTCTGGCTGAATGCATCCTTTTTGCCTTTTGAAGTCGCTCTGTCTGAGGATTTCTTCTGCCCGATGAGAAGCGGGGAGAATTCTGAGGATGTTGCAAGAGAACAAAACTCTTTTTTTTCCCCCCAGGGCTCATCCATCTAAATAAAATCATATGTTGGAAGTTGAAATTCGACCCATGAATGAATGAACATATTTCAAAAAGTAGTGACAAGGTCCGGGTTGACTCACTGGAGCTAGTGTCCTTCCACCGCTCCCTTGTCCTATTTTGAAGCCGCTGACTAATTAATCTCGTTTTAATGGAAGGATTCTGAATCAGAAGGGGAGAAACTACTGAAAGCCAGCATGGAGTATGGCTTGAAGTGTTGCCCTAGACCAGGGGTAGTCAAACTGCGGCCCTCCAGATGTCCATGGACTACAGTTCCCAGGAGCCCCTGCCAGCGAATGCTGGCAGGGGCTCCTGGGAATTGTAGTCCATGGACATCTGGAGGGCCGCAGTTTGTCTACCCCTGCACTAGACCTAAGGACATACCGGTTCAAATTGGGCGACCTGGGTCAATCGGCTTTCTCTAACTTACTACCCAGGGTTATTGAAGATAACATGGAAGAGGGGAGAACTTTGATCACTGTCTGATCTCCTTATAAGGAGGAGGATATAAAATGCAACAGACAGAAGAACTTTATGAACATGGAAAGAGAGAAAGAAGCAGATATTGTGCAATAAGCAGAAATGCCCCATTTAATATTAGGGATGTGCGTAGAAAAAAAAACAATCTGTATTTCTTTGGAATTTTTACTGAATCAATTTGGTCGAATCTGAATAACCTGAATCACTGGTTGAGATTTGACGATTCAGATTTGGAGGTTCAGGTTTGGCCGAATCAATTTGGCCATTATAATCAATGGTGCAGTTAAAGTCAATGGGAAATTTTGTCTTTTTATATATTCTGTGGTCTGGGGAGTGGGGGTTTGAGGTAAAGGCACCATATTTGCAGCATAACTTCTGGAACCCCTCCTCAAAAGAACCCCAAAGTTTCAAAAAGAGAGGACTAGGGGATCCAACTCTACGGGTATCCAAAGAGGGTGCCCCCCTCTTTGAGGTTAGATTTCTCCCTCCTCCACATGCAGCCAGCTGGGTGACCTTGGCCTAGTCATAGTCCTGTTAGAGCTATTCTCACAGAGCAGTTCTTCCAGAGCTCTCCCAGCCCCACCTACCTCACAGGGTGTCTATTGTGGGGAAAGGAAGGGAAGGCAATTGCAAGAGGCTTTGAGACTCCTTCGGGTAGAGAAAAGCATGGTATAAAAACCAACTTTCCTTCCTACCTTTAACAGAAGAAGAACTAAAGCCATAAGACCTGGCTTTTGCTATGGTGTTTTAAGCAACTGCAGAAGGTTTTGATGCCACCCGCCAAGCTTTGAGCATCCAATGCTTGGCAAAGGTACACTAAAGCCCACAGCTGAATTTCAAGTTCCAAGGTGGCACTTTTGTATTTAAGTTATCACTTGACTCCTAATGCTTATTTTTTAAAATTAAATTACAGGGAAAATAATTTTTAAAAACGATTCAAAATGATGCTGTGTCACAATGAAGGCATGGGATGGTGGGGGTAACGCCTATTTTTCACTGTAACACATCAGAGATTCCTCTAGAACTTGAGAGAAAGTAAAAGGGATCTTTATAGCTGGTTTAGTCAGTTTCAAAAAAATTTTTTAATTCAGCTTCCAGATCATTTCTTTTAGTTTGTTTTCCTTCCTTTGTGTTTCCTTTCATTTAAGGAGCTGAATCAAGAGGATTTAAATGGGAGATGCCACAACCTCTCTCTTTTTTCTGTCCCTAGTCCAGTTAAAATGAGTCGCAAGGAATTTATGGGATTGCATTCAGTAGAACTTGAGTTGAATAGGGCTCTTTTCTTCTGGTATATGCTTCCTGCTACAGAACCAGTGGCATGCAACACATTATTGGAAGCTCATTTTCTCCCAAGTAGTCCTAATTAACCTAATAGGATTGTTCCAGAGTGAGTGTGACTGTGACACTATAATAGTATTCAATCAAACCAAGATGCTGTGATGCTGTCATTCCCCCAGCCATTCTGAGAATGCAGAAGATAAACCGAAGAGAACGCAAATGACTCATTGGAACGATTCCAGTGATCTCACCCATATGGTGTATTCTTTGAGAGCATGTAAAGCAAAAGAGGTTTAAATTCTGTGACCATAGGAATGCTGGGAATTGTAGATTTTATTGCAGCAAATGGCCAGGGATTCCAAAGAACCCTACAGGGGATTATAGTTCCTTCCTAGAGTTTTTTAAAGGGAAGGCACAACCATTACACAGATTAGAAGAGCTCTCACAGAACTCAGGTTGCCTGCCTACATTGTAAGTATGCATTCCCACTGTGCACCCTCCGCAGCCATTTCTGCCTGGGGAGCTGATTGTCATAATCTGGAGATGAGCTGTAATTCCAGGAGCTCTCCAGGCCTCACCTGGAGGTTGGCTGTCCCTGGGGTGGAAATATTCCTTGAGGTTTGGAAGTGGAGCCTCAAAAGTGTATAATGCCTCTGCAGCCATCAAACAAGCCACATAGCACCCCCTGACCTATTTCTGGTCCAGAAAACATTGCAGAGAGGATGTAAGGTTGCCAGATTGGTGTGAGTTCATGTTCTGGAATTCCACAATACCTAGGTGTGGATAAACCTGTCTAGGGTTAAGACTACTGTGCACAGAGAGACTTCCTCTTTGGGTTGCCAGCTTCAAAGTTAGGCACTAAACCCACACCAAACCATGAGCTAGTGCCCTTTGCATTACAGCATGCAACGGGTTTTACTACTAGTCTATAATAAGACCCTTTCCTCATTTTTATCATGGAGCACATGAAAAAACCAACTTATGATGCAAGCTTCTTTGGTGATTTCAAATTATGCTTCCAAGGATAAGCTGCAAGACAGGGATATGGTATATGGCTGCTCACCCTACAACCATACGTGCTCTTTGCTTTCAATTTTGTAACGGGTCGGGAGTCTGTAAAGCCTTTCTTTCATTATGTGAGTAATTCAATTTCAAATGGTATTAAAACTCGTTAAGGAATGACATAAAATGCAGAGCCACATCAGATGTCTTGAAATTGTTACAAGCTTTCGAGAAATCCACAGTTTCCTGGCGCTGCCCCTTTTCCGGGCCACTTAGGTTCGACCACGTCAATCCCAACATCAGGGGCATCGCATCAAAGGGCAGAGGGAGATGTGAAAGCCAGGGGGGTGTGCATCAAAAGGCCTTTCTTAAAGGAACAGACAGGCTCTTCACCAAGGCCAGGTTACAAACTCAGAGGTCAGGGCCTACAGGCATCAGTCAGATGTACTGCTAAAGAGCAAGTGCTTTGGAGATCTCAGAAGGGGGCAAAGTGTTCAATTATTTTAAAAAGCCTTTAAGGCTGATTGCTAGAAACATGCAGTCTCTCTCCCTCTTTCTCTCTCATGCAATTAAGCTATACTTACCATTGCATGATCTGGATAGCCAGGGGTAGTGAAACTGCGGCCCTCCAGATGTCCATGGACTACAACTCCCACGAGCCCCCGCCAGCAAATGCTGGCGGGGGCTCATGGGAATTGTAGTCCATGGACATCTGGAGGGCCGCAGTTTCACTACCCCAGGCTCATCAGATGTAAGAGGGTTAGCCCTGGTTAGTATTTGGATGGGAAACCACCAAGCGAAGTCCTGGGTCACGATGCAGAGGCAGGCCATGGCAAGCCACCTCTGAACATTGCTTGTCTTGAGAACCCTACGAGGTTGCCAGTGGGCTGTAATATGACAACCAAAACTCCACCTTGAAACCTATACCAACTCCTTCTTCCTTCCTCCCTCACGTTTCTCCCTGAACAAGGTCCTAAAGCTGCTTATGGCATCATTCTCAAACTTTGTTTCTATTGTATCTGAAGAAGTGTGCATGCACACATAACCTCATACCTTATATAAAACTTTTCTTTGTCTGGACACAAACCCAACACAAACCCAAGCTCTGGTTTCCCTCTACATTGAAATTAACTGACAAGAACTGACAAGTAGGGACTTACAAGACTCAAGGGGAAGGAATCCCCCCCCCCGAATTCTCTAGCCAAGCCCAAAGCAGCCCCCCATCTGCTTCATTGCTGATGTGTCCCCAGGACTCTTTGGCAGCTACTGCCTGGCTCAACATGGCTCCCGGGATGCTTCATTGCTGTTGCAGCCCCTTGGCTATTCGGTCTCTAGATTCATTTGTTTTCCGTTTTCAGTCTGGCTTTCATCAGTGGCAATGAGTCCTACATAAACAAATGTCCTTATTAGTATAACATATAACAAATAACAAAAAATAATAGGAAATGTACAAAAATATCCATACCACCACAAACCGTCTCTAGATTCAAAGTCTAAATAAATGACATAAGAGACTTTTTATCTTCTTATGCTTAATTAAGCCACTGGATAGATTCTGTCTCTCCTTTGTTACAATTTTGGAATCGTCCACTTTTTTCGTGCAGCCCCTTGGCAGCAGACACTTCCTGACATGGCTCCTGGGCTGCTTTGTCATCGCCATGACCGGGTTTGCCACAGCTCCCAAGCTCCACTCCACTGAGAGAAGAAAAACAGATTTGGCGGGATTTAAGGAAGAGCCTCTTGTGGCGCAGAGTGGTAAGACAGCGACATGCTGTCTGAAGCTCTGCCCATGAGGCTGGGAGTTCGATCCCAGCAGCCGGCTCAAGGTTGACTCAGCCTTCCATCCTTCCGAGGTCGGTCAAATGAGTACCCAGCTTGCTGGGGGGTAAACGGTCATGACTGGGGAAGGCACTGGCAAACCACCCCGTATTGAGTCTGCCATGAAAACGCTGGAGGGCGTCACCCCAAGGGTCAGCCATGACCCGGTGCTTGCACAGGGGATACCTTTACCTTTACCTTTAAGGAAGAGTTGGTTTAGATACCCCACTTTTCACTACCCAAAGGAGTCTCAAAGTGGCTTACATTCACCTTCCGTTTCTCTCCCCATCCTGTGAGGTAGGTGGGGCTGAGAGAGCACTGACAATATTGCTCTGTAAGAACAGCTCTATCAGGACTGTGACTAGCCCAAGGTCACCCAGTTGGCTGCATGTGGGGGAGTGGGGAATCATACCTGGCTCGCCAGAGCAGAAGCCTGCTGCCTTTAACCACTACACCAAGCTGGTTCCCATGTGTTTTTAAAATTTCCTTTAAAATTTGAGATTTTTTGGCAAATCTTGGGAGTCCCCCAAGTGTACAGAAACATCTCTTTAGCCTCCACTGTCCCAGTCCATAGATTTAAGTATCTGCAGATAGTGATTGGCTAATAGTATACAGATAACCTTCCCTTTAGATCAACCTTTCTCAACTTTTCTACTGTTGAAAATCCCCTGAAACAGGCTTCAAGGAACAACAGAAGTGGCACAATCATGCAGAACAGGTTGAGAAGCATAGCTGTGTACATCCTTTCCCAGGGCCCTTCCCCTTCACAGCCCCCCCAGCCCATCTTTGGTCATTTTGGGAGGGGAGGGGGGTCAGCATAACCATTTAGGGTCATACCACCCCATACATAGTTAACAAATTTTAAAAATATATTAAACATTAATTAACTCCCATCCTTTTGGAAACCTTTCCAGGGCCATCAAGAAACCCTAGGGTTTCATGAAACCCTGGTTGAAGAAAAAGAAGAAGAAGAAGAAGAAGAAGAAGAAGAAGAAGAAGAAGAAGAAGAAGAAGAAGAAGAAGAAGAAGAAGAAGAAGAAGTTGGTTCTTATATGCTGCTTTTTTCTACCCGAAGGAGTTGCAAAGCGGCTTACAGTCGCCTTCCCTTTCCTCTCCCCACAACAGACACCCTGTGGGGTGGGTGAGGCTGAGAGAGCCCTGATATCATTGCTCAGTGCTGTGGCGAGGCCAAGGTCACCCAGCTGGCTGCATGTGGGGGACTGGGGAATCAAACCCGGCATGCCAGATTAGAAGTCTGCACTCCTAACCAGTACACCAAGCTGGCTCTCTGCTAATCACTATACCAAGCTGGTTCTTCAGAAAGCCCGCTTTAGATCCTTGTGTTGCGCACCTCTATCTGCCACAAACCTCACCTGGATTCTAAAACGAATGCTGCGGATCAGGCCACAGGTTTAGAATATCAGTGGATTGAACCCCCTCCCCCACTTTAATGGAGTATAAAAGTTTTAATTGCCTTATTGGAGGCAGGGGAGTCTTAGCACTATCTCTTTAGCGGCTAGTTTACAAAGGGAAACCCCGGCATTCTACACAGGCCAGCAAATATTGCTTGTGTTCAACAGCGGGCCAGCCCTGCGATTCGTAAGGTCTTACCTCAGAGGCCTCCTTCCTTCACACATCTGGAAGAGCTCCGATTCCTCCCCTCCCCATCTGCCGCAGCTTGAAGGAGGGAAGTGGGTCCTACAAATAAACAAAAGGATCCTGATGTGGTCATAGAAAGCCTGCATCGGAGCTAATCTTACGAAAACAAACCCAGCCTCAATGCGAAGTTGTTTGTTGCCTTTAAGCCAATCTCATTGACCTTCTCGGGTATATTGTAGGGTCATTATGGCATCATCATCATCATCAGCGGCTCTTTGTCTCTCGCATTGTTATCTGCCTCGGCCCTGCGGCCCACTCCATCAGCTGCCCGGCTGGAAAACATCACTTGCCTTCCTACATCTGAACCCGGATGGGCTGCTGAAATCCAGGGGAGCAAACAAAAGCAGAAACGTACACCGGGTTCTGGTCCGAAGCACCGGTGACTTGTTTGGACCTGTGTTATATTTTTCAAGGTTCCTTGTATTATAAAGCTCCAAAGGCCTTGAGCATAAAACATGCAAGATAACCGGCAGGATAAAGCTAGCATTACAACACATGTCCAAGAGGAAAAGACAGAACAGTAAAAGTGCACATATCTCTTAGGAGTCTAAAAGCACGTTGGATAAAGAACCCGAGATGACGTCTACAGTTCTCGTACGGTCAGCGAGATAAGACTCATTACAGCAGCATTTCAAAGAGTCCACTATTGTCAAGGGTTTTGCCACAGATTGAGTTATTTCCGGATCGAAAACCGCTAACAATATCGATCCCACCCAGGGCTCAGCAGGAAGCCGATATCTAGTCAGAACAGGGGTCCTCCAAATAGTCCCTTGATCAGGATCAGAATCATATAGAGCTGGGAGAGACCACAGAGGGTCATCTAGTTGAGGCCTCCCCCATCTTCATGGGGACTTAAAAAACATAAGCTCCTGACAGGTGCTCATCCAATCTCCTCTGAAAAACTTCCAACAAAGGAGACTCCATCACACTCCAAGGCAACATACTCCATCTATGAGCAAGCCTTCACCATCAGAAAATTATTGGTGTTGTGGTTAAGAGTAGTGGCTTCTAATCCTGCTAGAGCTGTTCTCACAGAGCTCTCTCAGGTCCACCTACTCATAAAGTGTCTGTTGTGGAGAAATGAAGGGAAGGCGATTGGAGGCCACTTTGAGACACCATCCGGTAGTGGAAAGGGGGTATAAAAATCTACTCTTCTTCTCCTCCTCCTCCTCCTCCTCCTCCTCCTTCTATTTAAATGGAATCTCCTTTCCCATAATTTGAGCCCATTGCTCCTAGTTCTTGACCTTAAAGCTGCAGTCAATAAGTTGACCCCTTCTTCAACATGTCTACCATTTCATGTAGTTAAACAGAGCTATCCTAGCCGCCCTTGCCCTCTTCTTCTCCAAGTGACACATACCCAACTCTCTCAACATCTCCTTGTAAGGCAGGGATTGCAACCCCTCAAGCATCATAGTCACCCTTCTCTGAATTCATTCCAACTTGTCAAATACTAATACTATACTAGATTAAGCTACTTAATCACAGAATAACATAAGGTGGTCTAAAGCAGGGGTAGTCAACCTGTAGTCCTCCAGATGTTCATGGACTACAATTCCCAGAAGCCCCTGCCAGCAAATGCTGGCAGGGGCTTCTGGGAATTGTAAGTCCATGGACATCTGGAGGGCCGCAGTTTGACTACCCCTGCATTAGACCGTACGTCTGTGATTCTAAGCAAATGCTGGCAGGGGCTCATGGGAATTGTAGTCCATGGACATCTGAAGGACCACAGGTTGACTACCCATGGTCTAAAGTCTTTATTGCATCAGTTACACAGCTACAGAAGCGATTTGAGAATGGAGTTTTAGCAAATCAAATTTTTCAAGGCCTGTGATAAGGAAACTGAAATGGGTGAAGATTTTGTAGTCCTTGACCCCACCATCTAACTGAAAGGGAGGCTGAAACCAAGAAATCCAAATGAGATTCAGACTCAAAAGGGCAGACACAAAGGAGCTGGAAAAGATGCTGAAGGGTAATGGAGTGTCACTGGCATCCCGAATCAAGAGAATTCATGACATAGTACATTCCCTGTTACTATGTATGAGTGTGGAAGCTGGACAATGAAGGAAGCAGTCAGGAAGAGGATTCACTTGGAAGGTCATGCTGGAGCGGTTTGATAGATGCTGAGTCCCACTAAAAGGACAAATAAGTGAGTTCTAGATCAAATCAAGTCTAAACTCTCAATAGAAGTTTGGAAGGCTGCTGAAGCTGGTGGAAAGTTTCTCCTTGGTTCATTGGAGTGGTAGAATATGGGTTGCTGAGAACCAGAGTGGTTAAAAGTAGCAGCCTATATTCTGGAGAACTGAATCCCCTCCTCCTCCTCCACATGCAGCCAGCCTGGTGACCTTGGGCCAGGCACCATTCTCTCTCAGCTCTCTCAGCCCCACCTACCTCACAGAGTGTCTGTGGTGGGGAGAAGAAGGGAAGGGGATTGTAAACTGCTTTGAAACCTCCTTCAGGTAGTGAAAAGTGGGGTATAAAACCCAACTGTTTTTCAGCTCTTCTTCCAATGTCTCAGATTTAGCTTCTGAAGAGGAAAACTGGTCTAAAACAGCTTTATTCATGTCTTAGATATTTGGGTGTCCACTCTCCTTAGAATTACTTGGGGTAGTTTCAAATTTCTCATCCCTGGTGTTCGAACCTGCTAATCCCGGTTTGAATTTCATTTCTCCCTTGTGTGAATTCAGGATTTTTTTTTTTACTGCTGTGTCACTTTTTTTGTTCCCTCACACCCAATTTCTCCCATGTGTGCTTTTTCAACAGGGCTTGTAAACTAATAAAAGCGTATTGCACACTCTGAGCTACCAGGAGGCTGCGGGAACTGATTGTTAATAAGTTTGGAGACTTTCCTCTCCCCTCCTTCCTTAAAGGTTATGATCATTCATTTGTGTTATTTGTTCCTCTTGGGCTATCAACTTATGTCATTGGTATTAAATGTCTCTGAGTGGAGTCAGACCTTCCGTGCCAAGAAAACCATCCCCAGAAGATTGCAGAGGCCCAAGGAGAATGCCAAAGAAGCAGCTTACCAGCTCACTACAATGCCAAGAGATGTCGGGCCAGCGTCTAACCCCCAAGCAGCAGGCACATGAGGCAAGAAGGGTGGCAGAGGAGCGATGGAACTCACTGTAAGCAAGGGTCTGTTCCACATCCCTTTGGAAGGGCAGGACAGAAAACAGACTGCAGTGACCTCCTTAGGCTATCCAGGGGCAGGGACATGGATAAGTGCATGAGGACATGGGATCCCACTGAATATAGGACCCACTGTTTCCATAGGCCAGGGGTGGCCGAGCTGATTCAGTAGAAGGCAGATTCTTGGATTGGTATGTTGTGAGGATAAAATGGAACAAAAAAGAATGAAATATAGTACTTTGTGTCCCCATTCGAGAGAAGGAGATGGATGGATGGATGGATGGATGGATGGATGGATGGATGGATGGATGGATGGATGGATGGATGGATGGATGGATGGATGGATGGATGGATGGATGGATGAATGAATGAATGAATGAATGAATGAATGAATGCTCTAAGGCATCTCAGGGGCTCTTTGTCTCTATGTTGGATGGTAATTATCTCATTGGGCACCAGTAAGGAATTTATAGCACATTAGAGTTTTCAAACCAAATGCCAAATATTGATCGAAAGCAATTTATAATCTTGGTGAAACATACTATTTGCCACCAAGTTCCAGATTTTAAAATAAACAAATCTATAATTCTCACAAATTTAGATTTTAAAAATGTGAACTGAGATTGCAGTGTTCACAGTCCAGAGTTCTTTGATCTTTATTCACAGTACACATTTCTTTGTCTGAATTATATTACTCAGGATCAGCCCTGTCATTACAATTTGTCACACGCTTCTTATGATGCTCCACAGTGTGGTCAGTTCTCAGACTTCACACTCGTTGCTTTAGGCTGCTAGTCTGGATCGATGTCCATGAATAGGACATTTAATGCTAAGAGAGAAACACAGTGACTACAAGCATTGATAAACGCCTCATATCTCCAGATTGGCTGTTTTTCATTCATACCAAACAACTGACGTCTCAGAGCAATTACTCCGTTCGGGATGAATGACCATAAAAAATATACTTTGGTGCCTTTTCTTTGGATCAGAAACTAGCATATTTCCATTTCCTCTTTTGTTCTCTTTGATTACTAAAGTCTATGATTCAGCCATAGTAAGCCATCTTGTTTATTTAACTGACTGGCGGCCAGGTGCCATGTGTGTTTACTTGTAAGTACATCCCATTGTGCTCAATAGGATTTAGTTCTAAATAAGAATGCCCAGCATTACAGCTTTGCAATGCTATCTATGAAGAGTTCATCTAGACCAGGGGTAGTCAAACTGCGGCCCTCCAGATGTCCATGGACTACAATTCCCAGGAGCCCCCTGCCAGCATTTGCTGGCAGGGGGCTCCTGGGAATTGTAGTCCATGGACATCTGGAGGGCCGCAGTTTGACTACCCCTGATCTAGACTTTCATTCCTTTAAACTCCAGCAACTTTACACAGGGTTATACTGTTTAGTACACCCATGTGTCTAACAATTTAGGACAAATGCTTTGGCTTGGATTCAGCAGATTCCCCTAGAAAGAAGGGAGTGGGATTTTTGTGGATTTCTCTCCTCCTGTTGTAGCTTTCTAACTACTCCTTTGTGTTTTTCTTATAGGCCCCTTATACCCCAGGAACTGGAGGAGGAGGCAGGGAAACCCCTTACATCTCCCCTCAGTGGAAATTACCAGTAGGTCCCAATATTTTTGAATTTATTAATGAAGATTCTGGTGCAGAAAATCAATAGAAAACTGTGCACTCACAGTTTTCTGTGCTCTGAATTTGATAGAAGGAAACCAGTAACGGAAGAGTTAATTCTTCACTGAAGCGGAGAGTTTGAGTGACAAGCTACTTTAAGCACTCTGATTGACCAGCAACAGCTGTAAGAGAAGTGATATAAGAGCTGTATGTTGAGGGGAAAAGGATTCTTTTCTAATAGAAATCTGCATCAAGAGAAGTGCTCTCTGTGTCTTAGCTGTGAAACATCTACTCTGAGAAGATTTTAGTCAGACAACACAGTCTTAACTAATCTGTCTGAATTCAGCATCAGTTGAAAGCTGATCTACATCATTGGGAGAGCTGGGCATGATATTTGGCTGAGTGATTTGGGCAGTGAGTTGAGACTTCCATATCAGGCCAAAGGAAAGTGAGGAGAAATCTTCTAGAGAGAAGAAGGATCTCTGCCCAGTTAAAAGGGGAATTAGCTGTGAGGATTTCCATCTGGCATAGAAAGATACTGCTGTTGATGCCTCAGGAGTTAGAGGGAAACTGGTGTTTCTAAGGAAGGGGTACCAATCTTCAAAAAAATCAGGACAGTTCAAAGGTACTCAAAGAAAAATACTGAACTGTTTATAACAACAGAAACAAAAGCCTATCAGTGTGAAGAACTCTAAAACTAAAAAAAAGTTTCTATACCTCTCAAAAGCCTGTATTTAAGACCTACAAACTGTCCAGCAAATGATTTTTAAATCAAGGTGTTATCTCCTCTTCCACCTAACTTTTCTATGCATGCTAAATAAAATATTTTATTTTGCTAGACTTTAACATAAACTCAGGTGCCATTCGGAAAGGGTTTTAATAAAGAGCATTCCTTCGCCATCCCTTTTTGTTTCCAAGGCTGAAATACAAGCCAAATCGTCTGTCAGTGACAAGATGGGACAGCCAGCTTCATTATTTCACAACAAAGAAACCATACTATGTGGGCAACTCAGTCAGTGAGGGAACAGCATTTTATTTTCGGAGGGAAAATTTTGCCTCAGTGTGGGGAAGTGTGCAGAGAGCTCATCATAGACTGACTTGTAGAGTTAGCCCATTGGTTTATCTAGCCCGACTGCCTATCTTAATTGGCATCAGTTCTCAGATGAACAGATGTACAGATGAAGCGGCCATATTGTCTTTGGGCCATCAAGGGTAGTATCATCTGCTCAGACTGACAGCAGCTCTCCAGGATCTCAGGCAGGGGTCTTTTATGTCACCAACCACCTGATCCTTTTAATTGGAGATGCTGGGGATTGAACCTGGGACCTTCTGCGTGCCAAAGAAGTGCTCTACCACTGAGCCACAGCCCCTCTTCTTCCAAGATCTTTTCTCTGTACTGCTATCTCAAGTTTTCTGGGAATTGGGAGCTGTCATGGTGAATCAGATTATTGATTCTTGTTTGTGCACCAGTGAGCAGATCCCCTGTATTTCCAAAGGAGCTAAACAACATTTGTGAACATCTAAACATATTAGTTCCTTCTTGGGTGACTTATCACAGATATTTTGGCCTCATGCCATATGAACAGATCTTTATCTTCTGACAAGTCCTACAGGTACTTGTGAGCACACTACGGTAGCCTGCTATGTAAATAAACGTTAAGGGTACAATGAGCATGTGAAGCTGCCTTCTACTGAATGGAACCATTGGTTTATCAATGTCTCTGTCTATTCTGACCGGGAGGAGCTTGCCAGAGTATTAGGAAGAGATGTTTTATCCACATAAGAAAAGCCTGGCTGGATCACAGCAATGGTCCATCTGTTCCAGCATCCTCTCTCACACACCGCCCAACCAGGTCCTCTGGCTGACAAACAACAGGATGAGGCCTTCCAAGGGAGGAAAACATAAGAAGAGCCTTGCTGGATCAGACCAATAGTTCATCTAGTGCAGCATTGTGTCTCAAACAGTAGCCAACCAGTTCTCCTGGACAGTCAACTACAGGGTGTGGAGGCCAAGGTCTTACTCTGATATGGCCTCCTGGCTATGGGATTCAGAGCGTCTCACCTGTCATGGGTAGTAGCCATTGATAGACTTCTCCTTCATAAAACTATCTCATCCCCTTATCAGGTTGTTCATTCCTGTTGCCATCACTACATCCTCTGGCATCAAATTCCGCATTTTAATCACTTTGTGTGTAACGTAGTATTTCCTTTTGTCTGTCATGAACCTACTGCCCATCAGTTGCCCACCAGTTTCATTGGATGTCCTCAAGTTTTAGAACATTGGGAAAGGGAGAAAAAGTTCTCTTTGTCAGCTCTCTCCACGCCATGCACCTCCCAAGAGCTGAAACTTTTATCTGGGGATGCCAGGGGATGAACCTGGGATCATCTGTACACAAAACAGATGTACGCATAAATGTATAAACAATGTTCCCCCAACTGTGTAGAAAAACTACAGTACCTTATCAGTTCATACCTTTGATCTGTGAAAGAGTCTGCCCTGAGACCATTCAGATCTGCTACCAATCAGACCAGACAATACAGGCCTTGATGGATCAGTGGTCTGATATAGGAACAGGCAACTTTTATGTATTCATGAATTCTCCATTGCTGGTACTGCAATCAGCAATTAATTTGGTGAAGTTAGCCTAGAAGGGCTATTTAAGCAGCTGAGCTATACCTATGTGCTCACTAGTGCGCCTAATGGTCACTGAGGTTGCAGCGGAAAAATCCCAAGCCCATGGCTGAGATTCCCTTTTTTTAAGCTGGACTCCCACCCACTTCCTCTTTCTTCAGGAAGAGAAAGAGCTGATCAGTGTGTAATTTGCTGAAGCAAGGAGCAGCGGCCATTAAGGCTCTCTGCTCATCATCTACTGATGTGTGACATGTAGTCTGCCTGCAGCCTAGTCACAAAATGCTTGAAATGTGCTGCTTTTGTAACTACTGTTTAAGCTGTTGTACTCTGCTTCAGTAAGGAGACTGAAGAAAACGAATATGATATATATCTGTAAATAATCCTTTCTAGTAAAGATTCTCTCTTTTAAACCTCAAAACACTGTGAGTCTGGATCTATGCCTCATCCACAAATGGTAACCCATAATGCTCTGTTCCTCTGCAGCTCTATGTTTCCTGAGGGACCTAGGACCGGGACTAGTCCAAAATCCCAACATCCATGCATACGATGATTTCACTGGAGGCCGTCTTTTGTATCTGCTATAACAGGTCAACAACAACTCTTTTTCTGGAATTTCAGGGCTATTGTCACACTTGGCTTATTTCTTGAACAACGCTGAACAAAAAGGGGCCCAAGATGGGAAAGGGGAGGATCCTTGCCGTCGGTGACATAAATAACAAATAAGATGGTGGAAATATCCCGCCAC